>NC_064630.1:101126150-101745317 GCF_023864275.1 Schistocerca cancellata | reverse complement strand
AAGAAGTCTTTGAGCCACTCATGTGTCTGCGACCCTACTCGGCATTCTTGCACCTTCCTCCACATTCTGCAATGGGACACTGTGTCTACATCTACATCTACATCTACATTTATACTCCGCCAGCCACCCAACGGTGTGTGGCGGAGGGCACTTTACGTGCCACTGTCATTACCTCCCTTTCCTGTTCCAGTCGCGTATGGTTCGCGGGAAGAACGACTGTCTGAAAGCCTCTGTGCGCGCTCTAATCTCTCTAATTTTACATTCGTGATCTCCTCGGGAGGTATAAGTAGGGGGAAGCAATATATTCGATACCTCATCCAGAAACGCACCCTCTCGAAACCTGGCGAGCAAGCTACACCGCGATGCAGAGCGCCTCTCTTGCAGAGTCTGCCACTTGAGTTTGTTAAACATCTCCGTAACGCTATCACGGTTACCAAATAACCCTGTGACGAAACGCGCCGCTCTTCTTTGGATCTTCTCTATCTCCTCCGTCAACCCGATCTGGTACGGATCCCACACTGATGAACAATACTCAAGTATAGGTCGAACGAGTGTTTTGTAAGCCACCTCCTTTGTTGATGGACTACATTTTCTAAGGACTTTCCCAATGAATCTCAACCTGGTACCCGCCTTACCAACAATTAATTTTATATGATCATTCCACTTCAAATCGTTCCGCAAGCATACTCCCAGATATTTTACAGAAGTAACTGCTACCATTGTTTGTTCCGCTGTCATATAATCATACAATAAAGGATCCTTCTTTCTATGTATTCGCAATACATTACATTTGTCTATGTTAAGGGTCAGTTGCCACTCCCTGCACCAAGTGCCTATCCGCTGCAGATCTTCCTGCATTTCGCTACAATTTTCTAATGCTGCAACTTCTCTGTATACTACAGCATCATCTGCGAAAAGCCGCATGGAACTTCCGACACTATCTATTAGGTCATTTATATATATTGTGAAAAGCAATGGTCCCATAACACTCCCCTGTGGCACGCCAGAGGTTACTTTAACGTCTGTAGACGTCTCTCCGTTGATAACAACATGCTGTGTTCTGTTTGCTAAAAACTCTTCAATCCAGCCACACAGCTGGTCTGATATTCCGTAGGCTCTTACTTTGTTTATCAGGCGACAGTGCGGAACTGTATCGAACGCCTTCCGGAAGTCAAGAAAAATAGCATCTACCTGAAGCCTGTATCTAATATTTTCTGGGTCTCATGAACAAATAAAGCGAGTTGGGTCTCACACGATCCCTGTTTCCGGAATCCATGTTGATTCCTACATAGTAGATTCTGAGTTTCCAAAAACGAAATGATACTCGAGCAAAAAACATGTTCTAAAATTCTACAACAGATCGACGTCAGAGATGTAGGTCTATAGTTTTGCGCATCTGCTCTACGACCCTTCTTGAAGACTGGGACTACCTGTGCTCTTTTCCAATCATTTGGAACCTTCCGTTCCTCTAGAGACTTGCGGTACACGGCTGTTAGAAGGGGGGCAAGTTCTTTCGCATACTCTGTGTAGAATCGAATTGGTATCCCGTCAGGTCCAGTGGACTTTCCTCTGTTGAGTGATTCCAGTTGCTTTTCTATTCCTTGGACACTTATTTCGATGTCAGCCATTTTTTCGTTTGTGCGAGGATTTAGAACGCTTTTCGGCAATCCCGGAATATGGGATCTGCCTGTTGCCCTTCATCAGTGATTCACAGTATATCATGTGAGAGAAGGACAAGGTGAGTTGCGCACAAGAAATGCTTTCTAAACCCGTACTGATTTGTGGACAGAAGTTTTTCCGTCTTAAGTAAATTTATTGTATTTAAACTGAGAACATGTTCAAGAATTCTGCAGCAGACATGTTAAGAATAACGCGCTGAGTACTCATTGCCATACACTTCACAGTAGTTTGCGTAGTGTGTATGTACATTTAGGTGTAAACTTCAGTCGTTGAAGCCATCAATTCAGCCTAGGCATATCTGAAATAACTGTCACCCATCTCTGAACAGAGCACTGTTCACTGATACACGTGGCTTCATATCCAACAAGAGGAGATGTCAGTCTGTGATGCTTGTAGCGTACAAATCACTATCAGCACATTTTAAATGAGTGTATTTTATATTGTGATGAGGGCACAGAAGCAAATTTAAATGGGGATCTGCCCACTATTTTAATGAATTACGACACGAATATCAAGAAAAATTTAAAATTTTCTGAAATGTCTGGACTCCAGTCTACGCTATTGGGGTGGAGACTTTAGTGTGTTGGGTTGTGACTGGCTCATCCTTTTCATTTAGTGACCCACAAATTTACCTACAGTCGTATCTTTAAAATTTTAGTACAGCAGCTGAAAAAATTGCTGTAGCGCGCTAAAACCAGGGGCAGTCAAGAATTTGACGTACTCTGCTTCTGGTGCCATTGCGTTCAGCCTGGCTACACACTTCGCACACAGCCACGCAATGCTGTCTGAGCTAGAGGAAGGATGAGAGGGGGGAAACTGCAAATACGCCGTATTTAGATGGCATGTAGTCTCACTGCATATGACTCGGTTTCACATTTAATATTTCTCAACAACACAGATCACAATAGAAAGTAATTTTCGGTATCATTTAACCATTTTTGGCGCGCTGAAGACGTAATATAGTATTTCTCTGGTACAAACTCTCGACATACGGACAAATGCGCACAATTTTACAGATTTTCGCACTCTGGTTGCCACACAGACGTGATTCATTCAGTTGAATGAACGAAAAAGGGTCTATCACACACCTCTGTTGTAGCACTTTCGCAACTTCAAATGTGGAGACGTGAAAACTCTACGTAACGAAAACAACGCAGACGTCCTAGACAGTTATAAAGAAACGCATTTGTCTTTTAAACGGGAATTACATTGCAGATCAGTCAGCTACATCCGCACATGTACAGTGGCGCTTTCTTGTCTAAAACGGCTCGCAGTGGTAGTGTTTTCGAAACGTTTAGAAAACTATCCTTCTGGTTCTATCAAGGCCACAACGAACTCTTTTGACCTCGAGTTTTCTTTAATGCCAGTGAACTTAGGGAACTGGAGTATGTTTTTGTCTGAATTTGTCCCAAAACACGATTTTCTTTTAAAATGCAGCCCCGTGTAATTTGAAAAAATTCTTCGTCAGCTTGCATTGTCTTTCTGTGGGCAGTGTTAAGTCCATTTGAAATGCGAGGTCTGCAATCCATTCCGGATGCTCTAATTTTCGTTCCTAATTTTCATTCATAAATTGAGCAATAGCGGGTTTCAGATCGAAAAATCATTTTAGGCATACCCCTCTATTTAACCAACAATGCTTACAACTTCAGAAATATTACTAATCGTACTCCAATTCCTTCACGCGCTTCTTGCCTCCAAATACAGCACGAAGTGTTTTTTGATGTACAAAGCAATAAATCCGGTCTGCCTGTGGCTGTAATTTTTTGCTCTGTGTCAACTAAATTTTTAAATTCTTTCTGAATGATGTTGTAATTTAGTTTTGTAGCAAATTTACGGTACCCATGGATTATGAGAGTACGTAACAGATACTGAGTATTCACAACCCTCTCTGCTGACATTCACATGCATTTTCAAAGGATTGTGACTATAGATTTCTAGACTGACTCTTTTTGTGCAAACAGCCACTGGACCTGTGAACGTCCTTCATACCGCAAACAAATAGCGAGTGTTTAACAGCGCTGACACCAAGATTGTACCAAAATCACAGATTTGCGCCAGCGGAAAAATTCCGCACCTAGTACTAAATGAAAAGTCCCAAAACACGATTTTCTTTTAAAATGAAAGTACCGGGTACTTCCGAGAAGGACCGAGCAAATCCCAGACTGGAGTCCTGCATGACCGAATAAGCGAGCACAAACGCGGTATGGGCAGAGCGCAGCCTAAGTGCATAGGCTGCCCGCACAATTAAAATGGCTAAGCATAGAAGCCATGACCCAATCCCAAGTAATGTTTGCCTCCAAAGAAGTTACACGCGTCTTTATCCACGTACGACCACAACCAGCAGTGGCTTTCGATTCGTCCTTTGTGTGTGCCTGTAATCATACGGCGTCTGGCAGCCATTGCCGTAAGAAGTAGGACTGAAACCAATGCTTAGACATAGAAGAAACGAGAGCGTCTAAAAATACGATGTATGAAATAAATTTATGTTGACTGTAGACAAAAAAAGCAAGCCTACTAGATACGTATCGTGCATAGAGAGAGACTGGTCTCTTGCGAATAATGTTTTATTTACAAGTAAATTCCCGGACGTTAAGAAGACGGAAGTAAATGTTATTAAAGAAATAAAAGAAAGCTGGTTGATTGCAACATTTCGACGGACATGTTGCATAGCTTAGTTTTTGTCTCTGGTGAGGGTGCCAATATGATAAAGGACCTGGAAAATCACGAAAGGCTTCCTCGTGCTGCTCATTATATAAAAAATATAAAAACGCACTCAATTAAAAAAATTTCATCTTAAGTCTTGTGCCGAACAACGCATCAACAATAAATACTACAAAATGCATTGCACGATACATGAGGAAAAGTGCCTCCCCACCCCATCTTTTAAATCATTTTTGAAACAAGAAATGGTCACATGTTGGAACAGGTTGCGCACCACGCTAGGGCCCTTACCCCTTATACGCTCACCCTGTCACGGAGTTGCTGCCTTACGGGTGGAAAATTAGTTCTCTTATTGATTATCGGTATATCGAGCTTGCAGGAAGAGTTTTGGAATTCCTGAAACCATTTAAAGAGGCCATAGTGAATTAGAAGATGAAAAGAACCTACAAGGCTGTTAGTTAGCACTTCGGTTTCATGTGCTTGAATAAATCAGCAGTGTCAATGGTAATGGCAGTAAGATGAGTTTAATTAGTGCAGTTACAATTATTGTTTCATTGTGATACGAGGGTAGGAAAGACGAAATAGTGTGCTTGATATATATCTGTAGATATGTATTTTAAAAAGGACTTCAACGAATTAAAAATCGAGTCCTGTCTTCTCCGCGTGTGAAGCTTATAATTACTTCGAAGCGTTAAACTGCTGCATTGAGATGTAAAACGGTAACAAAGTTTGTTTTATTTTAAAAAGCTTTAAGAGTTCCCACATAAAATTTTCGGGTTCATACTTTGCAGCACGTCCTTGTATTATAATTTGTAAAACCAGAACACATACTTTCCTGCTACGCCTCCATAGAAGTAAAACAAATATTTTCCGTGTACCCTTCCAGGATTTCCACAGCTGTTCCGTATTGTCTCTCTCTCTCTCTTTCTCTTCTCTCTTTCTCTTTGTTTTCTTAACAGAGAGCCTGGAATAGCACTTTTATTTCTGCCTAGAAAAAGAGATCGTTTCGAGGACAGGAAGAATAACAAATGCTCCATAGCAGATGAATTAGATCCTTATATTTTAATACACCCCAGCCGCATCCTAAAGTGCTAGAGAAGACATGTAATTGTAATACGTAGAGATATTCTGCGTATTCCAGCAACAAGGGCACCTAGTGAATAGCGCTACAGTAGAGATAGCATTCAAATAGCTACATCCAATTAAATCGAGAATGCGTCAGCAATCTGCTGCTAACCAACAGCAATTATAAATTTTCTTCTCTTATAAACATGTGAAAAATATGAAAAGTTGCTGTTGTTTTCTTAACAAAGACAGACATACTTCTTACATTTCTGGGTTGGTATTTACTTCATGTCTTCGTAATTTCCCATTAATGACAGGCAGAATAAATCTTCTGTTTGGGATCAGACCTTTTTTTTCAATGGTTCTACTAAGATACCGAACTATTTTCCACATGCTGTATGATGTTAACTGTGTCATGGAGAGTGTTCTTCTATATCTACACCTACATCTACATGTATACTCTCCAAATCTCACTTAAGTGCTTGGTAGAGAGTTCATCGAACCACCCTCACAATAATTCTCTATTATTCCACTGCCGAACAGCGCGTGGGAGAAACGAACACCTATATTTTTCCGTGCGACTTCCGATTTCCGTTATTTTATTATTATTATTATCATCTTTTTCATTATGTAGGTCGGCGTCAACAAAATATTTTCGCATTCGGAGGAGAACGTTGGTGATTGAAATTTCGTGAGAAGATTACGCCGCAACCATAAACGCCTTAGTTCTAATGATGTCCACCCCAAATCCTGTACCGCATCTGTGACATTCTGTCATCTATTTCTCGATAATACGTGGAGCTCTTCATTGGACTTTCTCGATATATTGCATTAATTCTATCTCGTAAGGATTCCACACCGCGCAGCAGTACTTCACAATAGGACGGGCAAGCGTAGTTCGAGTACTTTAGTAGATCTGTTGCATCTTCTAAGTGTTTTGCCAATAAATCGCAGTCTTTGGTTCGTCTTCCCCGTAACATTTTCGTTCTGTTCATTTAAATTTAAATTGTTCGTAATTGTAGTGCCTAGGCGTGTAGTGGAATTTACGGCGTTTAGATTTGATTGAGTTGACGTGTAACCGAAGCTTAAAAAATGTTCAAATGTGTGCGAAATCTTATGGGAATTAACTGCAAAGTTCATCAGTCCCTAAGCTTACACACTACTTAACCTAAACTATCCTAAGGACAAACACACACACCCATGCCCGAGGGAGGACTCTAACCTCCTCCGGGACCAGCCGCACAGACCAGGTCTGCAGCGCCCAAGACCGCTCGGCTAATCCCGCGCGGCAACCGAAGCTTAACGGATTCATTTTGCCACTCTTGTGGATGACCTCACACTTTTCATTATTTAGTGTCAACTGCCTATTTTTGCACCATACAGGTATCTTTTCTAGATCTTTTTGCAATATGTTTTGATCTTCTGATGATTTTACTAGACGATAAACGACAGGACCATCTGAAAACCACCTAAGACGGCTCCTCAGATTGTCTCCTAAATCGTTTATATAGATAAGGAATAGTAGAAGGCCTACATCACTACCTTGGGGAACGCCAGAAACCACGTCTATTTTATTCGACGAGTTTTCGTCAATTAAAACGAACTGTGACGAACCCAGACTCATAATTGAGACAATATTCCATAAGCAAGCAGTTTTATTACAAGCCGCGTGTGAGGTACAGTGTCGAAACCATTCTGGAAATCTAAAAATATGGAATCAATGTGAAATCTCTTTTCAATAGCACCAACACTTTTTGTGAGTAAAGAGCTAGTTGTGTTTCAAAAGAATGATGTTTTCTAAAACTGTGTTGATTGTGTGTCAATAGACCGTTCTCTTCGAGGTAATTCATAATGTCCGAACACAATATATGTTCCAAAATCCTGCTGCATATGGACGTTAATGATATGGGCCTGTGATTTAGTGGATTACTCCTATTGCCTATTGACATGTGGAACTTTCCAGTCTTTGGTTACGGATCTTCCGTCGAGCGATCAGTTGCATATGATCGTTAAGTATGGAGCTGCTGCATCACCATACTCTGAAAGGAACCTAATTTTGTGTACAATAAACAAATAAACTTGCCCCACTGTGGCCCGCACAGCGGGCTCGCTGGTGGTTTGGCACGCAGTGGCCGACGCTGGCCTAAACCTACCTGCTTACAACCTTTTCAACCAACTCCCCTCCTATCCCATTTGGTTCCAAACTTATATCGGCTATGCGTTGCAAAGCACCCAGTCGCTCTCCGCAATCAAGAATCTTTGCACACAACAAACATAAATCACCCTTAGAGGTAGAATGATTTACATAGCGGTTGAATATTAATTTCGCTGTGTTAAAAGTTCAATGGCAGGGTTGTTCTCATCAGAATCGAGAGAAAACCAACACCGACAATAGTTCAGGTATACACGCTAACGCCGCTAGCAGAATAGGCGGAGGTAGAGAAAATGTACAAGAGAATTAAACTGGTAATTTAGTGCGTAAAGGGAATGAAAATCTAATAGTCATGAGCGATTGGAGTGCGGTTCTAAGGGAAGGAGTAGATGAAATAATTATAGGAGAATATGGGCTTGGTTCCAGGAATGAGAGAAGAGAAAGACTAATTGAGTTCTGCTATGAATTTCCGCTATTATTAGCGAATACTCGAGTCCGGAAACACAAGAGGAGGAGAAACACTTGATACGAGAATATTTTCAGTTAATTACATCACGGTCAGGCAGAGATTCCAAAATCAGATACTCGATTGTAAGGCGTACCCGGGAGTAGATACAGCCTCATATCGCGTTTTACTACTGATCAAGAGTAGGCTGAAGATTAAGAGAATAGTCAGCAAGAATCAGCATGCAAAGAAGTGGGATATGGAAGTACTAAGGGATGACGAGATACACTTGAAGTTCTCTGACGCTACAGGTACTGTGGTAAAGAACAGCACAATACCCAGTGTAGTTGAAGAGGAATGGACATCTCTAAAAAAAGGGCGATAACAGGAAATGAAGAGAAAAACATAGGCAGAAAGATGGTAATTGCGACGAAAGCGTGGGTAACACAAGAAATACTGCAGTTAATCGATGAAATGAGGAAGTACAAAAATGTTCAGGGAAATTGAGAAATACAGAAATACGTGGCAATGAGGAATGAAATAAACAGGAAATGCATGAAAGCTAAGATGAAATGGCTACATGAAAAATGTGGAGAAATCGAAAAAGAAATGCTTGTTGGAATGACCGGCCTTAGTATGTAGGAAAATCAAAACAACCTTCAGTGAAATTAAAAACAAGGGTGGTAACATTAAGATTACAAAGGGAATCCCTCTTTTAAATGCAGAGGAGTGAGCAGATAGGTTGTAAGAGTATATTGAAGGCTTCTGTGAGGGGGGGGGGGGGGGGGGAAGCTTACCTCATGGCAAGATAGAAGAAGGAACAGAGCTCAATATGGAAGAGATGGGGGATTCAGTATTAGAATCAGAAATTAAAACAGCTCTGGAAGAGTTAAGATCGAAGAAAGGAGAAGGTATAGATATCAGTCTATCAGAATTTCTAAACTCATTGGGGGAAGTGGCAAAAAGCAATTGCTCACGTTGGTGTGCCGAGTGTATGTGTCTGACGTTGTAGCATCATAGTTTCGAAAATCATCATCCACACGGTTCTGAAGATTGCAAGAACCGACAAGTGCGAGAATTATCGAAAAGTCAGCTTACCACCTTGTCATACAAGAATAATATACAGAAGAATGGAAAAGAAAACTACGGATATGTTGCATGACGATCAGTTTTGCTTTAGGAAAGGTAAAGCCACCAGAGAGAAAGTTCTGACATTGCGGTTGATAATGGAAGCAAGATTTTTAAAAATTAGAACACGTTCATAGGATTTTTCTACCTGGAAAAAACGTTCGACAATGTGAAATGGTGTAAGATGTTCGAAGTTTCACGAAAAATATGAGTACGTTATAGGGAAAGATGGGTAATATACAATATGTACAAGAACCAAGAGGAAACAATAAGACTGTTAGACAAGAGCGGAGAGCTGGGATTAAAAAGGGTATGCGACAGTAGTTTAATCTCTCCCACTATTGTTCAATCTATACACGAAAGAAGCAATGATAGGAGTAAAAGAAAAGTTCAAGAGTGGAAACAAAATTCAAGGTGAAAGGATATCAATGATAACATTCGCTGATGACATTAGTATCCTCAGTGAACTGACAAAGAGTGCAACGAAATGGTTCCGTCATCTTCGGAATCAAATCACAGTCACAAGTACTTAAGTCCGGGAGTATGGTGGATGGTACAGTATTTCCCAGTCCCATCGACCGAACAGAGCAGTCACATCTTCCGCTGTATGCTGAATTGCCCCCTCCGTTCATCGATTGTACAGCCACTGATTGCTATTTATTTATTTGATGGGATAATAATAATTATTAAAAGGTGGCAATTTTATTTAAGCATTTATTTTACTCTTTCGATTGTTGCGAGTCAGCGATAGTGCAATGCTGCTCGCTTTGGAGAATACACATTTTATAAGAATTATTTGGTCTTGGAAACACTTTTGCGATCACGGTTGCGATTTAGACGGTATTCGCGTAATTGTACTGATTAAAAGTTATCGTTTCCGAAAGACGCAGGTTCGATTAAAGCTGTGTGCATTTTTGCGCGTATAATGAAAATATTCATAACACGTCGCGTAACAAAAAGAAACATGCGAATCACAACCGTGATCAAACGAAGAAAATATACGATAACATGAATGTTCTTCGCTGTTATTCAGGACAGGCTCAGATTAGACCTTGCAATTTTTAGTTATAGGAAATCGCAAAGCGTTACACCTTCGAGATATTTGTTTTGAATAAATTGTATTTACCTTCTCTCTCTCTTCTTTTTACAGCCTTTATACCTTCACATCGATTACGGAACTTTTCCTTCTCTACCGACCAGTACGAGAACAAAATTCAGACTCAACAAAATGTCTTACATCGAATTATTACATGCTTAACCCTTAACAAGCATGTATAGTTTCGTAGTACAAACAATGCTAATTTATTCCGTGCACTGGAAAGTCTTTGATACACTGAGCACAAAAATGAAAATAATAAAATTATAATTACATTTTTAATATCATAAATACTTCGGTTTCATGTGCTTGAATAAATCAGCAGTGTCAATGGTAATGGCAGTAAGATGAGTTTAATTAGTGCAGTTACAATTATTGTTTCATTGTGATACGAGGGTAGGAAAGACGAAATAGTGTGCTTGATATATATCTGTAGATATGTATTTTAAAAAGGACTTCAACGAATTAAAAATCGAGTCCTGTCTTCTCCGCGTGTGAAGCTTATAATTACTTCGAAGCGTTAAACTGCTGCATTGAGATGTAAAACGGTAACAAAGTTTGTTTTATTTTAAAAAGCTTTAAGAGTTCCCACATAAAATTTTCGGGTTCATACTTTGCAGCACGTCCTTGTATTATAATTTGTAAAACCAGAACACATACTTTCCTGCTACGCCTCCATAGAAGTAAAACAAATATTTTCCGTGTACCCTTCCAGGATTTCCACAGCTGTTCCGTATTGTCTCTCTCTCTCTCTTTCTCTTCTCTCTTTCTCTTTGTTTTCTTAACAGAGAGCCTGGAATAGCACTTTTATTTCTGCCTAGAAAAAGAGATCGTTTCGAGGACAGGAAGAATAACAAATGCTCCATAGCAGATGAATTAGATCCTTATATTTTAATACACCCCAGCCGCATCCTAAAGTGCTAGAGAAGACATGTAATTGTAATACGTAGAGATATTCTGCGTATTCCAGCAACAAGGGCACCTAGTGAATAGCGCTACAGTAGAGATAGCATTATTACCAAATAGCTACATCCAATTAAATCGAGAATGCGTCAGCAATCTGCTGCTAACCAACAGCAATTATAAATTTTCTTCTCTTATAAAAATGTGAAAAAATGTGAAAAGTTGCTGTTGTTTTCTTAACAAAGACAGACATACTTCTTACATTTCTGGGTTGGTATTTACTTAATGTCTTCGTAATTTCCCATCAATGACAGGCAGAATAAATCTTCTGTTTGGGAAACAGACCTTTTTTTTCTATGGTTCTACTAAGATACCAAACTATTTTCCACACGCTGTATGATGTTAACTGTGTCATGGAGAGCGTTCTTCTATATCTACACCTACATCTACATGTATACTCTCCAAATCTCACTTAAGTGCTTGGTAGAGAGTTCATCGAACCACCTTCACAATAATTCTCTATTATTCCACTGCCGAACAGCGCGTGGGAGAAACGAACACCTATATCTTTCCGTGCGAGTTCCGATTTCCGTTATTTTATTATTATTATTATTGTCATCTTTTTCCCTATGTAGGTTAGCGTCAACAAAATATTTTTGCATTCGTAGGAGAACGTTGGTGATTGAAATATCGTGAGAAGATTCCGCCGCAACCAGAAACGCCTTAGTTCTAATGATGTCCACCCCAAATCCTGTACCGCATCTGTAATGAAATCAAATGTCGTGTGACGAGGGCCTCCCGTCGGGTAGACCGTTCGCCTGGTGCAAGTCTGTCGATTTGACGCCACTTCGGCGACTTGCGCGTCGATGGGGATGAAATGATGATGATTAGGACAACACAACACCCAGTCCCTGAGCAGAGAAAATCTCCGACCCAGCCGGGAATCGAACCCGGGTACCGCATCTGTGACATTCTGTCATCTATTTCTCGCTAATACGTGGAGCTCTTCATTGAACTTTTTCGATATATTGCATTAATTCTATCTCCTAAGGATTCCACACCACGCAGCAGTACTTCACAATAGGACGGGCAAGCGTAGTTCGAGTACTTTAGTAGATCTGTTGCATCTTCTAAGTGTTTTGCCAATAAATCGCAGTCTTTGGTTCGTCTTCCCCGTAACATTTTCGTTCTGTTCATTTAAATTTAAATTGTTCGTAATTGTAGTGCCTAGGCGTGTAGTGGAATTTACGGCGTTTAGATTTGATTGAGTTGTCGTGTAACCGAAGCTTAAAAAATGTTCAAATGTGTGTGAAATCTTATGCGAATTAACTGCAAAGGTCATCAGTCTCTAAGCTTACACACTACTTAACCTAAACTATCCTAAGGACAAACACACACACCCATGCCCGAGGGAGGACTCTAACCTCCTCCGGGACCAGCCGCACAGACCAGGACTGCAGCGCCCAAGACCGCTCGGCTAATCCCGCGCGGCAACCGAAGCTTAACGGATTCCTTTTGCCACTCTTGTGGATGACCTCATACTTTTCATTATTTAGTGTCAACTGCCAATTTTTCCACCATACAGGTATCTTTTCTAGATCTTTTTGCAATTTGATTTGATCTTCTGATGATTTTACTAGACGATAAACGACAGGACCATCTGAAAACCACCTAAGACGGCTGCTCAGATTGTCTCCTAAATCGTTTATATAGATAGGGAATGGTAGAAGGCCTACAACACTACCTTGGGGAACGCCAGAAACCACTTCTATTTTATTCGATGAGTTTTCGTCAATTAAAACGAACTGTGACGAACCCAGTCTCATAATTGAGACAATATTCCACAAGCAAGCAGTTTTATTACAAGCCGCGTGTGAGGTACAGTGTCGAAACCATTCTGGAAATCTAAAAATATGGAATCAATTTGAAATCTCTTTTCAATAGCACCAACACTCTTTGTGAGTAAAGAGCTAGTTGTGTTTAAAAAGAGTGATGTTTTCTAAAACTGTGTTGATTGTGTGTCAATAGACCGTTCTCTTCGAGGTAATTCATAATGTCCGAACACAATATATGTTCCAGAATCCTGCTGCGTATGGACGTTAATGATATGGGCCTGTAATTTAGTGGATTACTCCTATTGCCTATTGACATGTGGAACTTTCCAGTCTTTGGTTACGGATCTTCCGTCCATCGATCAGTTGCATATGATCGTTAAGTATGGAGCTGCTGCATCACCATACTCTGAAAGGAACCTAATTTGTGTACAATAAACAAAGAAACTTGCCCCACTGTGGCCCGCACAGCGGGTGGTTTGGCACGCAGTGGCCGACGCTGGCCTAAACCTACCTGCTTACCACCTTTTCAACCAACTCCCCTCCTATCCCATTTGGTTCCAAACTTATATCGGCTATGCGTTGCAAAGCACCCAGTCGCTCTCCGCAATCAGGAATCCTTGCACGCAACAGACATAAATCACGCTTAGAGGTAGAATGATTTACATAGCAGTTGAATATTAATTTCGCTGTGTTAAAAGTTCAATGGCAGGGTTGTTCTCACCAGAATCGAGAGAAAACCAACACCGACAATAGTTCAGGTATACACGCTAACGTCGCTAGCAGAATAGGCAGAGGTAGAGAAAATCTACAAGAGAATTGAACTGGTAATTCAGTGCGTAAAGGGAATGAAAATCTAATAGTCATGAGCGATTGGAGTGCGGTTCTAAGGGAAGGAGTAGATGATATAATTATAGGAGAATATGGGCTTGGTTCCAGGAATGAGAGAAGAGAAAGACTAATTGAGTTCCCCTATGAATTTCAGCTATTAATAGCGAATACTCGAGTCTGGAAACACAAGAGGAGGAGAAACAATTGATACGAGAATATTTTCAGTTAATTACATCATTGTCAGGCAGAGATTCCAAAAACAGGTACTCGATTGTAAGGCGTACCCGGGAGTAGATACAGGCTCAGATTGCGTTTTACTACCGATGAAGACTAGGCTGAAGTCAGCAAGAATCAACATGCAAAGAAGTGGGATATGGAAGTACTAAGGGATGACGAGATACACTTGAAGTTCTCTGACGCTACAGGTACTGTGATAAGGAACAGCTCAATACCCAGTGTAGTTGAAGAGGAATGGACATCTCTAAAAAAGGGCAATAACAGGAAATGAAGAGAAAAACATAGGCAGAAAGGTGGTATTTGCGACGAAAGCGTGGGTAACACAAGAAATACTGCAGTTAATCGATGAAATGAGGAAGCACAAAAATGTTCAGGGAAATTGATAAATACAGAAATACCTGTCAATGAGGAATGGAATAAACAGGAAATGCATGAAAGCTAAGATGAAATGGCAGCATGAAAAATGTGGAGAAATCGAAAAAGAAATGCTTGTTGGAATGACCGGCCTTAGTATGCAGAAAAATCAAAACAACCTTAAGTGAAATTAAAAACAAGTGTGGTAACATTAAAATTACAAAGGGAATCCCTCTTTTAAATGCAGAGGAGTGAGCAGATAGGTTGTAAGAGTATATTGAAGGCTTCTGTGAGGGGGGAAAACTTACCTCATGGCAAGATAGAAGAAGGAACAGGGCTCAATATGGAAGAGATGAGGGATTCAGTATTAGAATCAGAATTTAAAACAGCTCTGGAAGAGTTAAGATCGAATAAACCAGAAGGTATAGATATCATTCCATCAGAGTTTCTAAACTCATTGGGGGAAGTGGCAAAAAGCAATTGCTCACGTTGGTGTGCCGAGTGTATGTGTCTGACGTTGTAGCATCATAGTTTCGGAAATCATCATCCACACGGTTCTGAAGATTGCAAGAACCGACAAGTGCGAGAATCATCGAAAAGTCAGCTTAACACCTTGTCATACAAGAATAATATACAGAATAATGGAAAAGAAAACTACGGATATTTTCCATGACGATCAGTTTTGCTTTAGGAAAGGTAAAGCCACCAGAGAGAAAGTTGTGACATTGCGGTTGATAACGGAAGCAAGATTTTAAAAATTCAGAACACTTTCATAGGATTTTTCTACCTGGAAAAAACGTTCGACAATGTGAAATGGTGTAAGATGTTCGAAGTTTCACGAAAAATAGGAGTACGTTATAGGGAAAGATGGGTAATATACAATATGTACAAGAACCAAGAGGAAACAATAAGACTGGTAGACAAGAGCGGAGAGCTGAGATTAAAAAGGGTATACGACAGTAGTGTAATGTCTCCCACTATTGTTCAATCTATACACGAAAGAAGCAATGATAGGAGTAAAAGAAAAGTTCAAGAGTGGAAACAAAATTCAAGGTGAAAGGATATCAATGATAACATTCACTGATGACATTGGTATCCTCAGTGAACTGAAAAAGAATGCAAAGAAATGGTTCCGTCATCTTCGGAATCAAATCACAGTCACAAGGACTTAAGTCCGGGAGTATGGTGAATGGTACAGTATTTCCTAGTCCCATCAACCGAACAGAGCAGTCACATCTTCCGCTGTATGCTGAATTGCCCCCTCCGTTCACCGATTGTACAGCCACTGAATTGCTATTTATTTATTTAATGGGATAATAATAATAATTATTAAATGGTGGCAATTTTATTTACGCATTGATTTTACTCTTTCGATTGTTGCGAGTCAGCGATAGTGCAATGCTGCTCGCTTTGTAGAATACACATTTTATAAGAATTATTTGGTCCAGGAAACGCTTTTGCGATCACGGTTGCGATTTAGACGGTATTCGCGTAATTGTACTAATTAAAAGTTATCGTTTCCGGAAGACGCAGGTTCGATTAAAGCTGTGTGCACTTCTGCGCGTATAATGAAAATATTCATAACACGTCGTGTAACAAAAAGAAACATGCGAATCACAACCGTGATCAAACGAAGAAAATATATGATAACATAAATGTTCTTCGCTGTTGTTCAGGACAGGCTCAGATTAGACCTTGCAATTTTTAGTTATAGGAAATCACAAAGCGTTACACCTTCGAGATATTTGTTTTGAATAAATTGTATTTACCTTCTCTCTCTCTCCTTTTTACAGCCTTTGTACCTTCACATCGATTAAGGAACTTTTCCTTCTCTACCGACCAGTACGAGAACAAAATTCAGACTCAAAAAAATGTCCTACATCGAATTATTACATGCTTAACCCTTAACAATCATATATAGTTTCGTAGTACAAACAATGCTAATTTATTCCGTGCACTGGAAAGTCTTTGATACACTGAGCACAAAAATGAAAATAATAAAATTATAATTACATTTTTAATATCATGAATACTTCTTTAAATCATGGAAATAAGGTTTGACATCGTCGTAATATTAATTTTCATCGTTGTAGCACTACAATGCGCCCGCGCGTTGTCGTGCAAAATGATGGGTGGGTTGCGCAGAAAGTGTCGCCACTTCTTTCGCAAAGCTGGTCGCAGGTGATGCTCCAAAAACGAACAGTAATACTGTTCATTGACGGTCTGCCTTGGAGGAACGTAATGCGTTAGGATAACACCGTCACAGTCGTACACGAGAATCACCATAACTTTAGACCGCTCCATTCCCTCCATCAACAGAACAGGCTCTGCTAAGGTATACTATGCCTTCCACATCGCTGGCAACGGGTTCTACACAACGCTGGAGACTACTTTAAAGGACAGTAACAGGTGCAAACATGTAACTCTTTAGTATCGGTTGTGAGTAAAATAGTTGCCACTATTTAAGTTCCAACCCTCATATTTTGGAGCACATCTTTGTATGACAGTGAAACATGGTGTGCGGGAAAACCGGGAAAGAAGATAATCGAAGTAATTGAGATGCGGTGGTACAGAATATTGCTGACAATTAGGTGGACTGATAAGGTAACGAATGAGGAGGTTGTTCGGAGAGTCGGCGAGGAAAGAAATGTATGGAAACCAGAGACAAGAAGAAGGGACGAGATGGTAGGACATCTGTTAACAGGAAGCTGTAGAGGGAAAGAACTGTATCAGGAAACAGAGACTGGAATACATCCAGCAAGTAACTGAGGACGTAGTCTGCAAGTGCAGCTTTGAGATGAACACGTTGGCACAGGAGAGGAATTCGTGCCGGACAGTATCGAACCAGTCAGAAGACTGATAACCCAAGGAAAAGGACGCCTTAAATCATGTAGCTAAGGAAACGCAACATGCGCTGCCGAGTGCCCTACTGGCGGCCTACCTCTGTGCCTCTCAACAGCCGTGGTGCGGGAGGTGCGCACTCACACACACACACACACACACACACACACACACACAGGGACACTGAGCGTAACCGATTTGACAACTTTACAGTTTACAGTGCCTTCTTCTTCTTACTTTAATGTATTAGGCTTCTAAGCCTATTCCCTCTCATAAATCCTTCGATCTCACACTAATTCTTCCGACATTTTTTGGAAGCCTTTTACTGTCTATCCTTACTATGTGTTCAGATAATTAGTTGCAGTACCTGTTTATTGTCTTCTGGACTGTCTCCAATTATTGCCGTTTTGTTTCATTTCTTACGTGCTCTGTTCTAGAGTATTCTCTTGTTCTTTGAAAATTTATTTCGGCTGTCCGTGTTCGACTTCTTCCTATAGGCGCCACGGTATCTACTGTACCTTCACATTTCACATTTACATTTACGTTTTTCTTTGCTGGTGGCTCATCACCTAACTAACCAAACAGCCCATGCTTTGCATTATGCTCTTTTACAAGGGGTATAAAAGACATTTTCATTGTATTCTAGTACTGTAAATAATCATGATCTTAATAGCTAAAAAAAGATTTAAAATATCGTTAGACTGAGGAATGAGAATAATTTAAGATTATTTGATTAGAAAGAAAAGGAGGAGAAAGAAAGGCCGGCCGGGGTGGCCGAGCGGTTCTAGGCGCTACAGTCTGGACCCGCGTGACCGCTACGGTCGCAGGCTCGAATCGTTTCTCGGGCGTGGATGTGTGTGATGTCCTTAGGTTAGTTAGGTTTAGGTAGTTCTAAGTTCTAGGGGACTGATGACCTCAGAAGTTAAGTCTCATAGTGTTCAGAACCATTTGAACCATTTTTGAGAAAGAAAGAAGATAGGATAGAATGTGTAAGATCCCACCACCTCTGCCATGCTAGACGAGGATGTCACTAGTAGACTGGGAGCCACTCGCCTCTGTGTGGCTTACTGATTTCCAATCCTAGTGACAGGCTGAGTGTAGGGAAGCATCTCCAAATGAACGTGGAGGCGCTGCCTCAAATATGTGTTTTATACTATTCTGTTCTAATTATTGTACTTTTCTAATTTAATCAGAGTTCTTGTACAGTTAGGTGTGTGTGCTTAGTGAACTTCATTCATATATAATCTAGTGATCCAATTGTACTACTTCTACACTACAGTTACTTTACTCGTCGGTTTAAAGTAACTCTTTCGGACACAGCCTGGGACGGATGTAGTTATTTGTAGTCTACAGCTGTGTCTCCTCATTTGGAAGATGTTTTTTTGTCAATGTGGAAATTATTAATGTACACTATGTGAACCGGACACCCGGCTGAAAATGACTTACAAGTTCGTGGCGCCCTCCATCGGTAATGCTGGAATTCAATATGGTGTTGGCCCACCCGTAGCCTTGACGACAGTTTCCACTCTCGCAAGCATACGTTCAATCAGGTGTCGGAAGGTTTCTTCGGCAATGGCAGCCCATTCTTCACGAAGTGCTGCACGAAGGAGAGGTATCCACGTCGATCGGTGAGGCCTGGCACGAATTCGGCGTTCCAAAACATCCCAAGGGTGTTCCATAGGATTCAGGTCAGGTCTCTGTGCAGGCCAGTCCGTTAAAGGGATGTTATTGTCGTGTAACCACTCCGACACAGGACGTGCATTATGAATAGGTGCTCGACTGTGTGGATAGATGCAGTCACCATACCCGAATTGCTCTTCAACAGTGGGAAGCAAGAAGGTGCTTAAAACATCAATGTAGGCCTGTGCTGTGATGGAGCCACGCAAAACAACAAGGGGTGCAATGAAAAACACGACCACACTGAAACATCACAGTTTACGAATTTTACTGTTGGCACTACACGCGCTGGCAGATGACGTTCACCGGGAATTCTCCATACCCACACCCTGCTATCAGATCATCACACTGCGTACCGTGATTTGTCACTCCACGCACCGTTTTTCCACGGGTTAAACGTCCAATGTTTACGCTCCTTACACAAAGCGAGGCGTCATTTGTTATTTACATGCGTGTGTGTGGCTTATGAGCAGCCGCTTGACCATGAAATCCAAGTTTTCTCAGCTCCCGCCTAAGTGTCATAGTACTTGCAACGTATCCTGATGCAGTTTGGAATTCCTGTGCGGTGGTTGGATACATGTCTTCTTATTACACATTGCGACCTTCTTCAACTGTCGGTTATTTCTCTCAGTCAACAGACGAGGTCGGTCTGTACGCTTTTGTGCTGTACATGTCCCTTCACGTTTCCATTTCATTATCACATCGGAAGCATTGGACCTAGGAATGTTTAGGAGTGGGGCAATCTCGCGTGAAGGCGTATGACGCAAGTGGCACTCAGTCACCTGACCACTTCGAAGTCCGTGAGTTCCGCGGAGCGCCCATTCTGCTCTCTCACGATGTCTAATGACTACTGAGGTCGGTGATATGGAGTACCTGGTAGTAGGTGGCAGCACAATGCACCTAATACGAAAAACGTATGTTTTTGTGGGTGTCCGGATTCTTTTGATCACGTAGTGTAGTGTTGTTTGCCCCATTTTGCTTCCAGTTTATAGATCAGTAATTGTATTCCGTGTTTACGTTCTGCTGCGTGTCGCAACATTACGGAATAGGTCAGGTCCATCACAGGCAATTAACTGGCTGATTGGTCCGTACAGTATTGTTTCTGTATTGACCCGAGGCGGGTGGGACAGCTTCAGTGTGGAGGTGATGGAGTGGCAGGCTGATGAGGAGGTGGTGCGGGCCAGTGTTTGCTAGGAAAGCCTGGCTGCGAGGTAAAACCTCCCCGTTGCTAACCGGCCTACTGGATTGCGATATAACTGACCGTGATCGCGTATGCCCTTTATGAAATTTGAAAGTGAGTAAGGCTGAAGGAAAACAACTCCGGTTATTTGGAGGAAAGTGTACAACTGATTATTCTGAAGGAAGAGTCTACTCCAAATTTAAGCTAAATATTGATGACAGTTTGGAAATGGTTGGAATATAGTGCAATGGCTCACGAACCGCACAGGGGGAAAAGGGTATTATGTTATTTTTCCAGAATGAGATTTTCACTCTGCAGCAGAGTGTGCGCTGATATGAAACTTCCTGGCAGATTAAAACTGTGTGCCCGACCGAGACTCGAACTCGGGACCTTTGCCTTTCGCGGGCAAGCGCTCTACCGACTGAGCTACCCAAGCACGACTCACGCCCCGTCCTCACAGCTTTAAGTTTGGAAGGTAGGAGACGAGGTACTGGTGGATTTAAAGCTGTGAGGACGGGGCGTGAGTCGTGCTTGGGTAGCTCAGTCGGTAGAGCGCTTGCCCGCGAAAGGCAAAGGTCCCGAGTTCGAGTCTCGGTCGGGCACACAGTTTTAATCTGCCAGGAAGTTTCATGTTATTTTTGCTCAAAATTCACTGATAACACGAATGAAACACTGATTAGCTATAAAGGGAACAATTAAAAGGTCACCAGCCCGCTAGGGCAATGAATCACCAGAATCTTGAGAAAAGTAATGGCGAAGAAATTTAAGCAAATTATCACTAGCGTAGAAACAGAAGGTTATCACGCTTACCCACAGCACAACAGTTCGCGAGAAAAGAAATGAATCAGAAGGCACTGGGTTCGCAGTTACTTATTCTGAAATACCAAATTTTAAAATTAAAATTAAATGAAGTTACTGGTTAAATGAATGAGTGGCTTAACTTAAGCTCTGTTGTGTAAGAAAAAAGTACTTTCAGTAACCTCAGTGTAACGTAACGTAACATTTAGAAAGAGGCAAGCTACTTACTTTTGGTTATTGAAAGATTAAACTGAGTGTACTTTCAGCAAATGAGCAACTGATACCAACAATAGAATGCATACCAAGCCAGCACACGTCACTCTCTAAGCTGAATACAGAATAAATGAAATTGCACACTCTTAATTTGTACTGTATCTTTAGTTATTAGTTTTGTCAACGAAAGGCCGGCCGGTGTGGCCGTGCGGTTAAAGGCGCTTCAGTCTGGAACCGCGTGACCGCTACGGTCGCAGGTTCGAATCCTGCCTCGGGCATGGATGTGTGTGATGTCCTTAGGTTAGTTAGGTTTAATTAGTTCTAAGTTCTAGGTGACTGATGACCTCAGAAGTTGAGTCGCATAGTGCTCAGAGCCATTTATTTTTGTCAACGAAATTTTACTTTACTTCAAGTTGTCTGGATTACGCAAAGCAAGAATGAACTGTTACTGAGGCAGAAAATTTAGATTGAAACTCGTCATTAGCAAACACGGAAAGCTAGCCGAAATAGTTAATCAGTTTTCATATTCCTACGACACTTGGTGTTTGCATGGAAAGGAAAGGGATCCTGCTTGGTAATAATGTCTGAGGACAATCTGCTTTTTAATAATGTCTGAGGACAATGACAACTCAGGTGCCTAAAAGTTTTAGGTATTGCAAGTTATTGTTCAAGTTATTTATATTTTGTGAAAGAAATGTTGCTGGACAATGCCAATGTAAGTTTATGACTTTTCACTTAACGGTCTTACGATGTAGCTGTGCGGAAGACGAAGAATGTAGCCGACGACAATGCTGAGCTGCCGTTGTTGCTGCTGCTGTTGTTTGATGAGAACCCCGAGACGTCTCCAGAGCCACGGGCAATTATGGAACAGGCAACAGTTGGAACTGTAGCTTCCTCCGCCTGTCCACTCCTACCGTGCTCTCAATACTCGTGGGTTAACAAATCAGGCGCGTCTACATTGGCGCGAGCACAGCTGTACGCCACGGCGGCGGGAGCGCCCAACAAACACTTCCGCACTCTTTCATGCTTCTCTGTTTCCTCCCTTCTCGCAACGCGACAGACACTCTCCATACGCAAAGATAAACAGCGGCGCAGCTACCAACATTGCTATCGATACATTTAAATAAAGTTCCCTTGGCTATTACCCAGCAATTTAAATTTTTTCTTTATAATTACAATCAATACAGTCAAAAATGAATTCACTAGTACATCGATTACGTATTAAATGTAGTTTCTGTAATGCAACTTACACCTTCAGAATCAAAAGTTCAGTGCAAGCTATCAACTGATATTAAAAAGTGAAAATTTGGGATGGTGCCGATGTCAATTTATCTGCATTATCGGTGTTACAGTGTCTGGATGAACAGGCACTGTTGACAAAAGACAGTCGTCCGAATTTACTTCGAAATAAATCGTCTGACTGCGAGTATCTTGGCATCAGCGGTGTTAGGTGTAGATGTACTACAAACTGGTGACATGGTTCAAATGGCTCTGAGCACTATGGGACTTAACATCGGAGGTCATCAGTCCTCTAGAACTTTGAACTACTCAAACCTAACCAACCTAAGGACATCACACACATTGTAAGTAGGCTGTTTATGTTTTCTTATTGGCAACGTTACGTAGCGCTCTGTATGAAAATCACTGGCTGTGCTGTGTGCAGTCTGTGGCTAGTTTGCATTGTTGTCTGCCATTGTAGTGTTTGGCAGCGGCAGCTGGATGTGAACAGCGCGTAGCGCTGCGCAGTTGGAGGTGAGCCGCCAGCAGTGGTGGATGTGGGGAGAGAGATGGCGGAGATTTGAAATTTGTAATACTGGATATCATATATTATGACTATTAAGGTAAATACATTGTTTGTTCTCTATTAAAATCTTTCATTTGCTAACTATCCCCATCAGTAGTTAGTGCCTTCTGTAGTTTGAATCTTTTATTTAGCTGGCAGTAGTGGCGCTCGCTGTATTGCAGTAGCTTGAGCAACGAAGCTTTTTGTGAGGTAAGTGATTTGTGAAAGGTACAGGTTAATGTTAGTCAGGGCCATTCCTTTGTAGGGATTTTTGAAAGTCAGATTGCGTTACGCTAAAAATATTGTGTGTCAGTTTAAGCACAGTCTTGTACAATTTTTCTAAGGGGCCGTTTCATAACATCCATGCCAGAGGCAGGATTCGAACCTGCGACCGTAGCAGTCGCGCGGTTCCGGACCGAGCGCTGGTGACATGAATATAGGAGATTACGATATAGGGATGTAGACAGTATGAGGATGCAAGTTTGGGTTAGCGCTGTATTTGTACACGGATAGCCTAATGGATAAGATGCGTAGTGTCCTGAACAATGGACGCAACTGGAGCCAGTGTGGTGGGACAGTTTCCGACTGGCGCCAAGGGCGACGCTTTGAAGTTCGCCGCCAACCACAAGCACGGTCCAATCAGCAGTCTCCGCACCGCCGCCAATGAGGTGGACTTCCGCGTTATGATAAGTGGCGGCCACAGGGAGCAACCGAGTTCATGTTCGGCGTTGGCGTACGGTAGCTCTAGTACGGAGTTCCAGGGTTGCAATTGGTACCTACAGTCGGTAGTGGAGATCAGCCTGCAAAACATGGTCTACAAGTGGTGCCGCCTAAGTCTCGCTTAGGGACAAGTGTTTACCACAGTGTTTGACAGTGTTATGCCCAGTGCTCACATAACCTTGTTCGCATTGTATGCAGTAACGCACGCCTTGTCAGGCCACCGCTTGGTTGCATCTGTCCGCAAGCACATCCAACGAGTTGCTGTACAACTTTAGTTAACTACTGCAGCTCAATAAAGCGTATATTTGTGTGTCATTAATTTGTTTGCACTGCCACAGCACCTCCGTCTACCTTGGAGCACCTAAACCTAGTAAGACGTATGCAAACCGTTCTACCCAAACGACACGTGCTCATCGATACGTATACCTAACACAGCTGATGCCAGGACATTCACAGTTACCGATTTTATTTCGAAGTAAAGCATTGTGTCCCAGTCTTGCGCTACAGTGATCGCAGTGTTCCAATGCCACGTGTGTATGCGCATGCTGTGCTGGCTCCGCCGTCAGCTTGAGAAGGCGTTGGATTGCTTCACACAGTAGTGCGTGGCACAGTTTGCACAGCACAGCCATGAGCGGTGCAAACGTCTATTTGGATGCTTGTTAAGGTCCCCTGCTATCGAAACAGAAACTCTCTTCGGTGCGGTACTGCACTGGCCGCGATCTGCTGTCCTCCAGTGTAGAAGCCTGGCTGCTACTGTAGAGCATGGAGAAGGCTCATCCGTTGTGCTACTCCAAGGCCACAGGTGCAGACATAACCCCGTGAGCTGGTATGGTGTAGATAGCTGCCCAGACTGGCGTCAGCTGCTTGCTAGCCCATGATGTGGTAGAGATCTGCGTCTCCATGGTGTCGTGGAGGGTGCTGCCAGACTGCGCATAACTGTGCTAGAATCAAATGGTATTTATAGTGGTTAATGGAACGTCTGTTGTCCTGATACGTTGCTTTCAGGTATCTACAGATCAGCATCTTCGTAGACCAACAGTGTTGAAACTCCCCATTGGCCAGTTCGTGGTTGCACTCCTTTTCTGCGACGTTGCCGAAATTGCGTGGCTCGGCCTAGCCGCTTGTGGAAGAGAAATGGACTTGTGTATGAAATCGCGTATCAGTGCCTCTGCACTTGTCTGCCACCTCATACAATTCTGCAATGGATCTGCTTTTTCTCAAACTAACGTTCAAAATTAGCGACGTCGTTTCATTTCTATCTAGTCAGCACTTACCTTCTAAGACAAAAAAAAAAAAAAAGCGCACGACGAAGGAATTACCCGAATGAGACGGGAACCGGTATATGTGATGTACATGTACAGACAAATAAATGATTACAATTTGAGAAAAAATTGGATGATTTATTCAAGAGAAACAGCTTGACACATTCAACACGTTGGAACATCAACGGCCCTTATGCAAGCAGTTACTCGGCTTCGAATTGATTTATAGAGTTGTTAGTTGTGCTCCCGAGGGATATCCTGTCAAATTCTGCCCAACAGGCGCTTTACGGGGTCAGAATACTGAAATCGTTGGAGTCCTCTGGCATAATGCTCGAATCGTTCTAAATTGGAGAGACATCGGGTGACCTTGCTCGCTAAGGTAGAGTTTGGGAAGCATGAAGACAAGCAATAGGAATTCTTGCCACGGGCAGGCGGGCCTTATTTCGCTGAAATGTAAGCCCAGGATGGCTTCCCATGAAGGGCAACAAAACGTGGGTGTCGAATACTGTACCTGTACTGCTGAGCTATAAGGGTTCTGCGTATGACAAGCAAAGGGGTCCTGCCATGAAACGAAACGGCACCCTTGACCATCACTCCTGGTAGTCTGACCATATAGCCGTATGGCGGGCAACAGTCAGGTTGGCATCCCACTGCTGTCTGGGGTGCCGCCAACCACCTCTTCGCTCGTCATAGGGGCTCAGTTCAAGGCGGGACTCATCACTGAAGATGTCTACTCCAGTCAATGAGATTCCAGACGGAAGACGTGTCCGGAGACCCCTCGGACAGCAGTGGGATACCTACCTCACTGTCGTTCACCAGTAGTGATGGTCTATAAGGGCATTTCGTCTCATAGCAGGGCCCCTTTGGTTGTCATCTGCGGCATCCTCACAACGCAGCGGAACGATATTCTACGCCCCCTATTGTCGCCCTTCACGGCAGGCCATCCAGGGCATATATTTCAGCAAGATAATGCCCGCCCGCACTCTGCATGCCAAACCCTACGTTGGCTAGCTAGGTCATCAAGCCTCTGCACAACTGAGGACGTTTGGCGCGTTATGGGCTGTGCCCTGCATCCTGCCGGGATTTTGACGATCCAATGCGCCAGTTGGGCAGAATATAGTACGATAACCATCAGGAGGACATGCAAAAAGTCCGTCAACCAGCGCCAAGCCGCATAACTACTTCCATAAGGACCAGGGATGGACCAACGCATTACTGACTTGCTCAATTAGTGAAGCTCTTTGTGTTGTATGAATCATCCAATTTTTCTGAAATTCTAATCATTCGTTTGTCTTTACATGTACATCACATATACCGATTTCTGTCCAGTTCATGCCTGGTGCGTCGTTTTGTTTGTCTCAGATTGTAATACACGTAATGTAATGTCCACGACTGTGATCAGGTTTAATCATTTTTCTGGGTCTCAAGTAAGGATTTATCTCTAGTTGATTACGATGAGGAGTAATTTTATTCATTGCACCAGAAGTATTATTTTTCGTATCTTTCTGTGTAGTGCGCATTGTAGAGATGTAAGCCCAGGTATTCCTGCTTCCCACAGGAACACACTAATCGCTGACCGAGGTACAATCCATTAAGATGCAATGGGTAGGTGCGGTGTCCTGTTACAACGTTCACCATAAAATATAAAATGGGTCCCAGGGCCATACTTTTACATAACTATTATCCTTTCTAATTGCTTCATAGGCTATTGTTTGCTTTTGGTGCAAAAGTATGCGTTTGTGTTATTTTATGTACCACTCCCGTTTACAAGAGCTTGAAAATTATTTGAGCGGACTGCCAGAAAGTAATCGAGAAACGTCTGGCTGTAATCTCCAGTCCACAAGTCCACAATCCATCTCCCAAAACTGGAATAAATGGTTCTAACTCAGTAACTCTAATACCATGTTATCAAAAACAGTTTCACTTTTGACTGGATCTTTCCCTGAGACTGCAATTACATTTTTTTGAGCTACACAAATTTCGACAACCTAATTCCTTACAGAAGATATTTACGCGGTAAACCGTCTTCTGATTCTAAATGTATAAATCCACCCACTCCATATAGTAAAATGTTTAAAACTTAAGATTAGATCATTTAAAGGAAGACTGAAAAGAATAAGTGATACTAGGCACCCTTGTCCTACACCTTTACTTATTAAAATTTAGTCCTTCTTGTGTTTATACTAATTGGTGAGACTTTTACTGGCTTTTTATGGTCTCTGTTAATTTATCACGGAATCCAGTGTTTGTTATCGTGTCAGTTCGTAGACTCCTGAAAATAAATTTTCGCTGAGGTCTCCATTATTGTACAGAGGTTGCAAATAATCAAAAAATGACAGCGTAGTTCCACAATAGGATATGAGAAGTATTAAACCATAAAACAAAGCGTAATTACGTGATCTGTTTCATATAGAAGTGTTCTGTAACAGAAAGAGTATTTATTTATCAACAGCAACAACAACGCGGCAACTCTACAAAGTCTTCTGGGAACAAAACAGGAATAGGCTCCTAATGTAAGGAAATGTAACACAACCTAAAGTGTAAACCAAAGAACTACGTCAAATCAGCAAGTAGTCTACAGTTAGGATGGTCAGAGATGTGGATGCCTCTACACATAACAACTTACATAAAAGCAGTATTCTGGGTTGTGTAGCCCGTTTGAAGTTTCCTTCGAAGACAAGAACCATTAAATGGCACATAGGGGTACTGGAATAGTTCTAGGAGCGTGCGGAGTGCCTGAAACGCCTCCTCAACGAGACATGGTTTTATTTGAACTATAATAGTACCAGAAGAATGTTGTTAAGACATAATATACCAAAAAATATATATATAATATACCAAAAAATAACAAAACTTAAAAATGATCCATATCAAGGAGAGAAAATTCGGATTTGATGGCAACGTAGTATGCTCTCGTTGAAGTGGTTCGATCAACAGGTGGCAGCCTTTGTTCATTGATAGATTATTGGGAACATGGAGTTAGTGCACTTACAAAAAACTTATGTGAGCCATCGTTGTATGTTTCTCATACGTGTGACCCCTTGGCAAATGGAGATAACAGGGGATACAGGACGTCTGCAACGAAATGGAGCACTGAGTGTCACAGATTCGTTAGTCACGTAGAATATCTTGGAAACCCTAAGGCAGACGCTTATAGCTATGCGTCAACTGTCCCGCAAAACCGGCTTTCCAAGTTTTAAGAAATTCTGTAAACGCAGGCTTCCGTGGCCGTTGTCACAGTCAATAACATTCTTCTGGGTTTGAGGCCGCATTGTCATCTATAAAATGCCGACGTTTCGGCTGCTGTTGCAAGACCCCTAATTGCTGCTGCCTTAAACCCAGCAGAAGTGTAAGAAACGCCGTTAAGTGCGCAATCTGGAAACGTAGCACATCTGCTACGCAGACAAGATTAGACTAACTCCACATCACACAGGTTCATGTAAATAGCAACTCTTGCCCCGATCCATACGCATGTGAAACTGGACGAAATCCTAATATGTGATACAGTGGAAAATGCCCTCTGCAGAGTGTGTTGGTGTAGATGCATACATGATAAATACTACACGACATACCATCGAATTGAATTTCTTGTTAGAAAAGTGAGCAACCGCTGCATCAAACGCCAGAAAAAATCCGATTTTGAAAAGCATTCTATTTGTAATGAAGATTATGCCATCGTTTGCCATCACGTGGGCACGTTGTGGCCACAAACTTTTGGGCTGGCTACGTAGACAAACCGCTAAATACTAGATTATATCCACCGTTACATCGGAGAAGATGCTTGTGGTGACTTTTCGAAGAATACCACCGGCTCCATCACGCAATTTTCCGGCACTGCAGACACTATCATTGCTTCTGACCATACCTAACCATTAGAAGTGACGTACTGACTGTGCTCACAAAGATGTTTTCAATCCAAACGCCTATAGTCGAATATTCCTCACATAAATTTCCTTAGATGATGGTGTGGAACTGTGTCGTTAGGTTTCTAGAGGTCAGTAAATGACTAGTCGAAGTACTTGGGAGTTTAAAAACGTAGATACTTGAATCGATACTGTTACGTCATTCATATCAAAATAAAGGTAGGGCAGACCTAATTTCATTCGGCAGATTATAAAAATTGCAGTTTTTCAGTGAAGTAGATTGTTTGCGAAACAGTTGTATAGCCCGTTGCGGGATGCAGTTCAAATGTATGAGATCCGTGTGGTGGGAAACTTTTGGAGCCGGAGAGTGTATACAATAAGGACCGGCAGATAATACTAGCAGTATGTCTGAACCACTGGAGTGTGGAACAAAAACACTGGAAAGTCTTAAATGGCAGCTAGTTCTGAAAACAGGTTTCGTTATCGATTCCATAAATAACCTTGACCCTCTAAATTCTGCTCATCTGGAAATTGTGAAGATAATGTTACACTTATGCTGCGTATTTTAAAGTGAATTATTGTAAGTAAATGTATATTGCGATCTGCTTCGATGTTTCGCTACACACAAATAATTTTTGGAGTAAGGAAAGTTTGATAACGGTATGCACGTGATTTTTAATCAGACAATCCTGGATTTCATCCTCAGTCAGTAGCTATAAAACACGCACCGTTAAACGAAGACACAGGAAAATAAAGCGTGCCAAAAGCATCCTGTGACGTCAATGAGCCGCGTGATTGGAGCACATAAACCGTGAGGCACGTAATCCGTGCCATGATATCGGTCAGTCAAACAAATCTGTCACTAGCAGCTTTAATGAGGATTCAGACGAAACTCCATAAAGAAGGGTATTGAACAAACTACGTAGGCACAAGAAACGGTGCGTAGCGTGTGTGATTACAGTAAATCCCGTCATTCGACGGCCCCGCTCGGTGAAATTAATTTTAAACCGATGCCGCGCGGCCTCTGTGAAGTGATTACGTAACGGCCGGCGGCACAGTGGTCCGTGACAAAAGACAAACTGCTCTGAGGACAGGGCGATCCGGGATTACTGGCGCTGAGCGACCCTGTAACACCCGGCTGATGTACGGGCGTAGCTCCAGGACCGGGCGGTTCATAGAGCTAAAGTGATAAGTTACTGCCAGTCGCGCTTCTGCTGCTCTATTTATATCTGTCATATGTACCCAGTTACTCTTCATTCACTTACGTATTCATATTTTTATTGTGGCCCTCCATTTTCAAATACGCAGCCTGAGAAAAGGGGTGAAGCACCGAGAAAAGGGGTGAAGCACCGAGAAGGGGAGGACGAAACTAAACGAAATTTCACGGGCTGAGAAGGTATGTGATGCTATTTCAGTGATTAAAAAAGCGAGTCAAATTGCAAAGAACTTGGCAGTATAGCCCGCTTATGAGTAACACGTTACACCACTTCTGTCCTGGATGCTTTCACTGATCAGGTTGGGAAGTGTGTCAAAAAGCCCGTTTATTCTCTCCTGAGGCAAGCGCTCCCACAACTGTTGTAAATGGACCTAGGTATCTTTGATATGAGGACTGCCACAGAGCTGGTGTCCGACCTGGCGCCACGTATTTTCTCTCGGGGAGAGATTTGTGGATCCTCCTGGCTACAGCAATACCTCAACGTGACGCAAACAGTTCATAGAAACAAGTGCAATCTGTGGACGACATCCACATCCACATCTACATCATACTACGCAAACCCACTATGGTGTGTGGCGGAAGGTACTTTTGGTACCACTATCTGATCCCTCTAACCCTGTTCCACTCGCGAATAGCGCGTGGGAAGAATGATCGTCGGTAAGCCTCTGTACTGGCTCTTATTTCTCGAATTTTCTCCTCGTGGTCAATACGCGAGATGTACGTGGGGGAAATAATATGTAGTTCGGCTCCTCCTGAAAAGTGCTGTCCCAAAATTTCAATAGTAAATCTCTTCGTGATACACAACACCTCTCTTGTAATGTCTGCCAGTGGAGTTTGTTTAGCATCTCCGTAACGCTCTCTCGCCGGCTAAACGATCCCGTGACCTGAAATCATACACGACGGCTCCCGAAGTATGACGCCAGGTTTAACACCAGTGCGTGCGACCATCTCTGTGCATTGTAAGAACGGGACCTCTTACCAGGTCGCCTCAATACTTGCCTACGACGGCCATCCATCATAGTACACAAACACAGTTAATCGTCAAACAACTCCTACGCCTTTTATCTGCAGTCTACGCTTCCAGACGGGGCATCAGTCAAAATATAGTCATCTACGTTGTGATGTTAACAGCAGCTTCTGCATGGGATTACTGCTGCTAGTCTCAGACCAACGTAGCGGCATGACACAGAATGTTGTAGCCAGTCCGTTACTTGGTCTGGGATTGTAGGTGCAGACGTGAATGGGTTGCTGTGTGCTCGGTTCAAATGGCTCTGAGCACTATGGGACTTAACTGCAGTGGTCATCAGTCCCCTAGAACTTAGAACTACTTAAACCTAAGTAACCTAAGGACATCACACACATCCATGCCCGAGTCAGGATTCGAACCTGCGACTGTAGTGGTTGCGCGGTTCCAGGCTGTAGCGCCTAGAACCGCTCGGCCATCCCGGCCGGCTGTGTGCTTGGTGTACAGAGAGTTGTTCTTCCCTTTTGGTGGCCAGACGTGATCCACAAGGACCTTAACGACGAGTAAGTCTCCCCTAACGATTCCATACAGTCCAACCAAGGGTCGTTGTCACATCCGAAAGCCTTCCAGATCTGAATATTGTACGATTCGCTCAGTGGGCCAAATGGCGATAGGTCCTCCTTTATTATAACGCTGTCTCACACCAGTACACAGCACATCCGTGTCCTCCACAGTGCTCACTCAACATCTGACGCTTCAAGCTCCTTACATGCCTTTCCAGACCTGTTAGCAATACTGCACATTCTTGTGAACATTCCACCTGTCAAAGTGTATTTTAACTCTAATCAGATCCATATCTTCAGATGTGTACGAGTTAATTTTACATCCAACCATATCTTGTGGGTTGTCCCCTATTTTTGTGGTCGCGCGGTTCCAGGCTGTAGCGCCCAGAACCGCTCGGCCATCCCGGCCGGCTGTGTGCTTGGTGTACAGAGAGTTGTTCGTCCCTTTTGGTGGCGAGACGTGATCCACAAGGACCTTAACGACGAGTAAGTCTCCCCTAACGATTCCATACAGTCCAACCAAGGGTCGTTGTCACATCCGAAAGCCTTCCAGATCTGGATATTGTACGATTCGCTCAGTGGGCCAAATGGCGATAGGTCCTCCTTTATTATAACGCTGTCTCACACCAGTACACAGCACATCCGTGTCCTCCACAGTGCTCACTCAACATCTGACGCTTCAAGCTCCTTACATGCCTTTCCAGACCTGTTAGCAATACTGCACATTCTTGTGAACGTTCAACCTGTCAAAGTGTATTTTAACTCTAATCAGATCCATATCTTCAGATGTGTACGAGTTAATTTTACATCCAACCATATCTTGTGGGTTGTCCCCTATTTTTGTGGTCGCGCGGTTCCAGGCTGTAGCGCCTAGAACCGCTCGGTCATCCCGGCCGGCTGTGTGCTTGGTGTACAGAGAGTTGTTCGTCCCTTTTGGTGGCGAGACGTGATCCACAAGGACCTTAACGACAAGTAAGTCTCCCCTAACGATTCCATACAGTCCAACCAAGGGTCGTTGTCACATACGAAGGCCTTCCAGATCTGGATATTGTACGATTCGCTCAGTGGGCCAAATGGCGATAGGTCCTCCTTTATTATAACGCTGTCTCACACCAGTACACAGCACATCCGTGTCCTCCACAGTGCTCACTCAACATCTGACGCTTCAAGCTCCTTACATGCCTTTCCAGTCCTGTTAGCAATACTGCACATTCTTGTGAACATTCCACCTGTCAAAGTGTATTTTAACTCTAATCAGATCCATATCTTCAGATGTGTACGAGTTAATTTTACATCCAACCATATCTTGTGGGTTGTCCCCTATTTTTGACTGGCAGTATATGTCTGTATTCATAAAGTTCGGTACAAGATGTAGCGTGTGTGAGTTCCTAAGGGACGAAACTGCGGAGGACATCGGTCCCTAGACTTACACACCACTTAAACTAACTTATGCTAAGAACAACACACACATCCTTGCCTGATGGACGACTCGAACCACGGGCGGGGGGGGCGCGAAATCCAGGACATGGTGCCACAAACCGCGCGGAAACGCTGCGCGGCTCGGTACGAAATAAGTAAATTTCGAGGACAAGATAGAGCTCTATGGGCCAGCAGAAGTGTACATATTCGCCGGCCGGTGTTGCCGTGCGGCTAAAGGCGCTTCAGTCTGGAACCGCGTGACCGCTACGGTCGCAGGTTCGAATCCTGCCTCGGGCATGGATGTGTGTGATGTTCTTAGGTTAGTTAGGTTTAATTAGTTCTAAGTTCTAGGCGACTGATGACCTCAGAAGTTAAGTCGCATAGTGCTCAGAGCCATTTGAACCATTTTGTACATATTCCCCTTTTAACCTACCCATGCTTGCCTCTTAGTGAAACAGGAAGGCTACTGGACGTTACAGCAGAATGGGCAGGCTGCTTTGCTACTACTCAAGCCAAGCTCTGCCCATCCGAAACAGTCTTGCTTGCCTGCCCGTCTTACCGCTGTGCTTGGCTACATAGCAGTCTATTCTGTACGCTTTCATTGTAATCTTATGATTAGGGTTCGGGAGCTGATGAATAGTCTATTTTTTTTTTTTTTTTTTTTTTTTTTTTACCCGAGTGTCACAGGACGAGGCTCAATGGAATATGTATTCATTTTAGATCGTTGTAGGCCAGAAAATGGTGGATTTGGTTTCTATTTGTCCTTTCTTTACCTTTTCGGCTTATTTCGGGCTTATTTATTTATTTATTTCGATATGAACTATTTCCTGTGAAACCTCGCCCTCTTCCGACCGATACTGGCTAGTCCCAATTCGAACCATCATCGGGTCACCTCTTACACGAGGGCTAGAACTTTCATAGTGTCAACTATTTATTTACAGCTCGTACAAAATAGATACGTGTTTCAAAATTTTACTGACCTTAAAAGTAGTCACCAGCACTGTGTATAACACAATGCCAGCGATGTGGAAGTCGTAGGATATTCTTAGCAGTGTCAGTTGTGTTGACAGTTCGAGCGGCGCGGTCTATTGCCCAACGAATTTGTAGCAGTTCTGAAGCGAATGCAATGAAGTGTTTCCTTCAGTTTAGAAATCGAGTTGAACTTACGAGGGATTAAGTCAGTCGAGTGCAGAAGGTGGTATATCAATTAGCAGTCCCATCAATTAAACAAATCAGTAACAGCTTGCACTCTGCTTGCTTGAGCATTGTCCTGCAAAATGATGGTCAGTTCCTGCAGAATTGTGGGTTCGCTAAATTCATTGTAAGTGGCCAAAATAGTTCATTCTAAATTTCTCAAACGCGTTGTAGGAAACACGAAGTTCGTTACTCATATTACAGTAACCTAAAAAGTACGTGTCTGAAAGAAGAAGCTTTTCTTTGCTACTACGCTTTCTACGCTCTACATTGCATACCACCAGAATGTGGTTTTTAACGTCCACTGAGCCATGTCTTTTTCTATCTCAATCAACGATCGCCCTAAATTTAGAAAGCCTATATATTGCTAAATTGCCTCAAGTCCTTAGTACACACTTCCTCACACTTATCCTCGTTCAAAATACTTATTGATAGACGAAACAGCCGGTCAGAGTAACCGTGTGGTTCTAGGCGCTACAGTCTGGAACCGCGCTACCGCTACGGTTGCAGGTTCGAATCCTGCCTCGGGCATGGATGTGTGTGATGTCCTTAGGTTAGTTACGTTTAAGTAGTTCTAAGTTCTAGGGGACTGATGACCTCAGAAGTTAAGTCCAATAGTGTTCAGAGCCATTTGAACCATTTAGAGGAAACTGCTGGTTAAAAAATGGTTCAGATGACTCTGAACCATGGGACTTAACTTCTGAGGTCATCAGTCTCCTAGAACTTAGAACTAGTTAAAGCTAACTAACCTAAGGACATCACAAACATCCTTGCCCGAGGCAGGATTCGAACCTGCGACCGTAGCGGTCGCGCGGTTCCAGACTGCAGCGCCTAGAACCGCTCGGCCACTCATGCCGGTAAACTGCTGGTCAGATTTACAAATATATCTTAACATACTCGAGGTTCCTGAACGAGTATTTACTAAGTTTTTATGCAGTTTGATTTGCGAGACACCTACTGAATTATTTGAAGTTGCCTCATAAATACGTGTAAACTTTTCCCCTGCTGGACTTCGGCTCTGTTTCGTGACTGGTACGTATTCCCCAGTTCTAAATTTCTCCTCAGTCTCCTTTTAGTTTGTTCATTTTGCTGCTTCCATCGTAATGATAAACGAGGTGTAGTGAAACTACCTACGCAGACTTATACCTGGCTAGTCACGTTGGATTGAGAGCTCTTATTGTCGTCATGTGCTGCAGGCTAAACGGGTCCCGTGACGCTTGCCAAGTTAGCAGTAATTGGACTGCTTTAAACTGTTTTCAGTACACATGTACTCTTGTGCCTCCGTTGCGGCCGGTTGAAGTGCGTTAATGGTTGCGGTGGAGATAGGGGCTGGCAGGCAAGGAAACGAATTTGTACACCTTGGCACTGGGATGGCGCTGGAATCAATGAAAGATCACTTACCTCGCTTTGGTTAAGTGTTACACAGGAGTAAGTAAAGCTAGCCTCAAGCTAATGGAATGTTCGAACACCACAGTGCTTTGCAAAGAATAGCCCTATTGATGTCTGGTATGCGCTTACATTCATGTGACGTTTGAAATCAATGATCCAGACAACCGTAGAGGGACCTACAGTTTAACGTGTCGTTTTTACCATTACATCATTTCCTAATCTAAAATAAACGGTGACAGCACGCGAGATGGTGCAGTGGTAACACATTGGACTGGCATTCGGCAGGACGACAGTTCAAACCCGCCTGCGGCCATCTATATTTAGGTTTTCCGTGATTCTCATAAGTCCCTCCAGGCAAATGCCGGGTTGGTTCCTTTGAAAGGACATGGCCGATTTCCTTCCCCATGCTTGACACAACCAGAGCTTGTGGTCTGTCTCTAATGACCGCGATGTCGACGGGACGTTAAACCCAATCATCCTTCCTTCCTCCCATAAATGACATAGGTCTAATATAAATTTATAGCTGACATGGATTGAACGTAAGACTCAGATTTATAGTCTAGAACTTAACCTTTTCTTATCCTAAGACCAATAACTTGTTAATGGCTCAAGTGGCTCTAAGCACTATGGGCTTTAACATCTGAGGTCCTCAGTCCCCTAGACGTAGGACTACTTAAACCTAACTAACCTAAGGACATCACATGCCCAAGGCAGGATTCGAACCTGCGACCGCAGCAGCAGGGCGGTTCCGGACTGAAGCGCCTAGAACCGATAGGCCACAGCTGCCCGCCTCTTGTTAATAATGAGTAAACAACGGTACTTTTGCTTCTGTACTTCACTTGTGGAAAAACAGTGTTACATCATCTTCGTAGGATCTTATAAGATTAGTGTTTTATTTTAAATTTACTTGATATGTCGTTTTTCACGTCTTAGAGGTTCTTTTAGGTCGAATCAGAAAAAAATACAGTACTTGGAAACTACCATTAAAACAAACGAAAGAAAGTGTTACCAAGCTAGACTATAGTTAACGAAAACTGTGCAACTTCAATTATGCTCAAAGTCGCAAACAGGAACTCTTTTTCCTGTGCCCAATGCAGGCCTTAGTTGACTAACAAGTTCGGGCTCCATGGTATGTGTACTCCCACAGTCACAGTTCTTAGTAACCACAGGAAAGACAAACTTTTTCAGATTATTGGTGGATCTCCGAACTCCATGACGAAGACGGCTGAGTGATCTTCACACGATTCAATTCTGTTCGCACCCAGGAGGGGGTGGGGGTTCTGATGGCAGGGGCCAGGTAGAGATATTCTCACGCTCAGAAATCCGCAACAGTGTTCTTGCTGTAGCTGATATTGTTTGTAAGACTGAAGAGCTCGTGAGGAAACTTCTTCTGGACCACAAACGTGGAGCTGCTCGGACGTGCTCGTGTAACGGATTTGTATCCTGTTACTGATTGCAAAAAAAAAAAAAAAAAAAAAAAAAAAAAAAAAAAAAAAAAAAAAAATTATTATTATTTATATGACCGGTTTCGGTTCATTCAGAACCATCTTCAGATCTGATATTTCAGTTACAGGAGTAACCCGTCCAAATCCAGCAACTTTCACATGCTACGTCACATCACTGATTGCTGTTATCCCATAAGACGTTATGTCTGTTTTTGCAAAGGATTTGTATCCTGCTGAGCCTGGTTTAATCTCTCCTCGTTGGCTGCTGTTCCACGACGAATATCTGGTGGCGCTATGCCAGTGAGTTGGGGGAGTCTTAGAAGCGGCGCTGGTTTCAGACAAATTGTAATAAGTCTATACCACTCGTTGAGTGTCTTGTGAACCACGTTTGCGTCGGTGGATTTGTACCTGACTGGGTACACATTGTAACATGTTGCTGCCGCTGTCTTTCTCAGGGTTTGCGGTTGACAGCTTCGCGTGATACCAGTGATCTTGAGAAGGATGTTATTTCTGGCTTCTACCATCAGTCTCGTATTTACTAATCGTAATTCTTGCCATGTTGTGTTTGTAGCGTACCTGGTTGTAATTGAGATGAAAAGCATACGATTGTGTTTTAGCTGGATCTGGATGAAGCTGCTTGTTAGTGATACGTTTGTATCGATCTGGTGGCATCCAGCATCACTGGTGCGGCAGTTGCGCTTCCTGCTGGTGTGGTGAAAGCCAGCAAGCCAAGGCAAGAAACGATTTGAGTGCAAAAGGGAGAGGCAGTTGGCTCTTGGAAGATTCCAGACGAGGAAGTCTGAGAGCTGCGATGGCCACGTGAACGCGGCCCCGCCCACGCTGACGTTGACGGGTGTGGCCAAACAGCGTGGCTGCAGTCTGGAACCCGCGAGATGTGGGCGCCAGTTACACGCAGTGACGAGGGGTGCTGTTGCTGGCGTGGTAGGTCGTAGTGTGGGGGGTATCAAGTGCCGCCTCGTGCTGCGAATCCGTGGTGGCTGCCTTCACCTTCTCATTCTGTTTTGTTTTAAACGGAGCTGTATTATGCTGAGCTCGGAGGGAACTCACTGATTGTTAATCATCTTAAGGGGCTCCGGAAAGGCTCAAAATCATGAAAAGTTCAATTTTTACTTTTTTGCGTTTTCTGAATCTGCAGACTATTACCTTTTAGTAGATATATAATTTATTCAATTTCGAAGATTACAACTATTTTTAAATTTTTTTTGAAATGTGTTCTACATGGGCGTGACCCACTGTGGCGCTGTTAAACTGCTGTCAAATGGTGTTATTATTAACGTCCGTGTTCATCAGGTACATTTTAGTGATGTGAGATAAAGTATGTGTTGTGGCTAAACCTATTTTCAGAGACTTAGCAGCACCTGAACTGTTGAAAAAGTGTATTCACGGAAAAACTCAAAACCCCAATGAAAGTGTAAATAGTGTTATATGGTCGAGAATCCCCAAGACTGTATTTGTTGGAATAGAAACACTTTACTTTGGTGTGTATGATGGTGTTGCGACTTTCAATGATGGCAACATTGTAAAGTGCAAGATATTTAGAAATATGGGAATGAAGATAGGTTCTAACATGGTACGAGCGATGCTTGCTTTAGACAAGGAACGCCTTCGGGCTGCATACAGGACTGTAAAGAGTCTAGAAATACAAGCAAGAGTAAACAGGAGGAGGAACAAGAGGAAGCTGGAGGAGAAGTTTGCAGAGGATGAAGATAATCCATCCTATGGACCTGGGATGCACTAAAAAGTTAATCCAATCTTTGTCGCTCGATTCCCAAAACTTTTATTTTCTCATACTAATTACATGTTTTCTAAGGATCTTCCAAACATATTTGTTTCAAACTTTCAGTAAATGTTAAACAGTACCTTCTGCATAATTTAACACAGCCTTTTTCCAAAAAACTGTATATTTTTGAATATATAAATAAAAAACTTCAAAAAATGTTGTGAATTTTCATTACAATTGAAAAATAAATCATCTTTAATAACTGAACTAAAATTTTGTAAAATCCCTGTGTTAAGTTGTATCCCATATTCCAATAAATAATCTGTAAAAAGTTCAACTTCCTACCTCAAATACTTTGTGAGGAAAGATGCAATTTATAAGCGTTATTTTAACATTGTAAGTATAGGGCGTTCCGGAGCCCCTTAATAGCAACTGTCGGTGGACTCTTATTTTTCAACTGATACGCTGAATTATATTGCTCGACCCTTGGTATTACCTTGTGAAATTGCACGTTGATGTCTTCTAATGACCCAGTGTGTGGGTTTAATTATATGTACTGTACATGTTGAACTGTGGGCATACGTCCTGTTACGTTTGGCTTCAGTGTGAGCATACGAAGACGCCCGAGTTTTCTACCACAAGATTATCATTTTGCAACTTCTTCTGTGGAGTTTATTAACGACCGCGTCACTTGTAGTTTCACGTGTAATAAATTTCACAAGGACGCATCTGTTGATAGACACATGATTGGTTTGCCTTGACATGGCGTGAGTATTTATACCTGTTTCTTTTGTTGTAGAGTTCTGAGCTGTTACTTGTGTGTACTAACTTACACGTAGCCACTAGTCAGTCCCTAATGTTGTAAACAACTCGTCATAAAACAATCTGTCTTTGTCAGTTGTTAAAAGTTTGCTAATATAAGAAATAATTTTAGAACTAAAATTTTTATTTCACGTCGTGTTTCGATAGTAACAGCGGTTGTATGTTAATAGTTAGGTGTTGCAGAGCTAAGGAGACCCTGGCTGGGTTTAGTTAAAGTCACATACAACACTGGCTATGCACTAGTCTTCCTGTACAGTACGTAGCGTGGAAATCAACCGTGCTGAGGTAAATTCATATTATTCCCTGGTACCTGACGGTCTCTTTTGTTTGCTGCAAATTTTCACGGGCATTTTTCCATATTCAGATTGTTTAGTTAAACGAACTATCCTTCCCTATAAATCTCTAAAGGCCGCCAGCCGTGTTCAAGTTGCTTAAGCAACTGATGTTGTTTTTAATGGCAAAACCGTTTCTCTTGTTACTGAGCGAATGTGTAAATGCTATTGGTCATTGTTAAAACCACTCTCTCTCTCTCTTTCTTTCTTTCTTTTTTTATGGCCAAAGTCCAGTGGTGATTGCGGTCTTCGTTATTTTAACCAACTTTGTTGCATGTGGAATTGTTGTTAGTAAATAAAATTGGATTATGGTTCAAATGGCTTTGAGCACTATGGGACTTAACTGCTGTGGTCATCAGTCCCCTAGAACTTAGAACTACTTAAACCTAACTAACCTTAGAACTACTTAAACCTAACTAACCTAAGGACATCACACACATCCATGCCCGAGACAGGATTCGAACCTGCGACCGTAGCGGTCACGCGGTTCCAGACTGTAGTGCCTAGAACCGCACGGCCACTCCGGCCGGCCAATTGGATTATGTTATTTTATAGTTCAGCCCAGTTGCTTTCCACGTCCATATCCGTCTAGGTTGATTTCGGAACACACTTCAATGATACATTTAAGTTACAGTTATAGGAACCCAACTGTCTTAAAATGTCTCACAGGTGAGCTTCAACATCTGCAAAAGATTTTTCCTGACTTGCTCATGCCATATCATCGGCATGTTAAATAACATTGGTGAAAGATCACTTTCTTGCGATAAGCCATTTCTTTGGCGTCTCTGTCGAATACAGGTACGCTGACTCTGAAAGTCCCCATAAAATCTTCTGTTTTCGAGACAACTTTGAATAGGTTTGGTGAAACGATAATCTTTCGTTATCTCTTAGATCTTCTTTGACAATGTTCGGTGACTGACAGTGCCATAAGTATCCGCCAGGTCGGTAAAAGCTACCTCTGTAATTTTCCGGATTTTGGTGGCATCCTCAATAAACTGTGACTCTTTAAGGACTGCTGAAACTAATAAATGATTTGCAGTTTACTGTCTACTAATGACATTTCTTGATGAACCTTCTTCTCAATATTAAAAAAAAAATGCACTGCACCATGGTGTTGGATTTGCTTCTATCGTTTAAGGGGAAGAGATAATTGTACGCAAAAAAGTAAATAAATAAATTAAATCAATTTTTAAAAAATAAGGAACTTCAACTTTCGTAATCCTGTCGTACTCACTTGCATACAATACTACAGTATTTTTATAATTTTAACTTTTAGGCAGATGATGAAGAAATTGATGAAATGTATGATGAGATAAAAGAAATTATTCAGGTAGTGAAGGGAGACGAAAATTTAATAGTCATGGGTGACTGGAATTCAAGAGTAGGAAAAGGGAGAGAAGGAAACATGGTGGGTGAATATGGATTGGGGGAGAGAAATAAAAGAGGAAACCGTCTGGTAGAATTTTGCACAGAGCATAACTTAATCATACGAGTAGCTAACACTAGGTCCAAGAATCACAAACGAAGGTTGTATACATGGAAGAATCCTGGAGATACTAGAAGGTATCAGATAGATTATATAATGGTAAGACAGAGATTTAGGAACCAGGTATTAAATTGTAAGACATTTCCAGGGGCAGATGTGGACTCTGACCACAATCTATTGGTTATGAACTGTAGATTAAAACTGAAGAAACTGCAAAAGGGTGGGAATTTAAGGAGATGGGACCTGGATAAACTGAAAGAACCAGAGGTTGTAGAGAGTTTCAGGGAGAGCATAAGGGAACAATTGACAGGAATGGGGGAAAGAAATGCAGTAGAATAAAAATGGGTAGCTCTGAGGGGTGAAGTAGTGAAGGCAGCAGAAGATCAAGTAGGTAAAAAGACAAGGGCTAGTAGAAATCCTTGGGTAACAGAAGAGATATTGAATTTAATTGATGAAAGGAGAAAATATAAAAATGCAGTAAATGAAGCAGGCAAAAAGGAATACAAACGTCTTAAAAATGAGATCGGCAGGAAGTGCAAAATGACTAATCAGGGATGGCTAGAGGACAAATGTAAGGATGTAGAGGCTTGTCTCACTAGGTGTAAGATAGATACTGCCTACAGGAAAATTAAAGGAACCTTTGGAGAAAAGAGAAAAAACTTGTATGAATATCAAGAGCTCAGATGGAAACCCAGTTCTAAGCAAAGAAGGGAAAGCAGAAAGGTGGAGGGAGTATATAGAGGGTCTATACAAGGGCGATGTATTTGAGGACAATTTTATGGAAATTGAAGAGGATTTAGATGAAGATGAAATGGGAGATATGATACTGCGTAAAGAGTTTGACAAAGCACTGAAAGAAACAAGTCCCCGGGAGTAGACAACATTCCATTATAACTACTGACGACCTTGGGAGAGCCAGTCCTGACAAAATGCTACCATCTGGTGAGCAAGATGTATGAGACAAGCGAAATACCCTCAGACTTCAAGAAGAATATAATAATTCCAATCCCAAAGAAAGCAGGTGTTGACAGATGTGAAAATTACCGAACTATCAGTTTAATAAGTCACAGCTGCAAAATACTAACGCGAATTCTTTACAGACGAATGGAAAAACTGGTAGAAGCCGACCTCGGCGAAGGTGAGTTTGGATTCCCTAGAAATGTTGGAACACGTGAGGCAATACTGACCCTACGACTTATCTTAGAAAATAGATTAAGGAAAGGCAAACCTACGTTTCTAGCATGTGTAGATTTAGAGAAAGCTTTCGACAATGTTGACTGGAATACTCTCTTTTAAATTCTGAAGATGGCAGGGGTACAGTACAGGGACCGAAAGGCTATTAAAATCCATGGAGAAGAAATAAAAACTTTGCGGTTCGCCGATGACATTGTAATTCTGTCAGAGACAGCAAAGGACTTGCAAGAGCAGTTGAACGGAATGGACAGTGTCTTGAAAGGAGGGTATAAGATGAACCTCAACAAAAGCAAAACGAGAATAATGGAATGTAGTCGAATTAAGTCGGGTGATGCTGAGGGAATTAGATTAGGAAATGAGACACTTAAAGTTGTAATGGAGTTTTGCTATTTGGGGAGCAAAATAACTGATGATGATCGAAGTAGAGAGGGTATAAAATGTAGACTGGCAATGGTAAGGAAAGCGTTTCTGAAGAAGAGAAATTTGTTAACATCGAGTATAGATTTAAGTGTCAGGAAGTCGTTTCTGAAAGTATTTGTATGGAGTGTAGCCATATATGGAAGTTCACACATGGACGATAAATAGTTTGGACAAGAAGAGAATAGAAGCTTTTGAAATGTGGTGTTACAGAAGAATGCTGAAGATTAGATGGGTAGATCACATAACTAATTAGGAACTTTTGGATAGAATTGGGGAGAAGAGGAGTTTGTGGCACAACTTGACAAGAAGAAGGGACCGGTTGGTAGGACATGTTTTGAGGCATGAAGGGATCACAAATTTAGCATTGGAGGGCAGCGTGGATGGTAAAAATTGTAGAGGGAGACGAAGAGATGAATACACTAAGCAGATTCAGAAGGATGTAGGTTGCAGTAAGTACTGGGAGATGAAGAATCTTGCACAGGATAGAGTAGCATGGAAAGCTGCATCAAACCAGTCTCAGGACTGAAGACAACAACAACAACAACAACAACTTTTAGGCCGCCAAATTACAATTGCATGAAACACAATTTTTGTGCCGTACGGTTTCGCCTTTATTCTTTGCAAGGCATTTCAGTGGCAGGTTTCCTGGATGTTTTGTTCCATTGTTTGCGCTGTAATTCTTGTAACTGCCATTTGAAATTTTGTTTTCAGACTTCGCAGCATTAGGAACTGATCAGTCGTTAAGATAGCACGTTTCAGTTGTAATCACACAGTCCAAAAGTAAAAATTATCAACGTACTACCACAAAACTAAAAAAATTTTGTACAGTCTGTGCGGCGGGGGGTTAAAGTTTTCTAATTGCATCCTAGGTTATTGCTTGCTTTTGGTCCAAAAGTATGCGTTTGTGTTATTTAAATACCACTCCCGTTTACAAGAGCTTGAAAATTATGTGAGCGGACTGCCAGAAAGTAATCGAGAAACGTCTGGCTATAATCTCCAGTCGGCAAGTCACAATCCATCTCCTAAAACTGGAATAAATGGATCTAACTCAGTATTAATGATCAACTTTTACTTACAGGCGGAATAAAATATTTAAATATTAGAAAAGCGTATACAATGCTTTTAAGAATGGTTTCCCGCGGGATAAAAAAGTCACAAGTGCGATTGCACGATACAGTGATCAGAGTAACATACATCGCAGTCATACATCATTATGTATTTTTGCTTCTCATCAACACAATGCTATCGTGTAGTGTGTCAAACCATAGCGGCTATTGGACATCTTCATTGTTTGAAAGCGTTAATGACTGTGTCAATACTGCTTTAATTTCCACGCAATAATTGTGGATGCAGGTATTAATCCAGACTGCAAGAAAGGAATTGCAAGTTCAACTTTGTACGTAAACAATGTTTAGACAGTATGATGCGATATAGCATTCAGTCGTGCTGCTCTCAAACAATGAGCGCGCAATCCTGATACCTATTCATCTAAAACATAAGGAAACAGGCATACATCTTAACGTGGCCAACTAAATGATTCTTCAAATGATTTGCAGCACATTTTTAATGAACTCTGAATTATTACTAGCTAAAGATTACAAAACACACATAGCGCATGAAAATACCTGGCCTCTACGACAAAAACAGCAGAAGTAAGTCATACAAGAACAGCAGAAGTAAGTCATACCAGGGGAGATTCTGGATAACGCCATAATCTGTTTTAGAAAATTTGAAAGTGTCACAGAGGTTAGTCTAGTTACCTAATAAAATGTCTTTGCAGAACAGCACATTCTCTGTCCTTTAAATACCTTACAGGTTATAATACGATAATGCTTTGAATTACAGATTATTTGTCTTTTCTTCAAAAGTTAGAGAAAGTGTGACAGGCTTTATTTTAGTGTGATACGTTCCACTACCCCCCTGAATTCTGGAAGTTAAGGTTCAAATATACCTCACTTCCAGAATGCAGCTTAAGCAAAAGCAATGGGGCTTGGAATAATATGATTTTGTTGCGGCTTCACTTTGTATTACGAACGACAGAAATGGCTTACTGTGTAGCAGGTTTTGAACATTTTTTGGCTCGCTTAGGAAACCTGGCAATGTATTGCGCGTGGTACGACCACCGAGCGAGATGGCGCAGTGGTTAGGACACTGGACTCGCATTCGGGAGGACGACGGTTCAAACCCCCGTCCGGCCATCATTATTTAGATTTTCCGCGATTTCCCTAAATCGCTTCAGGCAAGTACCGGGATGCTACCTTTGAAAGGACACGGCAGATATCCTTCCCCATCCATCCCGAGTCCTATGAGACCGATGCCCTCGGTGTTTGGTCCCCTCTCCCAAATCAAAGAGTCTATGTGGTCCGATTACATTTCTGTTCGGTCACACATCCGGGCGCGGGTTCTCGGGGAAACGGCCCGAAAACCCCGATCTGAACCATCCAACTACCTTGGTACAAACAATACAAAATTATAAAGTTTCTGACTAAGTCAGGCATAAAATTTTACATGAAATTGACATATTTTGTGTTGTAAGTCATTAGTTGATCCAAAACAAATAAAGATTTCAGTATTTGGTTTCAAAAACATGGTACAGTATGTTTTGCTTAAGTCTTTTTGACCCATTGACTCACTTTGACAAGTTTTAATGTCCACGGCTTATTCTGGTTCAAAACTTATTGTGTAGCGTGCCTTTTTTTTATTTTCGCAATTGAAGTTTTACTACACACTTTCGTATCAATATGACTATGTTGCAGAAATCTGTCTTTGTTTTCTTTTTACGTTTTTATTATTCTGTAGACCAGTTTTTTGTGGTCTGGAGCTGAAATGTTCCAATTGTTGCCGTGCAATGAGCGCCTCAAGCTGGTGAACTGCCGTGACCTCAGCGAGGACATTCGGCTTCCAGGCTGCCACCGTTGTCATTTCCGCGCAGCCGCGTTCCGCCGTCATCGCAGTTGCTCGGTTGATCTTGACCATCAGGTCGATCGGTCGCTCATCGGGTTGGTTACAAACAACTGTCGTACGGCAAGCTGAGTTCTCTACAGTATGTAGTTTGTCTTACCACACACAAAGAAAAACAGTGTAATTATATCGATCTTTGATCTACAATAGTTTAGAGTATTGTAGGTGTGTGGGTGTTACATTGACGAGTTGCGTAACGGATTGATCTGACAAGTACCCTTTGGCTCCTGCAAGAAGCAATTTCCACCCCACACTAATACATACGTCAGACAGACGCTCCTAACATACCAAAAAGAAATTCCTGAATAACTTTCAGCAATAAATATATTCTGGAGTCATCCACTGTAAGGAAAAGACACAAAAATATTCTATTTTCCTACATAACTAATGGGATACTTGGGTACTGGAGTATTGCTAGTTAGTGTAAGAAAAACATTAAACGAACGGAAAATATTATTTATTGCAAGAATTTGAGAAAATCAAGTGAAACTTTTATTTATAAACTGATACACAAATTACAGGGTTCTTTTGGGAATATGAGGTTACCTGTTATGGATAGGAATCCTGTTAATGAAATTTATATACAAAGTGTGGGAAAGCTCTTTTATTCCTTTTCTTTAAAAATGTTATTTACGCGGCAGCATGGCTGAGACGCACCTACTTAACTTGAATAATTATCCGATTGAATTTTTCTAAGTGTGGTGTCACCGCCAGACACCACACTTGCAGGGTGGTAGCCTTTAAATCGGCCGCGGTCCGTTAGTATACGTCGGACCCGCGTGTCGCCACTATCAGTGATTGCAGACCGAGCGCCGCCACACGGCAGGTCTAGAGAGACTTCCTAGCACTCGCCCCAGTTGTACGACCGACTTTGCTAGCGATGGTTCACTGACAAAATACGCTTTCATTTGCCGAGACGATGGTTAGCATAGCCTTCAGCTACGTCATTTGCTACGACCTAGCAAGGCGCCATTACCAGTTACTATTGATACTGAATTATGTACAGTCAAGAGCGACGCTCATCATTAATGGATTAAAGTTAAGTATTCCACCAGCTACGTCCGTTTTTCTAAAGTCTAATTTCCTTCTCCTGTTCCAGACCTCACGCCAGCCTGCGTGAGCTAAAACGCGTGCCTTTCGGCTTCCTCTAGTACCCGGTGTTGGCTCTCCTGCCAACCCACAACACTAGGTACGGTTGAGGCTATCGCGTGAGAAATGTAATGGAGTGACGTGAATGAAGTATGTTAGCCGGCCGCAGTGGCCGAGCGGTTCTAGGCGCTACAGTCTGAAACCGCGCGACTGCTACGGCCGCACGTTCGAATTCTGCCACGGGTATGGATGTTTGTGATGTCCTTAGTATTGTGTTGGCAGAAGAGCCAACACCGTGTTGCTAGAGGAGGCCGAAATGCACGCTTTTAAGCTTACGCAGGCTGGCGTGAGGTCTGGAAAATGACAATGTAATTAATATAGCCAATAAGGTACGTTGCTGCTGGAATACTTAACTTTAATCCATAATTGGTGTACATCGCTCTTGACTGTACAGGTTTTAAAATCTCAATATTAACGGGTAATGGCGCCTTGCTAGGTCGTAGCAAATGACGTAGCTGAAGGCTATGCTAACTATCGTCTCGGCAAATGAGAGCGTAGTTGGCAGTGTAGCATCGCTAGCAAAGTCGTCTGTACAACTGGGACGAGTGCTAGGACGTCTCACTAGACCCGCCGTGTGGCGGCGCTCGGTCTGCAATCACTGAGAGTGGCGACACGCGGGTCCGACGTATACTAGCGGACCGCGGCCGATTTAAAGGCTACCAGCTAGCAAGTGTGGTGTCTGGCGGTGACACCACACTTAGGTTAGTTAGGTTTAAGTAGTTCTAAGTTCTAGGGGACTGATGAACCCAGAAGTTAAGTCCCATAGTGCTCAGAGCCATTTGAACCATTTTTTTTAAGTATGTTATTTCTAATGGAGGAAAGATGGGGGCTCGCCTACGCTGTAGAGTGCAGTACCATGAGCTACGACGACTGCTGCGTGCGTCGTTCGCCGCTGAAAAATAACATGACTATCTCTTTCTATCTGGATTTACCTTCGCCAGTGGAACTCTCACTACACCTTGATGAAGTCAAGGACTGCTGTCTGCCCCTAGTCTAGCTATTGGCGTGGTTCACTGGTCAGATAACCAGTCCACCGTGATGCCACTCAACGTTTGCTTGCAGGCGTTAACTAATACTCTGTCTGTGTTCACACTGCACATTAAGTGTTGCAGCCCACACAGTGAACAAATGCTCAATCACGAACGACTCAATATAGAGTATCACTCTGATTCACTAGCCACAGAGGTGCAGTACTGAGTAGAGATATCTTTCCTCACTCTCTGCGTACATGCACGAGCGCACTCGCTCCCGCTACGTGTTCCAGCTTCAAGAGCGTCACCGGAACGGCCCCTCTCCATGCAAAAATTTAAAGGGTATATCATCCACTGTGTTTCCCTCACTCCTCCAGCTCATTGCGTCAGAAATAGCCCGCCAATCAGTGTTACTCTTACAAACAAGAGAATGGCGCTCCATTTATGCCCGCCAATCCGGAAATATATAGCATCTACTATAGGTGTTTGCTGTCCATCTGTGAGAACTCTGAAACCGCGCACTAGGTCTGTCAAAAAATGCGTATGCTGAGGCTCTTCCAAACAATACAGAGGGTTTAGCTTTTAAGGTGAACACGCAGGCCATTATCCCTTTTCTCTGGCAAAAATCTGTTTTGGTCTCTGGGCAGTCGTCCAGCCGGCGCAACTGCGTGCTAACTCACTCTCCTATGGCCTTTCCAGCAGGCTGGTTGCCTCCGCCGAACATAACCTCCTGTGGCCGTCGTGTCTTGTTTGTGTACGCCAGCCTCGACTTTTTAATCTTGGTGCACACTTGCGATTTATTTATTAGATTTACATATCGATTAGATGAAATGAGACACTTAAAGTAGTAAAGGGATTTTGCTATTTGGGGAGCAAAATAACTGATGATGGTCGAAGTAGAGAGGATATAAAATGTAGACTCGCAATGGCAAGGAAAGCGTTTCTGAAGAAGAGAAATTTGTTAACATCGAGTATAGATTTAAGTGTCAGGAACTCATTTCTGAAAGTATTTGTATGGAGTGTAGCCATGTATGGAAGTGAAACATGGACGGTAAATAGTTTGGACAAGAAGAGAATAGAAGCTTTTGAAATGTGGTGCTACAAAAGAATGCTGAAGATTAGATGGGTAGATCACATATCTAATGAGGAAGTATTGAATAGGATTGGGGAGAAGAGAAGTTTGTGGCACAACTTGACTAGAAGAAGGGATCGGTTGGTAGGACATGTTCTGAGGCATCAAGGGATCACCAATTTAGTATTGGAAGGCAGCGTGGAGGGTAAAAATCGTAGGGGGAGACCAAGAGATGAATACCCTAAGCAGATTCAGAAGGATGTAGGTTGCAGTAGGTACTAGGAGATGAAGAAGCTTGCACAGGATAGAGTAGCATGGAGAGCTGCATCAAACCAGTCTTCGGACTGAAGACAACAACAACAACAAATGGAAATATGTAAAATTGACTCTACCTTATCGAGTTTGGGCTCGAATGAAATGGCTGGATACGCAAAATACGATGGTGAGGTCGGAATATGAAAGAACTGAAGGTCAGGAGAACATGCCACCTTACAATATTCGTTTTTAAAGAGTCTGCTTTCATTTATTTGATCCGTATCAGTTACTGGGGATTGTATTTCGATTCGCGGACGTTAGTATACATATTAAAAGTCACTCTCTTTCCGTCTTTATTTTCGCATCAACCGTATTTTAGTTAGTTCGAAGTGTCTCGTCATTTATTAGTGTCCATGCACCAACACAAACAATTATATAGCGTTCTTGTATGTGCGGTTTTAATTACAGTTCCTAGTTAGTTCATAACTGCACAGCTCATACACGTAAATGTTAAGTGACAAATGAGTGTCGCTGGCACACCTCGTGGACGGTAGTAGCACGCGCCGCGTCGCTATGTTGTCATGTGTGTGCGCGATAGTGATGGCACGGAAGTGATCTCCGCTGTGATTCAGCAAGCACTCCATCCTTAGCAGTATCTGTCATCAGATTTGCTCATTACCCGACTGCTCGTGACAACGTGAGGAAAGTAATCGCTTCACTAAATTTTTCTCGCTTTGCTATGTTCCTGTGCACTTATAGTTTGTGTTCGTCACTCAGATGAGCGTCCACAACTGTCTTAAGTATGTTAACACGACTACTTCACTCGTACATTTTTGAACACCATGTTTTTTCAGATTTTGGTACCATTTTTGCTTTCTGTGTATCTCAACGGATTGGATCGGAAATTTGCAGTTTGCAGTAATTTTTAAAATTTTCTAGAATACTCTACGTGCATCAGTTTAACATTATTATTTTCATTGGTAATGTGCCATCTGTACAGTCATTTCGTGATTTAAGTATCTAGCCGTGGGCCTGATACATAACAGATTTTGTCTTCGTATCTTCTTTTATTTTTAAATTGATTTAAAGGAATTTTATCATCTTTATCATTCTTTACATTATATACAATCCTAGTAGCATAACCTCCTACCGCTCCGGCTAATTAGGCTGTTCTATATGACAGTGTACCTAAAGTCCTTAATCTGTGGGGAAAAGGCATCTACTCGGAAGAATAATGCAAAACCGAGAGAAGTCGATGAAGTTATAACCGACTCGCCACTGCTCAATATATTAGCAATGACGGTTAGAAGAAAAGTTCGGTTGATTTTATATATTTTTATTAAGTAAACTAGTTTTTAATTAACAGTAGTTAGTGCTAAATTTGGAAAAAACGTTTTCAAAGTATGTCATTAATAAAAATAACCAACGGTCGCCACACCGGTGAATACACACAACCAACGACGCCAACCGTCTCCTCGCGACTCCCAACTGCTACTTTTTGGCGCGTTCGCACGCCCAGCAATAATGAACTTACAATTTATTATACTCTTTGACAATAGCTTTTCCCTGACTAGGCCGGCGTGTCTACTTACAAAATGTTAACGTTCCAGGTGTATTCTGTTTCTTAAATAACAAATAGCATTGCTAACTTGACAACATATTTACAAGAACAATATTCAGTGCAAGTAATAAATCAAACTTCGCAAAACACGTAGAAACTGTATGATCATCCATAGAATTGTGGTGCTACAGTAGGACAACCTCGGTCGATCCCCTAACATACCAAATGGTTTCCTAACCGCCGGACTATCGAACGTAAATAAACACCAAACAAAACGCACACGGAATCCATCTTGTAACCATGAGCGTGTTTTGACCTACTCGGAATTTGTCTACATGAAAATAGACTGCTTGTGATACTTTCTTCCCTTACTAAACTACGTATTTTGTATGCGTTTTTATTTACTGTTTGCCGTGATTTGTTCCTTCTTATGTTGTTGTCTACTGTCACGTGATTGATGACTGCTCGTCGTCATATGTACTCCTTAAAAAAGTCTCGCTCTATTTATAAATATCTGTTGATAAAAATATATCAAATGTTCCTTTTTAGCATCTAGTGAAATTAGTCCTTGCACCTAGTGCGTGATCTCCTGCACATTTAAATACTGCAGTTAATCTTACATTGCAAAACAAAAGAAAAATATTTACAACATGTAGTAACTGCACTATTCATCTTCATATTTACAAAACAGACAAATCTGAGCAGTTCCTTTGAATATTATTCTCTAGTGTCGTGCATCTTTGCATTGTAAATCATAACATCTGAGAAACATCTCTTCACTACTTGTGATAACTAGTGCATGCTCATGCTGATAGCACTCTTATGTTCAGGAGTAACACGTAAAATTTCTCTGCACAAAAGCATTGTTCATCTGATTTTGTTTGTGTCACCATACAGTAAAACTTACAACTCCAGACGTATAAAAACCTATTAGATAACATGCGAAAATAAAAATCTTATCACTACTGTACATGTCTCTTCAGGTCTTTGTGCGGATATAGTCCTTTAATTTTGTCTGGATCGGGATAAGCAATCAAATAACATTCAACATGTGGGATTCTTATTATCCTGAACGGACCAGTATACATTAGCTGACATTTCTTGCTTTCCTTCATTTTCAAAGAAGGTCTTGGGTGGTTCCGATAAAGCACCGTATCTCCCACGTTATATTCTTGTGTCTTTATTAATTTCTTGTCGTAAGTTCCTTTTCTCCTTTGGGAACTTTTAGACAAGGAAACAGTAGCCTCTTTGATCTTTACTTCCCAGGATTCGTCTGTTTATTTGTAGCTTTTGTAGTGGGTTCAACAATTGATTGGTTTCATGCGCCGCTAAAAATATTTCTGCTGCTGTGCATGAAGTGTAGGAGTGGGGTAAGTTCTTTGATGTTTTTCGAAATATGCCAAACGTTCAGCCCATTTAGTCTGCTTTTGACATGCATATGTGCATGTAAACCTGTTGGCAGCCGGTTTACTTTCTGGGTGAAATATCAGGATTAAAAATTCATTTGTACTATTATCTCAAAGGAAAGTTTTCCACTTTTTACCTGTGAATTTACTGATATCGTTAGATATGCCTGCCAGCGGCTTGACAAAGCGTTGAGTATAAACAACCATAATTCTCTTAACTATGTGTGCAGCAGTTGCTGACTTTGTAGCAAACGTTCTTACGTACTTGGAAAATAGATCGTGTAGTTACACTATGTATTTTACATCTCACCTTGACTGCGATAGTGGGCCTGTTGCGTCAAGGCTTACGATGTCCAATGGTTTTGCTATTATAATGGGATGTAATTCCACCTTACTGCTTACGTTCGATGATTTTACCTCCTAGAAAATTATGCAGGTTGTGTAATTTGATGCACCTTTCTCCTCAGGTTAGAAAAGAAAGAGTACCTTCCAGTTTTGAGGGCACATTTCGACACATCAAAATGCCCCCAGGCATAATACGTGTACCATATTAAGTTCTCGAATGAGTTTGTAGGTCAGTAACCGAACTATATCTGTCAAATAAAATATAATTGTGTACATTGTAGTACTGTGCTAGTATCTCAGAATTGTTTTTACTTAATGCTTGCTTTAACTTGTACCATGTATTGTCACTGTCCTGAATATTTCCCATATTGTGACACATATCAAGTAGTACTGTCTGTACTTATTATCTTTAATGAAAAACACTTTGAATCTTGATTCCTGCCCGGGCATTTCTGAAAATTCTAGTAGTCCTTCAGGTAATCTACGCAGATTGTCTGCTGTGACATTGTCCTTGCCACTCTTATGTAGCTTCTTGAATTCTTTTTCGTGTAGGGATAGTGATCTCCTCACTAAACGAGGATGTAACAGTTTACAGCTGAGCATAAAACTCGGGGCCTTGCGGTCACACTATACTTTCACATGTTTCCCGTAGGCTACATACAGTAGCGAAACTTTTGGTAGCACATACGACAATCAGAGCCTCCAGCTCGGTTACTGAATATGATCTCTGACATTCAGTTAGTACCCTACTCGCAAATACTCTTTTCAAGTGCATCGTTGTTCTCCACTATTTGAAATAGACACGAACTGCTTCCTGAACATGACGTGTGTGTTATAGTACGGAAGTCTTTATTCATGTCTGATTCATGTAATATTTTGGAATGGACTAAAGTGTTTTTAATTTTGTCAAAGACTGCTTGGCATTCTTGTGACAAGTACCATGAAATATGTTTGATAAGTAATTTCAACAAACTGTCGTTATTCAGGAGTTTCTGTGACACAAATCGCCTGAAAAAGCAGTCAAGACATACAAGAGGTTTCAACTATTCCTTTGTAGTAGGCGGTGGAAAATTCTTTATTGCTTTAATCTTACTCGGTTCAGGTACAATTCCTTCAGGCGATGGTATAAGGTCAAGAAGCTTAACTTGGTTCTTTCAAAACTCAGTTTTGTCCACGTTAACTGTTATGCTGGAAATCAGGAATTTTTCAGCGCCTTCTCTGGTATTTCTAGCTGATTCTCCCAAGTGGCATTAGCGATCAACAGATCATTTACTTAAAGTGTTACTCAGTGCACTACCTCTGGCTCTAACACATTGTCGAGCGTTTTAATGAACATGCCAGCGCTAACATTTAACCCGAAGGGCAGTACCCTGAGTTGATAACTTCAACCTCTGAAAAGAAAAGCTGTGTGTATATCCATGAATTCTCTGTCAACAAAATTGCCAATAACAAGCACGAAGATTTATACTAGTCAAATATCATACTCCATAAAATTTTTGTATTTGATTATCTGGCATATCTGGTCTTGCTCGTACTGTTAAGATTATTTTTCTATATCTCATGTGTCGACAACTAACTATACTTATCCATTACTGTTTATTTACTGCCAGCAGTGGACTATTGTATGGGGATAATGACAGTTCAGTACTTTCCAATCGAGCGTTTTTTGTGTCTCCTGCCGCATGGCTTCGCTCTTTGTCCATGGGATGGGGTACGTGGCAGTGCAGTAGATATTTTGTGGAATTACCTCCATGTCGTATTGGTAGCCCTTGATAATTCTGGGTTCATCTGGAAAGACATCACTGTCTCTTGATAACAAATCGGCAAGTTCGGTTTGTTGCACGGCATTGAGATTGTGTTACTTTGTTACGAATGTCACCTATGCTAGATTCCACATTCATATTACTTGTGCAAGAGTTCACATAATCGAAATAGTAAGACTGTACGTCATCAGTAATCGGCAATTGCTTCTGTATAATCCTCACCCAGTTACCGTGGCAGTATCTGCCATGCCGTGCTTTAAATTTTAACAGATCGACAACGACTTCTTTGTCATACATTGTCAAAATCCACTTTCCACGGGAGAGGTGAATTACACTGTTCCCCTCAAGCAAAATACTCAGACCTTATTATGCAGGCTGCAAACAGTCCCTTCACTAATAGGAACATGCACTTAATTGCTCTGTTTCCTAAATTTAACTCTACCTGCGCCTCATATTTAACATTTTGGAACTTTGGGCCAGTTGTTCCCGAAATCCTTCAGGTCTGCAACGTTTAGATGTGTATCTGCTTTGTGACTCTGATTTCTTTTATATGAAACTTAGTATTCATTACACTCGTCATGCCCCCTGTGTCCACAACAAAATGGTAATAGGAATTCCTTCCACAATTGCATTGACAGTTTCTTGCGCTATCTTTTCCGTCTGTTCTTTACATTCCTCGATGTCACTGCATAACTCGTCTCGAATATCTAAACCACTTTATCGCAACATGCTTATGTTGCTATTGCATCTACTGCTCTCACCCCATCCTGTGACACGCATCGGAGGGCTGGATACGGTCGCGTCTAGTTTGTTGGCCATTAGGGGCCGGTGGAGCGGTACTATCCGTCACTTCCACTATTCGGATGGCTTGGTTGTGGAGTGACAACCAGTTTTCGTTGCCGCGTTGTGACCAGTTCGCGTTATTCTCAGGATTGGACCTATGCCTGTCTCCTCTGCTCGAGCTGTTCACATGGGGTAGACCTGCGCTATTTACGAGGTTTTGCCCCCATATGTTACCTTGCAGGAAAGCAGAGCCATGAGGCTTGGATAGAATGTTGTGAAAATGCTGGTGAACTTGAAAAGTCCAGACGTGATATCACCCGTTATAATTTTATTACATCTCTCGATCTTGCTCAGTAGATCTGACACTAGTCGATACTATTCGAATAAACATAGGTGAACTGCCTGCCGATTTCATTACACCTAATGAACGTGAAGTATATCCTACATTATTTGATATTCGACGAGATATGACGATAACCTCTTATGCTCCTAAGAAAAACAGATTTTATTGTCCTTAGCTCTCTTTATGACCAATCAACGCTGTCATTGTCAAAGTAAGGAAACCTGAAGTTATAATGATATACAGTCCCACAAAGGACGGCGTTGACACCGTGGACCAGAAGACGCTATACTACAGTGTGAAGAGAAAAACAAGGCGCTGGCCATTGGTGGTTTTTTTCAACATGATCGATGTCAGTGTAACTAATGCATACATAATTTGGATGACCAATAAAAAAACGAGATGTCAAACTTTCATCACCAATTTGGGAAAGAACTAGGAGTTTTCAAGAAGTCGGTGAATTTATTAGTAGCACCGGATCCAGGAAAGGAATTGAAAGCACCAGCTAATGAAAGGATGATGTTCATACCGTGTAGAGAAGAAAGAAAAAGGCAAATTACATATTATAAGTGCACCAAACCTATATGTTCGGGACATTCTTCTGATTTCTGTAGACGCTGCGCAAGTTTGCAATAAGAATAAAAGTCACAAGTAAAAGTATAAAAATTGTATTTTTTTAAATGTAAACTTTAAATAAATAAAATTACTTTACAAGTCGTTATACCTCAAAAGTAGTTCACACCGTAAGTAGCCAAAATAGAGTCAGTTTCTGTCAATTTAAAAAACATGGGCCTCATTGGCCCGACTGGTAGGCAACGCTATACAGATTTTCTGATAAGCAGAGGGTTAAAACTAAATCCAAGAAATCTGAATTTGGTTTCTCGGTTAGAAATTAAAAAGTCATGTTTCAATGGTTTTAGAAATTCAGAAAAGGCTATGAAACAAAGAATGAAAATATTTATCAAAAATTTCTTTAAAACAAAAAAAAAATCTATCTACACGAGCGAAGCAATGGGTAGGTACGAAGCTAGGGCTACATCTGATACACTTCTTGATTTATTGACAGGATTTACTCTCACTGTTTTCTGCGAGAAGAGCTTTCAAGCTGTAAACACAATACACACTATGTCACTACAAATATTTGCTCGATACTATTTCTTCTGAATATACAGGGTGGAGAAAAATTGTGTCACAGAGTTTTAACCCTGGATAGCTAATGCCAGTAGGCACCAAAATTACTAATGTTGTGTAGGTCGACAACGTACCACTTATAAACCACGGAAACTTGGCATTACGCGCTCCGATTGGCCGCGAGGTTACCCTGTCGCTGGATGCTCTGGACAACCCAAGACCGCGAATGCTTTGCCTGCCGAAGATCGCGATGTATCCAAGGCGATCCGCACGCTCGGTGGTAGTACGCCAGCCTTCCACTCTGGCGGCCTGGGGTCGAATCCGCCAGGGTCCCGACACACCCATTGTAGTTTCATGATAAGACGTACCGGGAACAAACCCGTCAACAGCTGTTACTTCGCATACAGAAAGTCCTTTATAAATCGTGTCTACCCTGAAAAGGGCCTGTTTTGTAGCTAGGACATTGTTTACTTAAAGCAGCTGCTCGAACTGGCGATCCTCTAACGCGACACAAGCTTCGTAACGTTGAACGGTGTTTTACCGAACTCTTTCAAAGATTACTGGCGTTGTCCTGATGTGATTGGCGGCATGTTGAATTCGAACAAAGTCCAGTGGCGTGAGGTCTGGTGATCCCGGAGGCCATGTCCTACGAGCATCTCTGCCAATTAGCTGGCCGTCAAAGAGTTCATTTAAATATTCGCGCACAGCACGACTGTTATGTACGGGCGCCCAGTCATGCTGCAACCACACGCGTAGCCGTATCTCCAGGGGAACATCTTCCAGCAGCCCGGGTAGAGTTTCATCCAAAAAGTGAAGGTAATTGGCCCCGTTAAGTCGAGGAGTAGAAGGACCGGCCCAGTCAGATGGTCACCCACAATGTTGAGCGAAAATTGTTTCTGATGTCCGGGGACGTACGTGACGCGAGGATTTGCCCTTGCCCAGTAACGAACGTTTCGAGTGTTGTAAAGGCCATCCCGATGGAAGGTGCACTGTCAGTAAACAACACAGTGGTGGGAAAGTCAGGACCTCGTTCAACACGCCGCAGAAACCACCGGCAAAACCCTAGCTTGTGTTCATAGTACCCCACAGGATTTAGGTCTTGCGTAGGGTGGAAACTAAATGGATCCTGCCCGTCATCCCTCAAAATATTCCAGACTAACCGATAAGTGACCCCCTATGTCGTGTCCAACCGCTCGAGTACTTGGCGTAGGTGCTTCCTCGAATCGCTCGAGAACAGTCTCTTCAAATGCAGCATCTCGTCATGCTCGAAGCCTTCAGCATCACCATGATAACCCCGCTAACGACCCTGTTTCGCCAAGTCGTCGGTAAACTGCAGTAAATGTTTGCAGGTGTGGTTAGCGTCTTGCAACCGCCGAGCTTCATCCGCGTTACCGTCTGCTAGTCCATAAACAAAAGCCACATCTCGTTGTTCTTCAAAGGAATAATGTACCGCCATGTTTGCTGTATGACTAAATCGCAGGTGACGTGTGTGTGCTCCCAAGCGAAGCTTACGTGTGAATGCCTCTGACGGGGGTGCAGACAAACAGCAAGACCTATTCGACACGTGTGCGTATCACGCTGGGGCAGTGACAGAGCGAGGGACGTTTGTATGTGTGAACCGACAACCAGAGCACTGCCCGTCAACCGAAGAACAGCAACAGGGCAATCCCACGGCGAATCGGAGCGCGTGGCGCCAAGTTTCCGTAGTTTAAAAATGGTGCGTTGTCGACAAACACAAGATTAGTAATTTGGGTTCCTGCTAGCATCAGCAATCCAGTGTTAAAATTTCGTGACACAGTTTTTCTCCACTCTGTATAATCAGCATAAAAATTGAGGCGTGTGACAAATTAACAAACCACGAAGACAGAATGAGATAATAGCTTATCAAGAAGACGCACACTTTACCCTTTAATGGAACGGAAAAAGCTATATACAGTACAATAGAAATGTGACTTCTGCCACGAATTCTGATATAATTCGCGGAGTACTTACGTAGATGTAGTTCTTGGTCATAGCTAAATTTACTTCTTCCTACCATTTGAGAAATCCTAAGTACAGTGGTAAGGTGCAGAAAAATATCCCAGACCACGAGGCAGACTATGCCACGGGTTATATGCGCGCCAGACAGTGTAGCCTGATGAAGCGACTACCGTGGCACCAGCGCAGCCGCAACGGCCGCTCGGTTATCACGGTGGGCTCTCCAGGAAGGCCGCTCGTAAATCAGAGCTGCGCTCCCGTCCCCTTCCGGGGTCGCCGCAAGGGAGGGGCAAACGCGGGAGGAAGGGAGGAGGATAGAGGGAGCCGCGAGTGGCAGAGAGTGAAGGAAGGAAGTGGGCCTGTCCCACGTGCTACGTAGACCGGAGACATTCTCGCGAGCGCTTCTTGTCAGTCTCTGAACAGACAAAGAGGGTTGCCACCCGCCTAACAGGAATCACATCACCTCGTCCAGCCGTGCAAATCTTCGACGACCACATACATACGACTGTGTATTGTTACACATGACCGACGCAGCAGACAATTGTTTGTTATGAAAATCGTAACTCACACGTATTCCTGATTCAAGGCTTTCGTACCTCCAGGAATACTGATTAATGGCCATTGGTACGACATCTTTAAGTACCCTGTACGAGATTCTGCACTATCTGAATAATACAGATCTAAACGTTTGGGCATGTCTTCTCAAAAGGTGCAAGGGACTATCAAAAAGTTGCCTTTCGAAGGCCGTACAGTCCACAATCTGTGTGCTAATCGGGCAAAACCGCCGTGAGCACTGAGGCACCCACTCCACCAAAGTACTAGGTTGAAAATGCCCGCTTGGAAAAACACTGTGTCGTGCTGCGTGAAGAAGTCTGTACGTAGCAGCCTGTTTCACAGCCTCGTCCGGCAGGAATCGTCGACCCTTCAGGACCGAAAGCTTGAAAATCGCTTGCCGGTAGATCTACATCTACATCTACATCCATACTCCGCAAGCCACCTGACGGTGTGTGGCGGAGGGTACCTTGAGTACCTCTATCGGTTCTGCCTTCTATTCCAGTCTCGTATTGTTCGTGGAAAGAAGGATTGTCGGTATGCCTCTGTGTGGGCTCTAATCTCTCTGATTTTATCCTCATGGTCTCTTCACGATATATACGTAGGAGGGAGCAATATACTGCTTGACTCTTCGGTGAAGGTATGTTCTCGAAAATTTGACAAAAGCCCGTACCGAGCTACTGAGCGTCTCTCCTGCAGAGTCTTCCACTGGACTTTATCTATCATCTCCGTAACGCTTTCGCGATTACTAAATGATCCTGTAACGAAGCGCGCTGCTCTCCGTTGGATCTTCTCTATATCTTCTATCAACCCCATCTGGTACGGATCCCACACTGCTGAGCAGTATTCAAGCATTGGGCGAACAAGAGTACTGTAACCTACTTCCTTTGTTTTCGGATTGCATTTCCTTAGGATTCTTCCAATGAATCTCAGTCTGGCATCTGCTTTACCGACGATCAACATTATATGATCATTCCATTTTAAATCACTCCTAATGCGTACTCCCAGATAATTTATGGTATTAACTGCTTCCGGTTCCTGACCTGCTATTTTGTAGCTAAATGATAAAGGATCTATCTTTCTGTGTATTCGCAGCACATTACACTTGTCTACATTGAGATTCAGTTGCCATTCCCTGCACCATGCGTCAATTCGCTGCAGATCCTCCTGCATTTCAGTACAATTTTCCATTGTTACAACCTCTCGATACACCACAGCATCATCTGCAAAAAGCCTCAGTGAACTTCCGATGTCATCCACCAGGTCATTTATGTATATTGTGAATAGCAACGGTCCTATGACACTCCCCTGCGGCACACCTGAAATCACTCTTACTTCGGAAGACTTCTCTCCATTGAGAATGACATGCTGCGTCCTGTTATCTAGGAACTCCTCAATCCAATCACACAATTGGTCTGATAGTCCGTATGCTCTTACTTTGTTCATTAAACGACTGTGGGGAACTGTATCGATCGCCTTGCGGAAGTCAAGAAACACGGCATCTACCTGTGAACCCGTGTCTACGGCCCTCTGAGTCTCGTGGACGAATAGCGCGAGCTGGGTTTCACATGACCGTCTTTTTCGAAACCCATGCTGATTCCTACAGAGTAGATTTCTAGTCTCCAGAAAAGTCATTATACTCGAACACAATACGTGTTCCAAAATTCTACAACTGATCGACGTTAGAGATATAGGTCTATAGTTCTGCACATCTGTTCGACGTCCCTTCTTGAAAACGGGGATGACCTGTGCCCTTTCCCAATCCTTTGGAACGCTACGCTCTTCTAGAGACCTACGGTACACCGCTGCAAGAAGGGGGACAAGTTCCTTCGCGTACTCTGTGTAAAATTGAACTGGTATCCCATCAGGTCCAGAGGTCTTTCCTCTTTTGAGCGATTTTAATTGTTTCTCTATCCCTCTGTCGTCTATTTCGATATCTACCATTTGTCATCTGTACGACAATCTAGAGAAGGAACTACAGTGCATTCTTCCTCTGTGAAACAACTTTGGAAAAAGACATTTAGTATTTCGGCCTTTAGTCTGTCATCCTCTGTTTCAGTACCATTTTGGTCACAGAGTGTCTGGACATTTTGTTTTGATCCACCTACCGATTGACGTAAGACCAAAATTTCTTAGGATTTTCTGCCAAGTCTGTACTTAGAACCTTACTTTCGATCAGGACTATAGGGCAGGTACTCGAATGTGTCCCACTTGGATCTGCATAACTTCTGCTTTACGACATTTGTGCTAAGCGAACGTGCGTTATCATGAAGCAGCAGCATCCCTTCTCGCAATTTTCCCGGACCTTCCACCTTAATTGCACACCGTAATTTCTCCAGCGCTACGCAATGTCGTTTCCCAGTGATGGAGGCATCAGGTTCATTTAAATCAATAAGCAATCGACCCCGTTGTTCTTCTTCGGACGCGTTTGGTAGTAACTTTGCTATATTTTGCGTTCCCGCATTTACGGCCCACTAATGCCTTGCCTACTTGTCGGTGCCTACACTGAAGTGACAAAAGTAATGGGACAGCGACATGCACATACAGTAATGGCGGTAGTATCGCCTCCATAAGGCAGAAAAGGACAGTGAATAGGCGGAGATGTCATTTTTACTAAGGTGATTCTTACGAAATGGTTTCCGGCGTGATTAAGGTGCCACGACGGGAATTAACAGAGTTGAACGCGAAATGGTAGTTGGAGCTAGATGTATCGGACATTCCATTTCGGAAATCGTTAGGTAATTCAATATTCCGGCGTTGACACTGACAAAAGAGTGCTCAGAATACAAATTTTCAATAGCACACTGGACTCGCATTCGGGAGGACGACGGTTCAATCCCGTCTCGGGCCATCCTGATTTGGGTTTTCCGTGATTTCCCTAAATCCTTTCAGGCAAATGCCGGGATGGTTCCTTTGAAAGGGCACGGCCAATTTCCTTCCCCGTCCTTCCCCCACCCGAGCTTGCGCTCCGTCTCTAATGACCTCGTTGTCGACGGGACGTTAAACACTAATCTCCTCCTCCTCCACCTCCACAAATTTTCAAGCATTACCTCTGACCATGGACAACGCAGTGGCCTTTACTTAACGAACGGGAACATCTGCATTTGAGTAGAGTTGTCACTGCTACCAGACAAGCAACACTGCGTGAAATAACCACAGAAATCAATGAGGGACGTACAACAAACGTACCCTTTTGGAAGGTGCGGCGAAATTTGGCTTTAAGAGCTATGGCACTAGACGACCGATGCGAGTGCCTTTGCTGACAGCACGATATCGCTGCAGCGGCTCTCCTGGGTTCGTGACCATATCAGTTGGACCCTAGACGACTGGAAATCCGTGGCCTGATCAGACGAGTCCCAATTTTAGTTGGTAAGAGCTCATGGTAGTGTTCGAGTGGGGCGCAGATCCTAAGGATCCGTGGACCCAAGTTGCCAACAAGGCAGTTTGCGAGCTGGTCGCAACTTCATAATCGTGTGAACTGTGTTTACATGGAATGGACTAAGTCCTCTGACCCAACTGAACCGATCATTGATTGGAGATAGTCATGTTAGGCTACATAGAGAGCATTTGTAGCCACTCAACGATGGAATTTTTGTGGATAATAATGCGCCTTATTACCAACCCACAGTTGTTCGCGACCGGTTTCAAGAACTTTCTGGATAGTTCGACAAAATGATTTGGCCACCTAGATTGCCCGACATGAACCTTGTCGAACCTTTTTGGGACATAATAGAGACGTTAGTGCACAGCATCCTGCACCGGCTAAATTTTTGCAATTATTGACGTATATACAGCAAGCATGGCTCAGTAATTCTGCAGGGGACTTCCGAAGACATGTTGTGTCCATGCCGATTTACAGCACTACGCCTTGCAAAAGGAGGTCCGACAAGATATTAGGAGTTATCTCATGACTTTTATTACCACAGTGCATCCTCTCGCATCGGAGTCGCACTATGTTGCAAATAAGCTGCAGCAGTGCTCTCAAACGGAAACTTTTGATCGGCCCTTATATTTGTCTGGAGTATAGGTTTGTACAGAAATGAAACCTTACTAGGAGGTTTTTTTACTTACTGATTTATTTGGATCTGCAGCATCTATGCCAGATAACGACATTATTGTAAAGGAGGTCCAGAATAGCTCTTTATTTCAGGACAGATCTGTTTCGGCTTTCATTTCCATTTTCAAGTAAACTGCGAATACAATGTTGGTGAGATAGCCAGCCGGCCGGAAATAACATCATCGGAGTCTATTTGCGTATGCGTAGTAGACAATTAACATCGTAGTCAAAGAAACGCCACGCCATTGTGAAAAATGTTCAACGTATAACAGGTATTACTCTTACATAATTTTGCCAACAACTGAGCACTGACAGCTACGTGAGCAGTTTCAGCGACGGAGGTCAACTAACTGTTCCACGTATCGTCAACTTCATATGATGGTGCTGTCCGAAGATGGTATAAGCTTAGTCGGAACTGGACATTTTAATAAAATGTCCATTGCCATCAAGACTGATTTTTACACTGATTTTACATAAACTACAATATCGTTGTGTTCCCATAACTGTTACCAAAATTTCTTAATGATATGACAGCTCACTATCGATGTAATATGGACGTGAAGTTCACGTAGACGCAAGTAATAATATGTAATCAATCAAATGTGCAATGCGTATTATGTACGTAAATGACCTCACCAACATCGTATTAGCAGTTAGTGAAAAATGGTAATGAAAGTCGAAAGAGATATGTCCTGAAATAAACAGTAATAATTACATTGCAACTATTCTGGCCTTCTTGATAATATTCATTATTGTTACTTTGGTCTTATGTCTGCAGCTCTCCATGTTAGTCTACCCCGTGCAAATGTCTTCGTCTTTGCGTAACTACTGCACCCTACATCCATTTGAATACTCTTACTGTATTCATCCCTTGGTTCCGTCTACAATTTTTGCCCCTCTGCCCCCCCCCCTTTCCCAAACACACTTCCCACCGTTACCAAATTGACGATACCTTGAGACCCCAGGTTGTGTCTTTCAGATTAGATTAGATTTACTTTCATCTCAACTGATCTGTAGTGAGGAGAACATCTAGGATGTAGAACATATCATAAAAACAATAATACGTGAGAAATATTTACAACTGAAACAAATAAGCTAATGTACCTTCCACAGATCCCAAGTGGAATGATCGTCATCTTTTTCAGTGAACAATTTATGAAAGAATCATTTTACAAACACACATTTACTAAGATCGCATTAACGCACTGAATTTAAAATTAAATATAAATGCTTTGTTGTATTTACAAGGTAATAAACATATAATGGAACTACTACAATACTTATTTACAATGAACACATTAGTGCAATGAAATGGTGCAGAAGTTAGACTGTACTAATATATATATATATATATATATATATATATATATATATATATATATCAGTTGGTTCTACTGAGAAATTCATCAATGGAGTAGAATGAGTTGGCAACCAATAAATCCTTTAGGCTTCTCTTAAACTGAATTTCATAGGTTGTTACGCTTTTTATGGCTGCTGGCATGTTATTAAAAATGTGTGTTCCTGAATAATGCACACCTTGTACAAGAGTAAGTGACTTTAAATCGTGTCACAATTATTTCTAGTACTGATTCCAAGAATTGAGCTGTTGGTTTGAAAAAGTGATACATTTTAATGACAAATTTCATTAAGGAATAAATATATTAGGAAGCGGTAGTTAGTATCCCTAGTTTCCTAAAAAGGCTTCTGCAGGATGTTCTTGAGTTCACATCACACATAACTCTTATTGCACGTTTTTGTGTCTGGAAAACTTTAGCTTGGCTTGATGAATTACCCCAGAAAATAATCCAGTATGACATTATGGAATGAAAGTAAGCATAGTATGCTAGCTTGTTCATTTTTATATCCCCTATGTCTGACACAATTCGCATTGCAAATGGAAATATGTTAAGACGCTTCAGCAGTTCTGTGGTGTGCTCCTCCCAGTTGAATTTATTATCAAGCTGTAATACCAAGAATTTAACACTGTCCACTTCTTCTATCTGCTTGTCGTCATATGTTAGGCATATACTTGTGGAACACGCGTTACAAGTTGTGGGCTGCATGTAGGGTGTTTTTTCAAATTTTAGTGACAAATAATTAGCTAGGAACCAGTGATTAATGTCCACAAATATTTTTTTAGCCCATCTTTCTAACACTACACTTGATTTGCTATTTATTGCATTGTTTGTATCATCGTCAAACAAAACAAATTTGGCATCTGGTAATGGTACTGGGGAAAGGTCATTGATATACACAAGAAAAAGTAAGAGCCCTAAGATGGAACCTAGTGGGACCCCACATGTAATTAGTTCCCAGTTGGATGATGCCTGATAGCTTAATACATGTCGTTTTGCTAATAATACCCTTTGTTTCCTGCCAGAGATATAAGGTTTGAACCATTTTGCAGCTTTCCCTGTTACACCATAATATTCTAATTTCCCTAAAAGGATATTGTGATTTAAACAGATTTGACAGATCACAAAATATACCAGCTGCCAGCAATTCTTTGTCTAATGAATTAATTACATTTTCAGTGTAAGTGTAGATAGCCTTCTCAATATCGAAACCCTTTAGAAATCCAAGCTGCGACTCTGACAGGATGTTATTTGTGATAAGATGGTTATAAAGCCGATTGTATATTACCTTTCCTAAAATTTTTGAGAATACTGGCAAACGTGAAATTGATCGGAAATTTGATGCTATTGCTTTATCTCCCTTCTTAAACAGTGGCTTAACTTCAGTATATTTCAACCGTCCAGGAAATATTCCACTGATGAACGACTGGTTACACAGATGACTCAACATGTCACTTGACTCAGAATCACGTTCTTTAATTAACTTTGTTGATATTTCATCATACCCACTAGACGTTTGTGATTTTAAAGATTTTTATGATGGACATTACTTCTGCTGGGGTAGTGAGGGTCAAATTCATATTATGGAAGTTACTTGAAATGTCTAGTCTGAGGTATTCCGTAGCAGCATCTACAGAACCTGACAACCCCATCTTTTCAGTAACAGTTATAAAATGTTTGTTAAAAAGTTCTGCGACACTATACACATCTGTCACCAATGTATCATTTACTCTTAAAGCTATTTGTCCCTCTTCATGTCTTGTTCTGCTGGTCTCCTCCTTCACTATATCCCATATTGTCTTTATTTTATCTGATATGACTATCTTTTCCTTGTAATATATTTGCTTTGATATCTGTATTCCAGTCTTTAATATTTTTCAGTATTTCTTGTAATGTGCTGTATCATCATCAGAACTGTTTCGGATTGACAGATACAGTTTTCTTTTTGTTGTACAAGCTACCTCTATTCCTTGAGTAATCCATGGCTTCTTTGTACACTTTGCCCTGACCTTGGTTAGTTTTGGGAGAAAACTGTGTTCAAATAAGGTAAACACTTAATTAGCAAAAGTGTTACATTTTTCATTCATGCCATGAGCACTGTTAACACCACTCCAGTGAATGTCTCTGAGGAGTGTCCTAAACTAATCAATTTTTGGCTTATTGATTACCTTCTTGAGCTCAGATTTAACAGATTTAATATCCTGTTCTGTATTAAATATCCTGTCGAGTATTTCCGTAGCAAAATAATTGGTGGTGATGAAATCAGTGACGATATAACATGCACATTAGTTATAGCGAAGTGGTTACACTTGTCAAATGAAGCCTACTTCAGATCAAGTTTTCCATAAATTTCTTTTCTTGCCGATCCATTTCAGTACATTTTTATGAGTTAGGTGATTTACCAATTTAATTTCTCCAGCATCACATTTCGAAAGGTTCTTTTCTTTTCTTATCTGAACCGCTTACTGTCCACGTTTCACTTTCGTACGAGATTATACTCCAGACAAATAGCTTGAGAATAGACTTCCCAACATTTAAATCTACATTCGATGTTAACAAGTTCCTCATTTTGAAATATTCTTTCTTTGCTGTAACGAATGCGCATTTTATATCGTCTCTGATTTCATCACCAACAATTATTTTGCTACCGAAATAGCAAAATAATTCATCCACTATTTTTAGTATCTCACATCCTATTGTAATCCCCGCAGCTTCTCCTGATTTAATTCAACTACATTCCTTTACTCTTGACTTACTTTTGTTAATTAATATTCGTCTTTAACACTCATCTTTCAAGACTCCGTTCCGTTCAGTTTCTGTACCAAGTCCTTTGTTTCTATGACAAGAGTACAGTGGCATCGAGAAACCTTAATGTTTTTATTTCGTTTCCCTGTACTTTAATTCTGTCTTTTTAGTTTCCCTTACTCCTTGTTCAAAGTACATGTTGAATAAAATCGAGGAAAAGCTAGGATACCCTACAACAATGTCATGTCTCATTCCTTTCTCAAACGAATTCGTTTTCATGTCATTCCACCCACATAACTGCCACTTGGTTTCTGTACAGGCCGTAGATAATTTGTCACTCTCTGTATTTTGCCGTTGTTACCTTTAGGATTTCGCAGAATGGTTGAGGAGAAAGTAAATTTATGGCAGTGGCGTAAGTTGACAGAAAGAAGGGACCAGTTGATCGAACACCTAGCGGAGCATCTAGGGATAAATCTGTTGGTGGAGGAAATTAATGGATCTGGGTGTAAGAATCGTAGAGAGAGGTTTGATTACAGTATGCGGGCATATTCGTAAAGATGTAGCTTGCAGTAGCTTTGCATATGTGAAGAGGCTTGCGGAGGGTGGATTGGCTGCATCAACCCAGTCTTCGAACTACAGACAATAATAACAACAATATTTGGTATATCCTGTCTACCTGTGAACAGACTTAAGTTCTGTGTCGCACAGAAGGAATGAGCCAGTCATCAGGGAATTATTGGCTTCATATGTCTTCCCAGGAGCTAAATAATGTCAAATAGACGTAATTATTTAAATAGTCCTGGAATACATTAATGAGACACAGAGAAAGCAAACATGAGCCAAGGGGCTGTGGGGCCACAAAGTGACTTGTATCTCCACTGGAACAGAGATTGCACTGATAGTGTGGAAAGACTGTATCGTCTCTCTGGATTCTGATCATTCCGCCATGACCCGGAGCTGACTAAACTACAAATTCTTCAGCCTGACAGTCACATGCTGTGTGCTTCTGATGGAGCTTATTATCAGTTTTTCCTTTCTCATTAGGTACTACAATGGTGCTTGGGAAGAACTGTGCTCAGTGCTTCTCTGAATCAGTCCGCATGTCATATTTTAAGGGCGTGGTCATTAGACTGTTGGACATTAGGTGTCTGTCCTCTTTTTGGAACGTGAGCTCTAGCTATGTACTGACAAGGTAAGTGCGTGACATCGAACGCTCAGAATAGCATGAAAATATCTTCAAAATTTAAATCGCTCGTCCTAAGCACAATAGTAGACTGATTAAAATTATGCGGGCATATGTTAGTGAGTGTGTGAGTGTGTTCACCGTTCACCTTAAGCGCGTTCACATATGCCGGGGATGCTTTCAGCGAGGGCTCTGAACGTCTGTGGACGAATGGCAAGCGGAACCAGAGAAAGTAGTGACTTTGGACGCTGAAGTCTGCAGTGAACTCATGCCAAAGTTGTTTCCGTGGGTTCTGGTCGGAACTCTGTCCGGGCTAGTCCATGTCAGGACACTTGTCATCCACAAACCATGGCTCAAGGATCCTGCTTTGTGACAGGATTCAGTGTCCTGCTGGTACGAGGGGCGTTCTGTAAGTAGAGCAACACATTTATTTCTGAAAGAAAGTTGGTTTCATTTAGTATTCCCAACTGTTTTGGCTGCAAAATCCGTATCATCCGTTCAATGCGACGGCCTTACGCCATCTTACTGGGAATGTCCGCATGCCCGCATGGTACCGCTCCACTGTTCAACGTCGCACCCCATCATCCACGTAACGCTTCCCGCGATTTGCATCCTTCATTGTGCTAAACAGATGGAAGTCAGGAAGGTGCGAGATCTGGGATGTAGGTTGGCTGACGAAGAACAGCCCAACGAAGTTCTGTGAGCCCCTCTCGGATGTGCAGGCTTGAGTAAGGCCGCTCACTGTCGTGGAGAAGGAGAAGTTCATTTGGGTTTTTGTGGCGACGAACCTGCTGAAATCTTTTCCTCAGTCTCCTGAGGGTAGCACATTTCAAAGTTGATCGTTGCAATTTGAGAAAGGATATCAAACAAAATAACCCCTTCAGAACTCAAGAAAGCCATCGCCAAGATATTACCGACTGAGATGCGGCTTCGAACTTTTTCTTCGGAGGAAAGGAAGTGTGGTGCTACTCTATGGATTGCCATTTAGCTTACAGTTCGAAGTGACGAATTCATGTTTCATTTCCTTTGATGATGTTCGACAAAAAATAAGGTCAACCTCGTAACGCGCAACCAATTCCGCAGAGATGTTCCTTCTTTGCTCTTTATGGTCTTCCGTTAGGCGGCTAGGAACCCAGCAGGTACTCACCTTAATGTTCATGACGTTCGACAAAAAATAAGGTCAACCTCGTAACACGCAACCAATTCCGCAGAGATGTTCCTTCTTTGCTCTTTATGGTCTTCCGTTAGGCGGCTAGGAACCCAGCAGGTACTCACCTTAATGTTCATGTCTGGGGAGTTTGGCGAGCAGCGGAAGTGTTTAAACTCAGAAGAGTGTTCTTGGAGTCACTCTGTAGAAATTCTGGACGTGAGGGGTGTCGCCGTGTCCTGTTGGTATTGCCCAAGTCTGTCGGAATGCCAATGGACATGAATGGATGCAGGTGATCAGGCAGGATGCTTACGTACGTGTCACGTCTCAGTCGTATCTAGACGTATCAGAAGTCCCATATCACTCCAACTGCGAACGCCACACACCACTGCAGTTTAAACACTCCCCTGCTGACATGCAAGATCCATGGATTCACGAGGTAGTCTCCAAACCCGTAAACGTCCATCCGCTCGATACAATTTGAAACGAGACCCGTCTGACCAGACAACATGTTTTCAGCCATCAACAGTCCAGAGTGTTGGTTCAAATGGCTCTGAGCACTATGGGACTTAGCATCTGTGGTCATCAGTCCCCTAGAACTTAGAACTACTCAAACCTAACTAACCTTAGGACATCACACACGCCGGACAGTGTAGCCGAGGCGCTTCAGTCTGGAACCGCGCGACCACTACGGTCGCAGGTTCGAATCCTGCCTCGGGCATGGATGTGTGTGATGTCCTTAGGTTAGTTAGGTTTAAGTAGTTCTACGTTCTAGGGGACTGATTACCTCAGATGTTAAGTTCCATAGTGCTCAGAGCCATTTGAACCAATTTGACATCACACACATCAATGCCCGAGGCAGGATTCGAAGCTGCGACCGTAGCGGTCACGCGGTTCCAGACTGAAGCGCCAGGAGCCGTCATAGCGTTGGTGTTGACGGGTGCAGGCGAGGCGTAAAACATTATGTCATGCAGTCATCAAGTGTACACGAGAGGGCCTTCGGCTCCGAAAGCCCATATCGATGATGTTTCGTTGAATGGTTGGCACGCTGACACTTGTTGATGGCCCAGCGTTGAAATTTCCTGCAATCTGAGGAAGGGTTGCCTTACTGTCACGTTCAACGATTCTCTTCAGTCGTCGTTGCTCCCAATGTTGCAGGATGTTTTCCGCCCGCAGCGAGATTTGATGTTTCACAGGATTTCTGATATTCACGGTGCACACGTGAAATCCCCACTTCATAGATATCTCAGAGATGTTATGTCCTATCACTCGTGCGCTGACTATAGCACCACGTTCAGTCTCACTGAAATCTTGATAACCTGCCATTGTCGCAGCAGTAACCGATCTAACAATTGAGCCACACTTGTTTGCCTTACGTAGGCGTTGTGTACCGCAGCACCGTATTCTTCTTGTTTACTTATCTCTGATTTTGAATACGCATGCCTATACCAGTTTCTTTGGCGCTTCAGTGTTTTCTCAAACAACGATATATATCAGTGTCATATTCTGCCTTTTTCCAAGCATACTGTACTCCCGTGAAGAAAGCTGATCGTACAGTACAGAGTGAAGTCTGACGATGACGACTGTGTAAATTTATTTGGCTTTTCTGTTTTGTAGTTTTACAATATCAACGATCAGGCTCACTTAGAAATTACGTTGCCCGTAAAAGTACAAATTAGTAGGCTGGCAACATTCCGTTGTGTCTGGTGTGTTTATGGTCCTGTTATATCGATATTTTGTTCCTTGGCGTTACTCGAGTTCCTATCTCAGAAGCTGAAAAAGTGATCATTGAAATTTCTCTCGTAGTAAGACGGTCAGGTCTGCAGGCGAATGGCTCATACGACTGTTTTTGGGATGAGCGATTTATATTCTAAGCACATTTCCGTGCGCTTCTTAGCGTTCGACGTCACTCTCTATGTCAAACCCCTCTCATTGAATTGTATATTTATTTTAATAAAGTAGTTCACTCAGTTTTAGTGGCAATGGAACAACTGAAAGGGATGACGATTACATCAGATATGTATGGAGCAGCTGAATTTTACTGGGGGCCTGAACTGACCTATGCATGGTTTCTAATGCATGTCGGGATCCATGCATAACGCATTACTAGAACGATAAAAGTCTTTCAGTTTTAAAACAGCTTATTTATCCTTCTCCAAGTGTAAGATTCCTAGTTACGTTTTGCTCGGTGAGCCTCTTTTATTACTCACAACTTTCGATGCTTCACTTATAAATTCACAGACCTCCTTCTAAGTGTACATAAATACATCCTCTATTCACGATACAATTTCAGTCTAACTAATATGTCGTCGACTCAAATATGTTTTTCCGATTCAGTACGGCAGCCCGATCATCACTTGATCACTAGAAAACCATTGCTGCCTCTCCAACTTCACCTAAGCTCGTGCAGTCTGACAAGGTATAACACTACTGCTCCGCTCGTTACACTGACATACAATTTACCTAGTGACAACAAGGTTTATTTTTGTCCCAAGGTAGCCACGTATAAAACTACAGTGGTAGTAAATTAGCCAAATATGGCCTAAACTTGCAGTAAATGTTACCCTAAGAGAGGAATTCAGAAATATGACCGAGTTTATCTAACGGAAAAATGGAATCGAACCTTAATTTCGTAGGAATAGCTGTAGGTAGATGACAGAAAGAAATAATTTTGCAAGGAGTAACAGTAACTGATTACTGTCAAATGAAATAGTTATACTGTCGCTAGCTTAATTAGACATAATAATATAAAAGCATTATTCATCAAGAACCTGTTTTTACTGCTTCAAAGCGAACTTTCATTAAATATTGTTCTATGAAGTGCAATGAACACACCCAAATGGACAAATTACACAGTGGTTAGCAGTAGTTGTCACTTTAGTAGTTAAGTAGTCACTAGGTATGCAAAGGAGCCCTTCTCTTGTTTACTTAAATCGTTACTTTTGTCTTTAACTAATATTGTTTAAACCTGCTCTTCGCTAACCACACAAGACTAGATAGCACATAATAATAGTCAAGTACAATTAATACACACATTCACTATACAGAAGCGAGTTAGACACACAGTATACCAACCTTCTACCTTTTTTCCTCAGTGACTACTTCAAGAATCATTAGCTAGAAACCTACTAAGCTCATTTATTCTTTCTGTTATTATGGAAAAGAAATGTGATCCCACAAACTAGCCCTTTCATTGTGACAACAAAGTTGTATACAGTTTCAAATTTATGTATCATTAAGGTAGGAATGTGTCCCTCTTTCAAAATGAGATCCTTAAGTTTGTACTATTTTAACACTCTTTACCCAGACAATAACCTCTACAAAACAGAGACAATTTCCAGTAAAATTTTACTTCAAACAACCTATAGACGAAATGTTTATAGTATCACTTGTGAAATAAGTAAGTTTAGAAAACAATTTTAAATCAGTAAACATTAATACTCTCATTTCCAAGTAATACTCTTTCCTAAACTGATTTTTAAGTTCATTTTCTAGTTAAGTTTCGAAACATTCAAACTTGGACAGTCACTGTTATATGTATGAGAAACAAGTAATTCTTGCCCAGAAAATTAAGTGTACTGACACAAAACCTTGCCACACATCAAAAAAATGCACCATATAATTATTAATGCTTTTTATGCAAAGGACATTCTCGGATTTCATTACTTAACGGAGAGGATCCTACTTGGAAAAGTGCTTAGGATGGACACTTTGTTCAAACACATTTTTGAACATTAGGATTATATTTCAATAGGACCAAACACTACATTACTGGTTCACGCATAAATACATTTCTGACCTTTCTTGAGTGTGACGAATTGGTTGCGCAATCGAGGTGGCGAGTATGTGGCGACTAGGTGGTCTTTCCATTGGCAATAATAAGCTCTATTTACCTCTTCTTGGAGTTGTTCATCAAACTTTTAGCGCTTTTCCCAAATCGAGAGCACCATTTTACAGCCGCATATTAAATCCGAAGCCATTCCATTCCGCTTTTAATACTATAAGCGTCACTGCATCTGCGCTGTTTGCTCGTCAGTTACTTGCTGTCGACTGACTACTGTGCTGTCTCGTTTGGCGCCCAGACGAGCGCCACATCCACCTTTATCTAGCACGCCAACTCGATTCCGTTGCAGAGGGGAACTACATTGGGTTTTTCTTCATATAATGCAAAGTCTCTATGTACCAACCAGTTACAATGTAGTTATCAATAAACATATTTTAAAAAATCTCATCATTTAAGCGTATTAAGAAGTCAACAAAAATAAACATAATTAAATGCTTCTCTCCTCCAAATAATACAAAGAACTTGAGCCGGCCGCGGTGGTCTAGCGGTTCTGGCGCTGCAGTCCAGAACCGCGGGACTGCTACGGTCGCAGGTTCGAATCCTGCCTCGGGCATGGGTGTGTGTGATGTCCTTAGGTTAGTTAGGTTTAAGTAGTTCTAAGTTCTAGGGGACTTATGACCTAAGATGTTGAGTCCCATAGTGCTCAGAGCCATTTGAACCATTTTGAAAGAACTTGACTTGCAAAGAGTAAACATGCAACAAAACAGTTACATTTCTTTAAAGTGGATCAAAGACATTACATATTAAAGAATATATGCTTTACATTACACATAATAAATCAATACAAATTATTTACAGTATTAAACTGTGGTGTTACAAGGGGACTCCCAGGTCGCTGGTAAGAACGTGCTAGTTTTTGTCGGCAGATGTCTCGGCATAGCACCCTAAAACGTAAACCAATCGCCTGGACACAAAACGTCGGTCTCTGGAGAATACTAACTATTCCACAGATGCTTTTAGATAATGGAGAGTGGTTGAATTCGTGTGCGTTGTAGTGGAAAACTTATCTCGGAGAGAACAACATGACAGCAGAGCACGGAAACTGAGATCACGAAGCATGTCTGGAGAAATGTGCTATTCGGTTGAATAAAGAAGAAGACAGTGAAACTCAAGAGACTACAAAGCAATGTAGATGAAACCATGATAGTATGTCACAGGGAACGAATAACAATGGCTCTCTTTGCGAGACAATGTCCGTCGGCAGGAGCCTTAGTAAAGGACATTTATTGTTTTGTTGGAGTCTTGGAGGACTAGTAGTGTCTCACTACTCACTAGCTACTGCAGTTTCTAGGTAGAAGCATTGCATGTGTTTGCTCCCCCCCCCCCCCCCCCTGGCCACACTCCGCTACTGACAGCGTTGCGGGTCTTACTCGCCTGATGGATCGAGATAAGCCACACACAGGCACTGAAATTAGGCACGCGAGAAGCGCCGTGTAGCCCAAGGCTCGACGGTACCGTGACGAAATTTTCCTGTCGTTTTCATTCTTTCTTTTGCTGTTACTGATATTATCCACTTTACCTGAAGTGTGCAAATTTTCATGTAGGTAAATTTTGTAATTGTTTGATTTATGTTGTATCGATAATACGACCAGAGAAATTCAAATGAATGTAGAATCAGAGGAACAGGAAGGCGAAGATAGTCGCATGACAGTGAGCAGAAAGACGGGGTGAGATTTCCTGGACATCTAACGTCTAAAAATGAGAATTTGAACTACCTAACGACTAATAGTTAGTGGAAAAGATTTAAAAGGAAGAGCCAAGGACGAGTGATTCCAAGTAATGAAAGTTGTTGATATCCTCAAACAAATTTCTAAACAGAAGGGAATCGAAACTTCCTGGCAGATTAAAACTGTGTGCCGGACCGAGACTCGAACTCGGGACCTTTGCCTTTCGAGACTCTTGGTAGAGCACTTGCCCGCGAAAGGCAAAGGTCCCGAGTTCGAGTCTCGGTTCGGCACACTGTTTTAATGTGCCAGGAAGTTTCATATCAGCGCACACTCCGCTGCAGAGTGAAGATCTCATTCTAGAAAGGAATCGACTTGTAAGTCATAAAAGACAGAAAACTGTGACTTCCTTTCTGAATTGTGGTGAGCAATGATTTATTACTAACCACCGCCCTCGTAAAGATGTAACACATCTAACTGCTTTATGTGCCTCTTCTGTTCAAAAAGGACCACACCCTTACAGTTATACATGGAGCGTTGCGATTGAAAATCGGCGATTGTAAATTAAAACGATAGGTCTGACCTGGGTTTTCCTTTACATACTGCTCCGAATTTATTTATGTTTTTCAGAAAAGCTATTTGATTCAAGCCAGTTCGTCACATTAGAGGATCAGCAATTATTATAATGTATAGTGTAACCAAGAAAGGTGCCGCGCCAATTTAGTAAAATCAGCGGGGGCAGAACGGCAGGATGACTCGCTGTCTCCGTAGGTTATGAGGTGGGGTGGACATCTTTGCATGTACCTTAGGACTTCGTAAAACGTTGACAGAAAAAGTGAAGTAAGTACACTGTACCAGTTGTACATAACAAGCACGAGACTACTCGGCCGTTGGCTCGGGCTCGTTTCTTGCTACCGCCTCATGTCCAATTTTTGTATTACTCTCTTGTTCAGCTTTCGGAAACCAAACGAATCACACGTTTGGCGACACCGTCCCTAGCGCGCCGTTTCAATTTGCGTGCGCTACGGCCTGACTGTCTAACTTCAATGCTTAGTCGCCTTTAGTGTGTTCCATTGCCGTATACGTACGATATACACTCCTGGAAATGGAAAAAAGAACACATCGACACCGGTGTGTCAGACCCACCATACTTGCTCCGGACACTGCGAGAGGGCTGTACAAGCAATGATCACACGCACGGCACAGCGGACACACCAGGAACCGCGGTGTTGGCCGTCGAATGGCGCTAGCTGCGCAGCATTTGTGCACCGCCGCCGTCAGTGTCAGCCAGTTTGCCGTGGCATACGGAGCTCCATCGCAGTCTTTAACACTGGTAGCATGCCGCGACAGCGTGGACGTGAACCGTATGTGCAGTTGACGGACTTTGAGCGAGGGCGTATAGTGGGCATGCGGGAGGCCGGGTGGACGTACCGCCGAATTGCTCAACACGTGGGGCGTGAGGTCTCCACAGTACATCGATGTTGTCGCCAGTGGTCGGCGGAAGGTGCACGTGCCCGTCGACCTGGGACCGGACCGCAGCGACGCACGGATGCACGCCAAGACCGTAGGATCCTACGCAGTGCCGTAGGGGACCGCACCGCCACTTCCCAGCAAATTAGGGACACTGTTGCTCCTGGGGTATCGGCGAGGACCATTCGCAACCGTCTCCATGAAGCTGGGCTACGGTCCCGCACACCGTTAGGCCGTCTTCCGCTCACGCCCCAACATCGTGCAGCCCGCCTCCAGTGGTGTCGCGACAGGCGTGAATGGAGGGACGAATGGAGACGTGTCGTCTTCAGCGATGAGAGTCGCTTCTGCCTTGGTGCCAATGATGGTCGTATGCGTGTTTGGCGCCGTGCAGGTGAGCACCACAATCAGGACTGCATACGACCGAGGCACACAGGGCCAACACCCGGCATCATGGTGTGGGGAGCGATCTCCTACACTGGCCGTACACCACTGGTGATCGTCGAGGGGACACTGAATAGTGCACGGTACATCCAAACCGTCATCGAACCCATCGTTCTACCATTCCTAGACAGGCAAGGGAACTTGCTGTTCCAACAGGACAATGCACGTCCGCATGTATCCCGTGCCACCCAACGTGCTCTAGAAGGTGTAAGTCAACTACCCTGGCCAGCAAGATCTCCGGATCTGTCCCCCATTGAGCATGTTTGGGACTGGATGAAGCGTCGTCTCACGCGGTCTGCACGTCCAGCACGAACGCTGGTCCAACTGAGGCGCCAGGTGGAAATGGCATGGCAAGCCGTTCCACAGGACTACATCCAGCATCTCTACGATCGTCTCCATGGGAGAATAGCAGCCTGCATTGCTGCGAAAGGTGGATATACACTGTACTAGTGCCGACATTGTGCATGCTCTGTTGCCTGTGTCTGCGTGCCTGTGGTTCTGTCAGTGTGATCATGTGATGTATCTGACCCCTGGAATGTGTCAATAAAGTTTCCCCTTCCTGGGACAATGAATTCACGGTGTTCTTATTTCAATTTCCAGGAGTGTATTTGCGTCAACCTTTGCAAATCCAAGCGCTCCCGGGCCATCTATCGCCCGTGTTGGCTACAGTAGAAGCCGTTGCATAATTCAGTTCGTTCTGCCGTGTCTTGTCAGACTGCTGGCGTGCAGCGTTCTCGTATTATCCTACAATTTGTACATATTTTATAAAGATGACTACGTTATACGCTGCGCAGTATCATCTTGCGCAAGCCTAGGTATGGTATTTCCCTCTCATTGATTGTTTATCACTTAGCTTTATTACAAAATTGCTATGAACTCTGTGGTCATCTCCCTCTCCTGTGCCCCCCCACCTTTCTGAGTCTCTGGACTCCCTCCTGTCTTGTCTTTCCTCTTCCTCTTCCCCCCCGCCCATGTCCTGGCTCTTGGTGCGCGTCTTGCCCCCCTTTTTCCTCTTCTTCTCCCCCCCCCCCCCACCCCAGAGCCTTCACCTCTTTTGCCCTCCTCTTCGGCCTCCACTACCCAAACCAGCGGTTTTTATCCTTCATGAGTGCTCCGTTGTCACCAGTGGTTTTTTTAAATGTCTAGCTCTGTGTGATTTTTATATCGTGCTGACTTTTAACTTGTGTTTGCTCCCAGTGTTTTTCAAGTGCACTTCGAATTGCCAGCTGTGTTCTTTTACCTTTATGTCGACTTTTTAATTGTTCCCCAGTGCATGTACCCTTATTTGTGTATATTTTAACTCCCATAATCTCCATGTACTGTGTTTTTTATGTCCCCCTTTTTTATCCCCCTTTTTATGTGAGAGTTCTCCTTCCTGTATTTTTGTAAAGCCATTTGGCTGAAGAGCTGTAGCCCTCCCCTGCCCATATAGGGCAGGAACATGAAATAAAGTAAAATAAACTCTGTGGCCTGTATGTTTACAGCTATGGAACAGCTGACAGCTTTTGGCACCGTCGCGTACATTGCTCTCTCGATAATACCTGATATATTATTGCAAGTAATGAGCTTTTGATCCAACTTCTACTCATGCAATAGGACAATTTCTAATGTGGCCGGCGACCTGAGAAATTACCGTATGTTATTCACGTTTTTGGCGCTAAGCTGTACTTTGATGTTTTCATCATTTAACTCTCATGTATGATCTGTCTTTTATTCATGTATTTACTTTTGTGAGCGCTACCCTGTACTTTGATGCTTTTATCAATTGTCTTTTTACAGACGGCATGTTGCCAATTATCTACATAAGGCAGCTTCCCTGTTCGTAGCTTTTAACTTCATTTCCCTGTTAATTTTATAGTTTTCAAATTAGTTTGACTTAGGCGCAAGCTTCCTGGATGCTATTCATGTATTAATGCCAAATAGATAAGATAAGCTTTCTCCAAACTGCATGTTGCCAGGCAGGAGGTAATACAGATCTCTGGCTTGTAATCTTAACTTTATTCCATCATTATCTTTATATTTTAAAATCCAAATGGATGTAGAGTGAGCTTTTTGAGATTTCTTGTCTACAATTTTACCGACAGGTATACAACCTGGCTGGCTCACGATGACATTTTCAACTGCGTACTGTTGTTATTTTGGTGCTTAGGAATGCATGTTGTTGCATGACTACAGCTAATGATGCTTTCCAATGCTCATTCACCGCTTTTTCATGTTTTGATCGGTATGTTACCTGATAAACATTAACATAGTTTATACCACAGTGTTAAATGGCTCTGTCAAATGCTCACTTTTACTCCTAGAATTGGGCCCCCATCAATTTGCTCATATATTGTACGGTGTGTTTGTTATCTACTTGATTGTAAATAATTTTCTTAGGCCTTGTTTCCTACATGTGTTACGGATTGTAAGATGGTTGCAGATAGCAACCAAAACTAGTTATCGAACTTTAATTGTGATAGGGAAGTTGCGGTCTAGACAATCAAAGTTTTTACTTTTAAAATATTTTATTTAATAAGTCCTTACTAGCTTTTACACTGTTTCTGACAGTCTTGTATATAGGGTGTTTCACAGTTCCTTCTAGGGATTGTAGAGGGGACTTAGTAGATCAAGCTTTGACGAGGAACTCATGTCCGGATATGTACCGTTTGGATGTAAAATATCTCTAAAGATCGGATCGCTTCCGAGTGTCCAGTTTCATGGTAAGCGCACAGAGCAGACAATCTTGTCTGGCGTGTGTGTTCCACAGCAGTCCATGGCAGAGGTAACGTTTTGAGAACTTTTCGTAGAGTGTGGGAGCGTCCATAGAGCAGCATTGCCAAGCCTCTCAACTACGAAAGTACCAGTTTCTCTCTGCTGCTGTTGCTGTCAGACGGAAATGTTAGATGCCACCTCATAATTATAACAGGGACTGACTACGGCGCGTACCGTGGAGCGAGAAATTTGAAAGTGATCCAATCTTCAAAATTATTTTGTATCTAAACGCCACCTTTCAAGTCGTGGGTTCCTTATCGCAGCGGATTACGTTTTCCCTACAGCCCCTAGAAGTTTTCGTAGGAATTGTAAACGGTAAAGGGCCTGTAATACTCCCATGTGCTACTGGAAATATTTCCCTTTACTTCTGTTCATTTCGCCCGTTAAGAAAGGCGTGATGAATTCTATCTACTAGGGAGTCCTTAATCAAATCAAGAATCGGTTCCGAGTATTTGTTCATATTTTGTTCACTGATTTACATTGCGAAATTCTACTGCATGGTTCCAAGGTACCGTTCCATACGGTGCTTAGCATCTTGTGGATGAACAGAGCAAGCTGATTTTCACATGTACACTCTTATCAGATTCCATATTGAGTTTTATGGAGGAAAATTTAGTTCTTCAGTAACAGCATCATGGTTTCTCGCAAAGCGTGTTCTGTAATTCTAGTAAACATTGACATGAGCAACATAGGTCTAGAATTATGCGCATCTCTCCAACGAAACTTCTTCAAAATTAAAGTCTGAGAAGACACAGGGTATCGGAGCTAAACATTTAACAATATAAAGTGCAATAGCTTGAGAAGTAATTGAGATTCTTACTGACGGTATCTTCCTACAAGTATGGTAACTCTCTCCTTACACACGTAATACACTTCGATATTTGCATATCTACGTATATACTCCGCTAGCCACCAAGCGGTGTGTGGCGGAGGGCACAATTCGCTCCAAAAACATATCCCCCCTCTCTGTTCCAGTCGCGGATCGCACCAGGGAAAAGCGACTGTCTGAACGCCTCAGTACGAGCTCTTATTTCCCTTATCTTTGAATGGTGATAATTGCGCGATTTGAAAGTTGTTGGTAATAATATATGCTCTGCATCCTCGGCGAAGATCGGATTTCGGTATTTAGTGAGCAGTCCCTTCCGTTTGGCGCGTCATCTATCTGCAAGTGTATCGCACTTCAAACTTTCTATGAGATCTGTAACGCTCTCGCGAATGCTAAATGTGCCAGTCACGAATCTTGCATCTCTTCTTTGGACCTTTCCAATCTCTTGAATGAGACCCAATTGGTAAGGGTCCCATACAGGCGAACAGTACTCTAAGACTGGACAAACTAACGTATTGCAAGCAATTTCCTGTGTTGAAGGACTGCATCGCTCCAGGATTCTACCGGTAAACTGCAATTTAGAGTTCTCCGTACCTGTTACTTGTGTAATCTGATCATTCCATTTGAGATCATTTCGAATAAACACACCCAGATACTTGACGGATGTTACTGCTTCCAAAGACTGGGCATTTATTTTGTACTCTTACATTAATGGGGATTTTCGCCTTGTTATACGTAGGACTAACTTACTAATATTGAGAGATAACTGCCAGTCATTACATCACGCATTTATTTTCTGCAAATCGTCATTGATTTGTTCACAAATTTCGTGTGATACTACTTTCCTGTAGACTACAGCATCATCGGCAAACAGTCTAATGCCGCTGTTACTACCATCAATCAGATCGTTTATGTAAATCGTAAAAAGTTGCCGAACTATTACGCTGCCCTGGGGTACACCTGAAGTTATGCTTGTTTCTGTTGAAGTCACCCCATTCAGGACGACATACTGTTCTCTGTCTGTCTGTACACAATTAAAGGCGCAAGCGACATCTAATCTGCATTTCACTTCTCTCCAAGCGTTTCGCAGCACAGCAGGCGTAACATTTGCTCTAACTACACGACTGCGATGGTGCAGATCTGGTAGATCATAAATTGGAGCCTAGTACGCTCGATTCTTGATAAACCACCACAGAAAAAGAATCAAAGTATGTCCTCTTGTCTGGGCTTCTATGGGTTCAAGCAATCGATGGTATACCCCCCTCCCCCAATAGAGCGATCTGGGAACTCACGATCCAAAAAAATCCCTCACAACATTCGCAAAATGGCAGGGTGCGTCATCCTATCTTCAGGCTTATTTTTGTGACGAAGTTGCAGTTTGTACACCCGTAAGCGCAACCTTTTATGGACGACCATGTGTACTGCCTACTTTCTTGTCGGACTGACTTACGAGGGAAGGACGTACGAAATAATTCAGGAGCAGCCTCTCGAACTGCTCGCTTGACGTGGTGTCCCGACATCGAAAGCAAACCCGTAATTTTCTATTTCTATATTATTTCGTAAGTGGGAACATCGGCAGTTGATCGCAGACCTTACTCACGCCGAAAACGACGTTGTAGCAGTGTAATAGACTTTAGCTCCGGGAGAGAAAGCACACAGAATACCTTCTAGTGTGGAATCCAAATCGTTATTGACGCGCGTTTACGTCAACAAAGCAGTTATGCACATGGGCACACCTGCCGCATGCAAACAAAGAAAAACTTTTTGATTTCCCATATTTGTAGAGGAAAACCGCCAATAAATATCTCAATTAAGTCTCTAATTATTTCATTTCAAATTATTATAAGTGTACGCGGACACCCTGTATTAATTATGAACTACGTTCTGTGAAAAAACACAAGGTCGAAGTCCTGCCGAATATAAGAACGTGTCTGTTATTTTCTAATTGCATTTCGTATTTATTAAAGGACAAATAATAGCTGTCTCGACAGCAGCTAGAACTTTGGAACCGGAAATCACTACTTGATTTTTTCTTGTTTTATTTTTAAGAACCATTTTTCTTTCTTCCTTCCTACCATATTGCAGCGCCACAACACCAGACTAAGAGAGTTTCCGCTCTTTCCGTATGCCGTCCTGGGGAGGCCATAAACACATAAAGGGGAGGTCGGTTGGTGAAATTCCGATAGCCACTCGAAGTTTTTGCTGGAGACCCTTCGCTGAAAGCTGTTTTCTGAGTGGTGGATTATCCAGTGGAAGGGCGCGACGGCAGAGTAAACCTCGCAGCTAGAGCAGCCCGCACAGCCATCTACAGACTCACAGACTGCCGCCGCAGCCATATTCTTCGGCCGTTTGCAGGTCACGACCGTAACCTGCACCAAGTTCGTGCGACCTGCTGTGGGATCGTAGGGCCAGTGGGAACTACTATCACGGGAGAGACCATCAAGCTGGTTTTATCCTCGATCTTCGTCTTTGTTTCTGCGTCGTCAAAAAACACTACAGTGGCCCCATTGTTGCCTATGTTTTGTTTATTAGGTCTCTTTCCGTTTTTCTTTCTTTCTGTGTCAGCTAAATCAGGGTGCGTGTCTATTTTTTTATTTCTTTAGATTATTGAAACCTAATCTCTACCTGCTACTGTATTGAAATCATCCTAAATTTAACACTATCTTTTTTTCAAAATATCTAGTTATCTTACTTCCGCTTGTATGTTGTATATTTCCATATCTCTTTTTTTCTAATTTCTCGGATCCAGCCTGGTGTTAATCTCTTTTTTCCAGAGATGCGTGAGTATCTGTTTTGTCACCCAACTGTCGGTCATCCCATATAAACGTCGTAATGTCTTATTTTCCTTACTGTTCCTGTTATTTATTCTGTAGTTCGATATACACTCCTGGAAATGGAAAAAAAGAACACATTGACACCGGTGTGTCAGACCCACCATACTTGCTCCGGACACTGCGAGAGGGCTGTACAAGCAATGATCACACGCACGGCACAGCGGACACACCAGGAACCGCGGTGTTGGCCGTCGAATGGCGCTAGCTGCGCAGCATTTGTGCACCGCCGCCGTGCCGCCGTCAGTGTCAGCCAGTTTGCCGTGGCATACGGAGCTCCATCGCAGTCTTTAACACTGGTAGCATGCCGCGACAGCGTGGACGTGAACCGTACGTGCAGTTGACGGACTTTGAGCGAGGGCGTATAGTAGGCATGCGGGAGGCCGGGTGGACGTACCGCCGAATTGCTCAACACGTGGGGCGTGAGGTCTCCACAGTACATCGATGTTGTCGCCAGTGGTCGGCGGAAGGTGCACGTGCCCGTCGACCTGGGACCGGACCGCAGCGACGCACGGATCCACGCCAAGACCGTAGGATCATACGCAGTGCCGTAGGGGACCGCACCGCCACTTCCCAGCAAATTAGGGACACTGTTGCTCCTGGGGTATCGGCGAGGACCATTCGCAACCGTCTCCATGAAGCTGGGCTACGGTCCCGCACACCGTTAGGCCGTCTTCCGCTCACGCCCCAACATCGTGCAGCCCGCCTCCAGTGGTGTCGCGATAGGCGTGAATGGAGGGACGAATGGAGACGTGTCGTCTTCAGCGATGAGAGTCGCTTCTGCCTTGGTGCCAATGATGGTCGTATGCGTGTTCGGCGCCGTGCAGGTGAGCGCCACAATCAGGACTGCATACGACCGAGGCACACAGGGCCAACACCCGGCATCATGGTGTGGGGAGCGATCTCCTACACTGGCCGTACACCACTGGTGATCGTCGAGGGGACACTGAATAGTGCACGGTACATCCAAACCGTCATCGAACCCATCGTTCTACCATTCCTAGACCGGCAAGGGAACTTGCTGTTCCAACAGGACAATGCCCGTCCGCATGTATTCCGTGCCACCCAACGTGCTCTAGAAGGTGTAAGTCAACTACCCTGGCCAGCAAGATCTCCGGATCTGTCCCCCATTGAGCATGTTTGGGACTGGATGAAGCGTCGTCTCACGCGGTCTGCACGTCCAGCACGAACGCTGGTCCAACTGAGGCGCCAGGTGGAAATGGCATGGCAAGCCGTTCCACAGGACTACATCCAGCATCTCTACGATCGTCTCCATGGGAGAATAGCAGCCTGCATTGCTGCGAAAGGTGGATATACACTGTACTAGTGCCGACATTGTGCATGCTCTGTTGCCTGTGTCTATGTGCCTGTGGTTCTGTCAGTGTGATCATGTGATGTATCTGACCCCAAGAATGTGTCAATAAAGTTTCCCCTTCCTGGGACAATGAATTCACGGTGTTCTTATTTCAATTTCCAGGAGTGTATATGAGCAATGATTCTTAATTTCCAGGCTTCCGTGCCTACTTTTGGACCTGTAATTCTCTTCGTTATTCTTCTCTAATATTTCTAGTTTGTCTTGATTCTAATTTAGTGCAAGATGCACGCTTGGGTAGAGGAGTTGTGGTTTCACTAGCGTGTCGTAAGGCATTGTTCTTGCATTTCGTGATACGCGCTTTGACAGCCTACCTCGTCTTGAAAAATGTTACTAATTGTTCAATTAAAATTTTGCGACAACCTTTAGCATGATTTTCGACATGTTTTCTGAGAAAGCAGTCTGGCTTGTAAATGCGAACTCCAGCGGTAGTGCTCTCTGAAGCTCAACGGAAATTTTGCTGAACGTTTCTGAAAGAAAAGCATCGATAAGTTCTGGCCAGGAGCTCTTTTTCTTTTATGTATGAATCTCTAATGAGTCTCATCTTGTACGCGAAAACTGTATATGACAATGTATTTGCTGTCTGCATAGTACATGTGCTCAGAACATGTGCCTCAAAATGTTACAAGTAATGACGAAATCTGTGTTCGTGAGACTAATCTTACGAAGTCATTGTGATATACCGCGTGCATGAGCAAACTGCAACTCGTTGACATACCTGAGAGCTGTAAATGCTACGAAAGATAGCAGAGTAGTGGGTGGCGAAGTAAAGAATTTCTTAGTGAAGCACATTAATAAAAAATGGAACCTTGTACCATAAGGAAATTCAGTAATGGTGCAAAAGTATAAAGCTCCAACAAATGAAACCTTTTAAGTCAAATTGTCCTAGAAAGATATCCTAATGCTCCAAAAGATGCTGTTCAAGACTTACAACAACCATATGGATGGTTACAGAATGGTTCAAATGGCTCTGAGCACTACGGGACTTAACTTCTAAGGTCATCAGTCCCCTAGAACTTAGAACTACTTAAACCTAACTAACCTAAGGACATCAGAAACATCCATGCCCGAGGCAGGATTCGAACCTGCGACAGTAGCGGTCTTGCGGTTCCAGACTGCAGCGCCTTTAACCGCACGGCCACCTCGGCCGGCGCGCCGCATAACCAGCGGATTCAGCAGCGGTCTGCACTATTTAAGGGCATCAGAGGTTGGCGTCGGCATCGTTTCGACTGATTGGGCGTTCGGTCACTGTTACGTCGTCGTTATCAGTGACGCTGTCCTCAAGGACCAGCCAGTGGAGGGCGTTGCCTGCTGCTGCACCGGCGACGATCGGCGTCGTCAGGAGCCGCAGCATCTGCAGGAGGCGAATTAGGCTGGGATTCGTGCTGCTAACCTCCTACTGCCTGTGCAGCCACGGACAGCACAGTGTCGTGTTCCCTGGGCTGCGCGAAACAGCACGTCTCCACCACGATGCGAGTGGTGGGGCTGAGCTACTGGAAAATGTATTGGAAGAACCAACAATAAAGACGAAGATTGCTAAAAACAGCCACCTTCTTCTACCCAGGCAAGCACTACAACCCCGACCACGTCCCCGCTCCGGTCATCCTATTACAATATTCTGTATCCTCCTCAGCCGGGGCGCCCTGGGCTCAGAAAAGCGTCACGGGCGACATTTCTAAGGAATGTACCTCTCCGAATCTCAAACTCCATAGTATTTGACATGAGACAGAGGAGCGGAATGTGTGGTTAGGATGCTGGCCCCAAGAAAGCGTCTGGAAAGTTTTTCGGAAAAGCAGCAACTCCCACAGTCTGAGCAAAAGCGGTCGCTTTTGGTCAGATCGATGTGACATTAGCAGTGTTTCCTGCTCTATCGCAGTCGAGCGGGAGTAGCGCTCATTGGTGAAAAATTTATTCCCGGTGGGGTCAGGGATTTTCTCTGCCTCGTGATGACTGGGTCTTGTGTGATGTCCTGCCGGCCTTAGTGGCCGGAACCGAGCGACCGCTACGGTCGCAGGTTCGAATCCTGCCTCTGGCATGGATGTGTGTGATGTCCTTACGTTAGTTAGGTTTAAGTAGTTCTAAGTTCTAGGGGACTGGTGACCTCAGAAGTTAAGTCCCATAGTGCTCAGAGCTACCTGAACCATTTATTGAAAAAATTGTTAAAACGTTGTAATTGGACAGCCACAGCAGAGCAACACGCCACTCTAGATTTTGGTAGAAATGAGACACTCGCACTTCAGCCTTCATCTGATACGGACACAGTACTCTTTACCTCGCGATATGCAGTAATTGCAAAATAGCTGTGTCCCTTATCCGGATCTCCGAATAATTTCGTGGTATTGAGTCGTGTAACACGACGAGAACGATTGGCTTGGGGATCCTGTCATGGAGCTAAAGAGCAGAATAGGTAATACACGCAGCTCCAGACGTAGCGCGATCAGCCTTGGAGTTCATAGAAGTTAAACAGGTGGCCATTGACCCATTCAGCATTGCAGCACATTCTCGCATTATTTCTGTGATTAGATGCTGATGGGGAGAACGTCACCTAGAACCTTATCCTCTGTTGTGGCCAGTCGATGACCGAACCTGGGACTCCAGTTGCCAGAGCTGAAGCCGGGGCCCACCGCGCCGTTTCTCGTTAGGAGGCCGAGCAAGTTCAATAGCGTCAAGGGGCAGTGCAGAGTGATACAGCGGTATTCGGTGGCATTTCTTTATTCACATAATCTACAGTGGGTAAATTCCCATACGTCAGCCACTTACACATCGCCACTCCCGGCTCTGGCCCACTGCCTCGCATCATACATCGCAATAACTTAAAGCAACACTGCAGTTCTCTTCCTCTCTGTTGCTTCACTCCAAACAAACCGTACGTGCAATACGCCGCTGCAGCTCCGCGCCATGTTTACCCTGTCTGGCCTACTAGCTGACACCTATTACCACACACTGTCAGCAGCCCCAGACTTCATCACCCAACCGCGCCTTTACTGAATTCTTAACAAAATTCCCCTTTTCTACGACTAATACCAGTGAAGCAGCTCTCATTCCGTTAAGGGGAACTGCCAGTCCGCAATGCTAGGTTTTATAGTTATAGATGAGTGATATACTCCTTTCTCTTTATAAGATATTAATCTGTCCCCGCTCGAGAGGCATCGTTTGTTAGTACACTCCTGGAAATTGAAATAAGAACACCGTTAATTCATTGTCCCAGGAAGGGGAAACTTTATTGACACATTCCTGGGGTCAGATAATCACATGATCACACTGACAGAACCACAGGCATATAGACACAGGCAACAGAGCATGCACAATGTCGGCACTAGTACAGTGTATATCCACCTTTCGCAGCAATGCAGGCTGCTATTCTCCCATGGAGACGATCGTAGAGATGCTGGATGTAGTCCTGTGGAACGGCTTGCCATGCCATTTCCACCTGGCGCCTCAGTTGGACCAGCGTTCTTGCTGGACGTGCAGACCGCGTGAGACGACGCTTCATCCAGTCCCAAACATGCTCAATGGGGGACAGATCCGGAGATCTTGCTGGCCAGGGTAGTTGACTTACACCTTCTAGAGCATGTTGGGTGGCACGGGATACATGCGGACGTGCATTGTCCTGTTGGAACAGCAAGTTCCCTTGCCGGCCTAGGAAAGGTAGAACGATGGGTTCGATGACGGTTTGGATGTACCGTGCACTATTCAGTGTCCCCTCGACGATCACCAGTGGTGTACTGCCAGTGTAGGAGATCGCTCCCCACACCATGATGCCGGGTGTTGGCCCTGTGTGCCTCGGTCGTATGCAGTCCTGATTGTGGCGCTCAGCCCGCATCTCGTGGTCGTGCGGTAGCGTTCTCGCTTCCCACGCCCGGGTTCCCGGGTTCGATTCCCGGCGGGGTCAGGGATTTTCTCTGCCTCGTGATGGCTGGGTGTTGTGTGCCGTCCTTAGGTTAGTTAGGTTTAAGTAGTTCTAAGTTCTAGGGGACTGATGACCATAGACGTTAAGTCCCATAGTGCTCAGAGCCATTTTTGTGGCGCTCACCTGCACGGCGCCAAACACGCATACGACCATCATTGGCACCAAGGCAGAAGCGACTCTCATCGCTGAAGACGACACGTCTCCATTCGTCCCTCCATTCACGCCTGTCGCGACACCACTGGAGGCGGGCTGCACGATGTTGGGGCGTGAGCGGAAGATGGCCTAACGGTGTGCGGGACCGTAGCCCAGCTTCATGGAGACGGTTGCGAATGGTCCTCGCCGATACCCCAGGAGCAACAGTGTCCCTAATTTGCTGGGAAGTGGCGGTGCGGTCCCCTACGGCACTGCGTAGGATCCTACGGTCTTGGCGTGCATCCGTGCGTCGCTGCGGTCCGGTCCCAGGTCGACGGGCACGTGCACCTTCCGCCGACCACTGGCGACAACATCGATGTACTGTGGAGACCTCACGCCCCACGTGTTGAGCAATTCGGCGGTACGTCCACCCGGCCTCCCGCATGCCCACTATATGCCCTCGCTCAAAGTCCGTCAACTGCACATACGGTTCACGTCCACGCTGTCGCGGCATGCTACCAGTGTTAAAGACTGCGATGGAGCTCCGTATGCCACGGCAAACTGGCTGACACTGACGGCGGCGGTGCACAAATGCTGCGCAGCTAGCGCCATTCGACGGCCAACACCGCGGTTCCTGCTGTGTCCGCTGTGCCGTGCGTGTGATCATTGCTTGTACAGCCCTCTCGCCGTGTCCGGAGCAAGTATGGTGGGTCTGACACACCGGTGTCAATGTGTTCTTTTTTCCATTTCCAGGAGTGTATATGTAATTGTCAAATGGAATAAATCTGATTATCTTTGCCGATATTTCAGACTACACATGTATCGAAACATCAACCCTTTTCCTAAAACAAAGTGCCGGCCGAAGTGGCCGAGCGGTACTAGGCGCTTCAGTCTGGAACCGCGCGACCGCTGCAGTCGCAGTTTCGAATCCTGCCTCGGGCATGGATGTGTGTGATGTCCTTAGGTTAGTTAGGTTTAAGTAGTTAAGGTTCTAGGGGACTGATGACCTTAGCTGTTAAGTCCCATAGTGCTCAGAGCCATTTGAACCATTTTTAAAACCTAAAACAAAGTAACAGATTTTGATTCGGTTACCTTGATGTTAATAATTTACGTGTATAACTACTTTTTATGAGGCAAGCGACCTCACCAAATTCGATTTTACAAGAGAGACCGGGATTGCGTAGTCAGATCTCATTAACTGCATAACAATCGCGTTGGGGGAATTTGTAATAGAATTCCGAGCTCAGCAAATAGTTCATTCGCCTGTCGCCTCACGGTTGCAAAGGAAACTCGAAGGCCGCTTCCCAAAGTTATTATAAATCCTTACGTCATGCACAAATGCTTTTCTGTACCGCCTGCCGCTGGCGTTAATTAAATATGTTCGAATTGGCTTTCGCATTTACTGGAAAAAACTTTTGTCTTTACAGCTGTTCCTTTAATGTTACTACTCAAATAAATAGTCCCTGGTAATCATCATATGTTGACGAACATTATTGTAGAATTGTTCCATTTAGTGGTGTTTATATTACCTCCTCCTTGGGTGAAATCAGAAATCTAAAGCGTCAGTGTAGTGAATACATTACCTAAAACTAGTTGCAAGCATTCTAAGTTGGTTCAAATGGCTCTGAGCACTATGGGACTCAACTGCTGTGGTCATAAGTCCCCTAGAACTTAGAACTACTTACACCTAACTAACCTAAGGACATCACACACATCCATGCCCGAGGCAGGATTCGAACCTGCGACCGTAGCAGTCGCACGGTTCCGGACTGCGCGCCTAGAACCGCAAGACCACCGCGGCCGGCGCATTCTAAGTCAGAAATGAAATAAATAAGAAGTACGGAGAAATTAAGGCGAAATGCCTGCAGGAAAAATGTGAGGAACTTGAGAGCCAAATGGCTGTCTAAAGTGCTGATTCAGCATTTAGAGGACAAAAAGAAGAAGAAGAAAAAAGATAAAAGAAACCTTCGGTAAAATTAAAAGCAATGGTGCCAACATGAAGAATTCCAGGGCAATTCCACTGTTAAACATATATGGAGGAAGGAAGGAAAGAAGAAAATTGGGGTTTAATATCCAAACGACTGCAAGGTCATTAGAAACGGAACATAAGCTTTCATTACGAAAGCAAGGATAAGGGAACCAGCTGAGATCTTTCCAGAGAAACCACCCAGCACTTTACTGGAGAGATTAAAGTAAGCCATGGAAAATCTAAATCTAGATGGCCAAACGCGGATTTGAAAACAGAGAGTACAGGGGCATAGGTAGTGTCTACAGAAGGGCTCTACGAGAGACAGCATATATTTCATGATTTGATAAAACCAAGTGGAGTCGATATGGGAGACATAGAGATCCAATATTATAGTAAGAGTTCAACACAGCTCTGGAAAATTTGTATTGAAATAAGACGGAAGGAACAGGTGATAATGCTTCGAAATTTCTAAAATCATTGGGAGTAGTGCCAACTGAACGACCGCTCAGGTACGTTTATTGAATGTACAATGGAATCTTCTATGAGTCTGAAGTCATACCATTAGAAATTCGGAAAAAAAGTATTATCCATGCACTTTCAAAGATGCACAAGTGAGAGCGAAATCTATAGTATATAATGGAAAAAAGGCATAAGCAAAAGAAGAAACGTTTATATCAAATCTCGACCAACAAAAAGGCGTTCATCGTTGTAAAATGATTGAGCATGTTCAAAATTCTCATGGAATAGGTGTAACCTACAGGGAAAGACGAATAATATACAATATGTACAAGAACCAAGACATGGCAATAAGAACAGCAGTACGAAACGAAGTACTCGGATTAGGAAGGGTATAAGATGAGGCCTAATCTGTCGACCCTACTATTAAATCTTTACATTAAAGTAGCAATGATGGAAATAACGACCGCTACGGTCGCAGGTTCGAATCCTGCCTCGGGCATGGATGTGTGTGATGTCCTTCGGTTAGTTAGGCTTAAGTAGTTCTAAGTTCTAGGGGACTGATGACCTGAGATGTTAAGTCCCATAGTGCTCACAGCCATTTGAACCATTTTGATGGAAATAAAATAATGATTCAGGAGTGGAATTAAAATTGATGGTGAAAGGAAATCAGTGTCAAGGTTCGCTGATGATACTGCTATTCTAAGTGAAGGTGAAGAGGAACTGCAGCATTTGTTGAATAGAATGATCATTTAGTGAGTTGACACTATTGACTGAGAGCAAACGGACGAAAGACGAAGTAACGAGGAGTAGAAAAATGAGATCACCGATAAATTCAACTTCACAATATAGACGAAGTGCGAACGGCGTTGCCGCAGTGGTAACACCGGTTCCCGTCAGATCACAGAGGTTAAGCGCTGTCGGGCTGCTCTAGCACTTGAATGGGTGACCATACGGTATGCCGAGGTGCTGTTGGCAAGCGGGGTGCACTCAGCCCTTGTGAGGCCAGCTAATGAGCTTGTAACAACACTAACGTTATCCTATTGTACTTATAATAAATTTTTCCCCTGAATTTCAATAAATTAGCCTAATCGATGTTCTGATTTCATTTCTTTTTTGGTTTCATGCTATTATGTTAAAGCAACTGTAAACAATTTTCGATGTAAATTTTAATATTTATGTCAAATTTCAAGCAATGTTATAATCGAAGGGAAGTGTACCTAATGTTGAAACTATTTTAAGATGCGAAAGTTGTATTTGTATGCCTGGTCCATACGTAGGAAATGTATTAGAATATGTGGAATGTAAAACCTTTGGTGAATACCCTGTCTGTAGGGGAGCGGTAAAAGGTGGAGGCAGGCGAGCGCAGGAAAATGCACACGGGCGTGGTACGGCATAACGGGCTCAGCAGTAGTAGTCGGAGTTGGGCGTCGATCTGAGAAACACGTGCTGGATCGAGGAGGCTCTCCTGGAAAAAGTGATTTCGTTGAGCCTCGGATGCGCTGTTTCCGACGCCTATACAGCATGGCAATATTCATAGGCACTAAATGGAAAAGCATTGCGACGCCATGAAGAAGTAAACTGCCGATATTTCATGAGCCATTGTTGTAATTGCACGTGTGCTTTGTGCCTCGCCATCTCGCCGCCTGCCGACCGCCTCATCGATACGAACAGGTTGAAACTTTCAGTACTGTATTCGTGTGGACCAGTGTCACTTTTGCTACATACTGTTCAATAATAACTTAAATTTTACCAGAACTGTCCTATCAATTAATTATCCTCACAACTAACCTAGACAGGGTCCTTTCCACATGTTGTGCAATCTGAGTATCCCAAGATGAAGATTTAAAGTTTATGTTAATAATAATTACCTGCAGACCTATCTATGTTAGAATGATGTTTAAAGAACTTTGTTGTTAATGAAATACTGGACGAATAATATAGGTCTGACCAAGTTGGAAGATAATATTGAAATTGGTTTAGTAATTAGGTTTATTTAAATTGAGACAAAAATAACGGTAGTTAAATGAGCAGGAAATAAGACAAAAAGAGTGGTAAATCATATATTGGAAATCTAGAATGCTTAAGACTCTCAATGATCAAACTTTCACTACAGTGATCATAACAGTTTCAGGGTCCCCCCCCCCCCTTTCATCTTTCTTTCTTTTCTATTCATTTGAATCCTGAAGTGTGCTGAACTGCTTTGACCAGCAAAGTTAAAGTCAATATAAAACCTAAATTTATCAGTGTTTTACCCTTCTTAAAATTGACATTGTATGTGTGTTTCAAAAGTGCTGTTTCTAGGGTAACCTATGCCCGATTTCAGTCGGATCAATAGAAAAAACGCAGTTTGTAGTAATCATTATAGTGTAATGTTGTGTATTTATAGCTTGTCTAAATTAGTACAGAAAGTGAAAATATTAGTTCAGTAGATTTTTATGGTTCTAAAATTTACCATATAATGCAGTATTACTACGGGTTGTTATGCTTGTACGTACATCCACTTGTACAAGGAAAAAACTCACTTAGTGCTTAATTAGGCTGGCGACCGTGTTATTAACAATTGGTAGCATCTGCTGTGTATGTTTCTTACCCATCCTAACGTGTTGTTGCTCTTCAGACTTGCTTGACGTATCATTGTTATTACTGAGTGGGCGTAAGTCTGATTTTGCCTCCATTCAGGTACACGCGGTCAACTTATTTACTAAAATCCTTTCTTATAAGGTGAAGCCCGTCAACTTATCATAGTACAGGCTTTAAAGAGTTAACGTCCGCCCGAGCGTAGGCGTTACAAGCTACTTGATTCAGAAGTAGCGGCTCCGGTCTCGGAAACTGACATGCGGCCGGGAGAGCAGTGTGCTGACCACGTGCCCCTCCATACCCGCATCCAGTGACGACTATGGGCTATGGATGACACGGCGGCCGGTCGGTACCGTTCGGAGTTTTAGTTTTATATAGACGAGGTGAATTAATTGTGTCTCTTCCAGGGTAGTGTGCCACCGTGCGGGATGTACATAGCAGCTATATCCTTCCCATCCCCCCCTCCCCCTCACCCTTTTCCGTTTCCACAGGTTGTATTGTCTGTGTAGTGCGAAAGGCTTGCAGAATTCTTATTCTGTGTAGCCGTTCTTATGAAAAGCCGTCTTCAGATGTTCTAGTTCTTGGATGAAGGTCTTTGTATTTGTCAAGGTAACCCGCTTCTTTGCGTTGATGTTTCGTGTCAGCTGTCAGTGACAAGATTCATGTCGGTCTGCGTCCTTTTGCGGAATACTTATGCACAAAATCCGCTCTGGTGTTCATCAGGACAATGAGAAAGGGAATCACATCGTCACCTTAGAATCCCATGGTAACGGTAAGGTTCAAACGCAAGAACCTGAGATGTGTGATGAGTACATTCAACATCTCTCTTCAACGCCGCCACATTACTTGGCTAGCGTCAACGTTTAGCAAAAGAGCCAGTAACTGAGTGACCGAGCCCTTCTCGTAAGTGTTTTTCAAAGACTTTTTGCCTTACCTGTTCCTTGCAGTACATAGTTCTTGCGTGGTTTATCTGTCTACTTAATTTGTTACATTAGCCAATAGTACCTCACTTACAGTTGCTTCCAGGTTCTTCTTTGGATTCCCGAAGATCAACGTTTTGGTTCCATATAACGTTGCGTATCAGAACTTGATTAAAATCTCTTTTCCAACTCCCGAATTATTATAAGTAAGTCGAAAGCCTCCCACTACTTTAACCTAAGAGTTCGTAAGACACCATGACCCCGATTTTCAATTCCGTGAAGCATTCATCTTTATATTAAGTCTGAAGCAAAAGTGGACGCACGCATTCTGATTGACTTAGATTTTGTTGTGGAAAGGAACATTCTCGTAGCACCACGTAATAACGAAAGCAGGGAGTAACGTAAGTTAAATAAAGACAAAACTGAAACTATAATCATGTAGCTACTCGCTACACCTTGTAAGTGTAATTCGCGCAATGTTAATGTGTTTGCACTTTACGTCGTACAATACCCAATAAACAGAAGGGATCTGAGCTAATGTGATAACAAAATATCGACGTGGCCGTTACTGCAATTATGTATCTGGAAGTTTCATTGCAACAGGAACTTTCCTGGCTGGCTGAATTCCATTTAAAAATCATAAAGTGTCATCATTGTTGAAGAAAGTTTAATCTATCTTTACTTGAATTGAAGTGAAGGCAGAGCGTCGTTCATCCGAGATCGTACTTCTTAAGTGAACGTATATAAAAATTTGAATACAAATTTATACACTATGTGATCAAAAGTATACGGACAGCCACAAAAACATTAGTTTTTAATATTAGGTGCATTGTGCTGCCACCTACTGCCAGGTACTCCATATCAGCGACCTCAGTAGTCATTAGACATCGCGAGAGAGCAGAACTCACGGACTTCAAACGTGGTCAGGTGATGTGGGTGTCACTTGTGTCATATGCCTGTACGCGAGATTTCCACACTCGTAAACATCCCTAGGTCCACTGTTTCCGGTGTGATAGTGAAGTGTAAACGTGAAGGGACACGTACAGCACAAAAGTGTACAGGCCAACCTCAGCTGTTGACTGACAGAAACTACCAACAGTTGAGGAGGGTCGTATTGTGTAGTAGGCAGACATCTATCCAGATCATCAAACAGAAATTCCAAACTGCATCAGGATCCACTGCAAGTACTGTGACAGTTAGGCGCGAGGTGAGAAAACTTGGATTTCATGGTCGTGCGGCTCCTCATGAGCCACATAAAACACACACACACGCCGGGAAATGCCAAACAACGCCTAGCTTCGTGTAAGGAGAGTATACACTGGACGATTGAACAGTGGAAAAACGTTGTGTGGAGTGACGAATCACGGTAAACAATGTGGCGATCCGATGACAGGGTGTGGGTATGGCGAATGCCCGGAGAACGTCATCTCCCAGCGTGTGTACTGCTAACAGTAAAATTCGGAGTCGGTGGTGTTATGGTGTCGTCTGGTTTTCCATGGAGGCGCCTTGCACCCCTTGTGGTTTCCAGTGGCACTATCACAGCAAAGGCCTACATTGCTGTTTTAAGCACCTTCTTGCTTTCCACTGTTGAAGAGCAATTCGGGGATGGCAACTGCATCTCTCAACATGATCGTGCACCTGTTCATAATGGACGCCCTCTGGCGGAGTGGTACACGACAATAATATCCGTGATGACTGGGTGTTGTGTGCTGTCCTTAGGTTAGTTAGTTCTAAGTTCTAGGGGACTGATGACCATAGCTGTTAAGTCCCATAGTGCTCAGAACCATTTGAACCATTTTTTTGAACAATAATATCCCTGTAATGGATTGGCCTTGTAACAATAATGTACCTATAATAATTTTTTTCTTTATGTATTTAGATAAATGTTTCTTTCTGAATTTATGTGAAATAATGTAAATATTATTTTAAATTTTTTCTTTTCGTGTCATGTTAAAGAAACTGTACACAACTTTTGAAATGAATGTCATTACTTATGTTAGATTTTAAGCAATTTGATAATCAAAGGAAAATGTATTTAATGTTAAAACTATTGTAAAATGTGTAAATTGTAATTTAAACACTTGGTCCATACGTAGGTAATGCATTAGAATATGTGTAGTAGAAAACCTGTGGTGAATACCCTACCTGTAGGGGCGCGGGAAAAGGTGGATGCAGGCGAGCGCGGGAAAACGCACACTGGTGCGGTTCGGCACAACGGGCTCAGTGACACAGTCGGAGTTGAGTATCGGTCAGAGGAACATGTACTGTACCGAGGAGGCTATCTAGGAAAAGTGGATTCCATTGAGCCTCGGATGGGCCGATTCCGACGACTACTTGGCATGGCTATATTCTCAGGCACAAAACTGGAAAGATTACGACGCCAAGAAGAATGAAAGTGCCGATACTGTGAGAGCCTTAGCCGTGCTTGTATGTGTGCTGTGCTGCCCGCTACCTCGCTGCCCGCCATCCGCCGCAACGACGTGCACAGGTCAAACATTTATTTCATCTTTAGAAGTGTATCTGTGTGGACCAGTGTTGAAACTGTTCTGACTGTTAAATAATAACGTGACTTTTACCAGAATTGCCTTAGCCGTCACTTATCCTTATCACTGACCTAGACAGGGTCCTTACCACATATTGTGCAACCCGAGTATCCCGAACTGAAAGTTTACAGTTAGTATCAAATTATCTGCAGACCAATTTAAGCTATAAAGCAGTTGAGAGTTAGGAGTGCAAATGTAAATGTTAGTAAAGAACTACAGTGTGATTAAATTGAAAGATAAATTTTGAATTGGGCTAGCAATGTTATTTAGTTCATTTGAGACTGAAAGAATGTTAGTCAATTACTCCAGAAGTGTGACAAAAGAATAGCAATCCATAGGTTGATAATTTTGAGTATAAATGTACCTTCAGGAATTACTAGTTTCAGTATAACAACCATAACAGTTTCAGGGCCCCCCCCCCCTTCTCTTGTCTATTCTTGCACATTTTGAAGTGTACTGATCAGAATTTAACAGTAAAATTAATTTCTATATTAAACCTAAGTGTATTAAAGATTTTTCCAATTTTAATAGTGACTTTGTATGTGTGTTTTCAAAATTGCTGATTCTAAGGTAATCTATGCCCGATTTCAGTCTGATCAATATACAAAGTGCAGCTCGTAGTAATCATTGCTGTGTGGTGTTGTGTAATTTTAGCTCGTACAAATTAGTACAAAAGAAGAAAACCTTAGTTCAGTAGATTCTTTCTGGTTCTAAAGTTTGTTATAAAACGCAACATTACCACGTGTCATTATGCTTGTACATGCACATACTTGTACAGGGAAAAACTCACTCAATGCCTAATTAGGCTGGCGACCGTATTATTAATCATTGGTAGTATCTACTGTGTGTACTTCTTGTCCATGCGAACGCGTAATTATACTTTACATTTGCTTGACGCATCACTGTAGTTACTGACTGAATAAGTCCGACTTGCTTCCATTAGTTACACGCGGTCAACTTATGTACTAAATCCTTGTTTACAAGGTGAAGCCCGTGAACTTATTACAGTACAGGCTTTATTGAGCTAACGCACGTCCGGCAGGACGGTAGTGTTACAAGTGGCTTCCCGGTGACAGGACATCCAATTGTTGTCGGTTATACACTTAAGTAAAGACCGAACAGTGGATGTCCAGTGGCACGAATAGCAATAAAGTTCAGTAAAATAAACTGCAGTGTGAGTCAAGTATAATAGTGGTGTAATTGGCATTTAATATGGACAGGAACGGGGACAAGATAGATGTGCCAAGCGAAATGGAGAATGCGGCTGGCAGTAGCAGTAGCTTACGCGGCCAGATAACAGATGGCGTTAGCGGAAGACAATTGGCGTACATACAATATCATGAACACGTCAACGAACAGATTGAAATGTCGCGATCGCCTCGAACACAGCAAGGGACAAAACAGGAAGTAGAGGGTGATTTTGTAGATGATAGTGGGTACGTGAACGAATCCACTGACATATTTGATTCACCACAAATAAAGAAAGAACCGAAAGAAACTTATGGAGTAGGACCGGAACACACGGATTCCATAGAACAAAACAGTGTAAAAATTTTAAGCATGAATGACTTATTTGAACAATTAACCAAACAAATTGTAGGACAGAATGAGCAACTTCAAAAACAAGTCGGCAATCAGGTTAATCAGCTCAAAACACACGTTGACGAGCAGCTCAAAACCCAGAATGAACAACTTCAAAAACAAGTCGGTAATCAGGTTAATCAGCTTAAAACACACGTTGACGAGCAGCTCAAAACCCAAAGTGATCAGATTAAAGCACAGGTTGAAGGACAGGGAATTAAAATTAGTAAACAAATAGAACAAGTAGAACAAAAAATGGGTAATTTAAGTTCTGTGGTAAATACTCTGAAATTTGAAATTGATACTATTAACAAAAATATGGATACTATGCAGGAGGGAATTGGTAACATTAATAGTAGATTCGATGTTGAAATTCTCAACATCCAAGAGAAAGTAGAACCTCTGGTTGTAACTAAGGTAGACGAAAAAGTTTTCGGTCTTAAAACTGAGATCGTAAACGAATGTCAATACGGAATATCTCAGTTGAAAAAGGTAGTTGTAGACACTGAAAAAGAATTAGGTGAAAAAGTAACCGGATGTGTTCAAAATTGTACGAAAATTCAAGGCAAAATTTTCGATCTAGAGAGCAAAATTAAAGATAGGCCTGGTGTGGTCTGTAATGGCGCACCAATTACGAAGCTGTTAGAAGGCGAGGAACGCTTTGATCCAGCCAAGAAACATAACGGGTGGCATCCGTTAGATTTTATCAAAAATTGCGAGAGAGTATTTCCTGAGCACTTGTCTGATCAGGAAAAGATAAATGTAGTAATTAGCGCCTTAGCAGGTGACGCTAAGCGCTGGGGAATAAATTTAGATACCGAACGAATGACGTTCGAAGAATTCAGGCAAAGATTTACAGAAGAATATTGGTCTGAACAAAAGCAGGACCATTTATGGCGCGAGTTTATCATGGCCAAACTGCATGATAACAGGGGCAGGAATTCTTTGAAAGATTTCTGCGAATATTGGTACCGAAAATTGACACATTTAAAAGGCCGAAGATCAGATTCAGAAATTATCTGGGAACTGTATAAAAAGCTCCCAGAAGATTCCAAGAGGTATGTAGGAAGCAACCATCGTAGCTTCCAAGCCTTTCTGGAAAGGGTCGAAGACGAAGACCATTGGCGCGCAAGTCGTGCCAATTATCAAAATTTTGGTAACCATAATAACCAACACAATGACGAAAGAAATGACGGCGATGGATTTCGCGTCAATATGATACAGAGAGGAAGAGGCAGAGGAAGAAGCAGAGGAAATTATCAAGGTCGCGGTAGAGGGTATGCCGCGCAAAATAATAACGACGCGGGAAACTAATTTCCGCGAACGTTGCGGGCCAAACGGAAGCGGACAATACATACCGGCCCCGAATTAAGAACAGATACCGGACCGACCGTTATGTAATGAGACAGGTTAGAGACAGGCGTGAAACGAAGCAACGTGTTGTGGCAAGACAAGCGTCAGGTGCGAGCGAGCATGAGTCATCTATGCCGCACAGAAAGCTCCAGGTTAACGGGCGAGTGGAGCATCAGAGGGCAACGGCCCAGCCTAGTGGAACATCTGTTCAGAGAGAAGCCGCTAGCAATACGGCAGCAGTAGGTGCGAACGTAGCCGTAAGAGATAATGAAAATTTTACGAGTGATAATTCCGTGGCAAAGGAAACAATAGATGAGACTGTGAGTACACAGAGAGGTGCGGTTAGCAGTGTTTGCAATGAGGAAAAGGGCGATAATGAATTAGCAGAAGTAACTGATTGGCGTGTGCAGATCGACGATCTGTACAAGGGCCTAAAGCAATGTGAGTGGGAGGATGTTAAGAAGGAATATGAGGCGAAGAAATTAGTTAATAGAAAGGGAAATGATAGGGGCGTCAATATAGTGACGTGGCCCAAATGTGAAGAAGGGAGGATAAATAGCGCCGCGAAAAGTACGCGTGCTGCCGATAAGGGGAAGGTTAATGATAGGAAGGATTTGGAGGATGAAATCCTCAGCATTGACGAAGAAATAACTTCTGCTAACAATCCGCCAATAGTGCAAGCTGCTACCGAGAGGCACCGTGGAGAAGGGGCAGATGATTACATGAAAGTAATTAAAGTCCACGAGGATTACACCGAATATGAAGTCACAGTAGAGGTAAATAAAGCTGATGATGAGGCCGTTTCACCAAAAGAGGAGATTGAATTAAAATCTAAGCCTGATGACAATACCGAGGAAGAACTTAGTGCCTGTCTCAGAAAAGCCTTTATGTTAGAACCTGATAGCGATCCGGAATGGTCGGATTCCGACGATAGTTCAGATGATGAAATATACGTAAATACAGACAAAATTGAATATACTAGCTTTCCCTGTTGTGCAAAAGTAGCGTATTTAAATGAATCTGATGTGGAGGAAGAGAGTAGTGATGACTCTAGTGAAGATGAATTTTTCGGGGTAAAAGAAAGTGAATATACTTTTACCGAAAGAGGGTATGAAAAAATCAGTGAAATCAAAGGGGATGCAGTTAAGTACGATATTGTACCTAACAATGACGAAGTGTCAAAACAGAATCCAGATGTTGTGACTGAACAAAGAAAGAAAGAGCCGCCTGACGACTCAGTGTTTATTTTGCGAAGAGTTCAAGTGAGCAAAGACTTTGAACTCCAGAGGCCTAAGAAGCCACCAGACTTGAGTGACTGTTTTATGAACCACAAAAGGCTGCCTTGTTAATAAAGAGACGAGCAGGGGCAGGATGCTGTATTTGTAGATATTATTAATATTATGCATTACTTGATTGTTACTGTAACTCAATGTTATCTGAAAATGAATTATTGTTTTGTTGAATTAGAGCCTGGGGCAGATTCACATCGGATTTGAGAAAGTCATGAACACATTACATCACGAAACTACAGGGTTCCCACCGGAAGAAATTTTGTTAGGTAAAAATAGTAAAAGTTTAATTGAAGAAAAATTAGAGTTTACACCTTGTACAAGTTTGGGATTGAATCAAAAGAAAGAATTGGTAATAAAAAGGGCAAAGCAAAGAGCCGAATCTAGATCTAGAAGACACGATAAAAATTTAAAAGTTTCAAAATTTAAAGTTGGAGATTATGTTCTTTTAAAAACCCACGAAAAATCTAGTGAACTAAACCATGAAATTTCAAAATTTAAATATATCTATAATGGACCATATATAATACAGAACATTCCACACGAAAATGCTTACTACCTAATCTACCCAAAATCCAAAAGACCTTTAGGTGTAAGAAATATAGTGGATCTGAAACTGTATGTTCCCAGAAACGAGTAATTGTGCTGTATCTTATGCTGAACACAAATTGTTTCAAATGTAACTATTCTTTGTGAATGTCTGTATACCATTGAAAGTTTACTAATGTAGTTATGTGAGTTTCAGATTACCAATTGTACTGTAACTATAAAAATGTATGGAGGAAAGGACTGGAAGGAAAGGGTAAATGCTTTCAGACAGATAACAGGTGGAACTGTCAAAAATGAAAATGGGCAGTGTATGAACCAGAATAGGAAGGACTGCCAAATACCAATGAGGGCAGATAAATAGTCGATGGAAAATAGTAGATGTAATCCAAAGGATGTGACAATATGAAGTGAAATGGACTGCCCAAATCCACATAATAGGCAGTAAATATGTGTAGTTAATTTTATGAAAATTTTGTGTGTGTGTTTTGTTTAGTAAATTTAGGAAATGGACTGCTATTCAAAGCAAGCAGCGACAAATTATCCTATAGTGTATACGAAATATGCATTTGTTTTTGTAGTTAAATATTTGCATTCCAGAATTTTAAATTATTTCTTTAAGAAATTTGGGAAAAATTGATTAAATTGCTATTTTAGTAATGTTTAAATGGGAAGTTGGACTGTGCAAAAGGCACTTAAGTAAATAACAAGATGTTGGTCTTAATATATTAAAATAGTGTGAACCTATATACAGTGAGTGGAAGGAAATATGTAGTGTAAATCTTCTTGAACTTTTACGTAAAGATTCAGAACCAGTGTATCATTGTTAAATTTAGTGTTCCCATAAAATTTGGACTTAAGAAAATTTTCTGGAAACAGGGGCATGTGTAACAATAATGTACCTATAATAATTTTTTTCTTTATGTATTTAGATAAATGTTTCTTTCTGAATTTATGTGAAATAATGTAAATATTATTTTAAATTTTTTCTTTTCGTGTCATGTTAAAGAAACTGTACACAACTTTTGAAATGAATGTCATTACTTATGTTAGATTTTAAGCAATTTGATAATCAAAGGAAAATGTATTTAATGTTAAAACTATTGTAAAATGTGTAAATTGTAATTTAAACACTTGGTCCATACGTAGGTAATGCATTAGAATATGTGTAGTAGAAAACCTGTGGTGAATACCCTACCTGTAGGGGCGCGGGAAAAGGTGGATGCAGGCGAGCGCGGGAAAACGCACACTGGCGCGGTTCGGCACAACGGGCTCAGTGACACAGTCGGAGTTGAGTATCGGTCAGAGGAACATGTACTGTACCGAGGAGGCTATCTAGGAAAAGTGGATTCCATTGAGCCTCGGATGGGCCGATTCCGACGACTACTTGGCATGGCTATATTCTCAGGCACAAAACTGGAAAGATTACGACGCCAAGAAGAATGAAAGTGCCGATACTGTGAGAGCCTTAGCCGTGCTTGTATGTGTGCTGTGCTGCCCGCTACCTCGCTGCCCGCCATCCGCCGCAACGACGTGCACAGGTCAAACATTTATTTCATCTTTAGAAGTGTATCTGTGTGGACCAGTGTTGAAACTGTTCTGACTGTTAAATAATAACGTGACTTTTACCAGAATTGCCTTAGCCGTCACTTATCCTTATCACTGACCTAGACAGGGTCCTTACCACATATTGTGCAACCCGAGTATCCCGAACTGAAAGTTTACAGTTAGTATCAAATTATCTGCAGACCAATTTAAGCTATAAAGCAGTTGAGAGTTAGGAGTGCAAATGTAAATGTTAGTAAAGAACTACAGTGTGATTAAATTGAAAGATAAATTTTGAATTGGGCTAGCAATGTTATTTAGTTCATTTGAGACTGAAAGAATGTTAGTCAATTACTCCAGAAGTGTGACAAAAGAATAGCAATCCATAGGTTGATAATTTTGAGTATAAATGTACCTTCAGGAATTACTAGTTTCAGTATAACAACCATAACAGTTTCAGGGCCCCCCCCCTTCTCTTGTCTATTCTTGCACATTTTGAAGTGTACTGATCAGAATTTAACAGTAAAATTAATTTCTATATTAAACCTAAGTGTATTAAAGATTTTTCCAATTTTAATAGTGACTTTGTATGTGTGTTTTCAAAATTGCTGATTCTAAGGTAATCTATGCCCGATTTCAGTCTGATCAATATACAAAGTGCAGCTCGTAGTAATCATTGCTGTGTGGTGTTGTGTAATTTTAGCTCGTACAAATTAGTACAAAAGAAGAAAACCTTAGTTCAGTAGATTCTTTCTGGTTCTAAAGTTTGTTATAAAACGCAACATTACCACGTGTCATTATGCTTGTACATGCACATACTTGTACAGGGAAAAACTCACTCAATGCCTAATTAGGCTGGCGACCGTATTATTAATCATTGGTAGTATCTACTGTGTGTACTTCTTGTCCATGCGAACGCGTAATTATACTTTACATTTGCTTGACGCATCACTGTAGTTACTGACTGAATAAGTCCGACTTGCTTCCATTAGTTACACGCGGTCAACTTATGTACTAAATCCTTGTTTACAAGGTGAAGCCCGTGAACTTATTACAGTACAGGCTTTATTGAGCTAACGCACGTCCGGCAGGGCGGTCGTGTTACAGCCTGCACAGAGTCCTGACCTGGATCCTATAGAACACCTTTGGAATGTTTTGGAACGCCAACATCATGACAGGCCTCACAGGCCGACATCGATACCTCTTCTTAGTGCAGCACTCCGTCTGGAATAGGCTGGTATTCCTCAAGAAACCTTCCAGCACCTGACTGAACGTATGCCTGCGAGAGTGGAAGCTGTCGTCAAGGCTAAGGGTGGGCCAACACCATATTGAATTCCAGCATTGCTGATGGAGGGCGCCAGGAACTTGTATGTCATTTTCAGCCAGGTGTCCGGATACTTCTGATCACATAGTGTATAGTGAAAAATAAGTTCGTAATAATCCCAAGTTATTTGATTACTGAAAACATATAGAGAACAACATGAATGCAAAACGTCATGCTTCATATAAAAGGGCTATTAAGGCCCATGGTATTATATAATTAGTAGAAAAGCAGTGACATAATCAGTTTGCTAATCCAAATGACTGAATCGATGTTGGTTATTGATTCCAGCTTCTTCCTACGAAACCATGAATTTCAACAAAGAACTAATATTTCCCGCATTGACGATGACTGCCAAGTACAGGGTGGTTATAGTTAAACGCGCGCTCCTAAAGTCAGTGTAGATGGGAAACTGTGTATTGTATAAGTACTCAATTTTATAGGAATGTTGCTCAGACTCTCGCTGCAGTATTTGCGGTGTTAGTAGTGCTAGTGCCACGACTTGAGAGTTGAAAGGCAAGCAATAGTGTGTGCAGACAGTCAACATGGGTCTGGTCAAGGTGAACAGGGCTTTACCTGGAAGTCTGTTTTGTCAAAACAACAGCAACAGCGCTGCTGCTCTTCGTGAGTATCGATGGATTAAAGAAATACGGAGAAAAACATGGTTCACATGGCCCTGAGGACTATTGGAACTTAACATCTAAGGTCATCGTTCCCCTAGAACTTAGAACTACTCAAACCTAGGTAACCTAAGGACATCACGCACATCCATGCCCAAGGCAGGATTCGAACCTGCGACTGTAGCGGTCGCGCGGTTTCAGACTGAAGCGTCTACAACCGCTCGGCCAAAATACGGAGAAGTCCTCTTTCTGCACCGCGGTTGAAAAACGTGATTCGGACGTTCGAAGTAACTGGCGATGTTCATTTCAAATGCTTCCACGAGGCTTCATTGCCTTAAAATCATTCTTTTTCATGGGACCCTCTCAAGTAGCGATACTTCTGTTATAGCCAACTTTTAAGTCACGTAAATAAATATGATGCTACATAAAGCAGCGTTACGCAAATGACGCGTAATCATCGCACCATAACCCAGAACGGTGTCGCTTCAACTTGCCAGATTCTTTACCATAATACGAAGACTCTATGCTAAAAAAAAAAAAAAAAAAAAAAAAAACAGCACCGAGCGGAGGAACAGTATGTTTGCTTTCTCTGCTGATCATGGAGCCTTCTCTAATTGATTTTACCCTCCAACTATTTCTGCTGGTTGGCTCATCTCGGAGGTTAGGAGACTTGCTTAAGGCTTCAAAGATACGTTACTCTAACAGACGGGTAAGTGGGTAAGGTTCTTCTAGGCAGATAAGTGATTAACAATGCGTTTATGAAAACATGGCATGAATGGCGTCTAAGAGCAGACTACTTTCAAAGCCATTACTCTTCTGTGTACTACTCTTCTTCATCTTCGTCTTTGTTCATCCTTGCAGCACGTCTTCTACGTCTTGGTTCCGTCTGGCCAGATAGAGTACGTCATTTCCGAGGCGATACATTTTTGTTTAACTGGCCGGCGACGTACGGGCCAACAGCGGTTTTTCGTATTTCCCACAACCGTAACTAAAGCTAAGTGGTTGTAGCTCGTCTGCTATAAACTCAGAATCGTGCAGAATTCTTGATGACTGTACACAGTGAGGTGACCAACCTTTCTTTTTCCATTTTCTTCATTCCCAATTCCGCTTAATATCTGGACCCCGCTGGAGTGTTGGCGGCAACGATTCAGGTCTGAGCGTAACATTTTGTCTCTCAAAGCACCTGTTCCGTCGTCCCCCCTCCCTCCCCCTCAGCTGGAGCCGTGCGTCCTCTTGTCCCCTTTGTGCGCCGCTCCGACACGCGCCGCCCTTCAGAGGGCCGACGGACAAGTGAGTGTTAATTAGAGGGCCCCCTCCAAGTGCCCGGCCACTGTGTGTGAGGGCGGCCACGGAACCTGCAGGGAGACCGCGCCAGGTGTCTGCGTCAGTCCGTACCCAATACACACCGCTGACCGAACATCCTGGTTCGTGATTGAATATTCCATGCGTTACGTCTCCACAGCTCTTAACAAGATCCATCTAACGAACAGAGCAAATTTACATAGGTGTAAGGATGCGACAACAAATGGCTCTGAGCACTATGGGACGTAACATCTGTGGTCATCAATCCCCTAGAACTTAGAACTACTTAAGCCTAACTAACCTAAGGACATCACACAACACCCAGTCATCACGAGGCAGAGAAAATCCCTGACCCCGCAGGGAATCGAACCCGGGATGCGACAACAGAAGCAGAAATGTTCGAAGGAGCGTGAGTCCGCAAACTTGCGTTTATGAGGTAATTTTCAATATTTGGTGTAGGCCGACACTGAAATATTTTTCGGGTTACTACACATGCATTTAAAATGTGAAATTTTCCAGTAACTTACATCTAATTGGCCCCAAACTGCAACTATGGCACTCTGACAAGAAAAACTAGTACTGAATGCTACTACCCGTCAAAGTGGGTGTTTGGATGCTATGCTACATTCTTCCCAGTAGTGACTAGTGAATTCCTAGAAAAAAAAACCATATTTTCCTGTAAATGTGCCCAAAGCCTTTCAGTTCACAGCCTCACTTGTGAGACCATCCCCGACAGAGAAATCCAGAGGCTTGAGGTCAGTTACTCGTCTTGCTCGGCCTATCGTTATTGGATGCTATTGGCACGTTATGATCTCTTAGATGACGATCAGTTCGGCTTTAGAGAAGGTAAACACGACGTAAAAGTAGTTCTGACGTTGTGGTTGATAATGGAAGAAAGTCTGAAGAAAAATCAATATGCGTTATTTGTCGACCTATGAAAAGCGTTCGACAATGTCAAACGGTGCAAGGTGTTCGAAATTAAGGGAAAAATAAGAGTAAACTATAGGGAAAGGCGGGTACTACACGAGCACAATATTGCAAGAATCAAGAGGGAACAGTAAGAGCTGAGGACCGAGATCGAAGAGATCAAATTGAAAAGGATGTAAGAGAGGATGTAGTCTTTCACCCCTTCCGTTCAATCTGTACATCGAACAAGCGATGACAAAAATAAAATTCAGAGTGAATGGATATCCGTGATAAAATTCGCTGACAGCAGTGTTATCCTCAGTAAAAGTGATGAAGAATTACAGGATCTGTTGAATAGAATGAACAGTCGAATGATACATCACAGGATACGGATTGACAATAAATCTAAGAAAGACGAAAGTAATTAGCAGTATCAGAAATGAGGACAGTGTTAAACTTAATATCAGAACTGAGAATCAATAAGTAGACGACGCTAAGGAATCCAGCTACCTAGGCAGCAAAATAACCCGTCACGGACGGAATAAGAAAGACATCAAAAGCAGACTAGTGCAAGCAAAAAGGAAGACACTGACCAAGAGAAGCCTGCTAGCATTGAACATGTATTTGAACTGTAGGAAAAAACTTCTGAGTAAGTGCGCTTGGAGCACAACATTGTATGTTAATCAAACATGGACTGTGGGAAAACCAGAACATAGGAGAATAGAAACATTTGAGGTGTGGTGCTACAGGTGAATCTTGAAAATTAGGTGGACTGATACGGTAAGGAACGAGGAAGTTCTCCCCAGAATCGGCAAGGAAGTTTGGACGTTAATATTTTGAGTTCACCGGAAGTGTAGAACCAACGTCGTAACTCGCAAATACTAGTGCTTTGTTGCGATACGTTGCGTCGGCGCGGTTTCCTTCCTTTATTACCTGCACCACCTGTGAACTCGTTGCAGCAGATCGCCGGTGGGAAAGTCGAGCAGAAACCTACCGTTCTACAACTTACACCAGGCTGCATACAAAGTAACTATTGCAAGAGTAGGAGAGAGACCTGCAAGATTCATTCCATTGACTCCTGGTCATAGGAGAGCCCGTAAAGCCTGGTGTCAAGAACACAGCACATGGTCATCGGAACAGTGGTCCCAGGTATAGTCAGAACAGTGACTCTCGCCGGGTTCTCATCTGGCGTGAACCAGGAACCAAATAGCAACCCCTTAATGTCCTTGAAAGGGACGTGTATGGATGTCGTGGTTTGATTTGAGTGGGGTGGGATTATGATTGGTGCACATACACCCCTGCATGTCTTTGACAGAGGAACTGTAACAGGTCAGGTGTACCGGGACGTCATTTTGCACCAGTATGTCCGCCTTCCCCCCCATGAACCATGGACCTTGCCGCTGGTGGGGAGGCTTGCGTGCCTCAGCAATACAGATGGCCGTACCGTAGGTGCAACCACAACGGAGGGGTATCTGTTGAGAGGCCAGACAAACATGTGGTTCCTGAAGAGGGGCAGCAGCCCTTTCAGTAGTTGCAGGGGCAACAGTCTGGATGATTGACTGATCTGGCCTTGTAACATTAACCAAAACGGCCTTGCTGTGCTGGTACTGCGAACGGCTGAAAGCAAGGGGAAACTACAGCCGTAATTTTTCCCGAGGACATGCAGCTCTACTATATGATTAAATGATGATGGCGTCCTCTTGGGTAAAATATTCCGGAGGTAAAATAGTCCCCCATTCGGATCTCCGGGCGGGGACTACTCAGGAGGACGTCGTTATCAGGAGAAAGAAAACTGGTGTTCTACGGATCGGAGCGTGGAATGTCAGATCCCTTAATCGGGCAGGTAGGTTAGAAAATTTAAAAAGGGAAATGGATAGGTTAAAGTTAGATATAGTGGGAATTAGTGAAGTTCGGTGGCAGGAGGAACAAGACTTTTGGTCGGGTGATTACAGGGTTATAAATACAAAATCAAATAGGGGTAATGCAGGAGTAGGTTTAATAATGAATAAACAAATAGGAGTGCGGGTTAGCTACTACAAACAGCATAGTGAACGCATTATTGTGGCCAAGATAGACACAAAGCCCATGCCTACTACAGTAGTACAAGTTTATATGCCAACTACCTCTGCAGATGATGAAGAAATAGATGAAATATATGACGAGATAAAAGAAATTATTCAGGTAGTGAAAGGAGACGAAAATTTAATTGTCCTGGGTGACTGGAATTCGTCAGTAGGAAAAGGGAGAGAAGGAAACATAGTAGGTGAATATGGATTGGGGGGAAGGAATGAAAGAGGAAGCCGCCTTGTAGAATTTTGCACAGAGCATGACTTAATCATAGCCAACACTTGGTTCAAGAATCATAAAAGAAGGTTGTATACCTGGAAGAATCCTGGAGATACTAGTAGGTATCAGATAGATTATATAATGGTAAGACAGAGATTTAGGAACCAGGTTTTAAATTGTAAGACATTTCCTGGGGCAGATGTGGATTCTGACCACAATCTATTGGTTATGAACTGCAGATTGAAACTGAAGAAACTGCAAAAAGGTGGGAATTTAAGGAGATGGGACCTGGATAAACTGACTAAACCAGAGGTTGTACAGAGTTTCAGAGACAGCATAAGGGAACAATTGACAGGAATGGGGGAAAGAAATACAGTAGAAGAAGAATGGGTAGCTCTGAGGGATGAAGTAGTGAAGGCAGCAGAGGATCAAGTAGGTAAAAAGACGAGGGCTAATAGAAATCCTTGGGTAACAGAAGAAATATTGAATTTAATTGATGAAAGGAGAAAATACAAAAATGCAGTAAATGAAGCAGGCAAAAAGGAATACAGACGTCTCAAAAATGATATCGACAGGAAGTGCAAAATGGCTAAGCAGGGATGGCTAGAGGACAAATGTAAGGATGTAGAGGCTTGTCTCACTAGGGGTAAGATAGATACTGCCTACAGGAAAATTAAAGAGACCTTTGGAGAGAAGAGAATCACTTGTATGAATATCAAGAGCTCAGATGGCAACCCACTTCTAAGCAAAGAAGGGAAGGCAGAAAGGTGGAAGGAGTATATAGAGGGTTTATACAAGGGCGATGTACTTGAGGACAATATTATGGAAATGGAAGAGGATGTAGATGAAGACGAAATGGGAGATAAGATACTGCGTGAAGAGTTTGACAGAGCACTGAAAGACCTGAGTCGAAACAAGGCCCCGGGAGTAGACAACATTCCATTTGAACTACTGATGGCCTCGGGAGAGCCAGTCATGAAAAAACTCTACCATCTGGTGAGCACGATGTATGAGACAGGCGAAATACCCTCAGACTTCAAGAAGAATATAATAATTCCAATCCCAAAGAAAGCAGGTGTTGACAGATGTGAAAATTACCGAACTATCAGTTTAATAAGTCACAGCTGCAAAATACTAACGCGAATTCTTTACAGACGAATGGAAAAACTGGTAGAAGCCGACCTCGGGGAAGATCAGTTTGGATTCCGTAGAAATGTTGGAACACGTGAGGCAATACTGACCTTACGACTTATCTTAGAAGAAAGATTAAGAAAAGGCAAACCTACGTTTCTAGCATTTGTAGACTTAGAGAAAGCTTTTGACAATGTTAACTGGAATACTCTCTTTCAAATTCTGAAGGTGGCAGGGGTAAAATACAGGGAACGAAAGGCTATTTACAGTTTGTACAGAAACCAGATGGCATTTATAAGAGTCGAGGGGCATGAAAGGGAAGCAGTGGTTGGGAAAGGAGTAAGACAGGGTTGTAGTCTCTCCCCGATGTTATTCAATCTGTATATTGAGCAAGCAGTAAAGGAAACAAAAGAAAAATTCGGAGTAGGTATTAAAATTCATGGAGAAGAAGTAAAAACTTTGAGGTTCGCTGATGACATTGTAATTCCGTCAGAGACAGCAAAGGACTTGGAAGAGCAGTTGAACGGAATGGACAGTGTCTTGAAAGGAGGATATAAGATGAACATCAACAAAAGCAAAACGAGTATAATGGAATGTAGTCAAATTAAGTCGGGTGATGCTGAGGGAATTAGATTAGGAAATGAGACACTTAAAGTAGTAAAGGAGTTTTGCTATTTAGGGAGTAAAATAACCCATGATGGTCGAAGTAGAGAGGATATAAAATGTAGACTGGCAATGGCAAGGAAAGCGTTTCTCAAGAAGAGGAATTTGTTAACATCGAGTATAGATTTAAGTGTCAGGAAGTCGTTTCTGAAAGTATTTGTATGGAGTGTAGCCATGTATGGAAGTGAAACATGGACGATAACTAGTTTGGACAAGAAGAGAATAGAAGCTTTCGAAATGTGGTGCTACAGAAGAATGCTGAGGATAAGGTGGGTAGATCACGTAACTAATGAGGAGGTATTGAATAGGATTGGGGAGAAGAGAAGTTTGTGGCACAACTTGACTAGAAGAAGGGATCGGTTGGTAGGACATGTTTTGAGGCATCAAGGGATCACAAAGTTAGCATTGGAGGGCAGTGTGGAGGGTAAAAATCGTAGAGGGAGACCAAGAGATGAATACACTAAGCAGATTCAGAAGGATGTAGGTTGCAGTAGATACTGGGAGATGAAGAAGCTTGCACATGATAGAGTAGCGTGGAGAGCTGCATCAAACCAGTCTCAGGACTGAAGACCACAACAACAACAACAACAACAACATGTCCGCCTTTTCAGACGTTCAGTGGGTCCCACCTTCCTCCTGATGGATGATAACGCACGACCTCACCGAGCTGCCATCGTGGAGTGCCTTGAAACGAAATATATCAGGCGAATGGATTGGCCTGCCTGTTTTCCAGACCTAAACCCCATCGAGCACGTCCGGGATGCTCTCGGGTGACGTATCGCTGCACGTCTTCAAATCCCTAGGACACTTCAGGAGCTCCGGCAGGCACTGGTGCACAAATGGGAGGCTATAGCCCAGCAGCTGCTCGACCACCTGATCCAGAGTATGCCAACGCATTGTGCGGCCTGTGTACGTGTGCATGGTGATCACATCCCATATTGATGTCGGGGTACAAGCGCAGGAAACAGTGGCATTTTGTAGCACATGTGTTTCGGGACGGTTTTCTCAACTTATCATCAATAACGTGGACTTACAGATCTGTGTCGTGTGTGTTTCCTATGAGACTATGCTATTAGCGCCATTTTTGTGTAGTGCCACGTTGTGTTCCACCACATTCTGCAGTTATCCTCAATTTATGAGCAAGAGTGTGTCTCTCCAAGAGAAAAAAATGGCTGTGAGCACTATGCGACTTAACTTCTGAGGTCATCAGTCTCCTAGAACTTAGAACTAATTAAACCTAACCTAAGGACATCACACACATCCATGCCCGAGGCAGGATTCGAACCTGCGACCGTAGCGGTCGCCCGGCTCCAGACTGTAGCGCCTAGAACCGCACGGCCACTCCGGCCGGCGCTCCAAGAGAAAAGACCCGCTAAGAATAATCCGTTCTGATTGGTCAATTTTCTTTAAGGCCAATAGAAAAACATTATTTTCCCGCGTTAGTCCACGCTTTTCATGAATAACCAATCAACAAATAACACACTTTCGAACTGTACTTTTTCCCGAAATAATTATTTATCATCCTGATATTTTATTTATGCTTTACGTTATTAACTGTTTTTATTTGCACTCGAATTATCTTTCCATTTACCATAACCTTCCTTAACATACTATGATACAAAAAACCCCGTCGTACAATGTTCATCAGTAGAACAATGATATACATATTTACCTTAGACCACATTAACTCATCTTTCACACTACTAAAAGCATATACAAAACTGTACAAACATAAATAAACAAAAGAGCCTTTAAGAAATGAATATGACAATTGACGAAAACATTCTCTTGACTTGTTTCTTGAATGTATCTGTGCACTACTGTCCTCTATCGGATGAAAATTAGAACTACGTATGTATACTAAGGTGGTATCTGTCCTTTCGGACATGTCCGAAAGAAGAGATACCATCTTAGTATATATATAGTTAAGGCTCACCGGCCACTTGACCATCTTCTTCTTCTGTGCGAATTCCCAGTGGCCGAACTCTTACGGGAATCGGCAACGCGGCGCGAGTAATAAGTACAATGGGCAGGGGCACTACGAATGTAGTGCGGGACAATACGTTGAGAATGTGGGTTTCGCGGGAGGCGTGCCAGAGTTAAATCCCTGCAGTCGCGCTATCCTCTGTGTCCTCGGAGGCTTACAAGGAGACGGCGCAACCGTGGGGTCGGGGATTTGTCCGAAATTTTGTGTGGTGAAAGAGGACCCCTAACACCTCACGTGGTTAAAATATTACGACACATTACCCGGAAAATCCCGGGAAAAATCGATCCAAAGTTTCTTAGGTGTCTTATGAGTATACAATGTTAGTCCATTGCCGAGCCGCCGTCTGGCCTAGATGGTAGTCTGCGTTCGGCAGGGCAGCAGTGCGCACCGCACTCGTCCGTCCACGCCGCTGCGCGCGCGGAGTGTTTTATTTACTTCCTCGTCACAGCACTTCTCAGTCGAACAAGCTCTAATGGCCAACTCTTACAGGAAGAACACTCTTAAGTTCACCTTCTCAAATGAATACGCACGATCCAAAGCACTGGCCGTCGAACGCTTCCTACGTGAAGACGTGAAGATCCCTCGTGACGAACTCATCGGCATACACCTATCGATCATTAGCAGCGTCGTTTATGTTAGGATGACTTCCGACGCTGCCTGCAACGAGATTATTCAAAGGACGCGACATGGACTAAAATTTCGGCACTCCGACGGAAACGTCGGGCCTGTGGATGTCGACCATGCAGGACTTGGCCTTCGGACGATCCGTGTATTCGAACTGCCTTTCGAGGTGAATGAAGATGAAGTCATCGCGGCGCTAAGCCCGTTCGGAAAAGTCCAGAGCCACGTATCCGAGACATTCGCACAGTTTACGACGTATCCGGTGCTTAATGGTCTAAGACAAGTCCGAATCGATCTCAAACGGCACGTTCCATCGTACATTTCTATCGGCGGCTGCCGTGCGGTGGTTATTTATGACGGACAACCTCGAACATGTTCCGGTTGTGACCAAGAAGGCCACGTCCGTAATGAATGCCTGCAACGCCGCATCACACAACTAAGGCACGACGATACGAACACCGACAGAACCACAACCAGCCTTCCAGTCACCTATGCGGCGACACTGCACGTCCAGCCCTCACAAGACGTCGTTCATGAGCGTCTCTCTGGTCCAATACACCCGGAGGCGTCCCAGCACCTTGACACCGGCGATGCCCCCCGTGAACATGTCCAACAGCCGGACACACCCACGCTAGAAGATCACAAGGATACCAATGAGAGTGTTCTTGAGAATGACGACCGCATCATAGCACCCGCGGCTTTTGTACCGGAACGACGTAAATCTCTTCCTTCCTCAGACATCGAAACTCATAGCCTAAAGCAGAAGTCGCCCAAACGACGAAAAAAACGCCGCAAGACGTCAGAATCGACCATTGAGACACCTCCGCAGGACGAAGAGATGACGCGTCACTCTGATGGAGAACACAATAACACTTTCTCCTCTGCCACGGAGACGCGTCATCCACAAGACGGTGAACCGTCCAACAGAGATCGTGCGCAAGCCCCGCGCCCAGAAGCCATGGAACATAGCACGCCTGTTGTCACCGACGCAATTGAACCGACTCGGCCAGCGTTGCCACCTCTCGCCGATGTCAAACCTGTCGGACACTTTTCATGGGCGGATGATACGGATTTCCCACCTCCATCTGATGCGGAAATAAGGTCTGTTCCTCCGTTAGACCAACACTAATATGGGAGAAGTTTCTACGGCGACTCCTGCGACTTCTATGGACTTCCAGCATCCAGCACGACAATCTTCACCAGATACGAACCTATCGGCAGCACGGATCTCCCATTAGGCGTACCGAATAGCTACTATCAATACTAATCATATCGGCTCCCACGTTAAACTTCAACTGCTCCGTAATACGCTAAGAGCAGTGGACATCGACATCGCCCTGTTACAAGTACTGAGGACAACAACTTGGACGGGGTGTTATGGATATGAGACGTACGCCGCCCCTGCAGCTATGGAACACACAGGCGCAGCCATCCTCCTACGCGAAGGGATTGCAGTTTCCGATGTCACATACCTCCCAACGGCGCGAGGGGTGGCCATAACAGTTGAAGGCATCAAAATCATAAATCTCTACGCCCCATCGGGCACTGATAAACGGAGGGATCGCTCCCAGTTCTACGCAGAAGATATCACGCCTTTATTCCTCGGCCGATACGATCATCTCATCGTAGGTGGAGATTCCAACTGTGTTCTTGAGCGCACAGACCAATACCCCCATTTCACCACATGTCCGGAACTTCGCTTCCTCGTCCGCCGCCTTCGTCTCCTCGACACTTGGCGAGTGGTACACGGCGACCGCCCTGGGTATACACACATCACGAGCCACTCCGCCAGCCGACTCGATAGAATATACATCTCCTCAATGCGGAACGTTGGCCGTCTGCCTCTTCGGATCATGACATCTACATCTGTACCATGAACCTATGTCGCCAATCTATATGGCGCAGTGCAGGACCTTGGAAACTCAGTGTCACGCTACTGCGGGACTCTGAATGTCGACAACAGGTCACCGACACGTGGCACACCTGTGTTCAGCGCATTATGCGTTACGAGACCACACTGCAGTGGTGATTGCTGTGCGCCAAACCGGCCATCCGACGCACATTGACACACTATGGTAGAGCCAAAGCCAAGTGGAATCACCACACAACTGATTTCTACTACAGCGCTCTACGTGAACTCGTGGATCATCCTCCATCCCCGGATCGTTTAAAAGAAGGTCAACGCATCAAGGCAAAGATTTTAAACTTGACCAGATGCCGTCTAGAGGGAGCCATTGTACGAGCACGCAGCCAAGATAGGATTAACGGTGAAGAACCTTCAATGCATCATGTTGTCCAAAATGTTCGTCGACGCCGACAGGCTTTAATGACAACTTTAGACCTACCTGATGGACGACGGCTGACTTCGCAAGCTACCATTGCGGATGCATTCACAACGCACTATAGACTTTTCTATCAAGAAGTACCTAGCGGTGCAGAGACCATTGCTGAGGTTGCCCAAGAGACACTTGGTACTCTAAAAGCAGCAGCTGCAACCCTCCTGAGTTTTGAAGTGACCACCGACGACGTCCAAGGCGCTGTGGCCAAAGGGTCTCTGAATCGATCTAACGGCCCGGATGGTGTACCTCTCGAATTTCACAGAACCTTCCAAGATTTGATGATGCCACGATGGAGGGACATGTACTGGGAACTTTTGTCCGGCGCGGCGAACACGCCACCAATGTTCATGGAAGGCTTACTCAGTCCAGAAACCAGCAGGTGGAGCACGACTCGACAGTTATCGGCCGATCACGTTACTCAATTCCGACTTCAAGATTTTCACACGCCTTCTAGCGGTGCGACTCAAACATGTCTTACGAGACATTGTTTCCCACGAACAAATATCCTTAGGCGGCGATCGTAATATACAGACAGCCCTAAGTGAATATCGAGATGTGATCGCTGTGGCAACACACTCGCGACTGCCAGGCGCTTTAATCTCCATCGACTTCAAACAAGCGTTTGACCGCGTCAGTCATGCATTCCTCAATGCAGTGATGGACCTCATGGCAATTCCCCCGACGTTCACGCAGGTGATTATGCGGCTCCTTCGTGGAGCAACGTCCAGACTTCTCGTCAACGGCACACTTACAGAACCTATACGGATTGAACGCTCAGTACGGCAGGGTTGCTCTTTGTCGACGGTGCTTTATGCCATTGCGATGGAACCACTCATTTGCGGATTACGGCGACGTTTGACAGGTATTCCACTCCGAGATCATATTTTCCGCTGCCGAGCTTACGCGGACGACTTGGCCCTCGTCGTACGTTCAGCGGCCAACGTACAAGCTGCGATGCAGCAGGGGCAGAGAGCGCTATGAACGTGGCAAAATCATGCGCCATGAAGATCGGCCGCGGCCTTCCCGCAGACAACGTAGTCCCGTTTCAACTGGTGGACACCCTTCGTTTTCTCGGATTGGTGTACACGCGAGACATTCGCCGCACCTCGGCGATCAATTTTCGGGCGCTACTGCAACACATCCGGGCCAACATACAAAATCACCTACTACGCCCGCTGAATATGTGCCAGAGAGTCACCTTCGTCAATACCCATCTGGCAGCCCGGATACCCCATATAGCGCAGATTCTGCCCATCACTGCGACAATGGCGGCCAGATTACAGGCGGCTTTCGGCTATTTTATTTGTTCTGGACACATCTTCAAAGTCCAGTATGAGGCTCTCACCTTACCGAAGCGGGACGGTGGCCTCGATCTGGTTAATGTGAGAGCCAAGACTACGGCACTTTACAGCAATACTATGCTCCGGTTATGGAAAAGCCAAAATTCTAGTTTTACTGGAATGTTGACCACCGAGCTCGCACCTGTTTCGAGACGCCCACCGACGTCTCTGGCACACATCCCACCCCCGATGTCACATATCAGCCGTTTCTTTTTGGAGTATAGCTACATATGCACCGAGCTCCCCAGGACCAGGAAGACGACCACCCGCGACATCTATTGCCTTCTTCGAAAGTCTCCACCCCGCAACCCCGTCGAAACACGTCACCCCCAGGTTTCATGGCCCACAGTTTGGAAAACGATCCACCAACCATATCACACCACTGACACCACCTCTATGTGGTACCTTCTCGTCAACGGCAAGTATACTACAAGACAGAAACTGCATCGCATCGCACTGGTGGACTCACCCCTGTGCCTCAAGTGAAATGTCAAAGATACAGATTTACATCGTTTTGAGTGTGGGCCAGCAGCAGCTGTCTGGACCCTCGTACAGAAGATTGTGGCTTTCTACCTCCGAGTACCACCACATCACGTTTCTCCAACCATGATGATATATCCCGACACGACCTATTTTCCATCGTCTAAGTGGCACACCATCACATGGATCAGTGGCATGGCTGTCAACTACCACTTCCGGGACGACATCGTCGATCCGGCGGACTTTTGGACACGCCTCCAAGTACATCACCACACCCTTCGCCGACATCGACACTATCGGGCCACTTTTGCGAACTATTTACAGAGTATTTTCACCAACCCGCCTCAAAGCTGGAATCTCAACGAACCGTGCCAGTCAAGACTGGACGATCCCACGTTCCCCTTTAATGGTCAATGATAGAATGCATTTTGTTCTGATGGCGCGCCAAAGTGGAGCATGGAGCGGAAAGTATTCCTATTTCATTTCGCTTCTCTTTTCTCCTCTTCTTCTAAGTTTCTTTTTCCTTACGCATGTTTACGCTTTTCATGCATAGCTCTCCATCCGCAGCGTATTTGTTTTCTTTATCCTGTGCTCCCCCCCCCTCAAAAAAAGAAATAACATAAAAAAATTGGGTTGCTGCTGCTGATGAGACTCTATACTCATTTATGATGATAATAAAATTTAAAAAAAAAATAAAGGAGGCCGTTGCGGCAATATAGAGCTACCTTTTATGTTTTACGTTTTCAAAGGATATTGTGTTATTTTATGAAGAACGTCATCTTTTATTTTCATACACAAGAGTTTTTTATTTGTTTTCTCCTTACCTGCAACTTAAAAAAAAGTAAAAAAAAGGAAAGTTGGTAGAGCACTTGCCCGCGGAAGGCAAAGGTCCCGAGTTCGAGTCTCGGTCCGGCACACAGTTTTAATCTGCCAGGAAGTTTCATATCAGCGCACACTCCGCTGCAGAGTGAAAATCTCACTCTGGAAACATCCCCCAGGCTGTGGCTAAGCCATGTCTCCGCTATATCCTTTCTTTCAGGAGGGCTAGTTCTGCAAGGTTCGCAGGAGAGCTTCTGTTAAGTTTGGAAGGTAGGAGACGAGGTACTGGCAGAAGTAAAGTTGTGAGGACGGGGTGTGAGTCGTGCCTGGGTAGCTCAGTCGGTAGAGCACTTGCCCGCGAAGGCAAAGTTTCACTAATAACATGAATTAGAAGCATCACTATGGGGAAAGGTCAGAAACAGCGTGAAAAGCTTGTAAGGGTGCTGCGGGGTAGGTTGTGGTGAGCAATAACTGTTGATAGAGGCATTCGATGTGTTGCGCTGTTTTGGAGTTATTTAGCATTGAAGGTATCCTATATGGTCATCACTAAATTACACTCCTGGAAATGGAAAAAAGAACACATTGACACCGGTGTGTCAGACCAACCATACTTGCTCCGGACACTGCGAGAGGGCTGTACAAGCAATGATCACACGCACGGCACAGCGGACACACCAGGAACCGCGGTGTTGGCCGTCGAATGGCGCTAGCTGCGCAGCATTTGTGCACCGCCGCCGTCAGTGTCAGCCAGTTTGCCGTGGCATACGGAGCTCCATCGCAGTCTTTAACACTGGTAGCATGCCGCGACAGCGTGGACGTGAACCGTATGTGCAGTTGACGGACTTTGAGCGAGGGCGTATAGTGGGCATGCGGGAGGCCGGGTAGACGTACCGCCGAATTGCTCAACACGTGGGGCGTGAGGTCTCCACAGTACATCGATGTTGTCGCCAGTGGTCGGCGGAAGGTGCACGTGCCCGTCGACCTGGGACCGGACCGCAGCGACGCACGGATGCACGCCAAGACCGTAGGATCCTACGCAGTGCCGTAGGGGACTGCACCGCCACTTCCCAGCAAATTAGGGACACTGTTGCTCCTGGGGTATCGGCGAGGACCATTCGCAACCGTCTCCATGAAGCTGGGCTACGGTCCCGCACACCGTTAGGCCGTCTTCCGCTCACGCCCCAACATCGTGCAGCCCGCCTCCAGTGGTGTCGCGACAGGCGTGAATGGAGGGACGAATGGAGACGTGTCGTCTTCAGCGATGAGAGTCGCTTCTGCCTTGGTGCCAATGATGGTCGTATGCGTGTTTGGCGCCGTGCAGGTGAGCGCCACAATCAGGACTGCATACGACCGAGGCACACAGGGCCAACACCCGGCATCATGGTGTGGGGAGCGATCTCCTACACTGGCCGTACACAACTGGTGATCGTCGAGGGGACACTGAATAGTGCACGGTACATCCAAACCGTCATCGAACCCATCGTTCTACCATTCCTAGACCGGCAAGGGAACTTGCTGTTCCAACAGGACAATGCACGTCCGCATGTATCCCGTGCCACCCAACGTGCTCTAGAAGGTGTAAGTCAACTACCCTGGACAACAAGATCTCCGGATCTGTCCCCCATTGAGCATGTTTGGGACTGGATGAAGCGTCGTCTCACGCGGTCTGTACGTCCAGCACAAACGCTGGTCCAACTGAGGCGCCAGGTGGAAATGGCATGGCAAGCCGTTCCACAGGACTACATCCAGCATCTCTACGATCGTCTCCATGGGAGAATAGCAGCCTGCATTGCTGCGAAAGGTGGATATACACTGTACTAGTGCCGACATTGTGCATGCTCTGTTGCCTGTGTCTATGTGCCTGTGGTTCTGTCAGTGTGATCATGTGATGTATCTGACCCCAGGAATGTGTCAATAAAGTTTCCCCTTCCTGGGACAATGAATTCACGGTGTTCTTATTTCAATTTCCTGGAGTGTATTTATCGCCCATGCTTCACTTCCATACATGGCTTCACTCCATACAAATACTTTCAGAAACGACTTCCTGACCCTTAAATCTATACGCGATATTAACAAATTTCTCTTCTTCAGACTTGCTATCCTTGCCATTGCCAGTCTACATTTTATATCCTTTCTACTTCGACCATCATCAGTTATTTTGCTCCCCAAATAGCAAAACTCCTTTACTACTTTAAGTGTCTCATTTCCTAATCTGATTCCCTCAGCATCACCCGACGTAATTCTACTACATTCCATTATCCTCGTTTTAATTTTGTTGATGTTCCTCTTATACCCTCCTTTCAAGACACTGTCCATTCCTTTCAGCTGCTCTTCCAAGTCCTTTGCTGTCTCTGACAGAATTACAATGTCATCGGCGAACCTCAAAGTTTTTATTTCTTCTCCATGGATTTTAATAACAACTCCGAATTTTTCTTTAGTTTCCTTTACTGCTTGCTCAATATACAGATGGAATAATATCGGGGAGAGGCTACAACCCCGCCTCACTTCCTTCCCAACCACTGCTTCCCTTTCATGCCCCTCGACTCTTATAACTGCCATCTGGTCTCTGTACAAATTGTAAATAGGCTTTCGCTCCCAGCATTTTTCCCCCGCCACCGTCAGAATTTGAAAGAGAGTATTCCAGTCAAGATTGTCAAAAGCTTTCTCTAAGTCTACAAATGCTAGGAACGTAGGTTTGGCTTTCCTTAATCTAGCTTCTAAGGTACGTCGTAGGGTCAGTATTGCCTCACGTGTTCCCATTTTTCTACGGAATCCAAACTGATCTTCCCTGAGGGTGGCTTCTACTCGTTTTTCCATTCGTCTGTAAAGAATTCGCATTAGTATTTTGCAATTGTGACTTATTAAAAAGATAGTTCGCTACATTTCACATCTGTCAACACCTGCCTTCTTTGGGGTTGGAATTATTATATTCTTCTTGAAGTCTGAGGGTATTTCGCCTGTCTCATACATCTTGCTCACCAGATGGTAGAGTTTTGTCAGGTCTGGCTCTCCCAAGGCTGTCAGTAGTTCTAATAGAATGTTGTCTACTCCCGGGGCCTTGTTACGACTCAGGTCTTTCAGTGCTCTGTCAAACTCTTCACTCAGTATCATATCTCCCATTTCATCTTCATCTACAACCTCTTCCATTACCATAATATTGTCCCCAAGTACATCGCCCATGTACAGACCCTCTATATTCTCCTTCCACCTTTTGCTTTCCCTTCTTTGCTTAGAACTGGGTTTCCATCTGAGCCCTTGATATTCATACAAGATCAGTTTTGTATAGTATGCAAAAGACATGAAATCAGACGATGATCCGTTCAGAAGTAGTGTAAAAACCGATATTATAATTAATGGATTTTTTAAAAAGCAATAGTTCCTTCTTCACAGTTCATAATTAATGCAAAGTATAACTGCTACGAAATGAAATTAATGTACGTAGTAATTTTGAACCTATATGAGAGAGGTCTAGCGTCATTCCTAAATTCATGCAGCATGAACAGCAGGCTTCTGTTTTCCTATGTTTATTGTTCTGTAAATTGTATCTGCTTCTGCTAGTGCTGAATTAATGCAAAACGGCTTTTTACCGGAATTCTTTGTTTCTAGTACAAGATGGCAGTAGCGAAATGTACGCCGTGCTCTAGCGCCCTCTCCCGCTATGGTCATTGGTAATGTTCTCTCCGATTCACTTCTCTTGCTGACTCACCTTGTACTGGATATGATACAGTGTTGTACACAACAGTTCCTCATTCGAATCGAGATCTTGCCGACACTGTGTTTACTGACGGAAAGGCAAATGGCAGCGGGCGGCGTGCTGCTAGGTTGTATCAGGAGACGTATCCCCGCAGACAGCCTCAGCATTCAACGTCTGCAACGGTGTTTCGCCATTTGTCTGAGACAGGGTCGCTTCAGGAAGCAGAAGATCAAGGACGGTCCCGAAACGTTCGGGCACCAGACTTGGAGGAAAATGTGATTAACACTGTGGAAGGCGACCACCTTGCCAGTACCGGGTGGTTGGCCCTCCAGTGGAGGGTAAGCCAGACGATCGTATGAAACTCTTAAATGGTTCAAATGGCTCTAAGCACTATGGGACTTGACATCTGAGGTCATCAGTCCCCTAGACTTAGAATTACTTAAACCTAACTAATCTGAGGACATCACATACATCCATGCCCGAGGCAGGATTCGAACCTGCGACCGCAGCAGCAGCGCGATTCCGAAGCGCCTAGAACCGCTAGGCAATAGCGGCCGGCCCCTGTGAACAATTCTCCATGACAATTGTTACCACCCTTACCACTTATAGTTTGTGCTACAGACTTTCCACATCTGGAGCAGATTTTTCAATGGTTTCTTCACCAAGCAGGCACGATTCCTGGATTTTATTGATTGGCGACTCCATGTTGTCTTGTGCACTACGACCAGATAACAGGTATACTTGAAAAAAGAGACAGCATTGGTCGTATATTTTTTACTATCGCAAAATCGATTTTCTGTCACTGAGTGACCATCTTCAGTGCTATATTGTATAACTTAAATTAGGATACACTGTTGTCACTAAGCTTACGGCAATCACTGCAGTCTATGTGATTGCCGTAAGCTTAGTGACAACAGTGTATCCTAATTTAAGTTATACAATATAGCACTGAAGATGGTCACTCAGTGACAGAAAATCGATTTTGCGATAGTAAAAAATATACGACCAATGCTGTCTCTTTTTTCAAGGATTCCTGGATTTGTGTCATCCATCCTATTCACAGATGAGGCCACATTTACACGGAGTGGTATCTTCAATTTTCATAACAGTCATCTTTGAGACAATATGCAATACCCCCATGGAAAGGTGACAGCGAATCAGCAGCATCGGTGCAGCCGCGGAATATGTGAGCCGGAATAATTGGCGGCCCTTATTTTGGGACCAGTCTTCCTTCCACGTTGCCTAGCAGGCCGAAACTATCGGCGTTTCTTGCGGGTGACTTTGCCTCCCCTGCTGGAAGAAGTGCCACTGACGTTTCTAAGGGTTTTTGGTTACTACATGATGGTTCTGCAGCCCACTTCGCCGTTAATGGCTGGACTGTAACGGAACATCCTCCTCTAGCATAACTTTTCCTCAACAGTAGTTGTCGATACCAATTTTTTTTTTTCAAATGTTGGACAGGTTAGTGTTACCTCAGTTGCTTTTCTAAAAACTTTCGTATATTTTTATACACAGTATGTTACATTTCAAGATAAAATTTGTGAATGAGTTACTTTATAAAATACTTTATTTTCGTTGTTTGAATCGATAAGTACTAATTCTGAATATACAGTTAAAATTATTTTTTTAGAAACGTTTGAAATTACGAATTATTTGCACCATTAAAATTTCTTGTATTAATTACGCAATCGTATACTGTTTCCCATGTTTATTTATGCGTTCCTTTATGAAATAATAATCGAAATTAATAATGTAACGGAAACTAGTAGGAATTCATTTGTCAAGAAAAATTGCAAACTCATTGGAATATTGTTATTTCCGCAGATAGAAGGGGTCGTAAGTTCACCTCTGATGTGATCTGACTTATTTTTGTATAATAGGTGCGAACAATGTAATTTCCGCTTTGTTAATGTGAAAAATCAAAATACTGTATGATATACTAACATGTGAGAAAATCCGCGGAAAATATATTTACGTACAAAATTCTGCAACAACAATCTTCCAATCTATTTAGTTCAAACCAATCTTGCGGACCCGATGTTAGATTTTCGGCTTCAAGAATCAGACCCCTAAACAAGATGAACTGGAGTCATCTCAACATGACAAGCTAAGTAAACTTGAAAGTTTATTGTAATATTCGCTCCTCTCAAATCTCCATAAGAGACTTTGCTTATTAATTACTTGGACTGAACATTGTTTAATGTGGATAATAGATGGAACAAGGAAAAGGGGGCAGATTACAGGACGCATCTCAATCGTGTCTTTCCCGGTCGATGGATCAGACGAGGGGGTCCAGTTGCATGGCCTGCTCGTTCATCGGATCTCAACCCGTGCGATTTCTGGTTATGGGGCCATCTCAAAGTATCGTGTGTGCAGAGCCCATTCCAGATTTGGAGACAATGGAGCAGCGTATTCAAAAAATGTTCAAATGTGTGTGAAATCTTATGCGACTTAACAGCTAAGGTCATCAGTCCCTAAGCTTACACACTACTAAACCTAAATTATCCTGATGACAAACACACACACACACACACCCATGCCCGAGGGAGGACTCGAACCTTCGCCGGGACCAGCCGCACAGTCCATGACTGCACCGCCCCCTAGACGGCTCGGCTAATCCCGCTCGCCAGCAGCGTATTCATGCTGCCTTTGACACTGTTCGAGTGCAGCCTGACCAATGTGAAGGTGTGAGACAGAACAAGCTACACTCCTGGAAATTGAAATAAGAACACCGTGAATTCATTGACCCAGGAAGGGGAAACTTTATTGACACATTCCTGGGGTCAGATACATCACATGATCACACTGACAGAACCACAGGCACATAGACACAGGCAACAGAGCATGCACAATGTCGGCACTAGTACAGTGTATATCCACCTTTCGCAGCAATGCAGGCTGCTATTCTCCCATGGAGACGATCGTAGAGATGCTGGATGTAGTCCTGTGGAACAGCTTGCCATGCCATTTCCACCTGGCGCCTCAGTTGGACCAGCGTTCGTGCTGGACGTGCAGACCACGTGAGACGACGCTTCATCCAGTCCCAAACATGCTCAATGGGGGACAGATTCGGAGATCTTGCTGGCCAGGGTAGTTGACTTACACCTTCTAGAGCACGCTGGGTGGCACGGGATACATGCGGACGTGCATTGTCCTGTTGGAACAGCAAGTTCCCTTGCCGGTCTAGGAATGGTAGAACGATGGGTTCGATGACGGTTTGGATGTACCGTGCACTATTCAGTGTCCCCTCGACGATCACCAGTGGTGTACGGCCAGTGTAGGAGATCGCTCCCCACACCATGATGCCAGGTGTTGGCCCTGTGTGCCTCGGTCGTATGCAGTCCTGATTGTGGCGCTCACCTGCACGGCGCCAAACTCGCATACGACCATCATTGGCACCAAGGCAGAAGCGACTCTCATCGCTGAAGACGACACGTCTCCATTCGTCCCTCCATTCACGCCTGTCGCGACACCACTGGAGGCGGGCTGCACGATGTTGGGGCGTGAGCGGAAGACGGCCTAACGGTGTGCGGGACCGTAGCCCAGCTTCATGGAGACGGTTGCGAATGGTCCTCGCCGATACCCCAGGAGCAACAGTGTCCCTAATTTGCTGGGAAGTGGCGGTGCGGTCCCCTACGGCACTGCGTAGGATCCTACGGTCTTGGCGTGCATCCGTGCGTCGCTGCGGTCCGGTCCCAAGTCGACGGGCACGTGCACCTTCCGCCGACCACTGGCGACAACATCGATGTACTGTGGAGACCTCACGCCCCACGTGTTGAGCAATTCGGCGGTACGTCCACCCGGCCTCCCGCATGCCCACTATACGCCCTCGCTCAAAGTCCGTCAACTGCACATACGGTTCACGTCCACGCTGTCGCGGCATGCTACCAGTGTTAAAGACTGCGATGGAGCTCCGTATGCCACGGCAAACTGGCTGACACTGACGGCGGCGGTGCACAAATGCTGCGCAGCTAGCGCCATTCGACGGCCAACACCGCGGTTCCTGGTGTGTCCGCTGTGCCGTGCGTGTGATCATTGCTTGTACAGCCCTCTCGCAGTGTCCGGAGCAAGTATGGTGGGTCTGACACACCGGTGTCAATGTGTTCTTTTTTCCATTTCCAGGAGTGTAGTACGCGTACGCGCATGCTTTGAGGCACATGGAAACCATTTCAATACATACTGTAACTGTGGCTGCACGGCACAACGCGTATTAGACCACAGCTTCTGTAACAATGTGTGATTGAATAATTGGTCTCTAGCATGGAAACCATGAACTTTTAGACATACGTTCGTTGGACATTTTTGTACCATATTTTCTCATCGATAAATCTCTGGAGTTAGTAGACGGTGGAAAAAGACATTCTGATGATTAATTCTTCTCTGTATCCAGTACCGTATACCATGGTTCTCACATTGAAGGAAAATTTCTCTTTCTTGTAGGTATATTGTGCTAGTGAACTATAGGCTAATGTTACATACTTTGAGAATGGCAGATAATAAGCCTGAGTGATAACCGAATGGATTAAAATAGAGATTTTCTTCGTGGGCTGGCTGTGGTTTAACTTACAGGTACTATAATTTGATAAAATGTATTTGTATTACAAATATTCGGTTTGATTACATATTGTGATGTTAAAAAATGAAAGTGATGTTGTTATTCAATGGAAAGTTGGAAATTGAGATTTAGCTTACTGTTTTATCAATCACAATTGGCGTAAGAATCATGGATTGACCATTGTCATAAAATATTGCATTATGAGATGTGAGTAGTTTTTACTTGCAGTTTCGCGTGGCTTGAGGCAGTCACAACTAGCGTGCTATTGATTAAGAAATTGCGTTATCGTCTTTCTAATTACTTCATGATCGTAGATACGATCATACCCGGTTCTGAAGTTATTATTATGACAAAACAATTTCCTAAGGGACCAGAAAGTTCTTAAGGGCGCAAAAACAACTGTAACATCATACAAAAGGGAAATTCAATATTAAAGCTGATGCAAGAAGACGATAAAACAGTTTTCTTTTTATCAATGTAACACGCACGTTGGACTGCTGATCTTGGTGTCTGTAATATTAGCAAAATGCATAATTAAAATGACAATAATACTGAGGAGATAATAGGAATGAGCACTGCTAAGTGATTCAATATTCCCAGAACAAATATTTATTATAACTAAAACCTATATCGTACCTTAAGCTTAGTACTACAATGACGGTAGATTTTTATGTCCTTATCATGTCCATTGAGCGCTCTTTTGTATAGTCATTGTCTTCTTTGAGTCGCTCGTGCGTCGTCACGGTAAGTTGTAACAGTTCTTTACATTTCACTCAAACTTAGACATAACACGTTTTTATACATTTAGTAAAAATTAGATCAGACTGCCACAAATCTGCGTCCGTCTTACTTGAGAAAAACAGTGCAAGTCTTTAGCGCTCAAGGCTTCACTTGTTCTCCAGCGAACAAAATAGTGAAGGGTCGCATATCTATCCGTATTTTTCTGTTTATATTGCCGCCCAAAGACGACGAATTACATTATTTAGAAAATTCCACCGTCGCCATACAACGCCTCATTATACATTAATCATTATTTATAAACAAGTATTTGCCTTCTGGCTGAAAGTATTAACTACTCGTATTTGCTGTTTTAATGAAGTCAAAAATAGCGAATATCACAATATGTATCGGTCTTTTGCTATAAAACGGCATCATACAAGTTTAATGAGGCAGTATATAAGGCCAGAGCTATTCCAAGTTGACAATTTCTTGAACGATAAGGAAGGTTGGTGTTACACTTGCGGAGCCGTTGTCGGACAACGTTACACGTCTCAAAGTGTGGGCGCTACACTTGGTGGCTGCTATCCAAGTCTCAGGTCATCAATTAACTAGTGTCACACCCATTATATTTGTCACAGTGCCACATCACCTGCCGGTAAAGTACTTTAGATTAAGTACCTAGTTGTCGAATTATGTTATTGGCTGATGCTCTCTCATCGACAGTTAAAAACTCTCTCTAACCAGAGCACAATTGCCTATGTATGTCCATCTTTTTAGAGATGGTTGCGGGACTCGGCTGTTCGATATATGATGTCAAATGAAGCACCTTTGAGCCGTCTAGTTTCCAATCTTATTTTATTTGGCAACCAGTTTCAGCATTTTACTACGCCATCTTGAAGTGATCGCTATAGCAAATAGAAGTCTATTGCTGGTCCATGTTTTGATCACAACCGAAGTAGAATGTTCCTACGCAATCACAACCGAGATAGCATCTTCCTACACATCGGTCAGGGGCCTGATGACGGCATAGTAAAAAGCTGAAACTGGTTGCCAAATAAAATAAGGTCGGGAACTAGACGGCTGAAAGGTGTTTGACGTCCAGAGCAGAATTGTATTTTTCAAACAGGATTATTTTAATTGTTTAGGCGCAGTTCATATAATCGTATAGTACTGCGTTGAAGCATACAAGTGATGAACAGGAAGAGCATGAATTTCCAAGTATTATTTCGTAGCTGCAACAACGACACTTGCATCGGAATACATGCGCTGGGTCGTCTTTGGTGACCTAAGTGCTTGTCGCGTATTGGCGGCGCTGCTCTCTGATGAGACACGGGAATGAGGCGATGTTAAACGGTAACTTCACGCTGGAGACCGTTTCCGATCAGTAATTTTCATTCGTGTCGCGTGTAAGCCGTTCAGTGGTATCACCACATCGAATTGGCTGGGACCAATGTTCACGCCATACAGCCTGTTATTTCGCCACCTTCCTGTCAGTGTACGAAAAAGACACACACACACGTAGACACATACACATACGCAGACACAGACACTCACAGACAGACAGACAGACAGACAAACACACCCACAAACACACACACACACACACACACACACACACACACACACACACACACACACACACGTACGCACGCACGGACGAATGCACAGAGAGAGAGAGAGAGAGAGAGAGAGAGAGAGAGTTCAGGAGGACGGAAGAACATTTTCCATGGTGAATTAGAGAGATATTACAGTTTACTCCGACCGAGTCTTTTTCTTCCTCTGGCAACAGCTAACAGCATTTTTATGTACATTACGTAATAAAACATATTTTCTAAACCAAAACAAGAAGGATTGTTGTATTACCTTCCTATTTATGCTGCTTAGTAAACCAAACAAATAAAGTACTGTAGGCAACTGTACAGTTGGTTTATAAACGTCATAAATCCGGAAACTGTTGGAGTGAGGACAGGAAAAGACCTCTTTCTCAGAGAATAAAAATAATAAGGGCACAAAGAAATACTAAGAGAAAATTGTGAAATGTTACTTGTTATATATCGCATGTTCAGTGGCGACCCGAATGAGAATTGTAATGCGGTAGGGAGCTGCTGTTGAGTGGAAAGGTACTGAGCCATAATGAATTTATTAACGTTTCTAAAAACTCTAATGAATTTATTTTTAAAAACAAAAATTCAAGAATAACATTACGTGAAAAGACTAAATTTCAATAACACAGTTGATAGCAAACACCTCAAAACGGCAACAGTGGAAAATCACTTTCTTTTAGTAAAGAATATTAAATGAAGTAAAAAAACACATTTACATTACAAACAGCAAAACATATGATCAAATGATTATGTCGTAAATATCAGCCATCAGCTATTGCGAGTAATTATCAAAACGCCATTGCTTTGGAAATAGCCAAAATGACTCACAAACGTGGTTCAAATTTATGACGATAGAGGCGGTGGCAGAGGCAATGCCAGTAGCAATAATTCCTCCTTCTCTACCAATATAGGACCGCGTTTACTGCTATTACATTACTAGCAACCTTCCTTAAATTTTCCAATCATGATACACAGGCATCTTTAATCAGATCACGGTTAACAAGAGATGCAGGCACCTATGCGGTAACACAGAGACAACTGGTTAATTATGTAGTAAAAATTAAACATACTACAAATGAAGAAAAGTACGAATGCTAGGCAATAACATATATTTATATATATATATTATTGCCTAGCACTCGTACTTTTCTATATATAAGTAAAGAATGTAAATATATAATTTTTTTGCAGATGTAAACAATTTGGTAAACAGCTCTAGCTCTTGATACTAGCCAACAGGTTAACTATAGACATGCCTGGACTTAAGGTAGCTAGATAGATTAAGCAGTTTTCACTGGCTGTGAAGTATAATTCGTGAGTGAGAAGAATTACAGCTGCATTCTATACCCTTAGATTCTAAAATCAGTTTGGAATAGTGACACTCACAAGCCCACACATACTGACAGAACCTACCTCAAGTAGTACCAGGCAAAACATTAATAAATAACACATTTATATACATAACAACGGGCGACCAGGATATGGAGTCAAAATAGTCATCAGGCGACACATTAATCGGATGCTCACCGTAATTCCTCGTAAAATGCAGCGCCCATTGACAAACGCTTGCTTAGAGAGCGCTGAGAGAAGGATGTAACAAAGATTACTCGCAGTCGGAAACACGCGGGTATCATCCAGCAATCGCCACTGCGTCCAGTACTTGCAAAGGGCAGCCCGGACTCCAGAGCGGCACCACAATGGACACAAACTACTTACAACTTCAGTAGCAGAGGACACGCCGAATACTTTTCGTCGTGCCAAAGTATCCTTTAACGAATCTTCCTGGCAGATTAAAACTGTGTGCCGGACCGAGACTCGAATTCGGGACCTTTGCCTTTCGCGGGCAAGTGCTCTACCTTTAACGAGTAATGTTCACGGCTGCAACCAACACACGGCCCCGCCAAACCCACAGTGAGTAAAGCCACGACTCTTGTCAACGGGCCACGGCAGACGCTTCGGCACAACAACGCGCAGCCTCACTTGCGCTCCTCGTCGCCCGTCTCACACTCTGTCCTTTTCTCCAGGCCGCCGCAGCCCTCAACTACCTTCTCCTCCGACCTGCCCTCTGCCGGCTACAGTAACGCGCCATGCGCTCTTGCGGCCAGAGGGATTCCAAACCCGCGGGAATTACGCGCAATTAGGCTCCGGCGCACGGAACAATAATAATTACAATGAATACAATAGAACAGAACCGGTTTACTTTAGTATAGGGGGAAAGAACAGTGATCTCTGTACTATTTATGCGTTTAACACACAAACTATAACTTCCCAAAATACAGGGTGTCCGAAAAGTATTTCCCTGATTACATAAATTGATAACTCAGGCTAGAAGTAAGGTACAAATATGAAACTGGTGTCTAATTGTTTACAAATTATCAAAAAAAATGGTTCAAATGGCTCTGAGCACTATGGGACTCAAAAAAATGGTTCAAATGGCTCTGAGCACTATGGGACTTAACATCTATGGTCATCAGTCCCCTAGAACTTAGAACTACTTAAACCTAACTAACCTAAGGACATCACACAACACCCAGTCATCACGAGGCAGAGAAAATCCCTTACCCCACCGGGAATCGAACCCGGGCGCGGGAAGCGAGAACGCTACCGCACGACCATGAGCTGCGGACTTACAAACTATCAAAGTTTTTTTTTTCACACATCAGTAAACTACCACACGAGCACCCTTGGTAGCACGTAGCACATCTAGGCGATATTCAGTTAGCCAACATCACTGGAGGGATCGATTCAACGACTGTGGTTATCCGTTGCCGCAGGGTTTCAAGATCTGGTGCACGTGTTCCGTAGACCTCGTCCTTGACATAACCCCATAAAAAGAAGTCTAATGGGGTTATGTCAGAAGAGCGTGGAGGCCAAACCATTGGCCCATCACGACCAATCCATCGCCCAGGAGAGGTCATATCGAGATACGCACGGACGTCCAAACCCCAATGAGGCGGTGCACCGTCTTGCTGAAACAAGACATCGGATTGATACTGAAGCAGCTGAGGAACAGCATACAGTTGCAACATGTCCAAATACACTGCAGATGTCATGGTGGCCTCAGCGAAGAAGAATGGCCCGATAATTCGATCGTGCAATAGCGTGCACCAAACATTCATCTTTGGACTGCCTCTGGTGCACTCCATGTGAAAAAAAAAACTTTGATAGTTTGTAAACAATTAGACACCAGTTTCATAAATGTATCTTACTTCTAGCCTGAGTTACCAATTTATGAATCAGGAAAAGACTTTTCGGACACCCTGTATTTATTCCAAGACATAAGTATTGCTACCAGCGCAGTTGGCTTGCTTTTGAAAGTATTACACAACAGTAGACCTTAACGCGACCTTGCCCAAGGCAAGGAGCATTCCATGTCCGGTCATACAGACACAGGGACTTTTACGTGTAACCGTGTCAAGGATTTGTCCTGACTGTCTCCACCCGGGAAAAGTAGCTACCATTGATTCCTCAGCCTTTGACACTATACTGCTGAACAAATCCTCAAGAACGTTGTCATAATTTTTTAATTTTATGTGAAACATCGTAACCTAACTTTTTGGCGCAGAATGGCAAATTTGTTGTGTTTGAGGTTGATGGTAAATTACAGATAACGTGTTACGAACATTAAGCTTTATTTGAGATACATTACAGTGTAGTCTGATGAAATATATTACTCAGCTACTTCAATCAGTCATATGAAATTCTTCACAGAAAGCAAAGCTCAATTCAGAATTAAGCTGAAAAATTTGGTTCTGGGCTGACCATATTTCATAGCAGAATTTTTATTTAGAAACTTGTAGCTCGTTTGGTGCAGGGCTGTTACACATTTACCCGCATTGTTAATGTCCCGCGCACTAAAAAAAATTGACTGAAGATAGAATCGATAAAATTAAAAAGATATCATGCAACATCAACAAACAACTGTTGAAGACGTAACGGCAAAGAAACAACCGAAAAAAGAAAAAAAAAGTGGTCTAGGGACAGCGTTTTTCACTAGAAACCAAAATTTTCTAGATTCCGGGTTCTAACTTACCCACTGCTTAAATTTTGAGTAAAAATCATCAGCAGTGACGGCTGAAGTCTTTCGGCATGAGAAATCACCCTATTTCTACCAACGGCCGTGTCCAAACTGGGTGGGGTAGCGGGTAGAGATTGAGGGCATTCTCTTCCCCTTGGGTGGGAAACGGCCCCTAAGGCGGATGTATCAGCAGTGATCGAAGGCCTGAGAATGCATGAGGCAACGGAACCAAGTTCATTAACGACACGACACGTTATGTGTATCTGCACAATATGTGGCCCTGAATTGAAAAAATAAAAGTCATGGCGATCTCTCCATTGGCAAAGATTCGGAATTAGTTCCCCATTGGGATCTTAGAGAGGAGACTGCCAAGGGGGAGGGGATGATGAGAAAAAGGACTAATCCCAACGACGACATAATATTCTACGAGTTATAGCATGGAATAACTGGTTTTTTTACGAGGTAGGAAAATTAGTAGAGGGAAGGGGAGATCTGTTAGTGAAACCAGAAGTACCCTCCGCCGAACTCCGTCAGGTGACTTGCGGAGTGCTGATGTAGATATAGATGTAGACGTAGATGCATAGTCCAGCAGAAGAAAGTTTCCACGACGTTCCTCATTTGTCAGTTTGGATACGACAGCTTTCGCAGCTGAATGTTATTGTTTCCAGACTTAAAATATTGGAAATTTAAGAGCTCAACTTAGTTTTTTTCATTATAGTCCCCTTTATTTTAAGATGAGAATTTTATGTGTGCTTCTGTGGTTGACATCTCACTTTTCTGGTAATAGAAGTTCCACAGCTACAATGATTTAATTCACATATGTCCCTTTGCTGCAAATTTCGGAGTCACAACCCAGACTTAAGAGCTCATTCTCATTTAAATCATCCAACCAGTCGAGGTGTATCCTGGCGTTCCCGCTGCGCACAGTCGAACTAGGATTATCCAAGAATATGAATGTCATTTTGGATGATTTAAACGTGAATGTGCGCATGTGAATGGGTCAGAGACCCAGAAACCTGTAGCAAATAATAAACAAAAAAATTGTCGAAGGTTTTCTGTAGAGCTACTACACTGCCTAACGAAAGACCCCGTCTTAGTGCCAGTATCCAGAATAAAACGAAAACTCCGTCCGAACTGGCCCTGGAATGCCCAACGGTACTGACCGGCCGCCGTGTCATCCTTAGTGTCACTGGATACGGATACGGGGGGGGGGGCATAAGGTCAGCACACCGCTGCCCCGGCCGTATGTCAATGTCAGTTTACGAGACCGGACTTCTCAACCAAGTAGCTCCTGAGTTGGCGTCACAAGGGCTGAATGCACCCCCATTTGCCAACAGCGCTAGGCAGACTGGATAGTCACCCATCCAAGTGCTAGCCCAGCCCGACAGCGCTTAACTTCGGTGATCCAATGGGAACCGGTGTTACCACTGTGGCAAGATCGTTGGCAGTATCCAGGATGTCAAGGATCATTTATGACACTTGTGAACCAGTTTGCTTCAGAAGATCATACAACGGCTTTATGACATCCTTCCCGCCCGAGATGTTGCGTGAGTCCAGGGCAGAGACGGTACATATCACGCTGATAAGTGGACTCATACTTTCAAGTTCTTGCTATTGTAAGTAGGCTGTTTAGGTTTGCAACAGATGGCTGCTGGCTATCTCTACAAGGACTACAGTGGGTCTGCATCTTTGATGATCCACCAATACCATTATTTCTACATGGACTACAGTGGGTCTGCATCTTTGATGACCCACCAATACCATTATTTCTACATGGACTACAGTGGGTCTGCATCTTTGATGACCCACGAATACCATTATTTCTACATGGACTACAGTGGGTCTGCATCTTTGATGACCCACCAATACCATTATTTCTACATGGACTACAGTGGGTCTGCATCTTGGTGACCCACCAATACCACAATTTCTACAAGGACTACAGTGGGCTTGTCCACAATTTCTACAAGGACTACAGTGGGTCTGCATCTCTGATGACCCACCAATACCATACTCTCTACCAGAACTACAGTGGGTCTACTCTGTGATGACCTACCTACCAATATTCTTCAAAACTTCGACTGACTCTGCTGTGGGTTTGCTCTGTTGTGGCCCATTACCTGTCAGCATGTCAAGAGTCTGCGTTGTCTTTCTGTTGGACGGACAACACTACTTCTTCAAGACTGCATGGAAATCCACTACTTCCGTGTGCAATTTCTTTTACTAATGAGACTTTGTGAAAAAAAACTGTAATTACTATTATGATGAACAATTTGGACTGTCTTTATGGACTGTGAGAAAATTTTAGCTTTTGACCAACATTGTATCAATAAGTGTGTGCATTTGATTTCTTTGTTATTGTAATTACGATTATGAAAAATTTTAACAAATATGTATTGCCCAGTGCCCAAAACAATTTGTAAAATTTTTTGTGGGGAGCATGGGGGCTATGTAAGTAGGCTGTTTAGGTTTTCGTATTGGTAACGCCACGTAGCGCTCTGTATGAAAATCACTGGCTGTGCTGTGTGCAGTCTGTGTGCAGTTTGCATTGTTGTCAGCCATTGTAGTGTTGGGCAGCTGGATGTTAACAGCGCGTAGCGTTGCGCAGTTAGAGGTGAGCCGCCAGCAGTGGTGGATGTGTGGAAGGAAATGGCGGAGTTTTGAAATTACATATGTTATGACTTTTGATGATATTAAGGTAAATAAATTCTTTGTTCTCTATTAAAATCTTTCATTTGCTAACTATCCCTATCAGTAGTTAGTGCCTTCCGTAGTTTGAATCTTTTATTTAGCTGGCAGTAGTGGCGCTCGCTGTATTGCAGTAGCTTGAGTAACGAAGATTTTTGTGAGGTAAGTGATTTGTGAAAGGTACAGGTTAATGTTAGTCAGGGCCATTCCTTTGTAGGGATTTCCGAAAGTCAGATTGCGTTGCGCTAAAAATATTGTGTGTCAGTTTAAGCACAGTCATGTATAATTGTTCAAAGGGGACGTTTCACTATATGTGACTCGATTTTGTTATCACTGTGACGGAATCACATACACTCTCAAGCTGTGAAGTTCCATTTCGTTTCCTCCTCTCCTTTCGGGAGCTTAAATTCCTTTTTGTCATGTTAAGTCCCATAGTGCTTAGAGCCATCTGAAGCATCTGAAACTTTTTGTCAGAGAGTGTATTCCCAAGAAAAAAAGATCAGCTCCGTTTCCATTCTGAATATGTGACCGTAGCAAGAATTTTTTATTGTTAGAGTAAGGACTGATTTTCGTCATTATGATCCTCGAGTTGCCGACCGCGTCGCGATGAGACCGCAGACACTATTCACATTTCCCCCAATTTAACCCTGTCAGGCTAAAGGAGACTTGCGCGCTAACGAGGATCAGGGGTTTGCCAGTAGCCGCGCTGTTTAATGACTTAGGAGCTCGCCAAGTTGGGCCGCGTCGCAGAGATTACACGGCGTTAATCCCGGGACTTTTATGCGCCGCGCCAGACAATGCGTCGCCGTCTCATAATGGAGAGCCGTGACGTCACGGCGGCGGGGGAGCGACTTCGCACCAAGTGAAACTAGGCTATAAAATTTCTGATTTCTTAGTCGCGCGTTAATTATACAGAAGCTCAACAGTCGTTAAACTCAGCTGATGATGCAGAGCGCCAAAGATCTGTCGCCTATGCGAGGCGGCATTAATAGATTCTGGCCTCCGCTGGTGTCCATCTCTGTCTCTCCGTGTTCTGTGATACTCACTTAGTGTGCCTATCACAGGCGTGTATTGTAATCTTTGAATCCTCTAAAATATTCCTTCTCTGCCGCTCCTCTCGTCGCTTAGTAAACTATTCCACGAAGCCTTAGCATATGTTCACGAGCTACTGGCAAGTGGTTTCCACAAAATTCTTTCCTCGGCAATAGGATTTCACAGACTTATTCCTCGCCTATTCTTTCTAGAACATCTTCATTTCGCCCTTGGAAGATTAATTTTTATCACGCCTCTTAAGGATGTAGGGAATCGGCGGTTAGTGTTGGTCGGTGAATAGTACGGGCGATTTGGTGTTTCGTGGGTTTGCCATAAATCAGATGCAGCTTTGCAAGGTCTTGTTTAAATGTTCCTCCTACGGATTGTCAGCTCATCTTCTGATATCTTCTTCAGCAATCCAGTTCACACGCCTACACTGTTAGAAGACGAATACTGTTTCTCTACTGGATAAGCCGTAGTACAACCAGCAGCATTACAAGAGTCTAAAGCGTGGAAACAGTGTATTCCAGTAACTGGTTTTTGCAAGCTATTGAGTTAAAGGAAAGTCTTCGAATAAAATTTCTCCTATATATCTCATTTCTTTTATACAAAACACTGCCAAGCTCATGCTAATCAGATGTTGCACTTTCGTTATTCACACTCACTCGTAATAGCCAGCTTACGGTAATTAACCGATCCCATTATCAAAAGGGTGGCGGATTGTCTGGGACAGACTGCTCCCTCAGATATCACACAACTCAGTCCTTTTCTTTGAACGTTCAGTTTTCGGTCATGACTAGCACAACACGCCACGCGGATTTCAGTTCATTCAAAAGTCACAGTTTACACGTGAAAACGGAAATTTCATGCGTTCTTCTTTCTTACTCGTTCGCGCTCTCTTTTTGTGGCAACCCACCGTTAAGTTTGTCTCAAAATTCCGCTAAATTATCACGTCTACACAGGGCTCCTAATGCACTAGTCATAAAGTGGATTCACCTGGTTTAGAATACATCCAGTATATGTAAACAGTTGTGCTATTGTGTATAGTGTTTCTGTGATGTAACAAGCAACTGTGACCAATGTGTGTATGGACATGGCCTTTTTGGATGTTATCGTTCACTGTAAAGTTGATGGCACTTAGCACATGCCGTATATCGTAAACCCAAACATGCAAATCTATATCTACATGCCAGTAGCTGCCATCACCCTTCACAGATCGTAGGTGTCCTTAAGACCTTAGTGCATAGGGCGCACTGTATATCCGATAAAGGTAATTTGCAAGAAGAGGTCACATACCTCAAGAGCATTTTTAAAGCGAATGAATTTTCTCCGCAACAAATTCGTAGAGCATTCAGTGTAAAACCTAGAAAGCAGGTATTTGATGAGGAAGAAGGCAGTAATTCCTTCAGATCAAGTGCCTTTTTTGCTTTATGTGGGTGCTCTTTCCTCGAAGATAGGTCGTATTCTCGAGAAACAGTGTTAAGATGATCCCCCGGTCCCCACGTAGATTGCAGCTTTACTCGGTTCTGTAAAGGACGATTCACTGCTTCGTAAGGCGGGTGTATATCAGATTCCTTGCGGAAATTGTGAGAAGTCAAACAACACGCACCGCGCATGCAAGATCTGTGGAACACGGAAGACACGGATAGCATTCAGCTCTCGCTAGGTGAGGAGAATCCTACGTCATAGTGACGTAACACTACGATATCGTGACGTAAATAACCTAAATCGACTACATGAGTGCGTATATCGATCTTTGCGGTTGTACCGATAACGTAAAAGCTAAATGTAAATACATGTGTACAAACGAAGTGACAGGAGTTATGTGTTACGCTCATCCCAGTTGAATTCATTATTAAGCTGTAATCCTGACAATTTGGGATGGTATTATGTGTTTCAGGAACATAATGAATGTCTGAACGAAGGAACCACAACGAAAGTAAAAAAGAAAGCTTTTAGTCAATTTTTAGCCGGCCGAAGTGGCCGTGCGGTTAAAGGCACTGCAGTCTGGAACCGCAAGTCCGCTACGGTCGCAGGTTCGAATCCTGCCTCGGGCATGGATGTTTGTGATGTCCTTAGGTTAGTTAGGTTTAACTAGTTCTAAGTTCTAGGGGACTAATGACCTCAGCAGTTGCTTCCCATAGTGCTCAGAGCCATTTGAACCGTTTAGTCAATTTTTTTAAAAAAATCCGATGAATCGTGCATAAATCGTGAAATAATTAATTATTAAGCTGTAACCCAAAGCATGTGGGATATTATTGTGTGTTTCATGTACATAACGAATATCTGAATGAAGGAATCATAACCATAACGAAAGTGGCTAGGCATTTTTTAGTCCGATTAATCGTGCATAAATCAAGTGGATAAAAACGTGAAATAGGGAGAAATTAAAGTGCTTCGTATTTTTATAAAAGCCAATGAATTGTACATAATTCATGTGGGCAGAAACGTTAAACTGAGAAACTGAAGTTCGAAGTAATTCCGAATGTTGCTGGAAATAGTAAACCATCTAGTTCCATTGAATTTTGCCTTCATGTTGTAAATCAACTAAGAACAAGGAACTGTGCAGATTCAAGACGCACACAACAGTCGATGTATACAGAATGCACACAACAGTCGATAGGACAACTCGTGAAACTCATGATGACACGTGCTTACGTCACGATGACGTAGGGCTATCCACACCTAGTGTGAAATGAATGCTACCCGGAAGACACACACGCTTATCACAGCCAGACAGTTCAGCTGTGGCCGAACATCCTATTGATACAGGGCATTCAGTGAACTGCAGTGATGTGAAGATTCTAACATCCATCTCTGCCTCAGTGGAAGGGTTTTGTTGGTTTACAACGTATTATACTCTTTCCAACTGTATTGAGTTGTACGGTTTACTGTACGTGATACTTAACTCGATAGCTGGAATATTAAGTAATAGAAACGGGCAAACTAAAACACTTAACTGTTTCGAAACAAATGTAACAGTACAGTATAATGTTTCGATACGCTGTTTCAAAACAGTTTGTGTTTTGTAATTTAATAAACCTACACATTTCATTATCTTGAATATCTACTGTATAAGTATGTCCATATAAACACAAATGAGGTGCGAGAGCGCTAATCATTTCGCAGAAAGTATGAAACTATCACTTGGGCGTTTTGGCAGTTTCGTATTTCCTGCAGCAAATGCGCTACTTTCGTGTTGTGTGACTTTCATACTTTTCAATTGGCTGAGGACAGCCATAACTGAAGACAGAAGAACCACCACGAACGGAACTGAAGGTAGGAGCAAACTGCAGAAGCAACGGATATGCTACTGGGATTCCCATATTCTGTTAGTATGGGTAATATACCAATCCTGCTAATTTCCATGCACGTAAAGGGAATCATTGTGGATAATAGGGACAGTGACTATAGAGTCACAAATAACGCCAAATAATTCGAATAAATAACAAAATATAACAGAAAAAAATTTTGTCTTTCAAGGTGTTTGGAACCGTTACTATAAAGTCACCATGCTTCCCAGCCCTTCCCGTTCACCATTACGCTATCAGTGATATGTCAAACAGATTTCTTGCAATTATACCTACATCAAATTTTTGTATATGTCTAATAACTGTCACTCTACGCCTTTTTTTATTCAAAATGTTGTAGGCTTACTTGTGTTTCTTAATACGATTACTGTACATGAAAAGAGAAGCGTATGTTATAAAAAAAGTGTAATTTAATCGAATGATTTTCACATATTTATTATTTTTAATGTGAATAGTATGCGTTGTTTTATTGTTTGGTTAGTGTTTATACAGCAGATGTTACGCCATTTCGTAATAGGACAGTCAGCTAGAAACGAAGCTTTATTTTCGGATATCTTAACCTTCATTCTATTGCTTGTCAAAAAGATTTCGACACACTTGAATGTGTTTCATGAAGTGTTATGTTGTGTTTCAGTATCTTTGCCGAGCCCGAATCTCGTACGACACAGAGCGGAATGAAACATCACTGTTTCGATACAATTAGTCGCTTCCAAGCGCAGGTGGACTGAAACAGCCTCATTATGAAACAACGATACAGTTTCTGTGTCTGGCTCGAGATCGAATCTTGTGCGGTTATCCGAGACAGGGGCGGAATGAAACACCACTGTTTCGAAACAGTGAACCACAGCCGTTCCGAAACACTGAAACAGTTCCACGTATCGATACACTGTATCGAAACATAGAAACAGTGGCCAAGTCTATTAAGTAATCAAAATTGGAAGTGAAACGTGGACGATATAAATAGATTAGACAAGAAGAGAATAGAAGCTTTCTAAATGTGGTGCTACAGAAGAATGATGAAGATTAGATGGGTAGATCACATAACTAATCAGGAGGTATTGGATAGAATTGGGGAGTAGAGGAGTTTGTGGCACAACTTGACTAGAAGAAGGGATCGGTTGGTAGGACATGTTCTGAGGCATCAAGGGATCACCAGTTTAGTACTGGAGGGCAGCGTGGAGGGTAAAAATCGTAGAGGGAGACCAAGAGATGAATACACTAAACAGATTCAGAAGGATGTAGGTTGCAGTAGGTACTGGGAGATGAAGAAGCTAGCACAGGGTAGAGTAGCATGGAGAGCTGCATCAAACCAGTCTTAGGACTGAAGACCACAACAACAACAAAATTTTATGTCTTGCTCCATATCGTTTTTAGCAATGAATCGTATTACATCATACGCACCAAGAGAAATGTTGTTATTCAATTATACCTTGCCAGGAAACATAGTTCCCAATGCATTTATTTATAGCTGTGCGTCCACGCCCGTACCACGCAGCGTCATATCTTCTGAACTAGGTGTCATACAATGATAATAACTTTACAGGTAAACTCAGCGGCATGGGTGCGTACTGTCTGCAAGATATTTTGTCAATAGAGTTGGTTCAAATGGCTCTGAGCACTATGGGACTCAACTGCTGAGGTCATTAGTCCCTTAGAACTTAGAACTAGTTAAACCTAACTAACCTAAGGACATCACAAACATCCATGCCCGAGGCAGGATTCGAACCTGCGACCGTAGCGGCCTTGCGGTTCCAGTCTGCAGCGCCTTTAACCGCACGGCCACTTCGGCCGGCGTCAATAGAGTTAATAGCAACGAAGAGATAAATTTAAACGTCGTACATGATGCAACGCGCTGCTTATGTAGCCATATCTCCAGAAGCATTATACGTACAATGATACAATTTTGTAATTACCTTCAGTAATACATGTGCATTCTGTCTGTGAAATGTATCTCGAATAAAGAAGTAATGATAGTCATGCCTCATGCGGTACTTTTACTGTACGAATAGCGGAAATGTAGTAAGCGATAAACATAATTCATCATTTTGTCGGGGTTATCGGCGAGAAAAGAAATTGTAAACGTTTGAAATCATGTTTAACATTTATTGGAAATCGCTAAGTGTTCCCATTCTCAAATACTGGATCAATAACATCCCGGAATTCACGCGTCGAGCGATGTTATTCTTTTTCACCCCCAACCCATCCCTTTGATAGTAGGTCGTTCGTATGGGTCAAATAGCTCTTAGCACTATGGGACTTAACTACTGAGGTCACCATCGACTCGCAAGTCGCCGAAGTGGCGTCAAATCGAAAGACTTGCACCAGGTGAGCGGTCTACCCGGCTGGAGGCCCTCGCCACACGCCATCATCATCAGTCCCCTAGAACTTAGAACTACTTAAATCTAACTAACCTAAGGACCATCACACACATCCACGCCCGAGACAGGATTCGAACCTGCGACCGTAGCGGTCGCGCGGTTCCTGACTGTAGCGCCTAGAACCGCTCGGCCACTCCGGCCGGCCGGTCGTTCTTACCCACACAGTGACTGCCACGAGATAGTAAGGTACATGCGTACGAAGTTTGGTTGAAGTCGGTCCAATGTTTTAGGACGATATTAGTAATTTTTTTTCCTCCTCTTGAAGAATCAATTTAGTCAAGATCGCTAGCAATTCTCTTTATTACTATGACCCGTCTGGTCAGATCTACGCTGTCATCATCGTATGATGACGGTAGAGATCTATCGAAACCGGTCATAGCAATAAAGAGAATTGCTGGCAATGTTGGCTAACTTGATTCTTCAAGAATACTATAACTTCCACATAACCTCCAAATTGACGCAATGTCAAACACACATAATTTTTCCTCCATTATTTGCCACTTTTGAACATCAACAAAGCCTTTTTGTATCTTCGGCTGTATTGTGTAATCCTACTTGGCTCCTGGCATCCTCGGTAAGTAAAAAGACACTGATTACGGCCTGCTCGTTAATGGTGCTTTGTGCGATTAAAAAAAAACTGGTAGTCTATATAATGTTTTTACTCAAGCAGCAACTTCTGCTGCTGATCATGACGTTCTTTAAATAAGAATAACACGTTCAGCCGTCCAGTGGAGCGATTTCAAATACAGGATGAACAACGTAAAACCGTCCGCCTAACGTAACAGCTGCAGAGACGGTAGATCATATAGGAATGAAATTTTATGTGTGATACGTACTTTAAATGTTGTGTCAATAACATCATTGTTACGACAGACGTTCAAAGATATCACATTGGGTAACGATGTACGTGTGTGCTAGACTGGCCGTATTGAGGGTTATTTGACGCAAAACGTTATTGTCTGTTGTCTTGATTTCTCTTTGAACGGTCACCTCCAGTTCAAAAGTATTGTGCGGATTACATGCACAATCCCAGGACAACTCTGGGAATGTGGAAACCAACGTCCACCGCTGACAACTGGTTCATTTGTGAAAGTTGCGCCAATGCGACTTAGTGAAACGTTTAATGTGTGACACGCTGCTCCGTCTTGTAGTTGGTACAGTGGACTCGCATTCGGGAGGACAACGATTCAATTCGGCGTTCGGCCATCCTGATAGATCGCTTAAGGCAAATTCCAGGATGGCTCCTCTTAAAGGGGTCGGCCGATTTCCTTCCCCATCCTTCTTCAAGTTGTGCTTTGCCCATAATTACTTTTTGTCGACGGAATGTTGAACACTAATCTTTCTTCCTCCAGATGCCGTGTTGTGGAAGCTTCGGCTAGCATTATTCTTTTCGAACGACATCGCTCTAGCACATCTGGAGGAAGGTATCTCGCAATGGAAGACTATACGCCACAGCTAACTGTCGGAAAGATTGTGTTCAGTGGCACTAGGGTATACTGTGTACATACTAACGGATTGTAGTGTACATAATTTATTTTCTTTGAACACTCGCAAAGGTGACTAACAGAATTAGGCGAAACGTGTTAGAGTAAAATACAAAATTGAAATAACCCTTACAAAATGCGAGTCGTAGTTTTTATTATCTATTAGATGAACGTCAATCAATTAGCGTCTGAGGAAAAATGGCTGCAAATATTAATGACGTAGCTGCAACGTTTTGATAAAGAGAAATCTGTGAAATGTCGCTCCGACTAGGCTGTGCACTAAACGTTTCCTGCTGGCAAATCTACTGATGGAAGAAAAGTTTACGTCTTTGTTCTACGGAAGGCTACCGAGCAAGATAGACTGTTAACACACTGCTGCAAGTAGCCAGTTTGATTACCTGTTATTATTTGTTTGAAATCAGGTTTGAATAGATGAGGAAACGCAGAGACTTTAACATCGTGACCTATAGCCATACTGTAAATTTGAGTTGGGTTTTTCTGCCCGCGGATGTGTACAATGAGATGCACGAAATTCATGGTAAAGCTTCAACATCAATTTAATTTCATCGTGTTTGAATTTTTACTGTTAAAACCTGTTCACTTGCTGAGATGTGCCACTCACATTCATTTGTTACCGTGCCACTCGTAAGTTGGTCGACAGCATCGTCGTTGCCGAAAAAAGTCTCTTCAGTTTTGATATGGCAGAAGTATGCCGGAAAAAAAGACAAAAAAAAGCGAGGAACTCGCCTGAATGGCGGGGGTTCCTCGTTCCGAGAGACCCTACGTAAATATTGCAGTATTTAATTACACGCCACGCTTAATAAGCTGTCAGGCTGCGCTAATGGCAGAAGTTTGATTATGCCGAACCGGTGGCTGCGCGCGTCTATAACTGCCCTCGAGATGTTTGTTAATATTTCATTAAACCCGAGGCGGAGCCTCGGATGCCGGCGGTGTTCTCTTACGTGGTGGAGCGACTTTACACGAGGCTCGGTTTTCAACGCTCCATCTCTCACTACAGTGCCTCATTACTAATATTATGACAATGAAATTAACACCGCTCTAATTCTCCGCGTAAGGGCGGTGAACATTATTAATACACGCCTGGCAGCAGAAATACTATGAGTCGTCGGCGGTAATGGACTTACGTCCCAAAAGAGTTGGCGTAGCAGTTGGAGCAGCAGAAGGGCAGACGATGTGACACATCGATCATTGAGACTCAGTACGTAATGTTGGCAACGGTCATAGCCTTCTCGTTGGTTGTAGCGTTGTACTTGAGATGTTTCACAATTCCTATTACTCACTTCAGAAACAGGACCCCTCGGCTGTTTTTGTGTAAAGGAATGCTCGATATCGTATCAGACGTATGATTTTCATTCTTTCTTCCAAAAAATAGAGAGCGCTGTTTGCATTCTGACCAATGTAAGCTAGTTTCTCAGCAGAAAAATTTCAGGTGAACTGGTAACGAAGCAGATTGAATTCAAATAGCGAATATTTGCAAGTGTATTTCCAGACTTTACATTACGTAATATACATTGACACCTGATCGTGAATACGACATTTGGTAATGATGTGGAATTTGTCAGTTTAATGTAACTTTTCTTTGCACAATTTTGTTTCACAGTTACTACTTCATATCCAAAAATTCATCTATTGAGTAGAAGGAATCGTCACCCAGAATTCTTTTAGTTTATTTTTAAATTCTGGTTCGCTGTCTATCAGATTTTTAATGCTATTTGGCAAATGAATGAAATTGTGGCAGTATAATTCATCCCTTTTCTGTACCATAGTCAGATCTATTCCACAATAGCGTAGATCATCCATTTTTCTAGTGTTGTGACTATGCGCTTCGCTATTACTTTTTAACTGGGATGGATTATTAATAACAAATTTCATAAGTGAGTATATCTATTGCGAAGGTACTGTGAATATACGGAGTTCCTTAAATAAATGTATCTTGAGTGGGCTCCAGCTATTATTTTAATTACACGTTTTTGTGCAATGTATGCCTGTTTTTGATGAATTACCACAAAATATGATGCCATGCGGAAGCAGGGAATGAAAATGGACATCGTAGGGCTAATTTATTGATATGTTTATCACCAAAATCTTCAGTAGCTCTAATAGCATAAGTAGCTGAACTTAATACATTCAGCAGATTATCAAAGTAATTCTTCCAGTTCAATTCCTTATCGATACACACACTTAGAAATTTTAAATATTCTGCCTTAGCGACAGACTTCCGTTCATAGTCTACATTTATCAATGGTGTTATGCTATTTACTGTACAGAACTGTATATACTGTGTTCCGTCAAAATTTAGTGAGAGTCCATTTGCACATAACTAATTAATAATTTTCTGAAAGACATTATTTACAATTTCCTGAATTAATTCTTCCTTGTTGGGCGTGATTACTATACTTGTATCATCAACATTAAGAAATATCCTTGCACCTTCATGAATACAGAGCGGAAAGACATTAATATATATTAAGAACAATAAAGGACCCAAGATTTAACTCTGTGGGACACCATTCTTGAAACCTCCGAGTTACAGGACTCTGCTAATTTTTGCAGCCTATCTGTAGTGTTAATTTCAAACTTCTGAATGCTTCCAGTTAAATATGAATTAAACTATTTGTGCACTGTCCCACTCATACCACAATACTTAAGCTTACATGGAAGAATTTCGTGAGTCACATAGCCAAAAGCTTTTGAGAGTTAACGAAATATCCCAGTGGGTGATGTGCGTTATTTAGAATATTTAATATTTGATCAGTGCAAGTGTATATAGCATTTCCTGTGGACAAGCCTTTCTGAAAACCAAATTGACATTGTGTTAGTACCTCACTTTTACAAATATGTGAAGTTACTCTTGAACACATTATTTTTTCAGGAATTTTGCATAAAGCCGTTAGAATTGAGATCCAGTGCAAGTTGTTAACAACAGACGTATCCCCTTTTTTATGTAGTGTTTTAACAATATCATATTTCAGTCTACCCAGAAAAATTTCTTGTTTCAGTGAGTTACTAAGATGTGTCTGAGAATCCACTTATGTGTTGAGAACAGGCTTTTAGTACTCCGTTGAAAATGCCATCAATTCATTGCAAACTTTTACTTTTGAATGAATTTATTATTTTTCCTTATTTCATTAGGAGTACTCCGGAATTTGCGTTACAAACAAGGAAAGCCCCGAACCTTGGCTAGTACCATGTGTTTTAGGCCCTATTTTTAATTTAATTCGTGGATAATTTGTCCTACACTAAATGCATGAAAGCTTAGTGCATGTGTAAGTGTATTTAGCATTTGGTTACAAAATAAACATGATGACTTCCACGGCATGTGAAGCGTCGCTCTGTTGCATTCAGCCGCAGACTACGTGATCGGCACTGATTGCCTGAATATTAAAATTCGTTACCTACGTGAGTCTTCGTCTTGTGCTTCACCTTCTTCCGTTCGCGAATTCCCGTGTCTCCTTAGGTCGTCCCTATTACAAGGGAATATTTCAGGCGTAAATAAACGATTTTGATGAAACTTGGCAGATATGCAGAGGGGTCAAACTAATGCCACAACTTTTTTTTCGTTTTTGCCTAGCTTCATTTTTGAAGGGTAAAAGGTAATTTGACACGTTAGATGTAGAGGGAATATCTTCCAAACCACCATATATAAATCTATAAACGTTTTTCGCATTTAATTTTGAAATGTAATTATTGTTTATAAATCTGTATAATCAATTTTCACGATAATTTACAATTTTGTAAAATACCCTACTATCTTTAACTAATTTTGAACAATTAAAAATTTTGTTACAAAATAAATTAAACACGCTTTCATGCACATCCATCCAAGTGTAATAAAGCTGGTTTCTGAAATACCATTTTCGGAAAATAAACAGTGCACAGTATGCTGTTGGAGTATTGTAAACAGACCTAATTAAAATTCTGAACATGCTTTATTATTTCTTATTTAATTTTGTTTTATGTTGACACTTTACGTTTTGAATTCGATTTTTTTTTCAGCTTACTTTTTCAAATAAATGTATTTTACTAACTGAAAATAAGAAGTACCTCATCACTGATTCAAAATCATTATACTAATGAATACCTGCAAAGATATGCTTAAAAACTAAAGTTTTTTACACCGTGCACATAAAATGAACGAACGTTCTTCGTATAGTACACACGACGGAAAGCAAAACATAAAACAAAATTCAGCAGGCATGTATCGGACATATTCAAGTGTATTGGAAAACCTTCAAGAGAATTAATTGTGCGCTAATGGCTGCAGCTTGATTAAACTGTTTCTCAAGTAGAGACTGGCGTCATAACCGTTCAGCAGAAAAATTCCTCACAGGGTACTGCCAGCATCGAAAGCCATATACGCCCATTAGTTATACGTGTCCCGTCGAGCCTTCTGGGATCATCAGATGAACTAGTTCCAAGACGTTAAATAAGACGCTCAAAACGGTTCTTTGACATAGGCTAATCTTGCCACGGTTCAAATTGGGGATTTCCGCTGACAAGGCTAGATATTAGGGATGTCGTCAAGAAATACCTCGACAAACAGAGAAAAGTAGTCCCCAAAGGGCATAACCCCGGTCCTGATTTCCGTGATTCATCCATAGCCCTATCAGAATTGCTTACAATACAAAGCACTTCAGATCATCTTCAATCATAGCGTCAATTTGAATTTCTTCAGTAATTCTGAACTTTCTATTCTTGAAGTGAAAATTCAAATATCTAGAATGATAATGATACCATCGTCACAGACGGTCTTAGTCCGGAAAGGTTGTGACTCCCAGACACACGAAAATGATGGTAAGGGTACACGAGCACTCCCGAGCTTCAATTAGCCTGATGGTATGCGGGAACTCAAATGAAGACCAACATCCTCCTGTGGTTGTTTGTAAGGTACAGAATATGTTCGACAACGGGACTGAAGGCTGACCACCTAGTAAAAATTCCAAGTGATTTGTTTGAAATGATCCTCTTGGAAATGTGGAGAAAGGAGAGTAAGTGCCCTCGTTGTATTCCAAAAGAGCAATTTCCTGTCTTGTTAAGCAGATTATTATTGGAATTAGTGAAACTGTGAGCAAATATTTACTGTAAGGATTTAAAGTTAAGGGCCTGCGTTCACCGAATCATACTGAGGAGCTGAAAAGCGTTCCTGATGGATTAGGTGAGGACATTGATGAAATAGGAAGAAATTTTGATGAGAGTTTATTACAGTTGTTGAAGGAACATCGACAAAGTTCTGAAAAGAAGGCACGAAAACGAGGAAAGAAAGTAATAGCCCTAGGAACGAACGTATCTGTCACATATTTCCATTAGACTGAAAACGAACCTCCTGTGAGTTTTTCTGTTTCAGCATCGCTTTGTCCTGCCAAAAAAGCCTTTCGTCCTCGAGTAGCTAAAATTTTCACAAAAACAGACTAATTCGTGTAAGCTGCAAAACAATTGTAGACGTATTTATATGCAGTATTGGCCATATGAACGGGAAAAGTTATAGCGCCAAATCTGATTGGACTGAATGTGTAAAATACCGCAGAGGGATGCGTGGCACATGGAGTAGTGGAAGTACTGACCCGTACAATAACTGTCACCATTTTGAGGATTGAGATTATGAAATTATGGATGATAGTGACAAGGACAAAGACTACATACCAGAGTGAAAATCATAGGAAGACGTTAAATATGCCTTGGAATTACATATACTGTCTCTGAGATATTCTTCGAATTATTTCCTGATATTATTAGAAGATTTCTGTATTTTGAATTATTTTCTTGATAATGTGATGTTTCTCATTTCTTGTGACATTTGTGTATTTCCACTTCCTTTTGATTTATGTCCAGTATTGCTAATCATTCTTTGTTATTTTTGTTTGTTTAATACATGTAAAGCTTTGAAAGTTGATTAAACAATTTCTGAGAACGATTAAAATGGACCGAGAAGCATTTTTTATTTACTTACTGGGTAGCATGAGCAGCCTTCAAATTTAGAACTCATTTTCAAACGAAATAAAGCAAGATATTCAATTAGCCCCAAATACGAGTCTACTTGGACATATTAAAAAAAATTGTCGGGCTTTGTTTCAGTATTTTCTAATTCTGATGTGAACTAAGGGAACCTACGAGTTACGTCAGTACATAAGATATTTAAAAAAACACACACAAGGGTGTCCAAGTTGCCTCGTATACGGTACCGAAGCTAGATTTACATTTCAATTAATCTGTGAATACTCTGCATGAAACCACAAATAAACACGAATTTGTAAGATCATTGCGATTTAATGTGTAAATAATTCATGGAGCATACAGTTACTCAAACTACAACTAGCAGGCAGTAAACAACGTTTATGCCTTCTAACAAATCGGAAGCACCATTAAAACACCACATACTGTTACCACAAATTTTCCAAAATTTTAAATTAATATTAACGCTGTTGCTGTTAAAAATTAACACACATGGTTTATCAAGGAAGTATGTTTAAAGCTCTAGAGCTCATACGTCTCTCGTCGGATACGTAATCAAACAGTATTGCTAAGTCAACATTTGTTTTCTTATTGCTCGATATTTTTTCCTCCATTAATATACTAATACGTGAGTGTTTTAATAAAAGCGTACCAATATACAGGCAGCATGTGCACAGACAAGTGCTGATCTGAAGGATAACATCGATAATAATGTAAACAGATTATAGATCAACAACATCACGTCTAGAACTTATATAACATAACGCATGTCGCAGAAATTCTCCCCAAACAAATCAGTTAGTAACATTCTTAATATCTGACAAAATGTACAAGCAGAGATCGTATTTGCGTCCTACGATGGAGAGTTATTTTGTACAAATATGAGTTTTTGTAGACAGTGCATTAGGTGCAAGCATTGGTACAAGTTGGAGATTGGCCAAACGTTTATTTGGCTTTAGCAATTATTGCAGTAACAATTAATTTTCGCCACCAGTCCTTTACAGCGGTGAATAATAATTAGCAGTTATTTGTGTTGTGGTTCGCTGACGGAGAATAGATCAGGTGTATAATTCTTTCATAGTTCTGAAGATTATGTGCCGCATTTGTTGCTTTTTCTATTACAGCTTACGTGCAAAGAAAATAATTTATTTCCTACCAACAAAGCATTCATAATCCATGACAAACGCATCGGTTTTCGTTTATTTTCCGTATCTATCACGGAGAATATGGGATGTCAGTTGTTTGCATACTCAACAAATTTGCTCCAGAAAAAATTTTAAGTTTAATTTCTGCTGAAATAAACTAGCTGCAACCACTATAGTGCCACGAAGCCATAGACCCAAGTTGTCAACAAGGCACTATCCAAGTTGGTGGCTCCATAATTGAGTGGGCTGTGTTTACTTGTAACAGACTGGGTCCTCTAGATGTTCGGCTATTAGGAGGCCTTTTCAGCCATTCATGAACGTCACGTTCTCAAACAAAAATGGAATTTTTATGGACGACAGTGTTCCATGACACTGGGCCACAACTGTTCGCGACTGGTTTGAAGAACATTCTAGACAGTTCCAGCGAATGGTTTGCCCTCTCAGATCGCCCGACGTGAATCCCATCGGACATTCATGGAAAGTTGTCGAGAGGTCAGATCGTGCACGAAACCGGGCACTGGCGACACCCGCAGCTATGCTCGGCTAATAGAGGCAGTCCAAGGACTTGTTGAGCCCATTCCACATGCAGTTGCTGTGCTGCGCAGGGCGAAAGGAGGTCCGACACGATATTCATAGGTAGTCCATGGCTTTTGGTATCTCACTGTATATCCATATATCATGGACTTTGATTTGTTAAAGAATATTCTAATAATGTACGCTACGTTAACCAGATCGCATGGAACACTACCCAAAGTAGCTGTCGAATGAATTGTGCCGTGCAGGATGTACGCAAAAAATTCTGTCAGTTTCATTGCGAAAACAATTTAGTTTCATTAAAATCAATTGTTCACTCGCCTAGATTCTTTCATTTAATGCCAACAAATAATCTGAATTGCTTTTGAATACATTACGGGAAAGGCAGTGATCAATGTCTTACAACTATTTACTATTGAAAACAGTCTTGATCTCGATTTATTTATCAAGGTGACCGGTTTCGACCACTACTGTGGTCATCTTCAGACCATTGAGTAGGAACCTCTTTCTGTTGGAGAATTCTCCAACAGAAGCCGACTTCAAAAGTGGATAGACACGTACATTAACACTCCGTAAAAAGCTAGTCTCAGTGCTAACAAAGTACTACTATAAGTTTAACGCAGTTCTTACATTAATCAAAATATCGGTAACGAAATCTGAAAAGTATCAGATTTTGATTTCACACAGACAATAATAATAATAATAATAATAATAATAATAATTTCGGAGCTAAATGTTCATTTGACACTACAGTAGTGAAGCCATAGTCACAGTACACAACTTTTTTCTTTAAAAAAAGGGGTTACATTACCGGTTTCATCGAACTACGTCGTCAGTTTCAAATGTAGAACGTTAGTTGGAGAAAATATAGTGGGAATTGTGACCATAAACATGACAACAATTACGAATAATAATGAGACTAGGCAACTGAGGCAATGATGCCACAATCAAGTCACTACAAGCTATGCCCGTGCTTGCCCATTCGTTCATTCCATGTCCTGTAGAATAGATAAAAACTAGAATAGGTTAAAAATTGCCACGGATTCTTGCAATATGTCCCGCTGTGAAACAACGATCGTGTGGATGATATAAATTCACAAGTCTGAAAATTAAACACATATATGTACACTTAATAATTATCAAGCACAGCAAGCTTCCATATGGAATGCAGCACGTGATTTTACTATGTTCCGAAAAAAGAATCTCAAAACACTCTGTACTCTCATGTAGGACTGACACTACCAACTTGCTAACATAACATTGCTCCATTTGCCAGGTAACCCATTCTGTCACTAGAGGGCATGAATTTAGTATAGAAACACAACGAACAGAACAGGACCACACAATGTACAATAACAGGAGGTAGATGGCGCCACTGTCAAGTTTTAACGAAACTAGGCTATATCTGAAACATAAACACGAACCAAACACTGGTATACAAACCAAAACACATTGTTTTCAGCTTTAAAATTAGATAGGAAAGAATAGTCGATAAGGTGTGATAACAAAGAAACTATGTTTCATCTCAATACAGCATTATAACAACCAAAACATTGTTGTACACACATTTTTCTCCTCGGCGGCCTCACCTCCAAGGAAGGTCGCACCCTTCAGTTTTCCAGGTTGGGGGCGGCTAGGGGATCGGCTAGAGCTTCTAAACGGTGACGGAGACCTTGATCGGCGTGTTGGGGGAGCGTCCTCTCCATTGGCTAGCTTGCCGCGATTGTGACCTACGTCGTCCTGCACCCACATCTTACAGTTCATCTTCGTCGTCCTGGAGTTGGCATCGGCTAAGATCGGTCTGCTGTCTTCTGGCGCGGGCGTCAACAAATATCCGCCGCCTTTCTCGACAATAGCGTATCACATGTCCCGGTCGTCCGCAGTGAAAACATACTGGTTGGTTATCCTGGGTCTTCCAGACGTCAGTCTTCCTTGGTGTCCCAACAGGCTCCTCACGCAGCATTGTAGGAATGTAACTTCGCCTGCGTCTCGACTTTTTCACCGTTTTAAAGGGAAATGAAGGACGAGAGATTGGGTTCAACGACTGTTCCACTTCCTCCCATATGACCTCTTGAAGCGTCTCGGTTTTTTGCCCGCCGTGCAGTCCAAGTGCCTTCTGAACTTCCTCTGTCACTATCTGACGAAGAACACATGTGAAATAAGTTTCTTCCTCCATCACAGACATCGATCCCACGTTTGGAAGCCGTTCAAACTTCTTGCGTGCAATTCTTTTTTGATGCATTTTCTCAATACACTAGCACCATTTTGTGAAGTCGTCTGCTGTCGAAACCTCCTTCATGAGTAGGGCTTGATACAGGTCCTCAGCAACATCTTTCATGAGATGTGCAACGTTATCTTCCTCCTTCATTCTAGGGTCCACTACTTTACACAGCTCCAAGACGTCTTGAATGTAGGATGCTGTAGTTTCTCCTGGACGCTGTGCCCTGCACTTTAATTTATCTTCAGCCTTGCACTTTTGTCGTTGTGTGTCGCCGAAATACTTGCGCAGTTCCACCTGGAATACTTCCCAGCTTGTGAACGTCTCCTCGTTGTTCTCATACAATTGCTTGGCAGTGCCCCCTAAGTAGAAAACTACGTTAGCCAAACACACGGTGTCATCCCATTTGTTAAATTTGGCTATACGCTTATATACCTTCAGCCACTTGTTAGGATCTTGGCCATCGTCACCAGAGAACCCGGAAAGATGTCCCATGTGGTGGCACACAGTTGCAGTCATCGTAACGTCCTCTTCGTCTTCTGTCTCCGATAGATTGCGATCTTTTGAATATGGCTAGAACTCGGGTTTCTCGCCACGTAAACGGCGGCTTTGTCGTGGCCTAGTGGGAACCACGGTGTCGTCGATAATGTTCGCTATCACAAGTTCCAATACCCATCGCCTCCGCCATAATAATGTCACGTAGATGAAGGTGTAATTAGATGAATGACGAACACTAGCTTCACTTCAGCACTTGCACATACAAGAACGCGGAGCGAACTGCCTCCGGCCATATCACATACACAATTACCTTCCAGTACAATGATTCTTGACATTTCTGGATACTTCTAGAACGTACTCGAACCAAATATAGGAATTAAACTTTTACAGTTCAGGTGAGCTTTGAACTCACGACCCTCCATGAAACAGTCTAGTATCATAACCACTATACCATGGTGACAGTGCTACTCAGCTTCTTCCTGCGACAATATTAATTAATGTTTACGTATTTGCATGAGGTATGTTGAAAATACTGAGACAGGACTTTATGCAAACATTAATTCCCAAAAATCGTGTTTCAGAAGCCAGCTTTATTACACAGGGGTACATGTGGCTTGAAAGCTCCACTAATTTACACTCCTGGAAATTGAAATAAGAACACCGTGAATTCATTGTCCCAGGAAGGGGAAACTTTATTGACACATTCCTGGGGTCAGATACATCATATGATCACACTGACAGAACCACAGGCACATAGACACAGGCAACAGAGCATGCACAATGTCGGCACTAGTACAGTGTATATCCACCTTTCGCAGCAATGCAGGCTGCTATTCTCCCACGGAGACGATCGTAGAGATGCTGGATGTAGTCCTGTGGAACGGCTTGCCATGCCGTTTCCACCTGGCGCCTCAGTTGGACCAGCGTTCGTGCTGGACGTGCAGACCGCGTGAGACGACGCTTCATCCAGTCCCAAACATGCTCAATGGGGGACAGATCCGGAGATCTTGCTGGCCAGGGTAGTTGACTTACACCTTCTAGAGCACGTTGGGTGGCACGGGATACATGCGGACGTGCATTGTCCTGTTGGAACAGCAAGTTCCCTTGCCGGTCTAGGAATGGTAGAACGATGGGTTCGATGACGGTTTGGATGTACCGTGCACTATTCAGTGTCCCCTCGACGATCACCAGTGGTGTACGGCCAGTATAGGAGATCGCTCCCCACACCATGATGCCGGGTGTTGGCCCTGTGTGCCTCGGTCGTATGCAGTCCTGATGGTGGCGCTCACCTGCACGGCGCCAAACACGCATACGACCATCATTGGCACCAAGGCAGAAGCGACTCTCATCGCTGAAGACGACACGTCTCCATTCGTCCCTCCATTCACGCCTGTCGCGACACCACTGGAAGCGGGCTGTACGATGTTGGGGCGTGAGCGGAAGACGGCCTAACGGTGTGCGGGACCGTAACCCAGCTTCATGGAGACGGTTGCGAATGGTCCTCGCCGATACCCCAGGAGCAACAGTGTCCCTAATTTGCTGGGAAGTGGCAGTGCGGTCCCCTACGGCACTGCGTAGGATCCTACGGCCTTGGCGTGCATCCGTGCGTCGCTGCGGTCCTGTCCCAGGTCGACGGGCACGTGTACCTTCCGCCGACCACTGGCGACAACATCGATGTACTGTGGAGACCTCACGCCCCACGTGTTGAGCAATTCGGCGGTACGTCCACCCGGCCTCCCGCATGCCCACTATACGCCCTCGCTCAAAGTCCGTCAACTGCACATACGGTTCACGTCCACGCTGTCGCGGCATGCTACCAGTGTTAAAGACTGCGATGGAGCTCCGTATGCCACGGCAAACTGGCTGTCACTGACGGCGGCGGTGCACAAATGCTGCGCAGCTAGCGCCATTCGACGGCCAACACCGCGGTTCCTGGTGTGTCCGCTGTGCCGTGCGTGTGATCATTGCTTGTACAGCCCTCTCGCAGTGTCCGGAGCAAGTATGATGGGTCTGACACACCGGTGTCAATGTGTTCTTTTTTCCATTTCCAGGAGTGTATATAGCAAAAAATGTTTTCATTTTTCAGAATTACTTAATCGTGGTGGAGTATTTAGCAAAATTTCAAAGTTTATTTTATATTTTCCATGAACATTAGTTACATATCAAATTTTAAATGAAAACATTTTTATATATCATCGTTTCCAAGACATTCCCTCTAAATCTAAAGTGCCAAATTATTTTTGGGGTGTATTTTCCCCTTAAAAGTGAAATTGCCAGAAATAAAAAAATGCATATTGCACTATTGTCCCCCACCCCCACCCCCTCCTCTACACACACACCAAGTTTGCTTTATTGATATTGTGGATTGTTCCCTTCTAAGTTTCTCATATAAATTCTATTAAGTGTATCACCGACTAGCAATGAATTCACAAAATGTGTCAAACAGTTTTTGTATTTGGGGCAACTGCACTCCATTATTGGATCAGCAGAACATTGAAATGCCCTTTAGTGCTTTTGATAGTCCAAACAGAACCTTCAAAAGCAGTGTTTCGATGTTTCCTTCCCGGAAAGTAATGCAATTTTTGATTTTTCGCAGTGAATCACAGAGTTGTGATGCAAATACTATTCTCAACGTGAGATTTTCAGCAGTATATGGAGATATGTACGTTGAGAAAGTGTAGACTAGGTATAGAAACAATTAAATCGGCCTGTGAACAGAAGATATTAAAAGATGGATTTACGAGTGTAATGGAAGAGAATTGAGAGGAACAATACGTGTAGCTAAGCAAACGGATGGTACATTTACCAGCGAATTTCTTTGCTAAATTGCAAGTGCCATGAAAATATCGAGACAACGGCCGTATGTTAGGTGTGCAGCTGACAGAATAAAATATGCTTGAATAACATGGATGCCAATGCCTTGAAGACTTCAACTCACGGAGTTTTCGGGAGGATGCCCTTATTTCCTACAGGAGTTTACAAGCTGATAATAATGCTACTGAAACTCCTAATTGCGTACAACAACACGAAAAAACGCAAATTCTCAATTCCTGTTTGCTCTCGCGTATAGCTGCAGTACATTTTTTGTCGCTGACGATATAGGCATTTTTACAATTTTTATTTTCAAGCCAGGTCACCCGAACACGGTAGAATGATAACTGTAAATCGGATCGCAATTGGAACCTGCGCCATTGCCTTGCTAGGATAAGCAAACGTCGGTATTCAAGAGCGGATGGGTGCCCAGTTTTAACCTGTCAGCAACTTCCGGAACAGCACACATTCTGCTGTTGTATATTCATTCTTTCAACAGGGAAGCGTGTTATAATATTTTCGGTATGATAAGGGTAATTTATGCCGCTAATTATTGCGCTGAATCCTGACAGTGTTGATCCAGTGTAGTGGTTCTCGAATGAGGGGTTCCACTACCACCGACGTGTTGCGCCCATGTCATTACGTTTGGACACGTATACGAATCGACAGCCCGGTCGGTAACACAAACTGCTCGTGAATATTCATTGGAATCAGGAAGAAATTTGCTATTCCCAGTCCTTTGTTTCCGATTACATGGACCAACTCAGTTAAAATCACGAATCAAAATATGGGAAATACAGGCTGGACGCCAACATTCATTCGTTAATCGCACACTGATCCCCTACTCGAGGCCACAGTATATTCTGTACACCACTCTGCAAAGTTCATCAGCATTAAAAGTTTGTAATCCAGATGACTACGACCCATGAAAACTGAGTTAATGCATGTCATTATGTGAACGTGATGTCTCCGGCATACTCAAGAATTATCTGAAATTCTATCAGTACTGTTAGTTCGAATAAAACTACGATGTCATTATCAATTGGAGCCTTTTAACTCAATACATAAATAAGTCGTTTGTTAACTCGTGTAAAGATCCATTAAACTCGGGTCTATTACCGTCACGACGTCATGATGTTGAATATTCGTACCAACATAAAATTACAATGATTTATATATTTATTTACCTGTGTGCGAAGCAACTCGAACACAACTGAAAATACATCTGTAGCTAAATTTAACCGTTTCTATCCTACATTCGACGTCCTGCATATTATGCCATTTACAGAAAACAAATCTTCTACAGGACAATTTTTGGCAAAGTTGCTACTGACTCTGACGAATCGATCATGTTGAATGCAGAGGTCGGTCTGCTGTCTTTCATCTTCCTTTCCTATTGCCACTCTTCTTCTGATATTTTCGGTTGTTAGATCCATGAGAGGGAAGTGTTTTAACAGTTGGTGTTACGCAATCCGTAACTGTTCGTCCTATTTCATTACGTCCTGAATCAATTTAGCAAATTTTGGCTATCTCCACCACACTGTTGTAATGTACTCTGTACCTGAGAAGTTCAATGCAAGATGTTCTAAGGACGTGTGGACTTGTCGCCTCAAGTTACTTGTATTGGCTTACATACAATTTAGTTCCATACAGAAGCATTCTATTTGGTGTTTCGGCAACAGTGCTTGAATATGAGAGTGTACTTCTATTTCACAAATAGGTATTTTAGGTTCTGGTAACGCAGTAAGTGTGCACAGTGGGATACATGTCTATTCCAGTATTGCCTTCCTCTTCTTTTGATTAGATAAATGTTTTACCAGGATTTTGTTTTAACCAAAAATAGGGAACAGTCCCTGTTGCGAATGTTTTATTAATATCAGATGTTTTGTACAGTTAGCTCTTCTTCAGATTATATGTAATAAGTAGCAACAACCTTGTTACATAACAGTTAATTCACGAACCTGTCTAGCACCGATCAATATGATAGCTGAGCTAAATGTGAGACCTTAAATGAATCACTTGCCTTGAACAGCGTAGAACACTTAGTCACATTTAAAAGCTATTGATATGATGACAAAGAGAAAATCGCAGTTGTGAAATATGGAGATAGGGACACCTCAAATAGCAAGTGAAAAGCTCTAAATTACAGGCGTAAAATTACAACATTAATAACAAAGTAAATTAGGATCAGGAACCAAGTAAGAAACTTACCAAACCATGGAAATATGCAGTGCGAAGGTAGGTTAGTGTTCACAGCCATGTGTAACAGTGATAAACACTGCAGTAAGCAACGTATATGCTGAAGCGTGCCTGCAGCACAGTAGATTGACGTGATAGCGAAACTTGATAAATGTGCCGAATGGTGGAGCTGATAGTAAAAAGAATTGAAATAAAGCAAATGATAAACAGAATCACCGTAGTAGGAGACAAAAAAATTGAAAAGCTGATCCAAAAGTCACGAAAAAGGAAGAAGGAAAACAAGTTTTGACAAAGCTGACACACAGTCTCATAGAAAATTTGGTTTTCAGTGACCTATTGATCATTAAGCCTCAAGATTTCCAACCACTTGAAAAACTTCATTATCTCAAACTCTTCCAGAAGGGTTAACGTTTTACCTTTACATATTAAAATGTAGGATGTGAAGAGAAACGAGCGTTGGACCACAATGACCACTAGCCCTAAGATGTTCCTCCAAAGAAGGGTTGTTTTTTAAGGCAATGTTTTTAGTGAGAAGGTGCTTCTGGCTCCGTATTTTAACTTCGCGACCTGTTTGTCCAATTTATGTGCGAGGACACTGGGCACAAATTAGTCTGTAGACAGCCCAGTTGGAAAAGAAATTTTTGACTTGTAGTTCATTGTGAATGCGTTGGTAATGGATTCGATAACTGGTACACAAGGAGACCTTAACATCAGTGCTTTTGAGGAGATTGGCCAGTCTGTAAGATACGTCACCGACAAAGGGTAAGGTGTTTACACTACTGGACATTAAAATTGCTACACCACGTAGATGACGCGCTACAAACGCGAAATTTAACCGGCAGGAAGAAGATGCTGTGATATGCAAATGATAAGCTTTTCAGAGCATTCACACAAGGTTGGCGCCGATGACGACACCTACAACGAGCTGACATAAGGAAAGTTTCCATCCGATTTCTCACACACAAACAGCAGTTGACCGACGTTGCCTGGTGAAACGTTGTTGTGATGCCTCGTGTAAGGAGGGGCAATACGTACGATCACGTTTCCGGCTTTGATAAAGGTCGGATTGTTGCCTATCGCGATTGCAGTTTATCGTATCGCGACATTGCTGCTCGCGTTGGTCGAGATCCAATGACTGTTAGCAGAATATGGAATCGGTGAGTTCAGGAGGGTAATACGGAACGCGGTGCTGGATCCCAACGGCCTCGTATCACTAGCAGTCGAGATGACAGGCATCTTATCCGCATGCCTGTAACGGATCGTGCAGCCACGTCTCAATCCCTGAGTCAACATATGGGGACGTTTGCAAGACAACTACCATCTGCACAAACAGTTCGACGACGTTTGCAGCAGCATGGACTGTCAGCTCGGAGACCATGGCTGCGGTTACCCCTGATGCTGCATCACAGACAGGAGCGCCTGCGATGGTGTACTCGACGACGAACCTGGGTGCGCGAATGGCAAAACGTCATTTTTTCGGATGAATCCAGGTTCTGTTTACAGCATCATGATGGTCGCATCCGTGTTTGCGACATCGCGGTGAACGCGCATTGGAAGCGTGTATTCGTCATCGCCATACTGGCGTATCACCCGGCGTGATGGTGTGGAGTTTCATTGGTTACACGTCCCGATTACCTCTGGTTCGCATTGACGGCACTTTGAACAGTGGACGTTACATTTCAGATGTGTTGCGACCCGTGGCTCTTCCCTTCATTCGATCCCTGCGAAACCGTACATTTCATCAGGATAATGCACGACTGCTTGTTTCAGGTCACAGAAAATGTTCGACTGCTGCCCTGGCCAGCACATTCTCCACATTTAACACCAACTGAAAACGTCTGGTCAATGGTGGCCGAACAACTGGCTCGTCACAATACGCCAGTCACTACTCTTGCTGAACTGTGGTATGGTGTTGAAGCTGCATGGGCAGCTGTACATGTACACGCCATCCAAACTCTGGTTGACTCAATTCCCAGACATATCTAGGCCGTTTTTACGGCCAGAGGTGGTTGTTCTGGGTACTTATTTCTCAAGGTTTATGACCCCAAATTGCGTGAAAATGTAATCACATGTCATTTATAGTATAATATATTTGTGCAATTAATACACGTTTATGATCTGCATTTCTTTTTGGTGTAGCAATTTTAATGGCCAGTAGTGTAGTAGTACTCAGGAGTACTCAGAGTAACAGCTGTATTATTCATATTGGTTGACTCCAAATGAAGTATGTTGTATTTTGTTTCTAACCAGCGAACAGCTTTGTTAACAGCGCAGAGAATAAATACGTTAAGCAGCGATCCCTTCTTAGTGAGAAATAATTTTTTATTCTAGATACGTCGATGAGACTTTCGTTACTTTCGACGGCCCGGTTGAAAACATAAGCCCACTTGCGGAAGAGTTGTGTAGTCTGCAGTCCAAACTGGCTATTACGCACGAACTCATGCGGTCTAAACAGTCACTCAGTTGACTTAAATCTCCGGCTTGCAGAGGGGCACATCGTGTATGACATTTTCCGAAAGATGACATAGAACTGAGGGGCTTGTGAAAGACCTCATGAACTGATAATTCGATAGTCTCTTCTAACCATATACATATTCCTTGCCCGATTCGTGCGATATACTGTATCATATAATGCTAGAAGATGTACAAGTAAGATCGATAAAAGCCTCCTATATCTTTCCTTTAGAAACCCCACTCTTTATATTGAGTGAATGTTGAGGGTTTGACGACAGTATGACTTTCCCAGTATGAACTAGTATGAAGTCTGTCTGTTCTTTGTTAATAACCCTATCAACACCTCTTGACATCCTGTTTATAATTATTGGTCTTTCCTAAGCGCTGGTAAGAAGATAGAACAGAGGCAAAGACCAAAAAAGGTATGGGTGTGATGGTTCCTTTCCCAGTGCTGGTGCAAGTGAAGCAACCACATTTTTCGTGCACCAGAATATATTGCTACGGATAATATACAAGTCGACAAATTTGTTGAAGATCAAGGTAGTTGGTTACAGTGTGTTGTTGGTTCAAATGGTTCTGAGCACTATGGGACTCAACATCTTAGGTCATAAGTCCCCTAGAACTTAGAACTACTTAAACCTAACTAACCTAAGGACATCACACACACCCATGCCCGAGGCAGGATTCGAACCTGCGACGGTAGCAGTCCCGCGGTTCCGGATTGCAGTGCCAGAACCGCACGGCCACCGCGGCCGGCTGTGTTGTTGGTAAGACTTCCACCGCAGGTGTATTATAATGATACGTTCTCCAGTTCATCCAAGACACAGTGGGGCCTCTTCATGAATCTTTCGAAAGGTGAGGGTAAATGCGTTACGCCGGTGTCCAATAACAGCTATGAAAAGACCTTGCAAATACCACCAATTTTCAAGTCAAGCTGTCCGAATGGCTGTTGGCATGTTTCAAGAAAAGTGCATCACATGTGAAAAGTATAAAACAAGCGAAGAACGCGAAAGCCATGCCAAACACTACAACGACCATCCGCAAATATTGGGTACGCCCTCTCACAAAAGAATTTTCACTTCAGAATAGAACACTAAGGTCACATTAAACTTGCATACAAAATAAATCTGGATATAACACAACATAATGTGTGTGCTTGGAAACGATTAGCAGCTGAAGAATGTGTTCAACGAAGACCCATGGCTTGGTTTTGACGATTTCTGTAATTGCTCGAGCTTCAAAGTGGCACAGAGACAGTCGGATGGATTCGACGCTTCTAGACAAAGCTTTTGATTCAGTGCCACATCAACGTCTACTAAGGAAAATACTTTACATTGAAATATCGGCTCATGTCTGCATTTGGACTGAAAATTACTTGCAAAAGCGAAATGTAATACTATTATCTTTACGAATAGATGTTGTGCAGAACCTGGAAATAAAATCAGACTAATAGAGTCACACTTGGCAACAATTATTACTCTTCCCTTTGAAAACTTCGCATTAATAATTTACATTCAGATATCATACCGCAATAGTACTCCATATCACACATATAACAGTGATTCACAGATTATAAATTTATTGGTATAATTGTCATGGGTTTGTTGTCTAAGATGTTTCTACGGCTTTTGTACCAGTTTTTTGATTTCAGTAACTATTTTGCAATGTTGTTTACCTGAGTGATAATGTCCAATGGCAATACAAAAATTTCTATCATATGTTAACTGTGGTACAAGAATACAGGTTAATAAGCAAAATAATTATTGGACAATATTCATAGTTCATTTTGAAAAATCTGATTTTCGGTATATTATAGATGAATTAACTTCCAAAATATCACCTGTAAACAGTAAGTAACATTTTTAATGTTTTTAGAAAGGTAAAAAATACTTTGAAACGTGCTAAAAACGTCACTGATACATCGATTGACCCCTAGGCGTCAATTAAATCGTCTGACGCTAATAATGTTCAGAAACGGTGTTCACACTGCCATGTGCTGAATTTTATCTACTCTATACGCTCTAATCTTTTGTACAGATCGTTCTCTTACACCCTGCGTATGGCGGCTTCCTGACGGCGGGCATACAGGTTTCAGAAAATGAGCTGCAGAAGGCGTATAATACATAATTTTCGTTTTCGATCTATGGGTATAAGTTGGGATATGGTCGGGTCATCTCGACTATATGAAGCTCTTGATCACAATAGAATAGTTATGACTGCATGTGCTGTTCTGATAATACTTTGGAAGTTTCTGTAAGCTGAAAGCCTTGTCGGACTGAAAAACTGGAGGTCATTTGCCAAAACAAGGTGTGTAATGCTACGTAAATCAACGAATTATTTGATGAAATGCACTCCGTCTTCAGGCCACGAGTGGCCTACCGGGACCAAGCGACCGCCGTGTCATCCTCAGTCGAGGATACGGATAGGAGGGGCGTGGGCTCAGCATACCGCTCTCCCGGTTGTTATGATGGTATTCTTGACCGGAGCCGTTACTATTCAATCGAGTAGCTCCTCAATTGGCATCACGAGGCTGAGTGCACCCCGAAAAATGGCAACAGCGCATGGCGGTTAGATGGTCACCCATCCATCCAAGTGCCGGCCACGCCCAACAGCTCTTAACTTCGGTGATCTCACGGGAACCGGTGTATCCACTGTGGCAAGGCCATTGCCCAAGTATTTGATGGTAGGGAAGAATTTTGTACATGGAAAGGTAGTGTACCTATGTCACATGATTAGTTTTTTCAATCTAGTGGCCGAATGCAGAATGACATGATGGAACGCGTACTAGAAACTGCCATAAGCAGTTTACGACAGTTTCCCCTTTTTGTTATTGTGAGACAGGAGATGTTGATTTTATGAACCATTTTTAAATACGAGCTCGTATTACGAGCTCTGCATATTCATTCGAGATGTAATATATTAATGCTGTTTGGAGGATATCGTTAATTATTCAGTTACGCACTTTTATATTGAGTAAAATTCCGTATGTTTTTAAAACTAGGTACGTAGCGTGTCGACTATTAAGCCTTTATTCGTTACTTCTACACTATCTTGTACCTTGAAACTGATGGTCTTCAACCACGGAAAACGTGATATTTGGGATTGAAATACGTTTCTTTGACCTGTTAATTTTCCCTTGTCTTGAAAGGCTTCTATTTCAAAATGTCTAACCTGTAACTGGTTTTTGATAATGCTTTCACTTACTGACTACTGGTGTGTAGTAGACCAATAATATACACTCCTGGAAATTGAAATAAGAACACCGTGAATTTATTGTCCCTGGAAGGGGAAATTTATTGACACATTCCTGGGGTCAGATACATCACATGATCACACTGACAGAACCACAGGCACATAGACACAGGCAACAGAGCATGCACAATGTCGGCACTAGTACAGTGTATATCCACCTTTCGAAGCAATGCAGGCTGCTATTCTCCCATGGAGACGATCGTAGAGATGCTGGATGTAGTTCTGTGGAACGGCTTGCCATGCCATTTCCACCTGGCGCCTCAGTTGGACCAGCGTTCGTGCTGGACGTGCAGACCGCGTGAGGCGACGCTTCATCCAGTCCCAAACATGCTCAATGCCGGCCAGGGTAGTTGCCTTACACCTTCTAGAGCACGTTGGGTGGCACGGGATACATGCGGACGTGCATTGTCCTGTTGGAACAGCAAGTTCCCTTGCCGGTCTAGGAATGGTAGAACGATGGGTTCGATGACGGTTTGGATGTACCGTGCACTATTCAGTGTCCCCTCGACGATCACCAGTGGTGTACGGCCAGTGTAGGAGATCGCTCCCCACACCATGATGCCGGGTGTTGGCCCTGTGTGCCTCGGTCGTATGCAGTCCTGATTGTGGCGCTCACCTGCACGGCGCCAAACACGCATACGACCATCATTGGCACCAAGGCAGAAGCGACTCTCATCGCTGAAGACGACACGTCTCCATTCGTCCCTCCATTCACGCCTGTCGCGACACCACTGGAGGCGGGCTGCACGATGTTGGGGCGTGAGCGGAAGACGGCCTAACGGTGTGCGGGACCGTAGCCCAGCTTCATGGAGACGGTTGCGAATGGTCCTCGCCGATACCCCAGGAGCAACAGTGTCCCTGATTTGCTGGGAAGTGGCGGTGCGGTCCCCTACGGCACTGCGTAGGATCCTACGGTCTTGGCGTGCATCCGTGCGTCGCTGCGGTCCGGTCCCAGGTCGACGGGCACGTGCACCTTCCGCCGACCACTGGCGACAACATCGATGTACTGTGGAGACCTCACGCCCCACGTGTTGAGCAATTCGGCGGTACGTCCACCCGGCCTCCCGCATGCCCACTATACGCCCTCGCTCAAAGTCCGTCAACTGCACATACGGTTCATGTCCACGCGGTCGCGGCATGCTACCAGTGTTAAAGACTGCGATGGAGCTCCGTATGCCACGGCAAACTGGCTGACACTGACGGCGGCGGTGCACAAATGCTGCGCAGCTAGCGCCATTCGACGGCCAACACCGCGGTTCCTGGTGTGTCCGCTGTGCCGTGCATGTGATCATTGCTTGTACAGCCCTCTCGCATGTCCGGAGCAAGTATGGTGGGTCTGACACACCGGTGTCAATGTGTTCTTTTTTCCATTTCCAGAAGTGTACAACGACTTTCAACATGTATGGAATACATTTCTTTTTCCTGGCCAGTTTCGGTTGAAAACACGCGGTATTTGTTGTAGATCGTGGTGGAATATTTCTGCTTCAGTTCCTAAAGTTTCATGAAGTTCCGATAGGTGGCGGCACTACTGCTAACCTTCGAAGTGGCATCCGTAATGGATGTGAGTTCCAAGCAGAGAGCTGTCATTTTCTTTTGACAGAAAACCAGAGCATCTCAGCTATTCATAGTCGCTTGTGTAATGTATACTGAGACCTGGCAGTGAACAAAAGCGCGGTGAGTCGTTGGGCGATGCGTCTGTCATCACCGGAACAAGGTCGCGCAAAACTGTCCGATATCCCGCGTGCCAGCCGGTCGCACGTTTCTGTGACTCCTGCGGTGTTTGAACGAGCAGAGAGTTTCGTTCGAGGTGATCGACGGATCTCAAAACACCTCACTGCACAACTGAACGTCTCCGTTGGTAGTGATGACTCTCGCTTCCACTAGTTGTTGTACTCAAAGGTGTGTACCTGTTTGATACCTCGTCGCCTAAGAGAAGCCACTAAAGATCAACAAAGGTCCATACGTGCGGAGTAGCTTGCGCGTCACGAGGCTGATCGTTACAATTTTTTGTCGAACTTCGAAATAGGCGATGAAACATGACTTCCGTACTTCGAACCAGAAACATAATGGCAATCCATGGAGTGGCGCCACGCCACCTCTCCTTCGAAAGAAAAGTTCGAAATCTCATCCTCAGTCGATAAAGTCATGGCGACGGTCTTCTGGGACTCCTACGTGTGCCTGATTGTGCTCCCTCCTGGTACAACGATCAACACGGAAGAGTACTTTGCTACCCTCAGGAAATTGAAGAAACGACTTCAATGTGTCCGACGCCACAAAAATGCAAACCAAGTTATCCTACTCCATGAAAACGCAAGGCGACAGAAGTCTGTGTACCCGGGAGTCACTCACAAACTTCATTGGACTGTTCTTTCCCATTCACCCTACAGTCCGGCTCTCGCACCTTCCGACTTCCATCTGTTTGTCCCTATGAAGTATGAACTATGCGGAAAGCTGTACGTGGTTGATGAAATTGTTGATCTAGCAAGAAGATGACTCCTACGTCGACGAACAGAGTGTCGCCTTGCGGGCCTACACGCCCTCCCAGTAAAGTGTCGTAAGGTCATGACACTGAACGGAGATTATGTTGAAAAACAGGGTATTATAGCCAAGAGAGTGCGGAATGGTGTGGTGTATTGTAACCGTGTTGCTTTTAGAAAACAAAGTGCTGCATTACTTACTGACACTGTCTCTTACTCGAGTGGTTCATCTTTCACATCCCTGACGTAATGTGTTTTCCGGTTGTCTAGTTATTATTAGCATAGTGTGATTAATACTTACAAAGCGTCGTAGGATAAATTTTCCAGCCAGTAAGATCCACTAGAGATTGAGGGACATTTCCTTGGGTCCAACGAACATGGCATTAGACGTGAAATTCGTTACACTGGCGCACAACCTGACTACTCTTAAATTAAAATGTCTCTTTTTTTATAATCCAAGGAAGTAATTTTCGACTGAGAAGAGACAGAAGAAACCATTAACTTGTGACGAATTTCATGACACGGCAACCAATTGCTTTATTGATTGTCGGATACCTTTTAATTTTGTCTTCTTTCAGCCGGGATGCAGCACTCACAAGTAAACAGACGGACCACTCTGTGTGTTGTGGAAGCTTGTGATCGGCTAAGGATCACTCTACACTGTGGCTACTACTTGCAGAGTAGAGGCCACTCCGAGATAGATCAGTTCTGCGCTCCTTTGCCGTCAGGTCAGCGCCTGGGCGAGGCTGTCGCTACTTCGCTTCCTGTCCGCAGGAGCTTTTATCTAAAGTGAGAGGACAAACACTCGTCAGAGTCTGCACGTAACAGTCTCTGAGCGAAAATGTGGTCCCAAGAAGCTAAATACAATGCAAAAACAAAAGACTCTCCATTTAGGGGACGTTGTAACAGGATGTTTTTAAAAACAACAGCGCTCCAATGTTTGCCGCGCGTTCCGCAACACATCGTGTCACTTATTTCCGACACGATGCATATTCTGAAGCCAACAGGAATGTCATATACCTCTATGGCAACATTGTCTTACATACTACACTGACCTATAGAATTTAAGAACGAGATAGATAAAGTAACATCACAGACTAACAACACGTTGGAAATGAATGTAAATGCGGGAGCGTAATTTTTGCGAGAGATCTCTCAGCCGTTCACAGAAAGCTGACGTTACTTTAAGCGGTGCCCATGCTACGTATTTCAAGTTTCAATTTCAAATACGCAAAATAAACTTTCTTAACAAACATCCTTTCCTTCCTTTGTTGAATTTTCTTTGTATATTCATCACACACATAGCAGGAAGCAGTCGGGAGAAATTACACAAACTCTATCAGCCGGATTGTAGAAAGAAAAAAAACCAGCACTTAGTTTATATCCAGCATTCGAAAGCTACAGTGCTTGTGCAGCGTTCGAATGCTGTATATATACTGAGTGAGGCGTCAGATGACTAGAGAGACACTCAACGTATTTAGCTTGTTGAAACATGAACTAATCAAACAGCAGATTGTATTTATTCCTTGTAGCACAGCTAACCTGTCGAAATATGCTCAGTGTCATCAAGCGACCTTCCTGGAAACACAAAACCTACTTTACTCACCTCCCCCTACAACTGCTCTCTTCGATAAGTAGCAATTTTTTCGTTTATGGCCAAGTTCAGCTTTAATTAACGGAATTTACATAAGAAAATGTACAAAAATTCTAAGCCGTTTTTATTTGCCGACAGCTATTAAAGATATGCTATATGTTGGTTCCAAGTGTGTTTGCGTGGACGGGAGAGAGAGAGAGAGAGAGAGAGAGAGAGAGAGAGACTGGCTCAAATGGCTCTGAGCACTACGGGACTCAACATCTTAGGTCATATGTCCCCTAGAACTTAGAACGACTTAAACCTAACTAACCTTAGGACATCACACACACCCATGCCCGAGGCAGGATTCGAACCTGCGACCGTAGCAGTCCCGCGGTTCCAGACTGCAGCGCCAGAACCGCTAGACCACCGCAGTCGGCAGAGAGAGACTGGACTGAAGTGTGGGGGAAGGGGGTTGCAGAGAGGTGAAAAGATGGTTGTGTAAAGAGAGAAGCCCAAGATAAACAAGGGAAAAAGATTATTTTGTACTCATATATTACACGTTTGTTAATTTGTAGTTTCTAAAACGTTGTTGACTTTTTAACATTGATTTCGCTTGTGTCCCTTTACCATAACAATTTTACATGCATGTTTGCAGGAGGAAATTCAGCTTCCAAATAATTGTTCAAATTCGTGACGGTACCACCAGCTGTCATTTATTTTACACAGTTAGCTACTAGTTCCGGTCAGTGACCATTATGAAGCTTAGCTGATATCAGTTTGCTTAAAACAGCGCAGCCTCATTTGGTTCATCTCTAGTGCAGCTAAGCTTGCTAATAGTCGTTGACCGAAATTAGTAGTGGCTTTTCAGTGTAAGTAGCTCCGGCGGGATAGCTTTTCAAAGGCAATTTTCTTTTCCTATACACATACACATAAATGACAGCTGAACCTTTCAACATAAATTTTAACAATTTCACATGCCTTACTATGCTGTAGGTGCACTTATCAGGAATCCGACAGTTTGTTGATGGGGTTTGAGGAGGTGTGTGGCAATAGATATCTACGCACAGGTCATGTATTTCGCGTAAATAAAGCGCTGCTGATTTGCGTATGCGGCGATGGCACCCGATAGCCACTCAGGTATTTTGATATCTTCTCAACGGCGATGTCATCTTGCAGCAGTATAATTGTCCCTTTCTCGGAGCCAGAACCATGCTACAGTGGTTTGAGGAGCGTTATAGAGAACTCACGATGATGTCACGGCGACCAAATTGTCCTGAAACGAGACAAATGTTGTATATAGTATTCAGATCATAGATAAGGTATGAAAACATATGGGCATTATCAGTTTCCTCTGCCACACAGACTGGAACTGACTAAGGAACACGCCACCATTTTAGTGCAAAGAGAACGATTTTCTGATTCGCTAAACTATGCACATTTGAACCGATTGGGATCTTGAATTGTTTATGATAGGAATCACACTTCAGTGCTAAAACGTAACACCACTTACCTCGATTAAAATATGTTTTTAAAATTTGTAATTGTTATCCGTTTGCCTCACCTTTACATTTTCTCGTAATGCGCCTTCGACATAGATGTGAGTGCCCCTCCCAAACGTGCAAGCAAGAAACCTGGCCTTGCATTACATGCCACATTATTGATTGTACCCGAAATAAAGGAGTGACGTAATAGCGATGCTGTGGACTATACATAGGCATACACTCTGCTGATTACAGACTGCTCAGCAATACTACTGAGCAGTTACGGCCATCGACCAGCGGCCTACATACAGGTCGTCGACTCCACAGGTTGCGGCTTAGAATAAGGCACACCCAAATTCACCTGGGGAGATTACCTTCTGGTCTCACGCGTTCCAACAGTACGCGTTTTCTTTTGATACCACGGACTCTATTGCAGACTATTTGTACATTTCCATCCTTCTTACGTGTGGGGCCAGTAGACTCATTTGTCTGGCACTTTTGTAACTGCATTCCCCCTTCAATGCTTTTGTCCACGTCGCACTGTGGTCGCTGGCCCATTGCGGAAATACGAAAAATTGACTTGGCGTAACAGTGGCAGCCTGACTTACATCTCCACATGACAGACAACTCAATATTACCTAATTCTGCCTATGTCATCCAAGACAGTTTAATCGATCACAGGATCGATTCTATCAAGGGAATATCCTTAGGTGTCAAAACACCATCTTGAAGAAAACTAGTTGGTTTGTGGAGGGGGCAAAATATTGAAATACGTATTTCTGAATACCAGATGAACAAGTTCGTCTTCTCAGGTACGACACTTTGTACGGTTTCTTCACACTGAAAAATCTGTAATATATAGTTTACTCCTTCACTGGGGTAGCTAGCACCTCTCAAGTATCTTTTGACCTGATCGTATATTTGCTCACGAAATTTCGATACTGTCACAAGGACATTTGGCGCTTTAAAGAGAATTCTGGAATTATTTGTCCCAACTCTCCACTGGTTTCTTTCAAAACTGTGAGAGGGCGGGTGGTCAGTGTGAAAAACCTGTTTTGACCATCATACCCGAAGACAAGGAACTTGTTCATCTGGTAACCCTAAAGGCTCGACGGCAAAGGTACAGTCGTGAGATGTGACGTCTGTCGGTGTTGGAAGAGCTTTGTGAGAAGAATTTCTGATGTAGTCCTGTTACATGACTATGATGTCAATCACCACTAGATAAACAATATAAACAACATACGGTCAGTATTACATAACCAATTTTCTTCACCAAGGCTTGCTAATGTTCTGAAATACAAGTGATACAAATCAGAATATTTGGAGGTCACCCGCCACATTAGAAACGTCCCCTTCGAAAAATTATACATGACTATGCTTAAACTGACACACAATATTTTTTAGCACAACGCAATCTGACTTTCAAAAATCCCTACAAAGGAATGGCCCTGACTAACATTAACCTGTACCTTTCACAAATCACTTACCTCACCAAAAATCTTCGTTACTCGAACTACTGCAATACAGCGAGCGCCACTACTGCCAGCTAAATAAAAGATTCAAACTACTGAAGGCACTAACTACTGATAGGCATAGTTAGCAAATGAAAGATTTTAATAGAGAACAAACAATTTATTTACCTTAATAATCATAATATATATGCCATCCAGTCTTACAAATTTCAAGTCTCCGCCATTTCTCTCCCCACATCCACCACTGCTGGCGGCTCACCTCCAACTGCGCAACGCTACGCGCTTTTCACATCCAGCTGCCGCTGCCTAACACTGCAATGGCAGACAACAATGCAAACTAGCTACAGACTGCACACAGCACAGCCAGTGATTTTCATACAGAGCGCTACGTAACGTTGCCAATAAGAAAACATAAACAGCCTACTTACATAGCCCCCATGCTCCCCACAAAAAATTTTACAAATTGTTTTGCGCAGTGGCCAATACAGATTTGAAAAAAATTTTCATAATTACAATATCAAAGAAATCAAATGCACACACTTATTGATACAATGTTGGTCAAAAGCTAAAATTTTCTCACAGTCCATAAAGATAGTCCTGATCATTCATAATAATAGTAATTACAGTTTTTTTTCACAAAGTCTCATTAGTAAAAGAAATTGCACACAGAAGTAGTGGATTTCCATGCAGTCTTGAAGAAGTAGTGTTGTCCTTCCAACGGAAAGACAGGGCGTAAGTAGGCTGTTTAGGTTTTCTTATTGGTAACGCCACGTAGCGCTCTGTATGAAAATCACTGGCTGTGCTGTGTGCAGTCTGTGGCTAGTTTGCATTGTTGTCTGCCACTGTAGTGTTGGGCAGCGGCAGCTGGATGTGAACACAACATAGCGTTGCACAGTTGGAGGTGAGCCGCCAGCAGTGGTGGATGTGAGGAGAGAGATGGCGGAGTTTTGAAATTTGCAATACTGGATATCATGAACTGCTATATACATTATGACTTTTGAACACTATTGAGGTAAATACATTGTTTGTTCTCTATTAAAGTCTTTCATTTGCTAACTATGCCTATCAGTAGTTACTGCCTTCCGTAGTTTGAATCTTTTATTTAGCTGGCAGTAGTGGCGCTCGCTGTATTGCAGTAGTTCGAGTAACCAAGACTTTTGTGAGGTAAGCGATTTGTGAAACGCATAGGTTAATATTAGTCAGGGCCATTCTTTTGTAGGGATTTCTGAAAGTCAGATTGCGTAGCGCTAAAAATATTGTGTGTCAGTTTAAGCACAGTCATGTATAATTTTTCTAAGGGGACGTTTCACATTGTTATACACTGAAGAGCCAAAGAAACTGCTTCACCTGCCCGATATCGTGTAGGGCCCCCGCGAGCACGCAGAAGCGCAGCAACACGACGTGGCATGGACTCGACTGATGCCTGAATCAATGCTGGAGGGAACTGCAGGGCTGTCCATAAATCCTTAAGAGTACGAGGCGGTAGAGATCTCTTCTGAACAGCGCGTTGCAAGGCATCCCAGACATGCACAATAATGTTCATGTCTGTGGAGTTTTGTGGCCAGCGTTCCTGGCTCCTCTCTGTAGCAATTTTGGACGTGTGGAGAGTCGTATTGTCCTGCTGGAATTGACCAAGTCCGACGGAGTGCACCATAGACATGAATTGACAGGATGCTTACGTACGTGTCAGCTGCCAGAGTCGTATGTAGACGTATCAAGGGTCCCATATCACTCCAATTGCGCACGCTCCACACCATTAAGGAGCCTGCACCAGCTTCAACAGTCCCTTGCCGACATGCAGGGTCCATGCATTCATGAGGTTGTCTCCATCCCCATATACGTCCATCTGCTCGATACAATTTGAAACGAGGCTCACCTGACCAGCAACATGTTTCCAGTCATCAACAGTCCAATGTCGGTGTTGACGGGCCGAGGCGAGGCGTAAAGCATTGTGTCGTGCAGTCATCTTTGTCTCCGAAAGCCCATGTCGAAGATGTTTCGTTGAATGGTTCGCACGCTGACAGCTATCGATGGCCCAGCATTGAAATTGGCAGCAATTTGCGGAAGGGTTGCAATTCTGTCTCGTTGAAAGATTCTCTTCTGTTTTCGTTGGTCCCGTTCTTGCAGGATCTTTTTCCGGCCTCAGCGATGTCGGAGATTTGATGTTTTACCGAATTTCTGATATTCACGGTACACTCCTGAAATGGCCGTACGGGGAAATCCCCACGTCATCGCTACCTCTGAGATGCCGTGCCCCATCGCTCGTGCGCCGATTAGAACACCACGTTCAAAGTCACTTAAATCTTGATAACCTGTCATTGTACCAGCAGTGACCGATCCAACAACTACGAGAAACACGTGTTGTCTTACACAGGCGTTGCCGACCGCAGCGCCGAATTCCGCCTGTTTACATATCTCTGTATTTGAATACGCATGCCTGTACCAGTTTCTTTGGCGCTTCGGTGTTATTGTGTTCTGTCGTGTGTGCGTTATTAAATAATTTCGTTCATTGCCCATGCATGGTGAAGAAAACTATTTTTTAACATTTTATTTACAAATTTCCATTATTCTAATGATATTCTATCACAATAATATGTTACTTACTACTTACTCTTAACAAAATACATTTATGCGAAACGGTAAACTGAAAAACAATCAAGAAAGAATAGTGAATGTAAAACTTCAAATAACTACGTAAAACATAAAACAGATATAAGTAAAATAAGAACTAGGTCCATAATAAATGTTTACATATGTTAATTAGTTATGTTGAATATATTCTGACAGCGCAAGGTGTACAGCTTATTTTTAAAAAAACAGTATTTCAGAAACCAGATTTTATACACATGAATGTACGTAGCTTTATAGCGTCTTTATTTTATGCTCTAACAAAAATTTTCATTTTTTAAATTAATTACCTTTGGTGGGGTATTTTGCAAAATTTCACAATATGAAACTCAATTTTACAGTTTTCGGAAACATTAATTACATATCAACTTTTATATGAGAAACATTTTTTTATATATCATCGTTTCGAAGAGATTCCCTCCAAACTTAATATGCCAAATTGTTTTTCAGGATTTGTTTTATCCCTTAAAAATGAAACTGGACACAAAAAATATCTATTGCGTTATTTTGCTTCATTTACACTTGAAAGTGTTGCCTGGTAAGTGATGGCAAATGGCTTTGCACACCACTCCAGAAAATCAACCATTACCAATATCTGTGAGATAGTGAAGGAAGATATAAGGTCAGTTCATTGTACAGACAACAACCTGTTGAGAGCATAAAAATTTGTTCTTATGTATGTTCCGGAAGGTCTATTTTCTCATACACGTGCTTCTAGAGTTAGACTTATCAATATCAATGCCACTTGAGAGGAGTCATTATCATTATTTAAGCTACAAGTACGTAATAAGACAGCTGTTAATAAACACAGTTGGTTATAGTGGACCTTTCCTTTCTCTTTTACCATAGAACGTATAAACTGAGTAGCTAAAACTCACTGGAAGAGTAATCACGTATGATACCCTTCTAGATGCTGTGAATGCGGCTACCCTCGCGGCAAGGCAAGGCGCCTGTGTATAGACCCTAAATTTTAACAGTACAGTTATCATGGAAGCGTGTTGCGTGTTTATCGGCTTTGAACGTGGGATGATAATGGGCGGAAGACTCATATCAGAGCTACAACAAAAGTTCTACATACAGAGATCAAAAATACGCCGGGTGAACCTTCAGTAAAGTTGACCTAACGTTTGAACGCGTGCAGGACTACTAGGTGCAGTACTTTTATTTATCAGTGGAACACTTTCGCACAGATGTAGGACTTGCCATCTGCGACAACTATGCGACAGGAAGTCACCTTGGCTTTACAGTAGGAACCATCTCCTGATTTGCCTGAAGTAATACAGAGAAACCATAGTAAAAATTAGGATGTATGGATCAAGAATGAGATTTTCACTCTGCAGCGGAGCGTGCGCTGATATGAATCTTCCTGGCGGATTAAAACTGTGTGGCGGTCCGAGACTCGAACTCGTTACCTTTGCCTTTCGCTGGGAAGTGCTCTACCAACTGAGCTACCCAAGCACGAATTACATCCCGTTCTCACAGCTTTACTTCATCCAGTATTTCATCTCTACCTTACAAACTTTACAGAAGCTCTCCTGCGAACCTTGCTGAGCTAGCACTCCTCTGGAAACATCCCCAAGGCTGTGGCTAAGTCATGTCTCCGCAGTATCCTTTCTTTCAGGAGTGCTAGTTCTGCAAGTTTCGCAGGAGACCTTTTGTAAAGTTTGGAGGGTAGGAGACGAAATACTGGATGAAGTAAAGCTGTGAGAACGGGGCGTGAGTCGTGCTTGGGTAGCTCAGTTGGTAGAGCATTTGCCCGCTAAAGGCAAAGGTCCCGAGTTCGAGTCTCGGTCCGGCACACAGTTTTAATCTGTCAGGAAGTTTCAGGAGGTATGGAGATTGGAACCTTCAAACTTCCGAACACAAGATCAGTTTGCTTAAAACAGCAGAGCCTCATTTAGAACGTCACTAGTGGGGGATACTGTTCCTCATAACCTGTTCCCAGGGAACGTGTTTAGCAGCATTAACTCGCATACTGGAGAATACATCGCGTTCTACCTGGGTCGTGCCAACTTGAAACAGCGAGCTTGAAGGGTGGCGTAACGTCCAAAGAACTTTTCTAAGCGTAAAAGTATATAAGACAGGAACCTCAACGGCACATAAACTGCTAGAAAAAAATTCCAACACCAAGAAGTAGTTGTGCAAGGTAAACGAAAGGTGGACATGATTCTACTTCTGAAAGATGTCTATTCGAATTTCGCGCCACTCGCCTAATACTGGCACTAGTATCGCCACTATGAGGATGCAAGTCAGGTCTGCTTTAAATAAGTGCTGTAACGGAGCTCACAGAGTTTGAACGGGGTCGTATAATAGGGCTAAGAGAAGCTGGATATTCGTTCCGCGACACTGCAGAAAGATCTGGCAGGAATGTAACCACTGATCCCGAACCAACGCTGTTTATCACTTGAGTACTGTCAATCGGGCTCACTTGGGGGGGGGGGATGTAGGTCTGTTGTGTTTGCTGATGAGTGCCCCCCTTCTTGCAGCGGAGCAGCGTAGGTCTCTAGAAGAGCGTAGCGTTCCAAAGGATTGGAAAAGGGCACAGGTCGTCCCCGTTTTCAAGAAGGGACGTCGAACAGATGTGCAGAACTATAGATCTATATTACTAATGTCAATCAGTTGTAGAATTTTGGAACACGTATTATGTTCGAGAATAGTGACTTTTCTGGAGACCAGAAATCTACTCTTTAGGAATCAGCATGGGTTTCGAAAAAGACGATCGTGTGAAACCCAGCTCGCGCTATTCGTCCACGAGACTCAGAGGGCCATAGACAAGGGTTCCCAGGTAGATGCTGTGTTTCTTGATTGACTTCCGAAAGGCGTTCGATACAGTTCCCCACAGTCGTTTAATGAACAAAGTAAGAGCATATGGACTATCAGATCAAGTGTGTGATTGTATTGAAGAGTTCCTAGAAAACAGAACGCAGCATGTCATTCTCAATGGAGAGAAGTCTTCCGAAGTAGAAGTGATTTCAGGTGTGCCGCAGGGGAGTGTCTAGGACCGTTGCTATTCACAATATACATAAATGACCTTGTGGGTGAAATCGGAAGTTCACTGAGACTTTTTGCGGATGATGCTGTGATATATCGAGAGGTTGTAACAATGGAAAATTGTACTGAAATGCAGGAGGATCTGCAGCGAACTGACGCATGGTGCAGGGAATGGCAATTGAATCTCAACGTAGACAAGTGTAATGTGCTGCGAATACATAGAAAGAAAGATCCCTTATCATTTAGCTACAATATAGCAGGTCAGCAACTGGAAGCAGTTAATTCCATAAATTATCTGGGAGTACGCATTAGGAGTGATTTAAAATGGAATGATCATATAAAGTTGATCGTCGGTAAAGCAGATGCCAGACTGAGATTCATTGGAAGAATCCTAACGAAACGCAGTCCGAAAACAAAGGAAGTAGGTTACAGTACGCTTGTTCGCCCACTGCTTGAACACTGCTCAGCAGTGTGGGATCCGTAGCAGATAGGGTTGATAGAAGAGATAGAGAAAATCCAACGGAGAGCAGCGCGCTTCGTTACAGGATCATTAAGTAATCGCGAAAGCGTTACGGAGATGATAGATAAACTCCAGTGGAAGGCTCTGCAGGAGAGACGCTGAGTAACTAGGTACGAGCTTTTGTTGATGTTTCGAGAACATGTCTTCACCGAGGAGTCAAGGAGTATGTTGCTCCCTCCTACGTATATCTCGCGAAGAGACCATGAGGATAAAATCAGAGAGATTTGAGACCACACAGAGGCATACCGACAATCCTTCTTTCCAAGAACAATACGAGACTGGAATAGAAGGGAGAACCGATAGAGGTACTCAGGGTACCCTCTGCCACAGACCGTCAGGTGGCTTACGGAGAATGGATGTAGATGTAGATGTACCTCGGTGCCAATGATGGCCGTGTGTTGGCTAGGAGGAGGTCATCAACTGCCCGCAACGAACCTGTTTTGCGGCTTACACACACTCGACCTACACCCGGTGTTACGGCCTGGGGTGCGATCTCGTATGATAAAAGGGCAATTCTTGTCGGTTTCCTGCAAAATGTGACTGAAAATCTGTACGTTAGTCTAGTGGTTCGACCTGTTGTGGTGTCATTCATGAGCAGCATTCCAGCAGGATAACGCTCTCCCACATACTGCTGCTGTAACCGAACACGCTCTGCAGAGTGTAGACATGTTGCCTTGGCCCACTCGAGCACCAGATCTGTCTCCACAACCAGCATTCAGCGTCCCTCCATTGACCAATGAAGCAGAGAACTCCATCCCACAAAGTGACATTCGGCACCTGCGTGGCAGAATGCATGCACGTTTGCATGGTTACGCTCCACATCCTTGCGGTTACACCGGTTGTTACTGTATCAGCATTCACATTTGATACGGATTTTCGCGCTTTGATTAACCTGTGATCATGCAACTTTAAATATGTTACCTAGACAAATGTCTTCCCAAAATTTCATTACTCTGCATTAATTATTTCTTGACTTTTTCCATCAGTGTGTGTCAGGAGAGCAAGCCGAGAGAGAGATATACCCGTAAAAAAGCGACCGTCCACGTGTAGCAGAATATTTGCAAGTGTGACTACTAAACTACGGAACTCCCAACTGAACTGAATCGGCGGACGGGTTACCTTCTCGCCCCAGGCACCAGAGGCTCTTTCCAATATAAAAGGCGCGGAGGCGCCCTGTCGGCGGCCGCCGTAACCGTTTTGGCGAGCTGCCAGCATCGTTGGTGTCACGCTCTTCGTTGCCGTGGCATTTTCTGTGGACGCGAATACCAACCTGGTTAGCAAGGTAGTCATATAATATTATATGAAGCTAGTGCTTCGCTGCCGCGCGGTACTAGCCGAGCGGTCTAAGGCGCTGCAGTCACGGACTGTACGGCTGGTCCCGGCGGAGGTTCGAGTCCTCCCTCGGGCATGGGTGTGTGTGTTTGTCCTTAGGATAATTTAGGATAAGTAGTGTGTAAGCGTAGGGACTGATGACCTTAGCAGTTAAGTCCCATAAGATTTCACACACATTTGGACAAGTGCTTCGCTGTCCATTTCTCAGTACTAATGACTATACACGCTACAGAATGTACACACAGAGCAACATTACACGGACTATCAGCTTATATTATGGCCGTAGCAACAGTGATTTTCATTCTGTGTACCGCAGTTTTTAGTAATCCCCCCATAACGAGTAAGATGTTGAGATTAGAAAGAGAATAAGATGTAATTAAACACTGGAGAGCTTGTAAGTAAGATTTTCCAGAACAGGAAAAAGAAAAAAAAATTACACTGAGAAAGTGCAATTTAAAGTGACAAGTGTCTTATTATTAGTTATTTTCGTTACATTTTTACCAAACCCCTAGCCTGTATTGGCTCAAATGGATCTGAGCACTATGAGACTTAACATCTGAGGTGTTCAGTCCCCTAGAACTTAGAACTACCTAAAGCTAACTAACGTAAGGACATCACGCACATCCATGCCCGAGGCAGGATTCGAACCTGCGACCGTAGCGTTCGCGCGGTTCCAGACTGAAGCGCCTAAAACCGCTCGTCCAATCCGACCGGCTAGCGTGTATTATCCAAGTAATTTTGATTGTATAGAGTGTATTGCTTAACAGATGATTCTCAATTGCCTTCCTAAATAGTTTTGTTTCACTAACTATTGGACAGTTGTAGTCCTTTATAAAAATGTTATTTTGAGTTTTGTGTTCATTCTTGTTCAATGGTTATGGGAGAAGTTGTTCGTGAAGTAACTATCGAGGTTCTTTATATATACAAAACAGATTGGCAAATATACACAAATGGCGCTATTAAATTCCTAAATTCATGGAACATATCCTCACAATGAGCCCAGTTAATATTTTGGGATATTATTCTTATAGTCCTATATGTTGCATGAAATCTATTTCATTTTTTGTGTAAGTATTAAGCCCAAAAAATAATTCCTTTCCTAATATACCGTAGTCGGGATGGACCCGAGTTTGTAGGCCCTGGAAAGGCCTCGATGTTAGTGCAGTGTGGTTGTCAGGGCTGCAGGTACCTTGAACGATGTGGTCAACTGTCATATTTTGGGAGGCAGCGGTAGATTAACAATACGCTTATCTATGAAAGTGTGTACAATAGTCGCCCGCCTCAGTACCTCAGTGTTCAGTGCAGTTGACTGCCATGCAGAGGACTCGGGTTCCAATTCCCGATACTGCCGGACATCTTTCCTCGGTTGTTGGACTGGATCGTGGCGCACTCAGCCTCTTAGCCGAGCAGTAGCGGCTTCAGGTCACGAAAACTGACAGGCTAGGAAGTTGGTGTGCTGAGCCCACGGCAATCCCTATCCCCCCCACCCATATCACATCCAACGGCGAAACTGTCAGAGGATGGCACCGCGGTCAGTCGGTACCGATGGGTCCGCCAAGGCCAGTGCGCGGAATTTATGTTTACTTTAAGTTTACGTGTACAGTAGTCATCGAGTGAGCTGGCGCAGTGGTTAGCACACTGGGCTCGCATTCGGGAGGACGACGGTTCAAACCCGCTTCCGGCCATCCTGATTTAGGATTTCCCTAAATAGCTTCAGGAAAATGCCGGGATGGTTCCTTTGAAAGGGCATGGCCCCATCCTTCCGTAATCTCATCATACCGATGACATCGCTGTTTGGTCCCCTGCCTCAGTTCGACTAACTAACTATTCTATCCCGTGCAATCCTCTTCATCTCCAAATAACTGCTGCTTTACAGTAAGCCACTGTCTTACAGTAATCTGAAGCCCGCAGGTGCACATCCAACCTCGCCGACAGTGTTTGATTAGTTCAGCAAGCGGCAGCAGGAGACGGCCATGGGATAGTCACTATTCCTAGCAGGCGACAGCGGTAAAGTAGCCAAGTCAGTGCGTTGGCAGCCACAGGGATTTGCGTTAGTCCCGGACAGGTAGTGGGCATGCCACAGCAGCAAACTTCAATGTGAGCCACCCACGCCATTCGGCACAAATGTGCGACCAGTAAACAGGATGGGTGGGCCCAGCGCAGTAGCACACCTAGTGCAGGTTGCGAAGCATGGACACCCGCGTAGGCGCCCTGAAGTCTGCCAGTAGTTGTCCCACAGCACGAAGACACAGGTTCATCTCCAAAACATCAGCCTAGCAGCTTGTGGAGGCAGCGTCTGGTAGTAGCTGAGGATGGATGACTATGATCAGGCCGACGACTGGTTTGGAGTACTTCTCAGTTGGTTGCAGATGATGACACATACTGTAAGGCCAGAGTGGGCGGTATTTGTGGCAGCTTGAGCTGACTGTGTTTTGAGTGGGTAGAACTTTTGTTCGTGTAGACCATGGCAGGGGCGCAATGCCAAGTGTCAGATAACGTTTGGGTTTTGACTTAAAGCTGAGAAAAAGTAGCGCTTTCTATCTCATATTAACCATTCGTATCTCCTCCAAAAAAGACTTTAGCTACGGAATGAAACAAGAATCGCAATTAATTCAGTTTATTGCATCAAAGTGCACATTAAGTCGTCTAACAAAAGTTGACAGTATCAAACTATTAACTCGGTAAATCTGAGTAAAGGATTGGGAGTCTGATTCTAATAATCCCATCTCAATGTAAAACGATAATATTTGCAAACCTGTACCATGGCTGCTGAAATGCTGGTATTGAAAGAAATATAGCCCTATAAAAGGGTATATTTCCACCTGTGGCCAGAATTGAAAGCATATTGCTTGTAAAAATCTGCAAGCAAGTCTTCAGAGTGTAGCTTGAAAACTACTGAAACTCAGTTGTAGTGGTTTGTCTGTCCCTACAGTCCATCTCGCTGTCACGATTAGATTTCACCACGTTTTTCTGAAAGTGGAGGCTCAAATGACTGTAAAAATCGGTAACTGGTTTACCTGGTTTCACACCAATAACTTGGATTGGCATCTAACTACAGCTCGGCCAGAAATATTCCGTGTCCCAGCTCATATGCTCGGAGAGCCATCTGGGTGCACGGCTAACAAGGTGCAGGGAATAAGTCTGTCGTAGTCATCTGGCAAAGAATATGAAGCCTTACGATGATGAGACTTCATTCCATCTGCTTCCGAAACGTGAGACAGGAGTTTCGCTGTTTCGTTGCCAATGTCATGTTTTATTGGCTGAGCTACGGATGTTCCAAGTGTCGACTAGTGAAAGATGTGTTGAAAGAAAGTGGTCCCCTCTCTGTCCATGGTTTGAGGTGGTTAACAAGTAAAATGTTATCTACCATTTGGTACTGAAAAACTGTGTTCTGCCCTCTCTCTCTCTCTCTCTCTCTCTCTCTCTCTCTCTCTCTCTGTGTGTGTGTGTGTGTGTGTGTGTGTGTGTGTGTGTGTGTGTGTGTGTGTTTTGTTTGCATGTATTTTCTGTGGCAAATGACAGCATGGCTTTATTTCTAATTCTATCTGCTAATTTACATTAGCCAGTCCTGGTGCTCTTACGTTGTGTGAAGTTTTCGGTTTTTGGAGTGCCTACATCTCACGCTCACATGGGTAGTGTGACTACTATGGGATCTACTCCACGTTGTGATCCTTACGTCCTGGTGTTTGTGTATTTCGTAGAAATCCCTGTTTTTCACGATTTTCTCATTAAATTGTCTTTCCAGACGTTGCTAAAAATGGCGTTTCTCCTCCTCCTACTTTCCAACAGTACAAGAGTTTCTGGTTGCCTTAAGGGTGATGCTACGGTTACTTGAGTGACTGGCGCCCCGTGGCGTCTTCTAACAGGAAAGGTAGTCAGTCAAGTGGCATTGATCTGTGAGGTTTACGGCTGGTCTCTTTCGGGAACTCGTCTACCAGTGGGCCCGTGACTGCGTTGCGTATGCTCGCTTCAGCTCAACTGAATATGTTTCCGGAGCAGATCTTATTTAGATTGAACCATGCAGCACAGTATAAGAATGTAATCTACACTGACTAACTACTGACACTCACAGGTGCTGATATACACTCTGAGAGAAAAGAAAAGATGCACTAAGAAGAAACTATTCGAGTGTGGGAAATCAGTAAACGTAAAGACAAACAAATGGTTACAATTTGAGAAAAATTGGAGCTTCACAAATTGAGCAAGTTAAAGTGTTGGTCCACCTCTGGCCCTTACGCAAGCAGTTTTTCGGCTTCACATTGAGATTTGGATGTCTTCCTGAGGGATATCGTGCCAAATTCTGTCTAATTGGTGCGTTAGATTGTGAAAATCCGGAGCTCGTTGTAGGTCTTTGCCCACAGTGCCCCAAAAGTTCTCAATTGGAGAGAGATCTGACTGTTGGTCAAGGCAGGGTTTGACAAGCATAAAACAAAGCAGTAGAAAATATCGCTGTGTGCTGATGGGAATTATCTTGCTGAATCGTATGCCCAGGATGGCTTTCCATGAAGGACAGCGAATCGGGGTGTAGAATATCGTCGACGTATCACTGTGCTGTAAAGGTGAACAGAATGGGAACGAAAGGAGTCCTGCTATGAAAAGTTGTCGAAACGTATCGCGGGCTACAGTCAGGGGGCAGTTTGGCATTCCACTACTTTCTACCGTCTCGAGACACGTCTTCGCTGTTCATCGAGGCTCAGTTCGAAGCTACACTCCAGCCAATGTGATTCCAAGCCTAATATGCGTCCGGAGACGTCACAGATAGTCGTGAGATACCAACCTGACTGTCATCAGCCATACGGCCCGATAACCAGGAGTGATGGTCTTTGTTGCAATTTCTTTTCATAGCAGGACCCCTTCATATTTTATCTGCGACACCCTTAAAGCACTGCGAACGTCGACAATATTCTACGCTCCGTTTTGTTGCCCTCCATTGCAAGCCGTTTTGGGTGCAAATTTCAACATGATAATTCCCTCCTACAAACGGGGAATGTTCCTACTGTTTGTCTTCGTGCTCGCTAAAGCCTAGCTTGGCCAGTGAGGTCGTTCGAGCATTATGACCAAGGCCCTCCAACCTGCTCGGATTTTTGATCATCTAACGTGCCATTTGGACAGTACTTGGAACTCTATTCCTCGGAGGAAATCCGACCGCTTTATCAATGAATGCAAAGCCAAATAATTGCGTGCATAAGGGCCAGAGGTCGGTCAACGCGTTTGCTCAACTTGTAAGGCTCGTTGCCTTCACTAACTTATACAGTTTTCCTGAAACTGTGATCATTTGTTTGTCTGTAACAGTACATCACATCTACCGATTTCTATCCCATTCGGATGATTCCCGCCCTGTGGGTCTTCTTTTTTTTATCTTATAATGTATCTATTAATGGTGATAAGACCTCTGTACTGTTGTGGCTGACGTCAGGAGTTTGATATCGTGTGAATGCAGTGGCAGATTGCGCACAAGTTGAAATATGTGGCACTGACCTATTTACAGATAAAATCTCACGCATCCAAGCTGCTGACGTGAATAATACAGAGAAGAATGGAAAACAAATGTAGAAAAACGGAAAAACAAGTGTTAAGAAGACAGAGAATAACTCCCATGCTACTTGAGGGAGCTGTAGGGGGTGAAAACTGCAGAGAAAGGCAGGGATTGCAATATAATCTACAAATAATTGAAGATGAGGGTTGCAAGTGCTACTCTGAGATGAAGAGGATGCCACAGGTGAGGAATTCATGGCAGTCCACACCAAACCAGTCATAAGACTGCAAAATATACTTAATAATAATAATAATAATAATAATAATAATGTCCAATGTCCCTCTCTGCGACACCTGCGAAACTATTTCAGTTCAGTAGTTCAGTGACTGATACGATACATTTCAAGGCTTATTTACATCAAAATACAATCCTGGAAATGTTCAAACTTGATATTGTGCACATCCGCTGTTTCACCAGTGATTCACCAATTTAAAACTGTCTCAGTTCATCTACACAGAATAGCTGGGAGCACAGTTAATAGTATACTCAAAATTATTGTCGATCTGCATTTCAAACGATACACTACACACGTTGATTTAAATGTTTTATCTGTATCTTTACTCACGAAAAGCAACGCACCGGCCACACCATCACGTGAACAACGTACTTTTTCATTTGTCACCGTCCAATCAAAAAAATGGTTCAAATGGCTCTAAGCACTATGGCACTTAACATCTGAGGATATCAGTCCCCTAGACTTAGAACTACTTAAACCTAGCTAACCTAAGGACATCACACACATCCATGCCCGAGGCAGGATTCGAACCTGCTACCGCAACAGCAGAGTGGTTCCAGACTGAATCGCCTAGAACCACTCGGTCACAGCGGCCGGCGCACCGTCAAATCACTGGATTGTTTAGTTTCGACAGTCATAAGCAGGCTCTCTTGTAGCAAAGATATATACACAAATATACTGAAACATTTACGTTCAGACAGGTGCATTATTTGATTTCACTGACGTTTACTACTAATTACAGTATGATGATTAAAACAAATTAATAAGGGAAGAAAGATTATATAGTCTCCTTGAGCTATATGTTTACAACAGGACATAGGGAATAGATCCTGTTGCACTAGACTGAATCACAGAGTGTAAAAATCAAAGAAAAAGCCATTACATTATATAGAACATATAAATGAGGTTGTGTGTAAAATAGAAAAAAAATATTCCAGTGATTTTTCATCAGTAGCGTAATGGATATCTCTACCTATCTTTACCCAGTTGTTAGATTTGTTTACGTTCATGGTGAACTGCTACTCTGTATCAGATGTCAATCTTCACCGGGTCTTCCTGCATTTTGCTGCAGTCTTATAGCGTTCCAGCCTTCCTATGACCGGAACAGTCTCTTGGTGTACTCTCGAAACTACCTTACATCTGTCGATTTCGTCCCGTTAAAAACTTCATATTGAGTTCTATCTACTATAAAGTCAAAAACCAGACACAAATCCGACCAGATAGCCTGATACTTGGTAATCTGGTATTTTGTTCACTAAACGATGTTGTGGAACTGCAGCGAATGCCTTCCGGAATTCAAGAAGCACAGTATTAATCTGAGCTCCTTTGTCTACACTGCTCTAATTCATGGATGAACACAGAGAGCCGTGTCTCGCAAGGTATCTGTTTACGTAATCGTTTCTTATTTTTTACAGAGGAGTTTACTTCTCAGACACTATAACGCAATCGTCGTGATTTACTGTTAAACAGGTTAATTTATTGCTGATACGACCATGAAGACTTCAGACTACCCGATGGCGAGTTATAATAAAATTTCTGCACGTACCGTGATATTATTCCACTTTTATGTAACGTTTTCGTAACGAATAATTAAAATGAAATGAAACAACTACGACAAACGGAAGGTCGGCATGAAGCTGATAATGACTTATATTGCAGCACTGAATCAATGTAACAACTAAGCATCATGCAAGCACATTAAAATACTATTCGTGGACTCTTCAATGTAACTAACCGCACAGATAATATTGTGCAATCACTAGTTGAATAATTTACTACTATGGCAGAAAGAGCTTTCTCGTAAATAAAGTCTGCGTGCCAAAGTAATTTGTAATGAAAGGTTGTAAACACCGTTAATAAAGTAGCTGTTTACAGTTACTTTAGTTTAAAAATGTGAGCGCAGACTTAGTGAGAAACTTAACTTAACAAGTAAATGTCACGTAGCTGTATTGTTGCTCTGACATCATTGTTCAGTGTCAGACAAATAATTTTCATAGCCTTCCTCGTTCCTTTTAGTGTTATATTACGTTAATTATTACACAGTGGTATATTTAATCTTGCAGTGCCCCCCATATATATATATATATATATATATATATATATATATATATATATATATATATATATATATATATTTCATTGATCATCACAGAATGCTCACAGTTGCTCACAGCGTACACACCATTACCATGATGAACCGACTGTCACAGGCTACTACTTTTACAACTACTACTGCTATTCCTATCAATGTTGTTACGATTAAGTAAGTCCCTGCGCAGCGATCTGAATAGCTGAGATGGCTAAGTTGATACCTAACAGTTGCAGTGTGCTGGGTGTTGCAGCTTCATGGGGTTACATCAACCAATAGATTTCAATAAATTCCAATTTCCACTGTTAGTCGCTACATAGTGTACTGGCGCTGAGGGCCAAATAAATAAACAAGTAGTAAGGTAACGCGGTTCTGTCAATGTCTCTATGGCAGTGCCTCAGTACTGTCACAGCTCTGTAGACAGCTAATGTTTCCAGCTGCAGTTTTTTGCGCTTCGCAGCTGTAAGCTGGCGATAGCGTTACGAGCTGTCAGGAATTTTCTGACGCAATCTCGACTACAGTGCAGTTTCTCCGACAAGGACAATAATACACGTTCTCCTATGGTTTAACTTTTGAAATAATTGAATATATATTAATATTATCAGAAAATACTGAAGTGCTCAAAGACAAATTACGAAATGTATGCAAACCGTTCCTTAAGGTAATGACAGATGGCGTTACTGGTGCATACTTTGAAATATTCCTGATAATTTTATGGACTGACAATAATAAATTCACAAGTAAACTATGTGCTGTGCTTCTATGTTTCATAAGTGAGTAACAAAGCTGTTTCACAGAGGAAGACCGCACTGCAGTTCCTTCTCTAAATCTTCGCACCAACGAAAAAATGGCAGACATCGAAATAAGTGTCCAAGGAATAGAAAAGCAACTGGAATCACTCAACAGAGGGAAGTCCACTGGACCTGACGGGATACCAATTCGATTCTACACAGAGTACGCGAAAGAACTTGCCCCCCTTCTAACAGCCGTGTACCGCAAGTCTCTAGAGGAACAGAAGGTTCCAAATGATTGGAAAAGAGCACAGGTAGTCCCAGTCTTCAAGAAGGGTCGTCGAGCAGATGCGCAAAACTATAGACCTATATCTCTGACGTCGATCTGTTGTAGAATTTTAGAACATGTGTTTTGCTCGAGTATCATGTCGTTTTTGGAAACTCAGAATCTACTACGTAGGAATCAACATGGATTCCGGAAACAGCGATCGTGTGAAACCCAACTCGCTTTATTTGTTCATGAGAGCCAGAAAATATTAGATACAGGCTCCCAGGTAGATGCTATTTTTCTTGACTTCCGGAAGGCGTTCGATACAGTTCCCCACTGTCGCCTGATAAACAAAGTAAGAGCCTACGGAATATCAGACCAGCTGTGTGGCTGGATTGAAGAGTTTTTAGCAAACAGAACACAGCATGTTGTTATCAACGGAGAGACGTCTACAGACATTAAAGTAACTTCTGGCGTGCCACAGGGGAGTGTTATGGGACCATTGCTTTTCACAATATATATAAATGACCTAGTAGATAGTGTCGGAAGTTCCATGCGGCTTTTCGCGGATGATGCTGTAGTATACAGAGAAGTTGCAGCATTAGAAAATTGTAGCGAAATGCAGGAAGATCTGCAGCGGATAGGCACTTGGTGCAGGGAGTGGCAACTGACCCTTAACATAGACAAATGTAATGTATTGCGAATACATAGAAAGAAGGATCCTTTATTGTGTGATTATATGATAGCGGAACAAACACTGGTAGCAGTTACTTCTGTAAAATATCTGGGAGTATGCGTGCGGAACGATTTGAAGTGGAATGATCATATAAAATTAATTGTTGGTAAGGCGGGTACCAGGTTGAGATTCATTGGGAGAGTCCTTAGAAAATGTAGTCCATCAACAAAGGAGGTGGCTTACAAAACACTCGTTCGACCTATACTTGAGTATTGCTCATCAGTGTGGGATCCGTACCAGATCGGGTTGACGGAGGAGATAGAGAAGATCCAAAGAAGAGCGGCGCGTTTCGTCACAGGGTTATTTGGTAACCGTGATAGCGTTACGGAGATGTTTAACAAACTCAAGTGGCAGACTCTGCAAGAGAGGCGCTCTGCATCGCGGTGTAGCTTGCTCGCCAGGTTTCGAGAGGGTGCGTTTCTGGATGAGGTATCGAATATATTGCTTCCCCCTACTTATACCTCCCGAGGAGATCACGAATGTAAAATTAGAGAGATTAGAGCGCGCACAGAGGCTTTCAGACAGTCGTTCTTCCCGCGAACCATACGCGACTGGAACAGGAAAGGGAGGTAATGACAGTGGCACGTAAAGTGCCCTCCGCCAAACACCGTTGGGTGGCTTGCGGAGTATAAATGTAGATGTAGATGTAGAACTTTAAGTGTATTTTACCTTCTTGACAAAGTTATGTTATTGCAACCAAAATTTGGTGTAATATTTACCAGAGTAATGTTGTTTGCACACTAAACTCACAGCTACAGCAAAAGGGTTACGGTTTTGGATATTTTTCACTTGCTAGTGAAACTACAGTTATCAAAGATAATGCCAAGACGAGATTTCGAAGATCGAGCGTTCCTAATAAATTCAGATAAAATTAATTGGAAAAATTTGCTGTTAAAAAAGAAATTTGTTTCTCTTTTGATCAACAACACAATATTACTGTTAAATAATTGTTTTACACTGTGATGTTACCTCCAGTACTTTGCAAAGAATAAGCTGAGTGTAAAAAATCTTTTAACATACTTCGCTAAACTGTAGGATGTCACAGAAATACGTTTTGGAGACTAATGTGACACAGTCACACAAAATCTCACATGCATTTCTGCACGATAAACCGTAGTACGTTAAATGAAACGGTCTCATAAGGTCATCTGAGTTGGGTAATCACTTGCTGTTGACATGCGTAGCGGTATTTTGGTCTGGCCTGTCCTTTGCTTTTACACTGCTGACTGGGGGGGTGGTGGTGGTTAGTGTTTAACGTCCCGTCGACAACGAGGTCATTAGAGACGGAGCGCAAGCTCGGGTTAGGGAAGGATTGGGAAGGAAATCGGCCGTGCCCTTTCAAAGGAACCATCCCGGCATTTGCCTGAAACGATTTAGGGAAATCACGGAAAACCTAAATCAGGATGGCCGGAGACACTGCTGACTGTTGGTATGCTTCCCATCGCGTGATTGCCAATTAACTTTATTACTGCTCCGTCAGAGAATGTCAGTTTGGGGCGCAAAATCTCCCCAATGCGTTCCGCAGTGCAAACGGTTCCCGTTTAATATGATATTACCACGAGAATAAACCGCTGTGCACCCAATTTTCGATGTATATAGATTCGGAAAGTGACATTTAGTTGATTTTTAGTAAACACTTTCGTAGTGTTCTTGTTCGCAGATTTCCAGAGGCTGACATCGAGCTTGATCTCGAACCCCTTTTTCGTATTATTAAGCAAGTACAAGCAGGTCCTAAGAGGAACACATCACTTTAAGGCATATAAGAGGACTGTAAATAGACGCATGCGATCTTTGAATAGGCTACTCATAACACGTTATTCTACTGACACGCATGGTACCTCTGTACCACAAGAAAATAGGTGACGATAGCTCCGGCCGTATTCCACATGCAATTCCACTGATAACCTGACTAAGCTAAAGTTGAGTTGGCTACTAATGACAGGAAGTGGGGGAAGGAGGTAAGGGGAGGCGGAATGGAGGTGAGGAACAGTGGCATAATTATAAATTACATTCCTTACTTCTTCACACCGATGTAGCAGGTACGACCAGTACCTGAATAAGTCACTGATTTTATGTAGACTATGCTCGGATAAGTCATTATTGCCATGACTTCCTTATCACTTTAGCAGTGTTTAGTACCTAAGCTTTAACTGCTGAAACACAGCATTTACAATAAGATTACACCTCCCCCACGACTTGCACTTCATTATAATCTCAAACGAAGTATACTATGTGATCAAAAGTGTCCGGACACCCCCCAAGACATACGTTTTTCATATTAGGTCTATTGTGCTGCCACCTACTTCCAGGTACTCCATTTCAGCGACCTCAGTAGTCATTAGACGCCGTGAGAGAGCAGAATGGGGCGCTCCGCGGAAATCATGACCTTCGAGCGCGGTCCGGTGACTGGGTGTCACTTGTGTCATAGAGTGTACGCGATGTTTTCACATTCCTAAACATCTCTAGGTCCACTGCTTCCGATGAGCTAGTGAAGTGGAAACGTGAAAGGACACGTACAGCACAAAATAGTACAGGCCGACCTCGTCTGTTGACCGACAGAGACCACCGACAGTTGAAGACGGCCGTAATGTGTAATAGGCAGATATCTATCCAGACCATCACACAGGAATTCCAAACTGCATCAGGATCTACTGGAAGTACTATGACAGTTGGGCGGGAGGTGATAAGACTTGGGTTTCGCGGTCGAGCGGCTGCTCATAATCCACACAGTACGCCGGTAAATGCCAAACGACACCTCGCTTGGTGTAAGGAGTGTAAACATTTGACGATTGAGCAGTAGAAAAACGTTGTGTGGGGTAACAAATCACAGTACTCAATCTGGCTATCAGATGGCAGTGTGTGGGTATGGCGAATGCGCGGTGAACGTCATCTGCCAGCGTGTGTACTGACAACAGTAAAATTCGGAGGCTGTGGAGTTACGGTGTGGCTGTGTTTTCCAAAGAGGGGGCTTGCACCCCTTGTTGTTTTGCGTGGCACTATAACAGCACAGGCCTACACAGATGTTTTAAGCACTTTCTTGTTTCCCACTGTTGAAGAGCAATTCGGGGATGGTGAAAGCATGTTTCAACACGATCGAGCACCTGTTCATAATGAACGGACTGTGACGGAGTGATTACACAACAATAACATCCCTGTAATGGACTGGCCTGCACAGAGTCCCGACCTGAATCCTATAGAACACCTCTGCGATGTTTTGGAACGCCGACTTCGTGCCAGTCCTCACCGACAGACATCGATACCTCTCCTAAGTGCATGCACTCCGTGATGAATGTGCTGCCATTCCCCAAGAAACCTTCCAGCACCTGATTGAACGTATGCCTGCGAGAATGGAATCTGTCATCAAAGCTAAGGGTGGGCCAATACCATATTGAATTCCAGCATTACCGATGGAGGGCGCCACGAACTTGTAAGTCATTTCCAGCCAGGTGTCCGGATACGTTTGATAACAAAGTCTACCACTTTCTTTCATACGTGTCTAAAATACATTTTGTGCGTCTGAAAGATTTGTTGCTCTACCCTATGCTGACACAAACGAGTTGTGGAATTCCTTTGTAAGTGGCGTGTTTCTCTAAGTGAGTAACGTTTTGAAATAAAAATAAAACAAAATTTTCTTGGCAGTTATATTTTTACATGAAAGTCGATACTTAATCTACTTTCCTGCATAATTCTCACCAATATTCTGCGTCTTCACCTTTGCTTGAATATTGAAAATGCCTCCACCGACTGTGAATGCCGTCTACTGTGCAATATGCGCAACGATTCGTTTGCTTAGTGCGTGAAAGAGTCTGAAATTCATTGTCAGGTCAGTGAAGTCTGTGACGTGAACATTATGAACAATGGGATGACACGGAAACGGATGAGAGCTGTTAAGATGGCCGTACGAAAGTGCGTGATGAGTTACGAAGTGGGCAACCTTGAGTCATAACGAGAACAGACGCCTTACGATTTCGATGTTGTGTGATGAGTTCCTCCAGACCTCAATAAATGTGCTTCAACAATTTTATTATAATCAGAGGGTATTTAAAATCTGGTTGTAGGATACGATAAGTGCCTTAATATTGGTGGGAATTGTGTAGAAAAGATTAAAATACGGTTTTTCATGTAAAAATGGAATTGCCAAGAAAGGTCTACTTGTTTTATTTTAATTTCAAAACAGTACTTACTTTAGAAACATGTCTCATAGCATGTATCATTATTCATGGACAATGTTTAGTCATGGTAACACGCACATGAACAGTACAAGATTGACGTGTTTGCTCACATTTGCCGCGGTAGGGCGGCCGTTTCTGGTACCTTTTATCGTGGTGGCTGGACAGGGGTTTGTAGCGCCGTTGTCTTCTTGCTGTGCGACTAAGTTCCACGCATATTACGCTACTGAAGTTCTCTTCGAACACTGTTTCCAGAGCCACAGAAAATATACCTATAGCTTTTAGAAAGAGAGTTACACATGTCCCACATTATCGCACAACAAGGATAGCGCAATCCCACAAGATCGTACGTAACCAGATTTCCTGCAGACACGTGGGATAGTTCACTTCTTGAGGACAAATCTTCGATATTGCACACATATTGACAGTGAAATTATGGCAGTATATGGAGCAAATACAGAGTCGAGTCGCCCCGGAGTGAAATTGTGCCAGCACTTTGACCAATGCCACACAGTTGTGGGTGATGCTGATCTGCCATTCAGTCAACATATTGCACAGTGCAGTTTCCAACTGTTCGGGAAGCTGAAAGAAAATCTGGAAGGAAACAAATTTTCCACCGATTAGGAGGTTCACACAGTGGTCCTTGAATGGCTTCATGACAAGGAGTGGATATCTGTAGTTGAGGAACTGAACTATTGGTAGGACATTCCGACTGTTGTTTACAGAGAGATGTTGAAAGTGTTGAAAATAGTGTTATTTATCTGTCTCTGCATCTACATCCACATGTACGCACATACTCAGCAAGCCACCGTACGGCGCCTGGCAGGGGGTACTCTGTAACACTATTAGTCACATTTCCTTTCCTGTTCCACTCCCAAATAGAGATAGGGAAAGTGACTGTGTATATGCCTCCTTATGAGCCCCAATGTCTCTTATATTCGTAGTATCTGCGCTGAATGTACGTTGGAGGAATTAGAATCGCTCTGCAGTCAGATTCAAATGTCGGTTCTCTATATTTTCTCAACAGTTTTCCTCGAAAAGAGTTTCTCCATCCCTCCAGGGATTCCCATTTCAGTTTCCGAAGCACCTCCGTAATACTTGAATATTGTTTGAACCTATCGGTAATAAATCTAGCAGCCCGTTTCTGACCTGCTTTGATGTCTTCTTTTAATCCGATCTGTTGCCGATCCTAAACGCTCGTGCAGTACTCAAGAATAAGTCGCACTATTTTCCTACATGAGGTCTCCTTTACAGATTCCCAAAATTCTCCCAATAAAACGAAATCGACCATTCGCCTTCCCTAACACAATCCTCACATGGTCGTTCCATTTCATGTAGCTTTGCAACGTTACGCCCATATTTAGACGACGTGACCGTGCCAAGTGTTGTTGTTGTTGTGGTCTTCAGTCCTGAGACTGGTTTGATGCAGCTCTCCATGCTACCCTATCCTGTGCAAGCTTCTTCATCTCCCAGTACCTACTGCAACCTACATCCCTCTGAATCTGCTTAGTGTATTCATCTCTTGGTCTCCCTCTACGATTTTTACCCTCCACGCTGCCCTCCAATGCTAAATTGGTGATCCCTTGATGCCTCAGAACATGTCCTACCAACCGGTCCCTTCTTCTTGTCAAGTTGTGCCACAAATTCCTCTTCTCTCCAATTCTATTCAATACCTCCTCATTAGTTATGTGATCTACCCATCCAATCTTCAGCATTCTTCTGTAGCACCACATTTCGAAAGCTTCTATTCTCTTCTTGTCCAAATTATTTATCGTCGACGTTTCACTTCCATACATGGCTACACTCCATACAAATACTTTCAGAAATGACCTCCTGACACTTAAATCTACACTCGATGTTAACAAATTTTTCTTCTTCAGAAACGCTTTCCTTGCCATTGCCAGTCTACATTTTATATCCTCTCTACTTCGACCATCATCAGTTATTTTGCTCCCCCAATAGCAAAACTCCTTTACTACTTTAAGTGTCTCATTTCCTAATCTAATTCCCTCAGCATCACCCGACTTAATTCGACTACATTCCATTATCCTCGTTTTGCTTTTGTTGATGTTCATCTTATATCCTCCTTTCAAGACACTGTCCATTCCATTCAACTGCTCTTCCAAGTCCTTTGCCGTCTCTGACAGAATTACAATGTCATCGGCGAACCTCAAAGTTTTTATTTCTTCTCCATGGATTTTAATACCTACTACGAATTTTTCTTTTGTTTCCTTTACTGCTTGCTCAATATACAGATTGAATAACATCGGGGAGAGGCTACAACCCTGTCTCACTCCCTTCCCAACCACTGCTTGCCTTTCATGCCCCTCGAGTCTTATAACTACCATCTGGTTTCTGTACAAATTGTAAATAGCCTTCCGCTCACTGTATTTCACCCATGCCATCTTTAGAATTTGGAAGAGAGTACTCCAGTCAACATTGTCAAAAGCTTTCTCTAAGTCTACAAACGCTAGAAACGTAGGTTTGCTTTTCCTTAATCTTTCTTCTAAGATAAGTCGTATTGCCTCACGTGTTCTATCATTTCTACGGAATCCAAACTGATCTTCCCCGAGGTCGGTTTCTACTAGTTTTTCCATTCGTTTGTAAAGAATGCGAGTTAGTAATTTTCACATCTGTCAACACCTGCTTTCTTTGGGATTGGAATTATTATATTCTACTTTAAGTCTGAGGTTATTTCGCCTGCCTCATACATCTTGCTCACGAGATGTCAGTTTTATCAGGACTGGCTCTCCCAAGGCCGTCAGAGGTTCTAATGGAATGTTGTCTACTCCCAGGGCCTTGTTTCGACTCAGGTCTTTCAGTGCTCTGTCAAATTCTTCACGCAGTATCGTATCTCCCATTTCATCTTCATCTACATCCTCTTCCATTTCCATAATATTGTCCTCAAATACATCGCCCTTGTATAGACCCTCTATATACTCCTTCCACCGTTCTGCTTTCCCTTCTTTGCTTAGAACCGGGTTTCCATCTGAGCTATTGATATTCATACAAGTGGCTCTCTTTTCTCCAAATGTCTCTTTAATTTTCTTGTAGGCAGTATCTATCTTACCCCTAGTGAGATAAGCCTCTACATCCTTACATTTATCCTCTAGCCAACCCTGCTTAGCCATTTTGCACTTCCTGTCGATCTCATTTTTGAGACGTCTGTATTCCTTTTTGCCTGCTTCATTTACTGCACTTTTATATTTTCTCCTTTCATCAATTAAGTACAATATTTCTTCTGTTACCCAAGGAGGTCTACTAGCCCTCGTCTTTTTACCTACTTGATCCTCTGCTGCCTTCACTACTTCAGCCGTCAGAGCTACCCATTCTTCTTCTACTGTACTTCTTTCCCTCATTCCTGTTAATTGTTCCCTTATGCTCTCCCTGAAACTCTGTACTATCTCTGGTTTAGTCAGTTTATCCAGGTCCCTTCTCCTTAAATTGCCACCTTTTTGTAGTTTCTTCAGTTTTAATCTGCAGTTCATAACTAATAAATTGAGGTCAGAGTCCACATCTGCCCCAGGAAATGTCTTACAATTTAAAACCTGGTTCCTAAATCTCTGTCTTACAATTATATAATCTATGTGATACCTTCTAGTATCTCCAGGATTCTTCCATGTAAACAACCTTCTTTTATGATTCTTGAAGTGTTAGCTATGATTAAGTTATGGTCTGTGCAAAATTCTACCAGACTGCTTTCTCTTTCATTTCTTACCCGCAATCCATATTCACCTACTATGTTTCCTTCTCTCCCTTTTCCTACTCTCGAATTCCAGTGACCCATGACTATTAAATTTTCTTCTCTTTTCACTACCTGAATAATTTCTTTTATCTCATCATACATTTCACCGATTTAGTCATCATCTGCAGTGCTGGTTGGCATATAAACTTGTACTACTGTACTAGGCATGGGCTTCGTGTCTATCTTGGCCACAATAATGCGTTCACTATGCTGTTTGTGGTAGCTTACCCGCATTCCTATTTTTTATTGATTATTAAACCTACTCCTGCATTACCCCTATTTGATTTTGTATTTATAACCCTGTATTCACCTGACCAAAAGTCTTGTTCCTCTTGCCACCGAACTTCATTAATTCCCACTATATCTAACTTTAACCTATCCATTTCCCTTTTCAAATTTTCTAACCTACCTGCCCAATTAAGGGATCTGACATTCCAAGCTACGATCCGTAGAACGCCAGTTTTCTTTCTACTTATAAGGACGTCCTCTTGAGTAGTCCCCGACCGGAGATCCCAATGGGGGACTATTTTACCTCCAGAATATTTTACCCAAGAGGACGCCATCATCATTTAACCATACAGTAAAGCTGCATGCCCTCGGGAAAAATTACGGCTGTAGTTTCCCCTCGCCTTCAGCCGTTCGCAGTACCAGCACAGCAAGGCCATTTTGATTAGTGTTACAAGGCCAGATCAGTCAATCATCCAGACTGTTGCCCCTGCAACTACTGAAAAGGTTGCTGCCCCTCTTCAGGAACCACACATTTGTCTGGCTTCTCAACAGATACCTCTCCATTGTGGTTGCACCTATGGTACGGCCATCTATATCGCTGAGACACGCAAGCCTCCCCACCAACGGCAAGGTCCATGGTTCATGGGAGGCAGTGTCAAATAGGACACCAATAATGCTGTATTAGAACGTTACGGAAATTTTTTTTTCCTACTCATCTCCATCAACTTACATTTTTCTATATTTAGAGCTAGGTGCCACTCGGCACGCCAATTTTGTCGTCTTGTGCCCACCTACATTCACACGACGACAAACTTTGTCAATTTGAAATGTAGTGTAGCATTCATTACAAGTTATTTGACGTGCCATAATAATGTGTATCTTACCTTTTGAAGTGTCCTCGTATTTAACTCTCCCGAACAGAAAGTTATAAACCTTACAAATAACTTACATACAACTGGAAGTTTGTCACATTGCCTGCTGTAACTTAGCGGAAACAGCACCTCCATAACTTCATTCTTCAGTAATATTTGAGGTGGCCTGTCTTAGAAGCCTAGTCCCATTTAAAAAGAAAAGTCTTCATTACAGTATCTCTGACAAGGTGTGACAATATTTTATTTTAGATAGCGCAACTCTTCTGCCGCTGCCTACAGAACAGGTACACGCTTCGTGTACGTAACATTATAACTGCACAGTGGCAGAACCGTGGAAGTCGCCACCTTGCGGAGCCCTCAGGTAACGATCAGCAGAGGCGGTCGGCCGCTCGCAACAGGGCGACCCCATCCATCAAGGCGACACTGGCCCCTGCCCCTGCCCCTGCCCCTGCCTCTGATCGATCAGCAGCCCCTCCAAGCCACAAACGTTCCGCCCTTCTCACACCTCTCCACTTAACAGTTCACTCAACTTCACGGGGCTTCCCCACAAATGGGCCCTACAAAAGTTACGTACCTTCATTTCAAATGTATTAGAATTTATTTAGAATGGCTGTAGACGTAAATGACTGTAACTGCGCCTCCAAAATTTTCAACTGGCCTTAGAGCTCTTTTCTAAAAATAATCCCGTCCAAAAACTGCCGTCATTTGAATCACATAAGAAATGTAAATGGTAGCTCAGATCTCCAGGCCCATAGTTCGGTTACCCATAGCTGACTAAAGCTAACAGTCTCTTGGGTGTGTACTTAATAACTGTTGTTGGTATTCTGTTAAGTGCTACATTTTGCAGTGAAGGCAAAAGGGTGTTACCAAAGCTAAAAATCAGAATTTCGCTATTGCCATGTAAGTCCTTCAACATTCCATGTGGAATGGAATATCTACCATCTTAACTAGCATTTTCTCTTCTTACGCCTTAGACATCTTATGTATCTCTTAATCCTGTACCACCACCTAACTTATATACCGTACATTATCTCACAACCTGTATCCCACAACCGGTATCATATACTTCATCATATCTTGATCATATCTTACCTGGCAATGAAAGGTACAGCTATGAAATTAAATACGTGAGACTGAATTAACGCTTGTAGCATCACAACAGTTAAGTGTCCACTGTAAAATGCTCTCCGTGTATTCATGCCCACTTCTTCGTTACCACAGACATAGGATAGCATGTAATTGTTCCCATTTGTACTGGGATTACAGAACGTGTGAGGGGCCTACTTGTACTCTGCCGCACTAAGCAGAACACTGAGCTTCTGTAATTGTACACCCACCTCGTGTCTTTTAAAGATACGAAATAGAAAAGCCCTTGTTATTAGGAAGTACTATGCATTGCTCCTTCGGAAATGCACGCATTTCTGAAGAAACAGGCACTAAGCGACTACAGAGCTCAAGAGCTACAGGAAATATATTCGCAATTGCGAATATGAACCATCACCAGCTATATATTAGAAAGACGACAGTGAAAATTTTTACCACACTGGGTCTTGAACATTTATCTATCGCTTCACGCTAGTGTTAGCCTCAATCGGCTTTTCAAAATTTTTTTCGTTAACCCTTTTTATCGGACTTTTTGCCTTTTATAGGTACAAGAAACAGCATACAGAAACTAAAGGTGCCTGCCATCAACACTGCCAAACGTAAAATGGTTCCTAACATGATCTAGACTTAAAGAATTCACTAACAGAAGGAAATCGGGACCCTGCAATGCTCCAGTTGACTTTTATGCAGCTCGTCTTCTCCCTAACTTAAAAACAATGTAAAGTCCCCTGAGTATATTAGGTATGAATCGTAAGGTCCTGAATACTGATCTATCTTTTCATTTCACTTCTCACAAACGGAACATCCAGCTAATCGGAAGGTCCGCAATGTCTCACTGAATCGATACCTATTATGTTATCTTTTGTCTGCACTCCACAGTTAGGTCGCACATGAGGTAAATGCTATCTCAGCTATATTACGAAGTGTAGTGACAACTTCTGCCACCGAATGTGACAGCAACACCAAATGTAATGGGAAGAGGTAGAAGGCATCATACTGAGACTCTTCCTAGCTTTCCAAGTGATTTATTGTTTCCAACTACGGTGCCCCCGTTCCTCTCGATCTGCGTCACTGGGTCCTGCAATGCTGAGGACACCACTTCGCTGTCCGCGAAACGGCTTGGAGCAGAATGGCTGCCTCAGCGACCCGTGCACGCACTGCTGTGTGTCCGCCTTGTATAGAAGCGGAGTTGTGGCGCTGTCAGGATGCTGGCAGTTGATTCAACAGTCTGTATCCCTATCAACTCAGTGCCGCTCAGTGTGCCACAGGTGGTCAGCTGCGTGCTGCTCATCAGCATGGCGAAGATTGCGGCGACAACAATCTCCCGTGATCTGGAGACTGAATCTGTGGCTCTCACCTCAGGATGCCTCCAGCGTATGATGGAAGCCAGGACGACTGCCTGCGGTAGCGAGCTGTGGAGTGGACCGCTGCTTTGCATCACATACTCATAACACGCTAGGTTGGCCAGTGGGCCCCTTCTGCCAGCGATTTGCGACATGTTACGTTTATTCTTTCAGCAATTTGATGGCGCTATAGCCTCTATTCTACTTCGCAACTGTTGGTATGCGTAACTCACTGCAATACAGCCCACACCTGGCTGTAACTTGTGCTCAGAATAGTGTAAAAAACTACCTTTCCCTATCCTAAACGGTGGTGCCGCTACAGAAGTGAAGCTTGCGGATGAAGATTATGGCTCTCAAAGCCAGAAATGTTAAAAGGATAAAGAGGCTAGGAGGAGGCTGGCTGTATGTGGAAATAGGCAGGATAATACGATATTTACAGTTGACGAGGTATGCTGGTAGATGTGTTTATTTGGGTACAAATGAAATGGTCAAACTTGAAATGAAGTCGTATAAATATAGTGTCGGAAGTTCCATGCGGCTTTTCGCAGATGATGCTGTAGTATACAGAGAAGTTGCAGCATTAGAAAATTGCAGCAAAATGCAGGAAGATCTGCAGCGGATATCAACTTGGTGCAGGGAGTGGCAACTGACCCTTAACATAGACAAATGTAATGTATTGCGAATACATAGAAAGAAGGATCCTTTATTGTATGATTATATGATAGCGGAACAAACACTGGTAACAGTTACTTCTGTAAAATACCTGTGAGTATGCGTACGGAACGATTTGAAGTGGAATGATCATATAAAATTAATTGTTGGTAAGGCGGGTACCAGGTTGAGATTCATTGGGAGAGTCCTTAGAAAATGTAGTCCATCAACAAAGGAGGTGGCTTACAAAACACTCGTTCGACCTATACTTGAGTATTGCTCATCAGTGTGGGATCCGTACCAGATCGGGTTGACGGAGGAGATAGAGAAGATCCAAAGAAGAGCGGCGCGTTTCGTCACAGGGTTATTTGGTAACCGTGATAGCGTTACGGAGATGTTTAACAAACTCAAGTGGCAGACTCTGCAAGAGAGGCGCTCTGCATCGCGGTGTAGCTTGCTCGTCAGGTTTCGAGAGGGTGCGTTTCTGGATGAGGTATCGAATATATTGCTTCCCCCTACTTATACCTCCCGAGGAGATCACGAATGTAAAATTATAGAGATTAGAGCACGCACGGAGGCTGTCAGACAGTCGTTCTTCACGCGAACCATACGCGACTGGAACAGGAAAGGGAGGTAATGACAGTGGCACGTAAAGTGCCCTCCGCCACACACCGTTGGGTGGCTTGCGGAGTATAAATGTAGATGTAGATGTAAATCTGTTTCTGGCGTATGTAATACAGATGAAAATGAGACCACTAGTCAGAGCAGCAAGGGAGATACCAGGACAAGTTTACTCATAGGCAACCACAGTAGGAGTCAACCACAGCAGGTCCCTTAGTTTTATAATCAAGATGGCTATGGGATCACTTTCTAAGACAATGGAGAACTTCCGTTTATTCCTTTGGTGCATACTGTCTACCTGGCGCTCCACTGTCATGAGACCTGAAGACATCTGTCATGTGACACACCGACAGGGGCACTCTTGTGCAGCATACAGGGTGACCCAAAACTCCGGTTAACATATGGAGACTAATTGGTGCACGAAATAATGAAGAAAGAGCGGTAAAAACTGACAGACATGTTTAAAATAACATATGTTTTTATTGAAACCGAAAAGAACTTGCGTAAAATTACCAACAAATCGTGCTGTATATGATTCAAAAGCAAGGACCATGTTATGCATAGCAAAGACGGTGTTCTTTATCTGATGAACATGCCGGCCGTCATTCACCGCAGCTCATTTTATGCATGATTCTCGAGGGACGTCACTGACACGTTGCAGTCCAGCGCCATCTGTTGGCCAGTATTTGCAATCGTTTCTCTCTCTCTCTCTCTCTCTCTCTCTCTCTTATTTTTTTAAATTAAACCCCATGTCATTTCAGGCACGTGTGTCAGTTTTTACGTCTCTTTCTACATTATTCCGTGAATCAGTGAATTTTCAAATGTTAACGGACTTCTGTGTCACCCTGAACATAACAGCTGCCTAATCAGTTGTTCCTGAGATATAAACTACCGTCTATGAAACAATCGCAGGTAGAATATTATAACTGTTGCCAAAATGGTTGAATATAGTTCCTGAAAAACCATAGTAGTACACGTTACTGAAGTATGTATATTTAGGAGACATCACGAAAAGTACAAATGTAATGTACATCACTCGAAGGATACTGCCGGTTTTAATGTCAAAGGTGGGGCTCTTCACCGATAGCTTATATAACGGAACATGCTACATGCGTGTAAATTGTTTACTAAACCACGGTGAGATAGAGTTTGGTACGTGTTGTATTGCACGTAAGTTCTGGAACATGTCCCCCGATAATTGAGATATTATTATTGCTGTATTTCACAAACCAGCTGTAGAGCACTAAATTATATAAGTGTGGTGTTACGTTGTTTGTTAGCTATATGCAAGGTTTAATCGTGTCTTGCCGAATTGATCCTAACTCCATGAACATTTTTACTATATGTTAAGCATTAAGCATTTTCTGATGTCGAGACCAGTACGTTCCTCTGCCGTGCTTAATTTTATTTCTCTTGATTTTTATTATATCTTATGATTTTAGCATTCATGTTACCTCTTTTTTCTAATACAGTCATTGTATTTTTTCTACTGTCGTGGAATATTTGTTCATAATTCATTGTCTTTTCGCCAAACTTCAATTATCGATTTGAGAATCTAAATTTTTGGAAGTTTTTGGTGTTTCATTGTGGTGGCATTTGACCAATAAGTTCAACACGAGTTCATAGGTTATTCCGTTCAAAGGATAGATCTCAGTGAGTGGCTTCAGATAAACACAGTATGTAGATTCGGATGATTTCCTGCGCTAGGCAGAAAATCGTATTCACTGTCTACTTTTGGATTTTAATGAAGTTGGAGTGAATTTGAACTTTAAACCACTATGTGATCCCCCCCAGTACAATGCTAGAGCTTAATCACCATCTTAAAAGTGTAGATCCGGAACTGATGAATTGAATTGCGACTACCTACATGAATGTTGAATTATATAAGATTTTCATGCTTCCGAATTTTCTCGAAATTTTTCGTCCGGTAACCACCAATCCCCCCCCCCCCCCCTTCCCTGAGTCCCAACATTTCGGATCTATGCTTTTGACCATATAACAAGCACATCATAGTGTATAAACTGATTACCTGTACATGTGGGAAAATCCTTTCAGTAGCTGAGTTAAGGAATTTTATTCTGCTTTGGACGCTGCTTGTGGAACTACCCACGAGAACAGTATACACATCCCTGGCGCCTTCGATTGCCCTCTGACCTCTGGTCTAAGATAAGATTGTTGATTAGTCATTGCACTTTCCTTTATGGAACGCTAGCACTTTTCTTTATGGAATGCTTGACCAGTGCTTTGTGCGCTTCCGACCTCTTTCTTATTGTACCTTCCCATAATCTAAAAAAGCCAGTCTGTGTTAATGTATATATTTGTAATTAGCCTTTCAACAGAATTGTTTATGGGAAGTTTGATTATAGAGTACTGAAATAAAAATGTGTTCCTGAGCCTCACGGATGCCTTGTGGCGATATGTATTACAGTCATTCATCGTTGTCAAATAATAAAGCTATAATTGATTTCTAAATCTATTGACATGCAAAAGTATCTCCAAGCCACATATCTTCAATCCCTCTTCAGCTCACATTGTACTCTAATGTTCCGATAAATGAAACACCCAGTAAATTTGCCAGTTTTGACTGACAAATTTAAAATGATTAGTATATTTATATGTCACTTGTGGTTTTGTGCGTCAGCCTCTCGATTCCTGACATCTCTGTCGACAATTCAATCTTTACCATTTTCATTTGAGTTATCCATTGCTTGTTGAAATTACCTTCCATCAAGCACGATCTTGTTTACAAACCCATATTATTGGCTGATGCGCGTGCTGGTCGGTGAAGTCGCTGTACATGTAATATTAGTCAATAAGTGTGAACATAATCCACCGATAACCACACCCACTGTGGGATTCTATTAATGGAAGTGTAGGTAACTTCTGTTACACCCCCTTTCAACATTAGTCTCTCTCTCTCTCTCTCTCTCTCTCTCTCTCTCTCTCTCACTCACTCACTCACTCTCTTCGGTTACATTTAGGGTATTCTTATGATTTAAACGTAATTTTACAATAGTTTTGTACACATACTTTAGTATTAGATTCCAAAGGTTTGCACGTGATTTTTTACTCTCTTGCGAGTGAGCTTTACACACAGAAAGTACATCCGTAATAACTTGCCTGTGGTCCATTGAGGATAGTTTTCTATTATGCGTCTCGAACTATGTATTCCTCTGCATCTACACTCCACACTCTTCCTTATTGTGTGTGGTGGAGGGTAATTTTCGTATGATTGTAACTTCCGTCTTTCCTGTTTGCGGGAACGATAGTTGTTGGTCAAGCTCGTCAAACCGCATCTCTGCACTTTTACTTTCATGGACTTTTCGCGAGATATACACACATAGGAGAAAGCAGTATATTGGTTGACTCTTCTGCGAACGTGTGCTCTAGGGATGTCAACAGTACATCACATCGTGATGCAGAACGCCTCTTTTAAGTGTCTGCAATGGGACTTGGCTGAGCATCTCTGCGACGCTATTGCGCTTGCTAAATGAATCTGTAACGAAACGCGCTGCTCTTATTTGGATCTTTTTTATTTGGTCTTTCAATCTGGATCTGAGGCTGACAAGTGACATTCAAGTTTTGATGGAACGTGCCTTCTATAAATATCACCTTTTTTGGGGGAGATTATACTTCAAGATTCTTCAATGAATCTATCTGGCATTTCGTCTCGCTGCTTTTAGTTTTCTGTGGTCGTTAAACTGAAATTTGCTCCGTTCGCGTAATCCTAGATGTCTATGGATGTGACCGCCTACAGGGATTGTCTTACAGTCATTTAGTCCTACAATAATTTATGCTCAGTACGTTACATTGGTACGAAAAGGGTGAACTGCCTATCCGCGCACCAACTATCTATCCTCTGCAGGGCTTCCTGCACTTCGCTGCAGTTACCTATCGCTGCGAATTCGCTGTATACAACAGTTTATCTAAGAAAAGCCTCATGGAACTTCCGATGGTGTCCAGTTTTCCATTTACATACATTGTGAAAAGAAATGGTCATGTAACAAGCCCTTTCCGCAAGCCTGCGATTATTTTTAATTCCAAGAATTAGATGTTCTGTCGAGTTACACAATTCTTCTCACATTCTGAACGCTCGTATTTAGTTCAATAGGTGGCAGTACGAAACAGTACTAAACACCTTTCAGAAGCCGAGGTACGCGGCATCGACGAGGGTGCTGGTATTTAATGCTTTCTGCGTCTCTTGGACGAAGAAAGCAAGCTTCGTTTCACACGATAGTTGTTGTCGGAACTCGTGGTGATTCTACAGAGGAGAGTCTCGGTCTCCAAAATTTTCATAATACGAGTGCAAGGAAGATGATTCGTAATTCTGTAACAGTAGCAACTACAATGTCCAATCACATTAATGAGACGACCTGTCAAAAGCCTGTATAACTGAATAACCATCTTATGCAGCGCGAACATGTGCGAGATGTGCAGAAAGGGTGTCAGTGATGTTCTGGAAGGTCCCGACAAGGGATATGGAGCCATACCATTTCCAGTGGTGCTACGAGATGTGCTAGATTTCTCACCTGGAGATCCAGGGTGCGACAACATGATCGAGGTGTTGACACAGGTTCTCCATTGTGGCGGTCTAGAGCGCTGCAGTCATGGACTGTGCGGCTGGTCCCGGCGGAGGTTCGAGTATTCCCTCGGGCATGGGTGTGTGTGTTTGTCCTTAGGATAATTTAGGTTAAGTAGTGTGTAAGCTTAGGGACTGATGACCCATAAGACTGATGACCCATAAGATTCACACACATTTGAACATTTTTTCTCCATTGTGTTGTGTTTAAATCCGGGGATTTTGGTGCCTAGGGGAGTACTGTAAACTCGTCCCGGTGCTCTTAGAAACATTCACGTACACTGAGAGCCGCGTGACGCGTTTTATTGTCCAGCTGGCACACGTCAGAGAAGCGGTAGGTGGCGAGAAAAAACAAACTGCGTGTTGGGTGGACGTAATCTCCAAGGATACCTTTGTTGAGCCACTGTGCCTTCCAGGAAGACGAGTTCACACAGGGAATGTAAAAAACATTCCCCAGACCATGACGGTCTCACATCCAGCCTGGACCCTTCCGACGAGTGTTGCAATTAGCTTACAGTCTTATAGGGAATCTGAAAGGACGCCTGTCGCCACTAACTGAAGGTCCAGTTGTAGTACTGGCGTGCCAGTTGCAGCTCTCGTCCCCAATGAACAGCAGTCAGCATGGTGCCGAACGCAGGCACCAGCTACGGGGGCCCATACGCAGCAACGTTCGTTGAACAGTCGTTGAGGAGACACTTTCGGTAGCCCTTTCTTCATATGGGTAGTCAGGTGCTCAACAGTTGCACGTCTATTCGCCCGGACATATTTCCCCTGCCGTTCTCCACCCCTGTTGTTTTTAGGCGCATAGTGCATAATAGTTGCCTCGTCCCCGATTTTGCATAGCGCTATTTTGCCATACTTCAACCATGGCGACACGTGAACACTTTACGCGTTTAGCAGTTTTGGAATTTCTTCCACCCTCGGCCCTAGAGCCAATTATCATGCCCTTTTCGACGTCAGATAAATCGCTCCGTTTCCGCAACACAACGGCTGCACTGTTACAGCGTCCTCGGACACGCCTTATACAGGGTGAAAAGCATTTAAACCGACAAACCCTGGGAGGTTGTAGGGGACATCAAAACAAACATTTTTCCCTAATTTCATTTTTCCGTATGAGGAGTATTTAAACCAGTAGAGGAAGATTTCTCTGGCGGCATATTAATTAAACCAACCGCCACTTGTCCATTTTTTTATGACCACGAGACAACAAATTAACACAGACCAATTTCAATTACAGTAGATTTTCAAAAATGCCTCCATTGACACGCAAACAAAGGTTACACCGTCGTATCATGTTCTGTCTGACACGGGCAAAAACCCCGGGAGTATCCTGAATTATTCCTGCTGCTGCTACTATCCGGGAAACCAGATCCTCTTCTGATGCAACAGGGGTTGCGTAAAAAAGGTTACGCATCTCTCACCACACAAAAAGGGGCATATCTGGGGATCGAGCAGGCCATGGTACAGGACCACCTCTGACAATCCACGTTTCTGGGAACCGTCGGTCCAGGAATCGACGCACACGACGACTGAGTTGTGCCGGGGCCTCGTCATGTTGGAACCACATTCGTTGTCTTGTAGGGAGCGGGACGTCTTCCAGAAATTCTGTCAACTCTCTGGCGAGAAAATTGTAATAGTGCCTGCCATTTAATGGCCTGGGTAGCAGATAGAGCCAAATTAAATAGTCCCCAACAACACCGACACACACATTAACGAAGAACCGCACTTGATGAGCGCTAGTGACTGGGGCTTGTGGGTTATCCCATTTAACAACCAAAAACAAAGAAATAGTGGTTGCTGGTGATTTCAATGTAGATTTCCTTAAAGACTCTCCCAATAAGAACTTATTTGAGTTAGTAACACTATCATTCAACTTAATTCCCACAGTAAAGTTCCCCACTAGGATAGCCACTTGCTCACAAACAGCCATTGATAATATCTTTATAGAAAAGTCAAATGAACAAAATTATATTACAAAACCAATAGTCAATGGCCTCTCAGACCATGACATGCAGTTCCTTCTGTTAAATGTTAATACTGAACAGGATATAAAATCTGTTAAATCTGAGCTCAAGAGGGTAATCAGTAAGCCAAAAATTGATTATTTTAGGACACTCATCAGAGACATTCACTGGACTGATGTTTACAGTGCTCATGGCATGAATGAAAAATATAACATTTTTGCTAATAAAGTGCTTACCTTATTCGAACACTGCTTTCCCCCAAAACTTACCAAGGTTAGAGCAAAGTCTACAAAGAAGCCATGGATTACTCGAGGAATAGGGGTATCTTGTAAAACCAAAAGAAAACTGTATCTGTCAATCCGAAACATTTCCAATGTTGATGCTATAGCACATTATAAGAAATACTGCAAAATGTTAAAGACTGTAATACGGATGTCAAAGCAAATATATTACAAGGAAAAGATAGTCATATCAGATAACAAAATAAAGACAATATGGGATATAGTGAAGGAGGAGAGCGGTAGAACCAGACATGAAGAGAAACAAATAGCATTAAGAGTAAATGATGCATTGGTGACAGATGTGTATAGTGTTGCAGAACTTTTTAACAAACATTTTATAACTGTTACTGAAAAGATGGGGTTGTCAGGTTCGGTAGATGCTGCTGTGGATTACCTTAGACCAGACATTTCAAGTAACTTCCATAATATGAATTTGACCCTCACTACCCCAACAGAAATAATGTCCATCATAAAATATTTAAAATCAAAAACATCTAGTGGGTATGATGAAATATCAACAAAGTTAATTAAAGAATGTGATTCTGAGCTAAGTAACATATTAAGCTATCTGTGTAACCAGTCGTTTATCAGTGGAATATTTCCTGAATGGCTGAAATATGCTGAAGTTAAGCCACTGTTTAAGAAGGGAGATAAAGAAATAGCATCAAATTTCCATCCAATTTCACTGTTGCCAGCATTCTCAAAAATTTTCGAAAAAGTAATGTACAGTCGTCTGTATAACCATCTTATCTCAAATAACATACTGTCAAAGTCACAGTTTGGATTTCCAAAAGGTTCTGATATTGAGAAGGCTATCTACACTTACAGTGAAAATGTACTTAATTCATTAGACAAAAAATTGCAGGCAACTGGTATATTTTGTGATCTGTCAAAGGCATTTGACTGTGTAAATCACAATATCCTTTTAAGTAAACTAGAATATTATAGTGTAACAGGAAATGCTGCAAAATGGTTCAAATCTTATATCTCTGGCAGGAAACAAAGGGTGTTATTAGGAAAGAGACATGTATCAAGCTATCAGGCATCATCCAACTGGGAGCTAATTACATGTGGGGTCCCACAAGGTTCCATTTTGGGGCCCTTACGTTTCCTTGTGTATATCAATGACCTTTCATCAGTAACATTACCAGATGCCAAGTTTGTTTTGTTTGCCGATGATACAAACATTGCAATAAATAGCAAATCAAGTGTAGTCTTAGAAAGATCAGCCAATAAAATATTTGTGGAAATTAATCACTGGTTCCTAGCCAATTCTTTGTCACTAAACTTTGAAAAAACACACTACATGCAGTTCAGAACTTGTAAGGGGTGTCCCAAGAGTATATGTCTAACATATGATGACAAGAAAATAGAAGAAGTGGACAGTGTTAAATTCTTGGGATTACAGCTTGATAATAAATTCAACTGGGAGGAGCACACCACAGAACTGCTGAAGCGTCTTAACAAATCTCTGTTTGCAATGCGAATTTTGTCAGACATAGGGGATATAAAAATGAAAAAGCTGGCATACTATGCTTCCTTTCATTCCATAATGTCATATGGGATTATTTTTTGGGGTAATTCATCAAGCCAAGCTAAAGTTTTCCGGGCACAAAAACGTGCAGTAAGAATTATATGTGGTGTGAACTCAAGAACATCCTGCAGAAGCCGGTTTAGGGAACTAGGGATACTAACTACAGCTTCCCAATATATTTATTCCTTAATGAAATTTGTCATTAAAAATATATCACTTTTTCAAACCAACAGCTCAATTCATGGAATCAATACTAGAAATAAGAATAATCTTCACAAGGATTTAAAGTCACTTAGTCTTGTACAAAAAGGTGTGCATTATTCAGGAACACACATTTTCAATAACTTGCCAGCAGCCATAAAAAGCTTAACAACCAATGAAATTCAGTTTAAGAGAAGCCTAAAGGATTTATTGGTGGCCAACTCCTTCTACTCCATTGATGAATTTCTTAGTAAAACCAACTGATTTGTATATAAGTACAACATAACTTCTGCACAATTTCAGTGCAGTAATGTGTTCACTGAAAATTTGTGTGTCTGTGTGTGTGTGTGGTTGTGTGTAAGTATAATCTAACTTCTGCACCATTTCAGTGCAGTAATGTGTTCATTGTAAATAAGTATTTCAGTAGTTGTATTACATGTTTATTACCTTATAAATAAATAAAAAACTTTTTTATTTTAAATTCAGTGCATTAGTATTTGTAAAATGACTCTTAGTGTTCATTAAAATATGACGATCATTCCACTTGGGACCTGTGGAATGGTACATTAGCTTATTTGTTTTAGTTGTAAATATTTGTCATGTATTGTTGTTTTTCTGACATGTTCCACATCCTGGAGGACCTCCTCACTACGGATCAATTGGAATGAAAGTAAATCTAATCTAATCTAATAAACTCGAAACATGCGAATTGTTCATGATGCAGACTCCATCACGCCCGAACGTAGCTTCATCGGTAAACAGCACAGAGCATGCAAATGCTGAATCCATTTCACTCTGTTCCAGGTACCACTGCGAAAACTGTGCTCTCGGTGGATAATTAATTAACTGGTTCCAGGTTGTGGACACGCTGTAAGTGAAATGGACTTAACAGTTGCTCTCCAAGGACTGTTCTTACATTGGTCTGATTCGTCCCCATGTTACGTGGAATTGCATGAGTGCTGATTGAAGGGTCCCGATTCCATATGCTGCAAGACAGCTTCCTCAAATTGCAGCGTTCTTACCGTGCGACGGCGTCCCTGTCCAGGTAACCTGCTAAATGACCCGGTCTCACGCAGACGTTGGTACACAGCAGCAAAGGCCGTATGATGCGGGATACGGCGATTAGGATATTGTTGCTGATAAACCCGCTGTGCAGCTCGTCCGTTGTGGTGCGCTACGTCGTACGCACCAACCATATCAGTGTACTCACTCCAGGCGTATCGCTCCATTAGTAAACAGAGACAATGCACTACTACACTGGTGGACAGCAGTTGCCTACAACTGAAGAGCGTAATACGCCCTCTAACAACTGAAGATCGTAATACGGCCTCTAACAACTGAAGAGCGTAATACGGCCTCCACCTTTTTAAATAATCCTAATAGGAAAAAATGACATTAGGGAAAAATATTTGTTTTGATGTCCCCTACAACCTCCCAGAGTTTGTCGGTTTAAATACTTTTCACCCTGTATACCATCCACAGCTGATAATGCCGCTTGCCATGTGTGAGTGTCTGTTGCACGTTGACGTCGAACATAGGTGATGGTCACGTTACTGTGAGTGGACCTTGTAAAACAGATTATTCGATGACTACAGAGAGCCTAAGCTAAATAAAAAACATATTGCACAAGCTTTCATAAATTTTCGTTGTAACACATGCTTTGAAGACAATCCTGAAAGATGTTGATTTTTGGTCGACAACTGAGACTACATATTTGACCAATGCGGTCTGACATCTGCCTACCATGCAGAATCCCAAAAGGAACATTCCGCGCTTTATCACATCAGCTCATCACACGGCTGCCCTGAAATCATTATAAGGCACGTGGTGCCATAAAACAGGTGCTGAAGTAAGTTAGATGCTTTAATAAATGATTAAAGTACAGCTAGCGGGCTTCTCCCTCCCTGAAGAGAAAGAATAGCTGAGTGAGCGCCGCCATGAAAGTTAACCAAAGCAAGCGCCGTAAAAGCGTAATTACTTTTATAAAGTCACATCCTTCCTTACCACCACCCACCCTTTCACTTCTTCAAACTCCCTTTCTGCGTGAATTCTCCTCCAAGTGAGAACGGCCTTGCTTCTTAAGGGTACTGTTCAATAACTACTGAATATTATTCATATGCACTCAAAATTACTTTATATTTAAAAGCTGTATCACATAGTCTGATTCATAAACTATGTCACAGTCAATCAATTTCTAAATAAGAAGGAGCAGCAGCATTCCGTAACTAGGCCTATGTTCAGAGTCACATTTAAATATGGCTCCATTTCACTTGAAAAGTTCCCTCTTGCCAAATGTAGGCTGCATGTAACTTATCTGTGCCTTCCCATGTGTAATTTTGGTACTTTTCTCTGCTCTGAAATTTCGTCCACTGGACATTCCCTAACCTTTAACCCAGGTAAATAATATATTCCTGACACAGTCACTCTGCGGGCGATCTGCAGTATACGGCAAGCGAAGAAAACTTCACAAGCCAAGAACACTAACAAAGTACTTTATTGGATGACCGGTTTCGACACAGCTATGCTGTCATCATCGGATCTTACACGCTTGAATTTTTGCAACATATTACCCACCAGTGTTACAGTGTGAAGCGTTTTGTAACACTGATGGAGAATATGTTATGAGTATTTAAAAGAATTCAACATTCTGGTGGTTACACCGGTTATTAATGTACCAGCAACAGCATATCTCGCGATTACATTAACCTGTGATATTGCAATGTTAAAGTGATTAACATTACCCAGACAAATGTATTCCTGAAATTTCATTACTCTACATCAATTACTTTTTACTGTTGAGATTTTTCTTTCCATCATCGAGATCATCTGCTAGCTGCAAACCTACGGTTTCCTTCACAGCGGAGCCCTATACATACGACACTTCCGTTACAGCTTTGATTCAGCCGACTAATAGTTACCCGTGGTGCAGCGTCAATTATATCAAGAGGTCTTGTTACCGTAAAGTTCGTGTCATGTATGACATTAAAACTTCACCCAGTTATATTTCCTTGTAGGCAGCAGCCTATGTTTCCTAGGAGAATAGGGGGGGGGGGAGGAGGGAGGAATAAGCAATGTAGAGGCAGGGCATTTCATCACCTCTGCCAGTACTCTAAAATAAGGAGGAGGTAGTCGATATGAAAACAGCGTTGGTATCTCTAGACTAGTTTGTTTTGAAGGATGTCATAGTTACCTGACATTAGAATTTAAAGATCCCACTTATTGCATCGGGCACTACAAAAGAAAAGGCCTACATTGTGGACACCAAATTACCTGACATTAGAATTTAAAGATCCCACTTATTGCATCGGGCACTACAAAAGAAAAGGCCTACATTGTGGACACCAAATTACATACATTCTTCAAAACATAGCTCCTAGTTAAACATCGTAGGGTGGCAGGCAATCTTCCATGTCTTCTGTGAAAGACATAATATGTAACGAAATAATTCTGGCTACTTTTAGATCTCCCGTCACACATAATTAGGATAGTTGGATGCAATTCCGTATAGCAACAATTTGGTCATTACCAGATAAAAATATGTAACTTATATCAATCTGAACATCATGGTGAGGGTCGTTCACAAATAAATCATATATTATTTATTTTTGAAATGCTGTCTTCGTATTACTGAAGTTTTCACGATCATGTTGTAATTGCAAAAAGACATACATACATACATACACCAGTGGTGATGAACACGAACGTATTATGCACTACCCACAGTAAGTTTTCCTTTAAAAAACTCATGTTTTCCAAAATAGCTGTATGCCTCTCAACTACAAACAGCCACAATTGTTCTGATAACAGACCATTCTTAGGTACTTATAAGCAATAAAAATGGACATAAATGAAAAGAATAATCACATCCATACAGCATGCTTCACACAATCTACACTTATAAAATGACATTAATTACAGGACATATTTTAGACCAGTATACGTATCTAGATCAGTTTTGAAAATTTTTGTTGTTGATGTTGACTTCAGCCATTAGGCTGTTTTGATGGAGCTCTCCATGCTACTCTATCCTGTGCAAGGTTCTTCATCTCCAAGTAATCACTGCAACCCACATCCTTCTGGATCTCCTTACTGTATACATCTGTCTCCCTCTACGATACTTACCCCTCACGCTTCCCTCCAGTACTAAACTGATGATCCCTTGATGTCTCAGAATATGTGCTACCAACCGACCCCTTCTTTGCTCACCAATTCTATTCAGTACTTCCTCATTAGTTATGTGATGTACGCACCTAATCTTCAGCATCCTTCCGTATCACCGTATTTCAAATGCTTCTATTCTCTTCTTGTCTAAACTTTATTCGTCCTTGTTTCACTTCCTTACATCGTTACACGCCATACAAATGCTTTCAGAAAAGACTCAGTGACACTTAAATCTATACTCGGTTTTAGCAAATTTGTTTCCCTCAAAAATGCTTTTCTTGACACTGCCAATCTACATTTTGTATTCTGTCTACTTCGGCCATCATCCTTTATGTATCTGCCCACATTTAAAACAGATCTACTACTTTATACGTCTAATTTCCTAATTTAATTCCCTCAGTATCACCTGATTTAATTCGTCAACATTCAATTATTGCCGGCCGGTGTGGCCGTGCGGTTCTAGGCGCTTCAGTCTGGAACCGCGTGACCGCTACGGTCGCAGGTTCGAATCCTGCCTCGGGCATGGATGTGTGTGATGTCCTTAGGTTAGTTAGGTTTAAGTAGTTCTAAGTTCTAGGGGACTGATGGCCACAGATGTTAAGTCCCATAGTGCTCAGAGCCATTTGAACCATTCAATCATTCTTGTTATGCTCTTGTTGATGTTCATCCTATACCCTCCTTTCCAGATACTGTTCACTCCGTTCAGCTGCTCTTCCCAAGTCCTTTACTGCCTCTGACAGGATTACAGTGTCATCTGCAAACCTCAAGCTTTTTATTTCTCCTCCCTGGGCTTTAATTCCTACTCCATTTTCTTTTGTTTCCTTTACTGCTTGGTCAGTGCACAGGTTGAATAACATAGGGGATAGGTTATAGCCCTGTATCACTCCCTTCTCAAACATTGCATCCCTTTCGCCCCCCTAGACTCTTCGTCTGGTTTCTCTAAAAGTTGTAAATAGCCTTTTGCTGCCTGTACTTTACGTCAGCTACCCTCAGAATTTCGAAGAGAGTATTCTAGTCAACACTGTCAAAAGCTTTCTCTAAGTCTACAAATTCTGTAAACTGTCTTTCCTTCACCTATCTTCCATGATAAGTCGTAGGGTCAATATTGCCTCGCGTGTTCCTACATTTCTCCGGAATCCAAACTGACCTTCCCCGAAGTCGGCGTCTACCAGTTTTTTCCTTCTGTAAAGAATTTGTGTTATTTTGCAACCATGACCTTTAAAAACTGCCTGCCTCAAAACAGAAGGCAGTAAAACATCTTGTATACAAATAGGGTAATCAGTTAATGAGATGAACCACATGAACGGATTGAAGTGGCCTGCATTCTTCTGTCACTAAAACGGTGTCAAAAATTTATAATTCCAAAGAAGTTCTCTATTGCTAAATGTGTACTACTAAAATATGTACCTGTGGTGCCCATGAAGTCTCACAGCTGTTAATGAGTATTTAGCACGTGATAATTATTGTTACGTTATGAATTAAAAAATTAATATATCTAACCAAATGAAAATATGAACAGACTGTAATGTAAGTAGGAAGGCTGACTACAAAATCTTGTCAAAAATACATTTTGTGAATGTATGAAACCATTACATATTCAAAAGCATATTTTACAATGTAGGGAGGAGTGAAGCACAATACTTAATAATGTGTGGTATGCTAACACACATAGAATATGAATGAACACCTTGACTTGTCTGAAGATCAACTAATTACTGAACAGCCATCAGAATGTTATAGTACCATTTCAACTTTTCAGATAGCTTACCCACAATACCTCTGCATTACGTACATCAGTATATTTATTTCTGCTTGGTTTTGTTAACTCTGTCCTATGCAAAATTAAACATTTTTTTTCTATTTACCCAGACATGTTTCGAGACCTACGGGTCATCTTCTGTTGACCTAGGTTTATTTCTGTAAAATATCATACACAGTTCATGGTTGTTTTTCTATTTTAGGCCTAAAAACGATAGCCTATGGATTTTGTTTAATTTGTGTTGACTGCTCACCAGGAATTACATTACTTATAAAATAGATTTTTACAAGTTGTTTGTCTTTATGCTTTTTTTATTTTTCTGACAGCATGTCATCAGCAGAGTAGTCGTGAAGAAATTTTAGTATTATTGAAATTCTTTTCGTGAGTTTTCGTTGTGTAAAGCATTGTACTTACGTTTACCGCCCTGTTGTGCATTTCTGTCGCGTTTCCTTTTTCTAATGCTATTGTATGCACTGGTTTCCTGACTTTTTTTATTCCACTGTCGCCTGTTTTCACACGTATATTACACGAAACGGGATCCGAGCAAACACTTATGTCTCCACCTCACAGAGAGGAAATGTTGTATTATCGCCGCTCGCTTGTTGAGCGTTCCGTTTCCGTTCAGTGTGGCACTAATATGATAGTGTGTGCATGCGTGCATGCTTGTGTGTATGTATGTGTGTGTGTGTGTAATGAGTGACAGCTGTTATAACGATAGAAACATTTCTTTTTTCTGAAAACGGGTTGGTTTTATTCAAGCTTCCAATACACCACATTATTCTCCACTCTTAAGGCTACGAACCCCTGTTTTTCAATATAATCTCCTTGCAATGCGACGGGCTTATGCCACCTTACTGGAATGGCCTGTATGCCCGCATGGTACCACTCTACTGGTCGACGTTGGAGTTAACGTATTGCTGCATCAATAACCTCCACATTATCCGTATTCTGCTTCCCGCGGACTGCATTCCTCATTGGGCCAAACAGATGGAAGTCCGAAGGTGCGAGATCAAAACTATATAGTGGATGAAATAGAACAGTCCGATGAAGTTTTGTGAGCTCCTCTCGGGTGCTCATAATTGTTCAAAAATGACTCTGAGCACTATGGAACTTAACTTCTGAGGTCATCAGTCCCCTAGAACTTAGAACTACTTAAACCTAACTAACCTAAGGACATCACGCACATCCATGCGCGAGGCAGGATTCGAACCTGCGACCGTAGCGGTCGCGCGGTTCCAGACTGTAGCGACTAGAACCGCTCGGCCACCTCGGCCGGCGCTCAGAATTGTCCGGGGGTTTCTTGTCATGGAGGAGGAGAAAGTCCGTTTGCGCTTCTGTGGCGAAGAAAACGCTAAAGTCGTATGAGGGCAGAACAATACACTTGGGAGTTGATCGTTGCACCGTCGCCTTGACTTTACCTACTGAAGGTGCGGCTTTGAACTTCGGAGAAGAAGTGATGTGGCGCCACTCCAGGGATTGCGGTTTTGTTTCAGGTTCAAAGTGATGAACGTATGTTTCATTGCCTGTGACGAAGTTCGGCAAAAAAATTGTCACGATTAGCCCCGTAACGAGCAACGAATGCCGCACAGATGGTCTTTCGTTGCTCTTCATGACCTGTTAGGTGGCGAGGAACCGAGCAGGCATACACCACTGAGTACCTCAACTGGTGGACGAGAGTGTCAACACTACGAAAAGAGACGCCCAGTCGTGCAGCGAGGTATTTGTGACACGTGGATCACCTCCATTGAGTGTGTCGGCACGTTCAAGCACTGCAGGAGTCTCAGCTGTGTGTGGTCGGCTGGCACACGGCAGATCGACAGGTTTGTGCAACCTCTTCACGTCGATGACAGACGCCTCACCCAACGTGTGAAAACAGGCGACAGTGGAATAAAAAAGTCAGGAAACCAGTGCATACAATAGCATTAGAAAAAGGAAACGCGACATAAATGCACAACAGGGCGGGAAACGTAAGTACAATGCCTTACACAACGAAAACTCACGAAAAGCATTTCAATAATACGAAAATTTCTTCACGACTACTCTGCTGATGACATGCTGTCAGAAAAATAAAAAAAGCATAAAGACAAACAACTTGTAAAAATCTATTTTATAAGTAATGTAATTCCTGGTGAGCAGTCAACACAAATTAAACAAAATCCATAGGCTATCGTTTTTAGGCCTAAAATAGAAAAACAACCATGAACTGTGTATGATATTTTACAGAAATAAACCTAGGTCAACAGAAGATGACCCGTAGGTCTCGAAACATGTCTGGTAAATAGAAAAAAATGTTTAATTTTGTATAGGACAGAGTTAACAAAGCCAAGCAGAAATATATATACTGATGTACGTAATGCAGAGATATTGTGGGTAAGCTATCTGAAAAGTTGAGATGGTACTATAACATTCTGATGGCTGTTCAGTAATTAGTTGATCTTCAGACAAGTTTTGTTCATTTCTTGTCTCTGTAGACATTCTACAAGCGCCTGTAATATATGCAATGTTCTGGTTTTACGCACAATTATGGCGCTCTGCATGGAACGCAACTTCGTTACAGAGGCCATTTTTAACACTACGTACAGTGCCACCATCTACGGAACTTAATGAAATTATTAGGGCTGAAGCGGAAATATTCCACCATGTTCTACAACTACTTTCACAATTTTTCAATCGAAGTTCGCCGAGACCAAAATGTGTTGCACTGCTTATGGAACGCCCCTCGTAACTACAGATATATGGTGTGACACTATCATCCTAAGGTTTCATCATCAGTAGCTTAACATCTGCACACTATGACTCAAGCAAGGAGACAAAATACGCAAGTCTATTTCTCGTTCGCTCATCATAAATGCATTATACTCTTTCGTATTGTAAATCACATGCTCTCTACTGAAGGGTGTACCAGACCCAGGCCCAAGGGATGTATACTGGCCGCAGTGTCCTCTGCCTTGTGGCGCCAATGTAGATGCGGTACGAAGGCGCATGTGGCCAGAAAACTGAGCACACCGCTCCCACGGCCGTTTCTCAGACTGTCCACACAATGGAGCTGCAGGTACTTTCAGGCAGCTCTTCAGTCCACTCCACACCAGGCCTCCCACCAATGAAAATGCCTTGGCAGTAAGAGAAACTGTCCGCAGCTGGTGGTCTAGCGGCTAACTTTGCTGACTCTGGGTCACGGAGTCCCGGGTTCAATTCCCGGCCTAGCTGGGGATTTTCTCGGCTCGGGGTCTGAGTGTTTGTGTTCTCCTCATCATTTCATCATTACCACCACCATTCGTGACAGTGGCTAGATTGGACTGTGTAAAAAATTGGACTGTGTAAAAATTGGGCCTTTGTACCGGCGCTGATGACCGCGTAGTTGAGCGCCCCACAAACCAAATACTGTATCATCTCAGTAAGAGAAACTGATCTGGGGTCTTCCGCATGCCAGCCACCCACTCTGACCACTCAGCTATGGTCATGGATTGTTATACAATCATTTGAAGAAAATGTATACAAATCAGCTCGCCAATCGGTCTATAAAATAATCAACGTACTCATGTTTTAATTACACTTAATGTTACTAAAAAATCCTATTCGTTGAGTGACTTCTGTGTACATCACCCTAGCGAAACATGTATGTAGAGACATAATACACTCACGTTTATAACCCTACCTGGCATTACAGTCAAATTTTTTACAGGAAGTGAGGCAATGTTTCGACACATGTTATGTACATGATGTTGTTTTGTAAATATAGATTATGTGACAGTTGTTGTATAACTATTTAATGATCATGATGGTGGTCACTGCATCTGCTTGTGATAGTTTTAATTGTATATCGGAATAGATACGCAAGGATGGTGTATCGTCTTACCAAATTTGGTTGTGTGCAGTAATGTGAGGAACATCTATTACGGCCATCATGCATTTTCAAAAATGTTTAGCAGCTGTAAGTAACCGCCTCCTTAAAACTGTGTAAAAGATAGTAGTATGACTAGGGAGGAAACCACTGAAAAGGCTGATGACTCATATAAAAATATAAACTGACATCATCGTAGTGGATTGGTATCGATAGATAAATGAATTTCGATACTGAAGGGTTATAAAATACTGCTTATCTTACTCTTATTTTCCTTTGTAGAGGTTTCTGTTGAACTGAAGAAATTTATAATTCCATTTTTGTCAATATCGGCATGACAGACTTCTTAGATACTTAACCGCGCAAAGTAACTAAACAAATGAAACCTTGCATAGATTCTATACGTCGACAACAACGACAAATAACTAATTCAATTAATGCAGCATCACTTTGAGAAGATCCGCCCAGTAGCCTACTTTTGCGGCTGATTTAAGTAAATGGAAGCAGTGCTGCGAGGTCGCTGCAAGACCGGATCTGCGCAAGTGCTTTCAGGTTAATGGCCGGCAGGAAGTAAACAGACGTCAGCCCTGCATAATTCCATAAGTATTACTGAAGAAACCGCGCAGATTTGGCGACCGCTAACAAAATCAGATGGAATGACAGAAGCGTGACTCCACCGCACGACACGTCCGCCAGAAACAGTGGAGCGACCGGAAGTGCGCTTGTGGGTATCCGGGAGATGAGACTTGGAAGGCGGCCAGCTACAGGGGCCGCCAGAGGAAGAACCGCGGTTTGATTTACTGCCCCGTCCTGGAAGGGTGGCTGAAACATTCTGGAAAACTGGTAACGCTTCACGACAAAAAAGAGTCAATTTCACAGTCGACGGCCTGACCTCATTAACCGGGATTTCCGCTAGCTAAAAGTAAGGAAGCTAGATATTTCGATTAAAAAATACGCTATACAACCGTGAACGGTTTTGGGTATAAAGAAGGTATCATCATTAGACTAGACGGCAGCCAACGTCCTTTGTAAGGAAAAAAAAATAAAAATAACGTAGTTAAAAGTATCAGCCCAGAACTCGAATTGATGGGTTTATAAGGGAAATATGTTGCCTGAAAACGCTCCAGAAACACTCTTGCTTAACAGGCGTCCTACTTACACCATCTTGAAATTTATTCAAGAAACTACAAGAAAATAAGCATGGCGACGAGGAATTTCTTGGTCTAAGTTTTCCTGGCATGATCCCAATATTCAGCCCAGTTGTCCATTTTATGTGACAGTCATCAGTAAAATATTAAATAATAAGATCAAGTAAACAACTAAAAAATTACAAAATACCGGCTGTGTCCAGACACTGAGACACGCAGTACGAAAGAAAGATTTCAAGAAAGTGAGATTTCTGAGAAAATTGGAAGATACGATGAAGTGAAAACAATGATAAAGGACATTGCTAAAAGACAATGGCTCACACGACGCTACAAGCGGCTCGCTCCAAAGACAACCGATTCTAGTAACTCCAGGCTGGCTCTCAGTGTGCACACCGGTCGCTCCAGATTCTCCAGCACTCCTCCCACGACTGATTGGTGGCGCTGTACAGGGTGAGTCACTAACTACTGCCACCAAGAATAACTCGGAAAGTATGATAGGAGCTGAAAATTTTGTGGGACAAAATTTGCGATGAACAACGGGGGCCATAATATGACGTTGGTCATTTTTTGCTAGGTGGTGCCGTTTCAGAGACATGAAGCTCAACTCTTTTTTTTATTATTATTGGATGCTGTAGTTTGGTACTCAGTTTCTGATAGCGGCTATCGAGAAGAATCCAGTGACGTGTAACAGTAAGGTCTTTGAAGGTCAACGAAGGTCAGAAAGGTGGCATGAACGTCCATTTACAGAAGGTGTTCGAAGTGATGACCATTGGTGTCAGTGTAGTGCTGGAATCTTCTGATCATGGATTGAGTAGTATTCCTTATCACATCGGCACTTATCGAAGCACATACTCTGGCAGTTCTCTCTCGGATATAGTGCAAATAGTAAATATTAGCCGAATACGGCGTATCCATCTAAAGTGCCATTGACATTCGACAGTTTCGCAATACAACACTAATAGGAACCGTAAGACTAGTACCGCCGAATTAAGCGAATGCGAATAATGTATTCCTCCGAAGGACAAGTCTATATGCTTCTCATTTACGGAGAATGCCAACGAAATTCATGTAGAGCTAGAGACTTAGACGCTGAAAGGTATTCTCAACGTACTCACCCTACACGACGTACATTTAAATATGCATATGATAAACTGAGTGATAACAACTGGATCCTGAACGCATCGGAAACATATCCGGCAAAGGAAAGTTACTAACGAGGAAGTAGAAATCGGTACGGTACTGTTGCCACTGTGGTTCGTGACCCTTGTGTTAGTTCGTGTCAGATCGCAAGGGAATCTGGCATGAGCCAGAATAGTGTTGTTCGTGTTCTGCATCGCCATAAATATCATCCTTACCATATATCCTAATCACCAATAATTAACTACTACGGATTGTATGTGCCGCATTGAATTCTGCCGAGCCGGCCACTGTGGCCGAGCGGTTCTAGGCGCTTCAGTCCGGAGTCGTGTTGCTGCTACGGTCGTAGGTTCGAATCCTGCCTCGGGCATGGATGTGTGTGATGTCCTTAGGTTAGCTAGGTTTAAGTAGTTCTAAGTCTAGGGGACTGATGACCTCAGAAGTTAAGTCCCGTAGTGCTCAGAGCCATTTACACATCATTGGATCAGTCTCGATAGCTCCTATCAGAAAATAAGTACCAAACTATAGCATCCAATTTAAAACAAAAATTGGTCTTCATATCTCTGAAGCGACCAAACCTAGCAACAAAAAAACCAACGTCATATTATGGCCCCCGTTGTCTCATATAACATTTGTACCACAAACTTTCCAGCTCCTGTCATACATTTGGGGTTATTCTTGGTGGCAGTAGTTACTGGCTAACACTGTATATGGGGGCAGAGGTTGCTGCTAACGGCCACACCCAACTGTATTCTTCTGCGCCTCCTTATCAGTCGGCACACACACACACACACACACACACACACACACACACACACACAGATCAGGCAAGAGACACAGAGAAATGCAGAAAACAAAAATACACTGGAAATCAAACAGAAGAAATTCGGTGTTTTTCTTTGCCAGTTATTGTTACATGTAGATAATTTAAATGAAAGTGTGTGACTCACCCATGCAGCGGTATGCTTCCGGTCTGTGATCTGACGTTGTACCTTATATCCACTGCCTTAATTGCAGGCAATGTGTATTCAATATACCAACATACGTCGAATAAACACGTTTTTAAGTGCTGCTGATGCAGATACTGTTGCAACTGAATCAGAAACTTTTTCAGAGCCCATGAGTATCAGACAAAGCGGGAATCCATAGCTCTTCATCCGATCTATAATTTCACTCATTACTTGGAACTTGATGAAATTAGCCTTCCAAACTCAATTTGCTCCTTTGACTGTTCAAAACTGAATCATTTCTCTACGTATTAGGTGAGAACTTTAGTGGTAAAAACGAGCAAGGACAATATATGGTACAAACAGAGAAATATAAAATTAGTGACACGTGTATGAAAGTCTGCAGGCTTTCGTGGCCGTTGTCACTGAAGTTGAAACCTTCTGGGTTATTAGGCCGTGTCATATTTTTTCTAAACTGATCGACGTTTCAACTCCTCTGCTGGGATCTTCCTCAGGATCGTCTGGTGGCCTGTCGATGCCATTGGCGGCCCATCGTCATTGGACAGAAAGGCGCTATTGCACACTTACGCTGAAGAAGGGTTACTCGTTAAAATTTCTGATACCGCTGTTGGTTGGTCGTCATCATTGGCTAGATTCGAAATGGACAGAGCAAGAGAGGGGGGAATGTTTACCCAAAATATTATTGTCCGCCGAGGTGACTTGCATCGCACCGTTTATGTCGCTCGGACACTGCTGCCACGTATTCACTTCCTTGTTGGCGTGGAGTCACGATGCCGGGAGTCTATAGCCGTCCTCTCCATTGAAATTAGATGCATTCTTGGAAATTTCAACCACTTCTGGGACCTTTCTTCTATAAATGTTTGTTACCTTAGCCAGTACACGTACGTTATTAAAATCGATCTCAGAGCCACAGTTCTCATGATGTTCCGCTACTGCCGATTTTGAACTTTGCTTTAGCCGCATGTGCCGTTCGTGTTCCGAAAACCTTGTTAAATTATCAAACGTTATTATGTCCACTTATCTAAGTCCTGGGGTGAGAGAGTTGCCGCCAATAAAATATGTCAATTAAAACGGAGCTAACATAACTCAAGTCTTTGCGTATTTTCTGGATTCTTTCACGGATAAGTGCTGGGCTGGCCTTTTGGTAGATCCTACTCGCTTTCAATGCGGACAGAATAACGTTTGATCATGCAACAAGGTTTTCGGATTTCAGTGCTAAGAAACAAAAAGTAAAGTTCGAGAAGCTAGAGGTTAAAGTTCAGAAGGAAGATGCTATTGTGGATCCGAAACGAGTAGTGGTGAATCTCTCGTCAGAAATACTGAATAAGCAGCTGTTACAGTTCTGGGTAAAGGTCTGAATTTCGCAACTACACCGAAGAGAATACCTGCTGAAGTACGTGAAGTACTGACGTACGTGTACTGGCTAAGGAAACAAACATTTATAGAAGAAAGGTCCGAGAAGCAGTTGAAATTTCCAAGAATGCATGTAATTTCTATAGAGAGGACGGCAATAGGCTTCCGGCATCGTGGCTTCCCGCCATCAAGGAAGTGAATACGCGGCAGCGGTGAGCGAGCGACATAAACAATGCGCTGCAGGTCACCTCGGCGGACAGTAATATTTTGGGTAAACATTCCCCCTCTCTTACTCTGTCTGTTTCGAATCCAGTCAGTGATGACCACCAACGAATAGCAGTAGCAGGAATTTCAACCAATAACCTTTCTCCAGCGTAAATGTGGAATAGTGCCTCTCTACGCAATGACGATGGGCCGCCAGTGGTATCCATAGGAGACTAGCCAACAACGCCTCTTCTTCTGTATCAGAGCGGGAATATTAGTCTATGACTATGCCCCACCAATTCTAGCCATATGAACTTTAACCAATACTATCACTTCTCCAGCACGAAAGCGTGAAAACTCCCCTTTATAAGGGGACGCGACACTCGTCTCTGACAGTGTTCTAGCAGTAGTGAGTAGTGGACACCAGAAGATCCTGAGGAAACTCCCAGCAGAGGGGTCGAAAGGTCGATTATTTTAGAAGAAATACGACGCGATCTAATAATACAGAAATTATAACTTCAGATGTATGAAAGTACAGATCACAACACCCTAAGTATAATGACCTGAAAGAAAGTAACAGCGAAAGGATACTTCTGTCAGCAGCTATGCCACAGTGAACACTCTGGTTCCTGTCAGATCACTCATGTTAAGCTGCTGGCCGCGGTGGCTGTGCGGTTCTAGGCGCTCCAGTCCAGAGCCGCGCTGCTGCTACGGTCGCAGGTTCGAATCCTGCTTCGGGCATGGATGTGTGTGATGTCCTTAGGTTAGTTAGGTTTAAGTAGTTCTAAGTTCTAGGGGACTGATGACCACAGCAGTTGAGTCCCATAGTGCTCAGAGCCATTTGAACCATTTGAACCAATGTTAAGCACAGTCTTGTGTGACTGGCACTGTGCTGTTGACCTACTGCACTCAGTCTAAGGGGCTACTCGATCGAGTAGTAGTGGCTCCAGGCCGGAAGTGCGGTGTGGTGAACCCATGACACTTCATATCTGATGCCAATGACGCCAGTGGACTGGCGGCGTTTGTTCGGTACTGTTGTGCCTTCCGAGGCCTGTCAAATGGAGTTTAGTTTAAAAGAATCTTTTTAGGATGAGCTGGGGCCAGTGCACCACATGCACATGTTCAAAGGGTTCAAATGGCTCTGAGCACTACGGGACTTAACTGCTGTGGTCATCAGTCCCCTAGAACTTAGAACTACTTAAACCTAACTAACCTAAGGACATCACACACATCCATGTCCGAGGCAGGATTCGAACCTGCGACCGTAGCGGTCTTACGGCTCCAGACCACATGCACAATTCGTAAGTATCAATCACAATTACAATTGTTGGTTGATATGACATTCCACATGCATCTAAGGTATTAAGGTGCTTTGAGACACTAGTATTGTCTAAAGACTAGTGTCATTAGTACTGTTACTACTGCTATAGCGTCTGCTGCTGCAACTACTAATACTACCATAGAAAACTACAGGAACAATAATAAGATTAAGAAGAAATATGATCAAAGTCATGTACATCATATACGGGTGTTCATCAATAATTCCGAGTACCACTTGTCTAGAAAGACTTGTGGGATTACCTCGTTGTAATCAGTAGTTTAAAGTACTCGCCTCCATAGCTGAGGTCGCTAATGCACGCTTCTATGGTGACACTCAACTTGGAGGTTGGTTGGTTGGTTGGTTTGGGGAAGGAGACCAGACAGCGTGGTCATCGGTCTCATCGGATTAGGGAAGACTTGGGATGGAAGTCGGCCGTGCCCTTTCAGAGGAACCATCCTGGCATTTGCCTGGAGTGATTTAGGGAAATCACGGAAAACCTAAATCAGGATGGCCGGACGCGGGATTGAACCGTCGTCCTCCCGAATGCGAGTCCAGTGTCTAACCACTGCGCCACCCCGCTCGGTAACTTGGAGGTAAGCCGATGCGAATAGTGGTGGTAGATGAGATTTTTAATGACCATAGATGCCTGGCAAAGGGAGGAGACGAAGTGACATACATTTCCTGATCACCAACCTTTGTGTCAATGTCCTGCATGACATTCCAAACCTCTCCAAAGTGTCTCATGAAGTAAGGGCTCACGGAGAATATCCTTTTTGATAGATGGCTGAACCCACCCCATGGGACATCCCAACAAACAACTCTATACATTTAGTTTTTAACAAATAGAAGTACCCACCTCCATGGCTGGGGTCGGTAACGCATGCTTGTGTGGTGGTGCTCGAACTGCGAGTAAGTCAGTTATAATCCTGGTAGTGGAAAAATTTTCACTGGCAGTATTTGGCCAGCTGGGGGAGGAGAGATGATGGTGTGAATTTCCTGATCACCAGACTTTGCACCATTGTCCTGGTTTGAATACCGAAACGCTCCACAGTTTCTTATGAAGTGAGGGCATGTGGTCCTGCCGATGGTATCGTCAAGCATGGTGGCCCCTTTGGTGTTATTCACGTGTAGCAGGCTAAGTGCTGTCACTGGTTTTCACCCTTTCCCTTCTCTCATTACCTTCACCATTTCATCACACAACACAAATCACTACACGCTACACACACACACATACACACACACACACACACACACACACACATACGCATGCAAATACATGCAACTTGTTATTTTGTATGGCGTAAAGTGGTGCTAATGACTGTCTTGCACGTTTTAGCTATGGATTCAGGTTTTAATCTAATTTAACTTCGCGAATGGTCAATAATGTGGGAGTGTCGGCCGGCAGGATCGGACAGTAATGGAGTTGCGGCCACTTGTCTCCGGTCGCCGCCCTGCCCGGCAGTCGAGCCGGCCGGACTGCCACTATACAGGTAATTGGATTCCCAGCACCGGCCATTAGCAGAAACCGGCCTCGGGGGCCAACTGCTGGCCGTGTCGCGCGCCGGGCTAAGGGACGCGCCGCGGGTTGCGTTCGACAGCGGCAGGCGAGCTGTGTCGCCGGCTGCATACGCTAACATGGGTTCCCTCACCCTCGCAGCGTCACGTTACTGCCGGTGGCGGAGTTGTCATCTGCTGTTAAGCACGATGGCCCAACGCTAATGTGATCCTGCGACGACTACATCTCATGTTGGCGCTGACAGTTTGCTTCCTCTGAACATCTTGTGACAACAGCAGACTGGGAAATGCAATTTAAATAATCGAAACTGATAGTCGCACTTGCGTTACTCGACAGTCTTGTTGTTATCGTTAAGTAATTATTGTAATTCTTCACGCGTATGTTAATTATTTAACTGCTTGTAAGTATTTGACATCAATGTCGCAAGTCTCCAAGTAGCCGTGGCACTTTTGCTTTGCAGTATCATCCAGTCGCCTGATAGAAGTTTGTTAACTGTCAGAATATATAAACCTGTTCTCACTGCCACTTGTGCCACTTCAGCAAAATTCTTTTTAAGGCAATAAGTGTCTATCATAGGCGTTTGTGAAAGCATTACACATCTCTATATCGCTTTAGTTGTTCCAACACAACTCTTGACACAGCGTAATTCTAAATTGATTAGTAAAAATGTCTTCACATTTGTCGCATTGGCACTCCCTTTCGATATAAGTTCATCCATCCCTTCTCCTCTGTTTGTGGCTCAAAATATTAATCAGCCCACAATCCACTTCATGCCATTATACTGAATTAAAATATTCTATGCATTCACTAAACTGATGGCAACAGAATAATTATGGTCGATCTCTATATCAATGAAACACTTCACTGTTTAGTGCCTATTATTTATGGTTCGCTGCACTGTTCTTATTCTGCTGTAAATTTTTCAGCTTCAAAATGTTCAAATGTGTGTGAAATCTTATGGGACTTAACTGCTAAGGTCATCAGTCCCTAAGCTTACACACTACTTAACCTAAATTATCCTAAGGACAAACACACACACCCATGGCCGAGGGAGAACTCGAACCTCCGCCGGGACCAGCCGCACAGTCCATGACTGAAGCGCCTTAGACCACTCGGCTAATCCCTCGCGGCTATTTTCTTATCCATGAGGGCCTTTTATATTCGTCATTCCATATTCTCAAACCTCTCTTTCGCTTCCAGATGATTTGTTTGTCCTACAGTTCGTCCGCTGCTCGTTTCAAACAGTCCTTTACCCTGGCCAGTCTTCATGAATACCCTTCTTTGTTTCGTTTTCTATCTTTCCTGATATAGGCCTGCTACTGAATTTTCTTTCAATAATGCAATTCTGTAAGTACCTTTATTTTTTCTATCATTAATTTGTTTCTCAGTTTATGCTGTATTCGTAGAATAACATTGTTATTATTCGTATATTTTTCCAACTCTTCTTTTCTGTCTGCTCCAGGGCTGTAAACCCTTACTGTAGTCATATGTCTCCTAGGTACCTTATAAAATGTGTATGCTGTTATTTTTTTCCGTTTCTGGTTACCATTACGGCAATTCCTGCTTGAGTTCCCATATTTTGTTCCACTCCACTGTATAATTGCTGTATACGTATAAAAGGCAATGCCTGACTGACTAACTCACTCATTCATCATCACCCAGCCCAAACCGCTTGACATTTGCACAGGGTGTTGATCTTACAGTGTATGTGTCGTTTAAGAAGGGATGTTTCAAAATTACACTCCTAAGGAGGTGAAATGGGGGATGAAAAGTTTTCTTGAAAGAAATTGCTGTTAAGGGAAGTTCGAAAATATAATTTGAAAATCGGTATATGGCTTCCCAATCAAAAATAACGAAATGCATCTTCAGTTTTTATTTTAATTTAGCCTCTACGGGGTCCAAATAGTGAGTGAAAGTTTAAAAACAATCATTATCAAAGAACTACTGAACTATTCTTAATCTAGATCTATGAAAATTGGTACTTGACTTCTCGTTTGGAATCTGAAAAGCACATGTTTCAGTGTTTATCGAAACTGAACTTGTAATGGGGTGTTTCATGAAATACTTCATTACGAAATCATTTATAAAGTTCACTCTACAAAAATTTGATTTTCACTTCTTGGTTAGAAATTTAAAAAAATGTTTCTCTGCTCTTGGTAACTGAACGCCTATGGGGGTGAAATCGAGGAAGGAAGTTTTTATAGAAATATTTCATTATGCAAGAATTTTAGAAAACAAATCTCTGAAAATTAGTATTCGGATAGTCTGTTAGAAATAAAAAAAAAAACATTTCACTGTTTGTGGATTCTCAAACTTTAAGGGGGTGAAACAGGGATGGGGGGTGGTGAAAAATTTTATGAAAATATTTCATTGTGAAAGCATTTTGAAAGCTACATCTAAGACAATTGGAATTTGGCCTCTCAGCTAGAAATGAAAAAAAAACACATGTATGACTGTTTCTGGAAATTTAACTCCTAAGGGGATGGTATAGGGCCAGACTATTTCACTGACTCATAATTGCCCAGCCCAAACCACGAAGACAGAAACTTGAAATTTGGAGTGTGTGTGGATATTATACAGTACACATCGTTTAAGAAGGGATTTTCGAAATGACACTCCTAAAGGGATGAAATAGCGGATGAAAGTATTTTGAAAATATGTCGCCGTTAGTGCAATTTTGAAGCTAGAACTACGAAAACTAGTATTTGGTTCCTCAAGCACGAATTTATATATATATATATATATATATATATATATATATATATATATCAGAATTTTTCGAAATCCTACAATTAAGGTAGTAAAATATGGGTTGAAAAATTTTAAAAAATAGTTCATTATATTAAATTTTGAAAGGTAAATCTGGGAAAACTGGTATTTCACTTTTCAATTGTTTGTAAAGAAATATGTGTTAGCGGATGAGGTTTGTATGGAGAACCACCACAAGAACGCAAAAGCTATGATTAACAAAAATCTTAGGCTCCATCTATCAGAATCGCTTTTTGGCCAGAAGTACTTTTGGCGAAGACCATGCTTCTGTGGCCTCATTTAGCGTGGAGAATTTAGATGAGGTTGCAGTATGTGAACGACATATAAATTCGATTAAAGGAAAAGAAGTCTGTGCAGACCATGCAGTTTATGTGAGTGAAGCAATGGGCTAAATAAGTAAACTATATTATTGTGAATCTACTGTTCCTCATAATTCTCTTTTTGTTTCTCTTCGTACTGCTAGATTTACCTTCTTCTTTTGTATTTGGTTCTTTCTCTCATCTTATTTTGCCTGGATGCGTCTGACACTTCAGTTTGATGAGCTGAGCATGTTTGCTATTCTAAATCGTTTGGCCTTGTCTTTGCCGAGCTTGTATCCATTAAATCTGTCCGGGCTTCTTCTTACTTGAGGTTTCTGTGAAAGGCATCAAACGAGACGCAAAACTTCAAATTGGAGATCCACTGAGATTTCTGTTAGATTCGGCTGGTCTGGAAGTAACTCTTAAATAGAACTGCATCATACATACTGAAAAGTGTTAGCTATCGATAAAGAAACCATCCTTACATATTTGCGTTCTTCATACCGAGGGGAGTTCTCTCCAGGGTTATTTTTGGAGCTTCCTTCTCCCCCAAATACAGGGTATTCAGAAACAGTCTGAAAAACCTGTGTGCTGTACTGAGAAATAATTGTTAACATAAAAATTCGGTAACTTGCACCGTTCCCGAATTAATTAGCATCGAAGTTAGCCAGTCAGGCCTTTGCGCGTAAATTCAAGTGGCCCTCCACAAACAATTAGTGTCAGTTGTTCTCACAGCGTAGATGATAGTGCACGGGATTGCTCAGCCTTTGGCTCGGGTTAGATCCTTACTACCGCCCCACATCCTATTTTTGCATTACTCTCTTCTTCGGTTTTAGGAAACAAAACGAGAGACAGCTTTCACCACACCGTCTCTAGCGAGTAGCTTGAATTTACTCGTGCAACGACATGATTGGCTAACTTAATTGTTAATTATCTCGGAAATGATACAACGTATCGAATTTTGTTCTTAAAATTATTTCTCAAACCCAACTTGCCCTGCGACACCCTTACAGCTATTCAGACTGTTTCTGACCATCGTGTATAAAACCCCATGGGAAGGACTGCCACTTCCACTCCTTAAGAAGCAGTGATGATCACGTAGTTTGGTTTGGCCTTGCCTTGTATATAGTTTCAATTTTCGTCAACAATGCTCTTGTGTCCTGCTACGGTCGCAGGTTCGAATTTTGCCTTGGGCATGGGTGTGTGTGATGTCCTTACGTGAGTTAGGTTTAAGTAGTTCTAAGTCTAGGGGACTGATGACCTCCGATGTCAAGTCCCATTGTGCTCAGAGCCATAGAGCCATTTGAACCATATGACTGAGAAGAGGCTCCTGATACAATATATATATCTGCTCTCTCATTGGTGAGCGGTAGAGGAAGCTACTCCCTAATTAAATGCCACGGTAGTATGAAACTTCACCAAGGTAATAAACCACATCACTGCTTTATTTTCATCCCGCGGATGGTGGCGAGTTGAGGTTGCTTGGATTCCATGAGATACAGAATTCGTTAAGGAACCACAGCGAGACGCAGTCGCTCAGCTCACTGTTATATTTATGTAAACTGAAAGGAAAGGAAAGGAAAGGAAAGGAAAGGAAAGGAAAGGAAAGGAAAGGAAAGGAAAGGAAAGGAAAGGAAAGGAAAGGAAAGGAAAGGAAAGGAAAGGGAACGAAAGGAAAGGGAACGGAACGAATTACTGATGTCAGCTGCACCATGACTTTATGTGGTAACGTGTGCCGGACTGAGATTCGAAACCGGGATCTCCTGCTTGCTAGGCAGTTGCGTTAAACACTGCGCCATCCAGACACAGTTTTGATTGCAATTAGATGGACTATCTCGGTACGCCTCCCGGTCGAGCCACATTGCCATCTAGCACTACGTACACGAAGACCCTTCCACATCCTCCATGCTCGCTGCTTTGAGATTCCCACAGGACTTCGAGCGTGACTGAGCATCCGCATTGAAGGCGGTGAATTCATTGCCCATCGAAGAAAGAACAGGCAGAACACATTAATATCTGATTCGCCTCGATGGGCAACGTATCCCCACCTTCAGTATGGATGCACAATTACATTCGACGTCCTGTGGGAATCTCAAAGAAGCGAGCAGAGCAGAAGCGGACGGAAATTGCGTATAGGTGGCGCTAGGGGGGAGGGGGGCGAGGGAGATGCACCGAGATAGTCCATGCAGTTGGGGTAAACACTGTCTGGATAGCACACTTATTAATGTAACGGCCTAGTACGCGGGAGATCCAGGGTTAGAATCCTGGTCCATACACATTTTCACACATCTCTTCTCATTCCGCATAAATTTCTGATGCAGCTGACATCAGTAATTTCTTCCCCTTCCAACTTCAATTTACATAATATATATCAGACTTGGATGCGAGGCGTATCAGAAAGAAGAGACACCACACATTCATATGATGGTTCTTTGTTGGGTCTCAGCGTGAGTTCATTCATGAGAAACTGAATTAGACACTCCTACTTTACGGTAGTGGTGCGAATATTTCACAATTACTGTACACTGGGTACAGGAAAAAAAAGAGTCACAAATGAAGTTTCTAGGCTTACGCGAGAAATTACAGCTAGACGTACAGATTACACAATAACAGACCGCAAAGAAAAAGAAAACACAAAGAACATGAAACCTGGAGAGGGACTAAAATACCATATGTGGAAAGATCTAGTGAACGAATACTGGGAATCAAAAACTATAGGAATTGAAATCGAGGTGATCTAAGGTGAAAAGAAAGTTCACAGAAGACTAACAATAAAAAAATAAGTTACAATGACACGAAAAGGAAATGCCGCTAGGCACTAATCTCTGGGATAAATGATGATGATAGGACAGTTGAAGAGAAGCACAATATCTTTTTATAAAAAATATTAAATAATTTAGGCAGTCGAGGCTATGTTGAGTAGAGCAGATGTGTGTAAAGAAAATCATCTCGGAAATGCCGGGAAGGACTGCGTTATAAGAAGCAGGTGAAGGAAGGGTACGGTGCTTTATGTGTTGCAATCTTTCTTTAGATATGTAAATTATTCCTCTGCTTCCTCTTGAAGTTACACATGAATTGACCCCACCAAATGCTCAACAAGACTGCTTCATGTTCTGACAGGGATTTTTTTCACATAATGTATTTTTCGACAGTTATTGTAGTAATCCATACTATGTCTAGAGTAGGTCATTGCATTTACCTTTCAAGATTTTCTAGCTTCCCTACCGTGTTGAAACTTCTGACATTCCGAGCTCCATCTCGTAGAATATTAACCTTTCGTAGGTTATTCTATCTTCTTCTCATTGTCAGTTCTTCATTGACAGTTCTTTCCCAGATACGTTTTGAGGACTAGTCCGGAATCTTTTGTCAATGGCAAGATCGTCATGACACTTTTTCAATTACAAGCTACATATTCCTTGAATACACATTATGTGTCTTTAATGCAGTGGTTTCCATTGCCTTCTGCATCCTAATGTCGTTGATCACTACTGATTCTTCCACCTTTTAGGGGTAGTTTGTCATCCCCAGGGCAAGAGAGTGCCCTGAACCCCTGTCCATCCCTCCGCCCTCTTTGACAGTGCGGTTGACAGAACAAGGGTGATTTCTTAGGCTGGAAGTCTTCAGTCGTCACTGCTGATGATTTTTCCTCACAATTTGAGCAGTGGATCGGTTCGGAACCGGGGCTACGTCTAGACCACGGGCGTAGCATCTAGTCACGGTATTTCTGGGGCTATGCCGCGATATTTGGTGATTACAGATATGCATATAGGGTTATCGGCATTCTATAACGAGGGGATAGTTGTGTTGATGTACCGGTCGCTGGTTGTTGCTTTCTAGTGCTAAATGGGTGAGAGATTTGTTACACAGTGACGAAGACGCCCACTGTAACAATCTGTGACACCAGACAACGTCAACTCTCGTTAGGCCGGACAGCGACTAGTGAAGTGTCATTTTCCCCCAAATTTAGGTGCCCACGGAAAATCAGTGACATGGCTGCCTTAGGAAAGTCTACTATCTACAGCCACTTGTAGTGTCTGATATTTGGGGTTGCACGCATCTACCTTTCCTGATCTTAACGCACAAGTTGAAAATCACACCAAGGTCTATCGTGCACAAACTGTGCTACGCGCCGTGCTGATAAGACTGCTATCTCCTAAAAATTGCAATTGCCTCTTCTTCATCGCTCGTGATGGTTAATATTGTGACGGATAGTCTACGGTTCCCGTCGAGCATGACATTTTGTTCATGAGTACACGGCCTAATTACCAGAACTTTTCTATTGCATTGCTACTGAGAGGTCAACGAGCTACCGTTATGGGATATTTCTTGTGTGCTTACACATGTTAAAAATGTTTCTGAATATTGTGACTTCCTCGACCTACGCCGCCCTGGATGCGAACTGTAGACTTAACAGTAGCCGGTCGTTGGCAGCGAGTTCTTAGACAGCAATGCGACAATGGGATGGCTGCCAAGAAGCACCCGACCGCGCTGAAGAACGAAATATGATTCTGATGTTACAGCCCAGTCTTGTATGAAGTATTGTATTGTATTGTGTTTTACACTAACCAAGTGTCTGCGCCAGGGATTCAGCGGTGCAATATTGTATGAAGATCAGAATAATATACGTATACACGTATTTGAGTAAAAACAATTTCGTGACTTGTGATTAGTTATTTGAACCTCGTTGATGTTGATTTATCAGAACATTAGTGAGCGGTTTCATATTTTTATATATTTGAGTGTGAGAATATTTACGTTAAAGCGACAGATTATTTATTGCTTGGAAAGGCTGTAAGTTCCGCGAGAGTTGTGATTTTAGGGTAACACGCGTTTCACAAGACTCTGCAAAAGCGACGTCACTTTGACGTCACGTGCCCTATCGAAAAGCGCAAGAGCTGCCGTCGATTTTGTAACAAGGCGTAACAAGGAAGAATATTTTATTACTTCTCGTTTGACTCGCAGAAGTGTGAGCTGGCCTCTTAGGTTCCTGCCTAGCCGCACACTTGGAAATCACCACCTAACCACAAATAAACAGCAAAATATTTAGGACAAGGAAGAATGTAAATGTTATTGCTCCACTTTTCGCTCGCAACAATTTTAGCTGTAACCTTAAGTTCCTGCCTAACCACACACTCAGAAATTGCCAAATATTTAGTTCATCATTTGTTCTCTAATCAGACGGAAAGTTAAATAACGTCGAATATTCCAGAATATACCTCTATTGGATTCATAAGAAAGTACAAGTCTGTATTCACAAAGCTAAGGTATAAAATAAAATACATACCTGCAGCAGGATGCGAACCTACTCGTTTCGATTCCATCAACCATGACATAATCCATTGCTTTAGTTATCAGAGTACCTGTTGAAGGCTTACATCATTGATGCAGTATTAACTGACATTTGTTGATAATGGTGACACGTTTGTGAAAAATTTTCAGTGCGCTGTTACTTTGAAACGGCATACTACAAGTTGTAATCAAGTGTGTTTCATGCTTGAATTGTTGTAAATTATTGACGATAACAACTCACTCCTGAGAGAGCACTCATACAGGAAAGAATTAAGCGTTGATAAGTCATTAAGTGAGGTCTAATTATAGTAGTTACAATAAATCATACCAAGAACGGTGTGTTTTTATAAATCTCCGATACACGTGCATGAAGTATTGGGAGAGTGCGATATTGAACGCTAATGAAAGTCAATAGCATTTCCTGCTGTTGTCGACATTGCGCATGACGTCAAAATGAAGCCCCGTTCGCAGAAAGTCTGGTGAAATGAGAGCTACTAGTAATTCCAGCGGTCGCGGTAGTCACGATTTCTCTCTTCTCTCATCTTAAGGAATCAAATCCTTCGGGGTTTATCTGCTATGAATATACTGATTATCATGGATTTAATACGGACCCCTGTCGAGTGGTACCTGACTTGGGTGGATGACAAGAACTTGGTCCATGCAGGTTCGTGTAAGCCTTGGTAGACTCTAAATCAGTCACCTAGGATAATATAGGGCCACACGACAGCAGATTTGTCACTTTACTTTTACTTTTTTCTTTAAAAATATTGCAAACGGCTGTAAACCACCAAGCAGTTGCGAAGGCTGGTGGTTCACATTCCGAAAGTCGCATTCACATCTGACCACAATGTTTTGGTTGCCTGATTCTCCCACTGGACTCTACGTGGGTGTCGGAATGGTCCCTGTAAAAAGCTGTGGTCTACTTACTGCTTTATAATTTTCCATTTCCTAGCGATGCTCTGTCTCTAATCTGCCACAGGCTGACAGTATCCTAATTATGGACGTCTCCTTCTTTTACTTTGTAAATAATGCCGTAATTCCTGCCTTAGCATATTATGAGGAAGTGTGTATCCAACGGTAAAACAGAAGATATAATGCAATGCGTATCCACACTTAAATACGTCAACGTGGTGAAAGACTTACTGTTTCATTTGGTCATTTTTCACACAACACTTGGTTTTATTTACTCCGTCATACTAGAAGGTATTCTAGAAGTAGACTGTATACTACTTTTACTCATTTTATTGAGGTTTTAAGTACAGAAAGAAATCGTTTTAATCTTACGTTTTACTGTTACGCAGTTAATCGGTGTGGAAACATTTTAATTAATGTCCATGATTTTACCGATTTTTAACTATTGATTGTGTGCTATTACCTCACCATGACTACTCTATACCTTCTATAACCTGTTGTTTGCGCAAGTATAGGACGCCGTCAGGCCACCGCTAACACTTCATATACTGCGTGTACAAAGCATTTAGGGTTGATACTCTTATCAGCAGTAAGGAAACAAAAGAAAAATTTGGAGTAGGAATTAAAATCCATAGAGAAGTAATAAAAACTTTGAGGGTCGCCAATGACATTGTAATTCTGTTAGAGACAGCAAAGGACCTGGAAGAGCAGCTGAACGGAATGGACAGCGCCTTGAAAGAAGGATATAAGATGAACATCAACAAAAGCAAAACGAGGATAATGGAATGTAGTAGAATTAAATTGGGTGATGCTGCGGGAATTAGATTAGAAAAGGAGATGCTTAAAGTAGTAATTGAGTTTTGCTATTTGGGGAGCAAAATAACTGATGATGGTCGAAGTAGAGAGGATATAAAATGTAGACTGGCAATGGCCACGAAAGAGTTTCTGAAGAAGATAAATTTGTTAACATCGAGTGTAGCTTTAAGTGTCAGGGAGTCGTTTCTGAAAGTATTTGTATGGAGTGTAGCCATATATGGAAGCGAAACGTGGACGATAAACAGTTTAGACAAGAAGAGAATAGAATCTTTCTAAATGTGGTGCTACAGAAGAATGCTGAAGATTATATGGGTAGATCACATGAATAATGAGGAGGTATTGAATAGAATTTGAGAGAAGAGAAATTTGTGGCACAACTTGACTAGAATACGGGATCTCTTGGTAGGGCATATTCTGAGGCATCAGTGGATCACCAATTTAGTATTGGAGGGCAGTGTGGAGGGTAAAAATTGTAGAAGAAGACCAAGAGATGAATACACTAAACAGATTCAGAAGGATGTAGGTTGCATTAGGTACTGGGAGATGAGGAACCTTGCACAGGATAAAGTAGCATGGAGAGCTGCATCAAACCAGTCTCTGGACTGAAGACCACAACAACAACTCTTATCAGAGCATTCCTAAAGGTATGTCATGACCGTCAGCCATGATATCATTATAAGATAGTATTAGATTTGTTTCTTAGACTTGGTCTTCAGCCAACTGAACCTAACCTTGTTAAATTAGTGTTTTCCAATTTTGTTTCAACAGACTGTATGAACGATAATATTGTCAATTATATAATAAAGTGTGATCAACACGAAAAATCCATACTTTTATAAAAATGGAAGTATGTTTGTTTGTATGTATGTATGAATGAATCGCTGAGGTGCCAAGAACCATCTACATATTAAAGGAGTTGAGTCGGAAGTGATAATAGAATGTGTCCTACGACGCGAAACTACCCAGACTTCATCCATCCAATGTTACTTCATCCACCCACTATTTGAGAACGAGAGTGTTTAGTGACTTGCAATAAACTTTACACATAATTATAACCTTTTGCGAACCTTTTTCTCGCTGACAGCCCCAACAAAATGAAAGGAAAACGGTTTATTTCTAACTACATTTTCGCTGTTCATGCAGTAATACTAACAATATTCGCGGCACACTTTGCAGACAGTTCTCACCTATACCACCGAATGTCCCTACAAAATTGCGTGAAGCGTAGTTCATGAGATACGTCGTCATAAACATTGAGCTGGGTAAAAACGAAATTGCAGGGCGAAATTCGCAAGTGATAACAGGCGAAACATGTGTGAAATACATTAAATATTTGTGAAATATATGACACGTGTGTATGCGGGCCAAACCGTGGGTAAACAGTTCCTCCTAAATCTCTGGATCCATTTCAGCTAAACTTAATACATATATTACTTACTATCTGGGAAGACTCTGGTGCTAAGGACCAGCAATCTCCTGTCAGGGTGGAGGTTACAACGTGGAGAGAGAACGGGGAAATAAAAGATGGATAGACATAGAGTGGGGAAGAGATAGGGAAAGAGGAAATAGAAAGAGGGAGATATGGCTAGGGAAAGGGAAAGGAGGAGTTGGACAGAGAGAGGGAACTTAAATAGTGGCAACAATTTATCACAACCGATACAAAAGAGTTACGTCTTTGCACCTATTACTGTCCTAAAAACTAATCACCAGCGTTGTGTAGAACCCGTTGGCAGCGATATGGAAGGCGTAGTATACCGTTAGCGGAGACCTGTTGGTGGTGCGAATGGAGCGGTCTACTGCCTGTCGAATCTCTGGAACAGTTCTGAAGCGAATGCCGCGAAGTGGTTCCTTCATCTTCGGAATCAAATCAAAGACACAAGGAGTTAATTCCGGGGAGTATGGTGGATGGTACAGTACTTCCCAGTCCCATAGACCGAACAGAGCTGCCACAGCTTGCGCTGTATGCACCCGCGCGTTGTCGTGCAAAATGATGGGTGGGTTGCGCAGGAAGTGTCACCGCTTCTTTCGAAAAGCTGGTCGCAGGTGATACTGTGCATTGACGGTCTGCCGTGGGGTAACGATAACACCATCACAGTCGTACACGAGAACCACCATAACTTTCACTATACTGGGACTCTGATGCACTTTGGACTTTCGTGGCGATCCATAATGACGCCATTCGTTGGATTGGCGTTTCAGTTTTGACTCGTACGATGTGGCGCAAGTCTCATCCAGTGTTACGATACGGCATAAGAAAGCCTCTCCTTCGCACTCATAGCGCTTCAAGTGCGTCTGAGCAGCGTCGTAACGCATTCATTTCTGCATTTCCGTCAAGTCATGCGGAACCCATCGTGATGCAATTTTGTGAATGCCCAGGCGTTCCTTCAGGATGTGAAGCACAGTCGTATGCGCTAATCCGGTTTCGTGGGCGAGCTCACGAATCGTATGGCGTCCATCACTGTCCACTAACGCGGCAACAGCATGCACGTCTTCTTCAGAGACGCTAGGACGACCTGCCCGATGCATGTCTGCCACAGTTTTCCGACCTTCGTTGACGGCTTTTACCCAACGTGCCACCGTTCTGTACGACAATGCCGATTCCCCGCACGCCTCTTGCAGACCTTGATGACACTGTCGTGCTGTACGACCTCTGGCACATTCAATCTTGATCCAAATCCGTTGTTGCTGTTTCGAAAACGTAGTGACACCGTTACGTTAGACCGCTCGCTCACAAGTGACTGCTTCACTGATCAGGATAGTAAAAACATGCGTATGTTGAGGGAATTTTCATTCACAAAGCAGGCTTATTACATTCACACAGTTCAATACTGTTCTATCCTGATTAAATTGAGCTTAACTTAAATTACATAAGGCAGTGAAGCCATTTCGAAGTCTCGGTGCGACGAAAATTGTCAGTCGATCTCCTGAAAACATTTGTAATAATTATTAACTTTCGGTGATCACATGGGGAAGACCGGAGTTCTGCTGGTAAGACCTTGTTGGCCTATTTATTTGAAGTAACTGGATATCTTGAGCATACAAAACGGCAGGTTCGTCCAGTGTAAATCAGACGTTCCCCACTGATCCCGTGCAACACAGCGTAGTAAGCAGACACTGTCAATAATAATCAGTTAAATAATACGCGAACACACTTACTTTAGTTTAGTTCATGTTTTAAATTCCTTCTCATACAGAATCTCATCAAGATGGCGACTAGCTCAACAATACATACATATACATCCTCCTTCTTTCACGACTCATCGGCAAGAATTCCTTCATTTTTTTCCATAAGAGAAAACATAGATAGCAGAGCAGCTATTCCATGGAGTAAATGGACGCTCCAAGGAATAATTGGGCTTGAAACTACTTTGCATTGATAATCGGTAAGATAAGAAGAGATATTTCGAGATGTAATGGCGTTTCAAGGATGTACTGAGTTATACAATTTATAAAATTTCTGAAAATATCGTGGAGAGACCGCTGCAAGAGACATTACGTGGTGACGTGGGACGGGCGAGTCCATTTGCTCGGAGGTAAGGTAGATATGTCAAAAACGTGTGCTATCAGCGACAGTAATAGACTCCATTGCATAGTGTCTCCGCAGCAGTTTTGCCACTAATTAAGTTCCAACCTACGTATATTTTGCTGTCATCTTTCCTTTCTGTGTCTCCAACTCACACTTTTAATTATATCGCCATTTATAAAATTAATTTTTATATGCTACACCGTTTTGTATTTAAGTATTCTGTTTCTTTTTTCACGTATTGATTGATATTTGTGCAGGTTTTCATCCGCAACATTATCGTACACATAAATCGTGTCGAAACGCAATAGATTATCTAGTAATATATGGGCAAGAAATCAGCCTTCCATAGAAGGCTAGTTTTTATTTATTTTTAAACATCGCTAAGCTCCTCACTGGCCAACGCTGCATATCACAGAGTTCAGCGGACTCGATTCGTTACGCCGGTGACAGAAGACCCTGATAAGGACTGCACGTTTTGGAAGCAAATAGAACTTGAGTGTCTCCCACGGTAGGATGGCGGCAAAAACAAAGAGGAAAACTGATAAAGGGAATGAGAAATTAGAGGAAGAAACTGTCTTGGTAGAATGGCAGAGACTATGAAGAAAGCCAATCGAAACGATGCTAAGTAAAAACCCGGCGCTACGTGAAGAATAGAAGAGGAAACGAAGTTTTCCCAATTGTCCTGGAAAATTATGCTGCAGGGGATTCTACGATGAGTCGTAGAATGGAGGAGTCTTGCATATTATTTTGAGCCAGACGCCTCGGAATACAGCAGTGAAAACACTGCCGTCAGTCGCTCACTAGAGGCCAGCGACCGAGTGCGGGTATAATGTATCTTTACTTCACGGCCACAATACGCGTTTAGCTAGCTAGATAAACGACCTTCTCAGGCAGCCGCCGCAGCATCACTCCTCACACACCTCAAGCTGCGTAATACCTTCCCCTACTTTCGACCTTGTCCAAGCGAATGTGAGAGCACCGGGCTGTCTCATTCATTTGTGAAGTTAACTGTTTACGCAGTACTTCATCATCTTCACGGACAGGCCTTTTGGTCTCCTTCCGCCTTATAATTGCTCAGTTATCTCTTTATGCGAGGTCCCACGTTTCTTTTTCCTATTCCTTATACATTACTGCTGTGGTACTGCAGCTTTAGTTATCATTTTATTGGACATATTTTCGATATGATCTTCCCAGTACGGTCTGTATTTTCAGTCATAATTGTAATGTGTTCGTTTATGGTTCAGTAAGGAATATCCGGGTACAAAGTGGGGGAACTTGATCTCTAATAATTCTATTTGGCGTAATTCATATTATGTAGCATCCAACATTCACTACCGTACAGCAGCAAAACCGAGGCTATTACCTTGGATGGTTTCATTAATGTTTCTTATGTTTTAAGGTAAGTTGTATGGTTCCCCATATATGCCTGAATCTGGCCAATTTCAGCTCTACAGTATCTGACGTGGGAAATTTAAAATCACACCCTAGATATTTAAAGCCCCTTACTTATTATACTACATGATCATCTAAACAATTCTGGCTCTAATGGGTTCAAAAATGGTTCAAATGGCTCTGAGCATGATGGGACTCAACATCTGAGGTTGGGGTTGGGTTGTTTTGGGGGAGGAGAACAGACAGCGAGGTCATCGGATTAGGGAAGGTCGGGGAAGGAAGTCGACCGTGCCCTTTCAAAGGAACCATCCCGGTATTTGCTTGGAGTGATTTAGAGAAATCACGGGAAACCTAACTCAGGATGGCCGGACGCGGGATTGAACCGTCATCCTCCCGAATGCGAGTCCAGTGTGCTAGCCACTGCGCCACCTCGCTCGGCCAACATCTGAGGTCACCAGTCTCCTCGAACTTAGAACTACTTTCAACCTAACTAACCTAAGGACATCACACACATCCATGCCCGAGGCAGGATTCGAACCAGCGACCGTAGCGGTCGCGCGGTTCCAGACTGAAGCGTCTAGATCCGCTCGCCCACACCGGCCGGCCTGTAATGGGTTCCAATCCTTGAAACGCCATTACTTTTCTTTCATCTGTTGACATTCTAATTCCGTATTTAGCGGCAATTTAAATAAACTTACGTACTCCAATATAAATCTTTTCTTCATATTTTCACATTCTAAGCTGATCATCAAGAAATACTATCCTCATGTAATAAAAATTATCCCTTCTCCATGTGTCGTTCAATGTACTCAATCATTTATGAAAGATATCGTCAACATAAACATTGAAAAGGGCGGGGGTCAGTTGACAGCCTTGTCTAACTTCTTGATTAAATCGGCAGATTCTGTTCAATCCCTCATAGCACGGACCCTTAATTTCTCATTTTTGTATAATGACTGAATTACAGACGTTTTGGAACTACAATTGCCTTCAGTGACTCCCATAAAATTTCCCGTTTTACCTTCTCAAATACATTTTCATAACAGTTGGTTATCTGATTTCTCTTCTTTCTCAGTTACTTGTGCCAGAGTTTAAATACAATCAGAACATGATCCGTTATTTCTAAAACCATGTTGTACCTTTAACATATATGCTTGGCATTAATCTCTTGTTTATGATTTTAGCGTACCGTTTGTAATAGGAAATCGGCAGACTTGTTCTTTGGTAGTTTGCACATTGTGATTTATGACCTATGTTGTAAATAGGACTTAGCTGTTACTGCGTGAAGTCAAGCGCCGACACGCCAGTCGGGAATGAACGACATGGAAGAGAAGGCTGTTAGGAGAAGTCAGCCAATCTCACGCTGACCGATCCTCTTCCAGGACGACAACGCGACAGCAGCGGCCCCTAGGCGAAGAGGACATAAGCGCCGCGCCCTACTGGTGGCGGCCCACTTCGTTAGCGACTTCGATAGCAGCTTCAAGATTAGGCACCTGGATAGCGGCGTCAACGATAGCGACTTCGATAGCAGTTCAGGACAGACTTTTGTCAGTTAGAGATAAGCAGTCACTGCAAAGACTTATGATTCCGTATGTCGCCCTTTGCTTGCGACACATCTGAGTAATTACCGAAGTTAAGTATTGTGTATTGTCTGGTAGAAATAAAACCCATTAATACTAGTTGTTTGACTGTTTGTCTAGCGAACCGAATATGCAGACTTCCTAGACGCAACAAGATTAGCGACGAGGTTGGACGAAACAATGACAAAGCTTTCTTCCATTCGTCCCGCACATGTCAGCTCAGCCTACGAATATCCACATAATTTGAAAGTCTATGCTTCAGTTGAGCAGACGCCTTAAATAATTGTCTGTTTATGAAGCTATACAGAATAAATGTTCTCTCTTTTACGTCGCATTTGACAATTTCTGCCCAACTCTCTCAAAACCCTTAATAAAAATAAATAATAATAAGTAAGTAATCAGTCTATACTTCGCGGTCAGTTCAGGAAGTGATACGAGACGAAAGAGATTGTGGTAGGAAATATCTTTAGACAACCAAGGAGCATTACAGTATTTCCATTTATTTCTTTGCTGATTACTATTTTCGACATTATCATTTACTTGCCTTGAAATGTCACGGCTTTCATCTTATACAATGAAAGTTTTTGACATTGTGTTGTACATATACGGTTCGACTGACGTACTGCTGACCGAATTCCAGCTCCGCTATCGTGAACAATTACAATATTAAGGCACTTAAATTAGAGTGTCTATCTGACTTTATTTCTGATTTACAATTTTTAAGCAATTGATGAAGTGAAACACCGCTGCCAAACTCTTCAAAGGTTTTTATCAAATTTGCACTTTTTTCGATTGTGTTTACCACTATTTTCGGACCCTTCCCTTTCGCAATACCCAATCTGATTATAGTTCTTGATTCTCCCACCTCGCAAAACTGGAAAGATAACGTAAAGTATCTACTCGTCTACTCTGTTTAGAAGAGGTCATTTTGAGGTTAAGGATGACCCATCATGCAAGAAATCTTCTGCTGTTGTCACACCTTCCCTCAACGCTAAATCACTGATTAGAATTATCAAGAGGAACCATTTCTCATTATAGTGCAGTGAAATATCTAACGCTAACAGTTTGACTGGTAATATCATATTACACTACCGGCCATTAAAATTGCTACACCAAGATGATGACGTGCTACAGATGCGAAATTTAACGGACAGGAAAAAGATGCTATGATATGCAAATGATTAGCTTTTCAGAGCATTCACACAAGGTTGGCGCCGGTGGCGACACCTACAACGTGCTGACATGAGGAAAGTTTCCAACTGATTTCTCATACACGAACACCAGTTGACCGGCGTTGCCTGGTGAAACGTTGTTGTGATGCCACGTGTAAGGAGGAGAAATGCGTACCATCACGTTTCCGACTTTAATAAAGGTCGGGTTGTAGCCTATCGCGATTACGGTTTATCGTACCGCGACATTGCTGCTCGCGTTGGTCGAGATCCAATGACTGTTATCAGAATTTGGCATCGGTGAGTTCAGGACGGTAATACGGAACGCCGTGCTGGATCCCAACGGCCTCGTATCACTAGCAGTCGAGATGACAGGCATCTTATCCGCATGGCTGTAACGGATCGTGCAGCCACGTCTCGATCCGTGAGTCAACAGATGGGGACGTTTGCAAGACAACAACCATCTGCACGAACAGTTCGACGACGTTTGCAGCAGCATGGACTGTCAGCTCGAAGACCATGGCTGCGGTTACCCTTGACGCTGCATCACAGACAGGAGCGCCTGCGATGGTGTACTCAATGACGAACCTGGGTGCACGAATGGCAAAACGTCATTTTTCGGATGAATCCAGGTTCTCTTTACAGCATCATGATGGTCGCATCCGTGTTTGGCAACATCGCGGTGAACGCACATTGGAAGCGTGTATTCGTCATCGCCATACTGGCGTATAACCCGGCGTGATGGTATGGGAAGCCATTGGTTACACGTCTCGGTCACCTCTTGTTCGCATTGATGGCACTTTGAACAGTGGACGTTACATTTCAGATGGCTGTACCCTTAATTCGATCCCTGCGAAACCCTACATTTCAGCAGGATAATGCGCGATCGCATGTTGCAGGTCCTGTACGGGCCTTTCTGGATACAGAAAATGTTCGACTGCTGCCCTTGCCAGCACATTCTCCAGATCTCTCACCAATTGAAAACGTCTGGTCAATCGTGGCTGAGCAACTGGCTCGTCACAGTCACTACTCTTGATGAACTGTGGTATCGTGTTGAAGCTGAATGGCAACTGTATTTGTACACGCCATCTAAGCTCTGTTTGACTCAATGCCCAGGCGTATCAAGGCCATTATTACGTCCAGAGGTGGTTGCTCTGGGTAATGATTTCTCAGGTTCTATACACGCAAACTGCGTGAAAATGTAATCACATGTCAGTTGTAGTATAATATATTTGTCCAATGAATACCCGTTTATCATCTGCATTTCTTCGTGGTGTAGCAATTTTAATGGCCAGTAGTGTAGTTTGTGTGGATACTGTATTCGAGGGAATTCGGGTAAAGACTTTGACTTAAACATGTACCGTGTTGGCCGGCCGAAGTGGCCGTGCGGTTAAAGGCGCTGCAGTCTGGAACCGCAAGACCGCTACGGTCGCAGGTTCGAATCCTGCCTCGGGCATGGATGTTTGTGATGTCCTTAGGTTAGTTAGGTTTAACTAGTTCTAAGTTCTAGGGGACTAATGACCTCAGCAGTTGAGTCCCATAGTGCTCAGAGCCATTTTTTTTTTTTTTTTTTGTACCGTGTTGTTCTGCTTCCAACTCAGAATGCGGGACGGCGTAGTTTTTGCTAAATGCACGGAGAATTGTGAAATGTGTAGAGTCTAGGTTATGTGCATTACTGTAATGTTCCGGCAGAGCTGTATTTTGGACTGTCTACTCCAGGACAGCATTCGGAAATGGGAGAGCCGTCAGTGCTGCGCTCTTCTCCCCGCGTTTCGGGCGTCCGGAGGCGCACAGCACGGCACAGCATAGCCCGTGATGGATGAGGCGCGGCCCCGCAGCTGGGGGCGCGGCTTTGATATTGTGGCGGCAGTCCATCAGGATCTACTTTGCTACGAGCTCACGTCGCCTGCTCCCGCAGACACAAATGCGACACGAAATTACACGAGAATGCGAAATTTTAAATCTCATAAATTTGTATGTCGAGTATGCTGAGCCCCAGTGAGTGAATAACTTACCAGGCAAACCTGCAGTATTTACCCTTTTCTTCCCCTCCTAGTTAACAACATACCGAATCCATATGTCAGTTTTTAACTGCCGATATACACACAACGATCTTATCAAATTTCCATGAATCTTCTCCTCACTACATTTAAAGATCGATAAAAAACACGCAATCGATACCCGACTGGCTGCTTTTGACTGGAACTGTGCTGGCGTAAGCTATCGCCTGCACTCCGATCGGCAAAGACGCTGCGAGAAGATCGATAGTAGACTCCGGAGCAAGCGAGCCTATGAGGAGACAAGCAAAAGACAAAATCGCAAGAAACTCGCCACCACGCCCTGTCGACCACCAGTATTTAGATCACCGCTGCGGATCGGAGGGCCCAGTCAGTCATCCAGCAAGTCACCCAGTCGAGTCTTCAGTCGCATCTCAGTCATTTGCAGTCGCAGACAAAGCCTGTTTCAGGCAGCACATAGCGACCAGAGTAGTGTGCATAGCGGGAATTGTACTTCACCAGCAGCGAGGCTAACGTGGACGATTACGGAAGAGCTTGTACCACAACAACTTGCTTAAGTGGCTTTCTTATTCTTATGAGTAAGTATTCAATCACAACGCGAAAGAGTGGTCCAACTAAAACATTCATATTTCTTTACGTACTACACGAATATGTAATAAAAATGGGAGTTCCTGTTTTAAAAAGCGCAGCTGATATCCGTTTGACCTATGGCAGTACCATCTAGCGGGCCAACCATAGCGCCATCTGGTTTCCCCCTTCAAGCTAGACAAGTTTCGTTCTTTGTAGTTTTTTCGTTTGACGCTTATTTCGTGAGATATTTGGCCCGGTCATGATCAATGGACCACCCCGTATAGTGCCAACATTGAACTACCTAGGACTGGTTTTACGGTATGGGGATGCTTCCGTGTTTGGGTGTGGTCCTCTTATTGTACTTAAGAACACCCTAAATTCGGAAGCATACGAATACATTTTACAGCATTATGAACTGGACACAATAGAGGAACCGGTTGGAGACGATGATAGTTTGGACCAACATGAAAATGCACCCTTCAGTAAATCATAATTCCTGAGACTATGATTTGTGGACAATAACATAACTGAAATGGACTTACCTGTATAGATTCCCGACCGCAACCCAGTAGAACGCGAGGTAAGTTAGAATGGAGACTTCATTCCAGATTCCAGTGTCTCAGGTTTCGACTCCTGACGAAGAATGGGCTCCCACTCGACATCACTGAAAATATTTCTAGCAGATTTTCAGCTGTCATACAGGGTGGACACTCTCCACGGTACTGTCCACTAAAAAGTGTCAGTATGCTTTTGATCAGATACTGAAAAATAATGAAGGAACAATGAGAGAATTTTGTTGTTTAATTTCAGTCACAGAACCTCTTTCGTCTGCGGGCTATAAACCCGCAGGTTTTTCATTCACATATGAGACAATTTCATTGTTTTTCAGGTAACTGTTACAGAAAAAAATGGCTCTGAGGGCTATGGGACTTAATATCTATGGTCATCAGTCCCCTAGAACTTAGAACTACATAAACCTAACTAACCTAAGGACATCACACAACTGTTACAGAATTTGAATTGTCTGAGGCTGCGAACACTCACTTTTATCGTTATAAAGTGTTGATGAATTCGCATCTACTGACTCTGTCAATCCGTTCAGTACCTACCGACCGACCGCCGTGTCAACCTCTACAGAGGCGTGATTGGGAAGTGATATGATTGGGTATTGGATCAGCACAGCGCTCTCCCAGGCATTGGAGCCCCTACTTGTCTCTCAATTAGCTCGTCAGTTGGCATCACGAGTTTGAATCAACCCCGATTGTCTTAGCGGCAAGAAAAAATCTCTGGGAATCGAAAATGGGTCCTTTGCAAAGCAGTGAAGGGCTGACCAAAGAACTATGTAGATGGACGATCGTAACAATAACTCTGTGACATTTAACAAAAATGTTTCTAGGCCTCATAGCAGAAAATATATTTGCTGTACTGACGTTCCATCGACATTGAGGTTATTAGGCAGAAGGATGGGAAAGTAATTGGCCGTGACCTTTTCAGAGTAATCATCCTGGAATTGGACTTGAGCGATATAGGAAAATCACTGAACACCTAACTCTGGATGTCCGGATGGGGATTTGGGACATAATCCTTTCAAATGTGAGTCCATTGTGCTGAGAACTAAGCCATCTCGTTATAGCAGGACCTTAGTGTAATTTTGGGAGCCCAGGAATGAAGTACTGGGCGGTGATAAATACGGCGGTCCTCAGAGCGCTGTAGCGTGGACTCTATACATCGCTAAAATATCATAGATGATTAGTTGGTGTGCTCGCGGAGTATGTGAAAACAATAATTGTTCCACTTCCTGGCACAAGATGAAAATATGGGGTTGTAAGCAGTCAGAGAATGAAATGTTTCCTGTTTTGACATCAGTACACTTTTCGCTGGGAGATGAAGAAGCTTGCACAGGATAGAGTAGCATGGAGAGCTGCATCAAACCAGTCTCAGGACTGAAGACCACAACAACAACAACAACAACAACGCTTTTCGTCGCTTGGCGATGAGTGTTGGTTTGTTTGTGAAGTGACTTCGTATAAAGAGTTAAGAAGGTTGAATGAGAGTGGCTACTGAGAAGAAAGATCGTACACAGATGGTGAAGTTCTTTCATCACAACGGCAACAATAGCAGCACTGCATTGCGGGAATATAGCCGAAAGAAACAGATGCGAAGAGGTGCCATGTCAACAAATGGGCTAAATAATAGGATCAAGAAATTTGAAGAAATAGGTGAATAAGATGCTACAGCAAAGAGAGAACGGAGGCCCATTCACGTGACAGTTGTTGATGAAGTTGCTGTAGCTATTGCCGACTGTGCAGCACATGCTGTGTCACGGGAATTGTCTCTTCCATCGCCAACAGTTCGAAAGATTTTGCGGTTCATTTTAAACTACCATCCCTACAAGATTCAAAATGGGCACCAAATGAAGCCCCAAGGTAAGCTACAACGCCGTGACTTACCTCTCCGTATTTTGGCATGCAAGTCTGTGGCCGGAGAGCGGAGAGTATTCTTTGGGCGGACGAAACACATTTTACTCTGCACGGTGCCATGAAAAAACAGTGCTGTCGCATATGGGTTTCTACTCCGCCACATGTTGTGCAGGAACATCCACTGCACTTAGCTTATATGACTGTGTGGTGTGATTACAGTGTGGAAATTAAGTATGTCGTTGAGTCGAGAAACCATATTGTATCTCATGAGACCGTGTTCTAATAAACGTGATAAACCCACCTTTAGCGTTCGATCGATCATTCGCTTTTCCTGCACCGTCACCACATGATGGCTGCTTACATCGCCATATTTTCACCTGTTGGCAAAAAGTTTCGCTAGCGGATTCTAACAATAAACATACCTATGAGGAGGATTCAACGTCCTCAGATGTACACAGGCCACACTGCAACTTTCTGTACGCCGTCAGTTTCATTATAACCACCCGGCAGATGAAATGGTTCAAATGGCTCTAAGCACTATGCGACTTAACTTCTGAGGTCATCAGTCGCCTAGAACTTAGAACTAATTAAACCTAACTAACCTAAGGACATCACACACATTCATGCTCGAGGCAGGATTCGAACCTGCGACCGTAGCGGTCGCTCGGCGCCAGAATGTAGCGCCTAGAACCGCACGGCCACGCCGGCCGGCCCCGGCAGATGACAGAATGTAGTTACGTTGACGATTAGTCTGGATAGTGGTTTGCACATCAGCACGAGGCTTATGCTAATATTTACTGCTGATCACATTGCATTATGTAAAATCTAAATCTACATACACTCCAGGAAATGGAAAAAAGAACACATTGACACCGGTGTGTCAGACCCACCATACTTGCTCCGGACACTGCGAGACGGCTGTACAAGCAATGATCACACGCACGGCACAGCGGACACACCAGGAACCGCGGTGTTGGCCGTCGAATGGCGCTAGCTGCGCAGCATTTGTGCACCGCCGCCGTCAGTGTCAGCCAGTTTGCCGTGGCATACGGAGCTCCATCGCAGTCTTTAACACTGGTAGCATGCCGCGACAGCGTGGACGTGAACCGTATGTGCAGTTGAAGAACTTTGAGCGAGGGCGTATAGTGGGCATGCGGGAGGCCGGGTGGACGTACCGCCGAATCGCTCAACACGTGGGGCGTGAGGTCTCCACAGTACATCGATGTTGTCGCCAGTGGTCGGCGGAAGGTGCACGTGCCCGTCGACCTGGGACCGGACCGCAGCGACGCACGGATGCACGCCAAGACCGTAGGATCCTACGCAGTGCCGTAGGGGACCGCACCGCCACTTCCCAGCAAATTAGGGACACTGTTGCTCCTGGGGTATCGGCGAGGACCATTCGCAACCGTCTCCATGAAGCTGGGCTACGGTCCCGCACACCGTTAGGGCGTCTTCCGCTCACGCCCCAACATCGTGCAGCCCGCCTCCAGTGGTGTCGCGACAGGCGTGAATGGAGGGACGAATGGAGACGTGTCGTCTTCAGCGATGAGGGTCGCTTCTGCCTTGGTTCCAATGATGGTCGTATGCGTGTTTGGCGCCGTGCAGGTGAGCGCCACAATCAAGACTGCATACGACCGAGGCACACAGGGCCAACACCCAGCATCATGGTGTGGGGAGCGATCTCCTACACTGGCCGTACACCACTGGTGATCGTCGAGGGGACACTGAATAGTGCATGGTACATCCAAACCGTCATCGAACCCATCGTTCTACCATTCCTAGACCGGCAAGGGAACTTGCTGTTCCAACAGGACAATGCACGTCCGCATGTATCCCGTGCCACCCAACGTGCTTTAGAAGGTGTAAGTCAACTACCCTGGCTAGCAAGATCTCCGGATCTGTCCCCCATTGAGCATGTTTGGGACTGGATGAAGCGTCGTCTCACGCGGTCTGCACGTCCAGCACGAACGCTGGTCCAACTGAGGCGCCAGGTGGAAATGGCATGGCAAGCCATTCCACAGGACTACATCCAGCATCTCTACGATCGTCTCCATGGGAGAATAGCAGCCTGCATTGCTGCGAAAGGTGGATATACACTGTACTAGTGCCGACATTGTGCATGCTCTGTTGCCTGTGTCTATGTGCCTGTGCTTCTGTCAGTGTGATCATTTGATGTATCTGACCCCAGGAATGTGTCAATAAAGTTTCCTCTTCCTGAGACAATGAATTCACGGTGTTCTTATTTCAATTTCCAGGAGTGTATATACTCCGCTAGCCACCAAGCGGTGTGTGGCGGAAGGCACAATTCGCGTCAAAGTCATATTTTCCCCTCTTTGTTCCACTCGCGGATCGCGCGAGGGAAAAACGACTGTCTGAACGCCTCAGTACGTTCTCTTATCTCCCTTATCTTTGAATGGTTATCATTGCGCGATTTGAAAGTTGGTGGTAATAATATGTGCTCTACACCCTTGGTGAAGATCGGATTTCGGAATTTACTGAGCGGCCCCTTCTGTTTAGCGCGCCGTCTATCTGCAAGTGTGTCCCACTTCAAACTTTCTATGAGATTTGTAATGCGAAGGCTAAATGTACCAGTCACGAATCTTGCCGCTCTTCTTTGGACCTTCTCAATCTCTTGAATCAGACCCAACTGGTAAGGGTCCCATACAGACGAACAATACTCTAAGACTGGACTAACTAACTTATCGTAAGCTATTTCCGTTGTTGAAGGATTGTATCGCTTCAGGATTCTACCAATAAACCGCAATCTAGAGTTCGCCTTACCCTTTACTTGTGTAATCTGATGATTCCATTCGAGATCATTTCGAATAGTCACACCCAGATACTTGACGGACCTTACCGCTTCCAAAGACTGGGCATTTATTTTGCACTCGTTCATTAATGGGGATTTTCGCCTTGTTATGCTTCGTATTATGATTAATATATGCTTTACCAAAACTCAGGGCGGAACTGTATCATTTGCTTTATAAAGATCCAAGTTTCCTATCATTCTACTCATATCTATGGACGATTGTAGGCATTCTTCCTATATATATCATAAGTAGACTTTTGCCTACATGACTCCACTTAAATTTCAGCAGCCTTTTACAGCAACACATGTCACCCTTTTCGGTCTGATCTTTTACGGTTTTCACACAGTTCACGATTCACTTCCGTGCTATATATTGTTCCAGTCGTACTCTCACAGAAATTTCTTTGTCTAGTTAAGTCTATCGTTTGTCACTACTCGATTGCTTTTATCGAGGAACGCGCTTTCTGCCTGTGCTGCTGTGCTTTTTACGTCTCCTTGCTGCATCCGTTGCAGAATTCCTTCGCTGCGTCTACCAGAGGTGGGCCCCAATTTTGATGTTAAATTTATCGTTTATCGCATTCGTCTACATTCGCTACTTACGCGTATCTTTGGTTTACTCTCAGCCAGTATTCCCTGCTCATTAGACTGTTGATTACGTTCAACAGGTGGTGTAATTCGTCGTCTCTTTCACTAGGGATAACTATGAGTGAATCCTATCTCTGATATTCTGTCCCCCTGGATTTTGATCTCACTCCTGAACCATTCTTTTATTTCTTTGTTTCTTTGGTGGACCGGGTCGAAGAAGTTCTGCGTCCTAAACTGGTTGACAATAGCATCTTTCTGAACGAACCATGGAGACCGAAGCCCATACGTATGGTAACGGCACCGCCTGAATTGCTGACTCCATGCAGAGGTGAAGTCGCCCACCGGCCTCGCGTGACGAACCGAGTCACGCCACCAGCGACTGAAACTCCCTCTAACAATCGATACTGCCACCACGCAAAGTGTGTCAGTGCTGTTAGACTACGTTCGCTTCCGTCTGACCTGGTCCCCATCGTTCGTGTACGGTGGTACTGTTCCTGCCATTTACTAAGCGCCTCGTTGAATCAGTTGCCGGCGCACCAAATCAGTAGGGTTGTCCTCGTAAATTGGCAAGAAATTTAAAACAGTGGTATGTAGATTGCACACTCTCTCGCTCTGCCGTGACAAAAATTCTCTTGCCCGTGTAGTCTAAACTCATCAGAGAGTGTCTTCTCTTACGTTCTACAGCTGCATGTACATCTATATTCCACAAGTAATATATACTGTGTGTGGAGGACTACCACTGAGACATCCCCTTTTTCTTTTCTTTTTGTTCGCAAGAACAAGAATTGTCGGTAAAGCTTCGTGTGATCTCGAATTTAATTTTGTGCTCATGATCTTTTCGCGACATCCAAGCAGATGGGAGGAACGTATTCGTTGACTCTAGGAACATAAGCTTGTTACGAAATGAATTTTTAAGGGCATACAACGCCCAGGGCGCGCCCACAACGGCTGTATTGGCCACTTTAAATCACAAAGAAAGAGAGCCGAGTAAAGTTATGTTGATAATTCCAACCACAGATTCGAGTTGTCTGCATAAATTCGGACTCGTTGATAATAATCGGACAAGTAACACCTTGAGTGCGAGGGGGCATTCGACGCCTCCGATGTTGTCAAATGGTTCAAATGGCTCTGAGCACTATGGGACTTAACTTCTGAGGTCATCAGTCCCCTAGACTTAGAACTACTTATACCTAACTAACCTAAGGAGATCACACACATCCATACCCGAGGCAGGATTCGAATCTGCGACCGTAGCAGCAGCGCGGTTCCGGACTGAAGCGCCTAGAACCGCTCGGCCACAGCGGCCGGCAGTAACTCACAACAGTGCTACAGTACTAGCCGTGTTAATACAAAGCAGAACAATGGCAACTATAAACAAAGCAAACATTGATTTGTATCGACCACGACAGTTGCAAAAATTTATATTTCGTCAGAAAGGAATCTAAGGAATTTCACAGAGTGAGAAAGAAGTGACAGATGAAATATTAACGTTTTTGCAAAGTGAGGCGTGGAATATGTGGTATCTTATACACTCTACTGTCCGGACAATGTATATGAGGAGTAAAACCACTATTCGTGCTTAACAAGTGAAAGTGATAGTGAAACACGTATCGAGCCATGCGGTTCATCATTCTTTTCGGATAGGGAGCCACAAATTCCGGCTCAAGTAAAAGGTAGTAAAGGACAATCGTGGTCCAAGGAGCAGGTACTTAACATAATTAAGTACATGAAGATTATCCGCAGCATAGTAAAAAAATAATTACGAACAGATTTGCAGGAAGTCCGCATGATTTCAAGATCAACATAAAACGGGAAAAATTTTCGAAACGAATTCGTCGATGTAAGGTGATAGTAAAATGTCAAATGCAGCGAAAGCTTAGAAGAATATATACGATACGTCGTTCTTCGAACTAATACGTACTATGGGCCCTTCAGAAAGAATGTTAATTAGATTTTAGAATTTTTCGTTTAATTCTTGCAGTTTCTTTACTCACTAAAAGGTATGTCCGAACCGAACTAGCGACCGTAATTTCACCGTGCTGGAGCACCTAATTATAAACCTGAGTGACTTAACAAACACGATTTGCAATCCGTATTTTTCTGTACACTGCTGATGGTTTGTTTAGGAAAATAATAAGTGTCGTGGAGGTTGATTTCTTAAATTAACCATTATTAAAACGGTCACTGTCAGAAGTGTAAAACAACATCTCAATCAACACTTATAATGTTCGTGTACAAGATTGTTACAAGGGTGCAGACTGATGGGCTCCAATCACACACGTAAACACACGAACCCAACTTGTGTTGAGTGCTTCTTTATATTTGGCACAATACGGCAGATGCTTGTCCTCATTGTTGAACAGAAGCTTGTGGCGCTTTCGTTACTATTCGCTTAAGTTCCCCACATATTAAGGCGTTGAAGTCTTCTTGACCAGAAGCGAAAAAAAGTCCCTGTCATAATCGTTTCATATTGCTATGTGCACCAGTAAATTTAAGTGAGAGCAGCTTCATTCTGGTTATATTTGTTTTGGATTGTCTTAGCTACCTCACTCCGTTACACTACTGGCCATTACAATTGCTACACCAAGAAGAAATGCAGATGATAAACGGGTATTCATCACTAGAACTGACATGTGATTACATTTTCACGCAGTTTGCGTGTATAGATCCTGAGAAATCAGTACCCAAAACAACCACATCTGGCAGTAATGACGGCCTTGATACGCCTGGACATTGAGTCAAACAGAGCTTGGATGGCGTCTACAGGTACAGCTGCCCATGCAGCTTCAACACGATACTACAGTTCATCAAGCGTAGTGACTGGCGTATTCTAACGAGCCAGTTGCTCGGCCACCATTGGCCAGACGTTTTCAATTGGTGAGAGATTTGGAGAATCTGCTGGCCAAGGCAGCAGTCGAACATTTTCTGTATCCAGAAAGGCCCCTAAAAGACCTGCAACACGCGGTCGTGCATTATCCTGCTGAAATGTAGGGTTTCGCAGGGATCGAATGAAGGGTAGAGCCACGGGTCGTAACACATCTGAAATGTAAGGTCCACTGTTCAAAGTACTGTCAATGCGAACAAGAGGTGACCGAGACGAGTAACCAATGTCACCCCATACCATCACGCCGGGTGATACACCAGTATGGCGATGACGAATAGACGCTTCCAATGTGCGTTCACCGCGATGTCGCCAAACACGGATGCGACCATCATGATGCTGTAAACAGAACCTGGATTCATCCGAAAAAATGACGTTTTGCCATTCGTGCACCCAGGTTCGTCGTCGAGTACACCATTGCAGGCGCTCCTGTATGTCATGCAGCGTCAAGTGTAACCGCAGCCATGGTCTCCGAGCTGATAGTGCATGCTGCTGCAAACGTCGTCGAACTGTTCGTGCAGATGGTTGTTGTCTTGTAAACGTCCCCATCTGTTGACTCAGGGATCGAGACGTGGCTGCACGATCCGTTACAGCCATGCGGATAAGATGCCTGTCGTCTCGACTGCTGGTGATACGAGGTCGTTGGAATCCAGCACGGCGTTCTGTATTACCATCCTGAACCCACCAATTCCATATTCTGCTACCAGTCATTGGATCTCGACCAGCGCGAGCAGCAATGTCGCGATACGATAAACCCGCAATCGCGATAGGCTACAATTCGACCTTTATCAAAGTCGGAAACGTTATGGTACGCATTTCTCCTCCTTACACGAGGCATCACAACAACGTTTCACCAGGCAACGCCGGTCAACTGCTGTTTGTGTATGGGAAATCGGTTGGAAACTTTCCTCATGTCAGCACGTTGTAGGTGTAGTCACCGGCGCCAACCTTGGGTGAATGCTCTGAAAAGCTAACCATTTGCATATCACAGCACCGTCTTTCTGTCAGTTATATTTCGCGTCTGTAGCACATCATCTTCGTGGTGTAGGAGTTTTAATGGCCAGAAGTGTATTAGCGTTGCAGCTAGGTAGATCTCTTTGGCGAGCTAATTTTGAGGGGAAAAAGTGCCTCTGGTTGACACTGAGGTAGAATAGCCGTAAGTACCGTGCGGCATGAGCAAAATGACACGGTAGAGTGTGAAAAACTGAGAGAGTAATTATTCACGCCTGGTGGGGAAGTAACTGTGTTAGCGGCAAGGCGAGTTTGCGTGTGCTTGCAAGCGTGCTTGTATGTGTGTGCGCAGTGTAGTAGAAATTTCGGGAGATCCGTGCTTACTCGCCTCGTGAACCCCAACTTTTTTAAGCTTACTCGTGTGCATTCTTGGACTGCGCCGTCGTTCCCCTGCAGTTTAATACTACACTCCGAGATGTGGCCAGCGGTGCGGCAACACAACTGACAATATCAGGAGTAACGTCTGGGGGCTTCTCCCTCTCAGCTCTTACCCTTGTAATTCCAGCAGCTGCTGGTAACGCACAGTATATTCTGGTTTCTGCGATTCTCCGCATACCCCAAGCCGGCGAGCCGCTGCGAATGTGTATCTACGAGCTATGCGTATCGGCAGCGCGATTACGAACTGCAGAGCGAGCCCGGACTAGCTCCTCACGCCTTTTCTGACTTCAACGCAACGTGTTACGATTCTAGGGATTCTAGGCTCTCGCCCACTATTTAGTCATAAGCTTATAATTATCCTTTTCACTAACTTGAATGTGAGTAGTCGAATGAAAATACGTTAGAAACGCACCATGAACCCAGTACAGAGAACTTCGAAAAAACTGCTATTGTGGTACTGGACGCATGAAAAATACCTGCAGTACCTTTCATGGCATAATACCACAACACTAACCATAATATCAACGGATAGACTCTCATTTATGAAAGTTGGCATCGTGCATGAATTAGCAGGAAACTTTCGCGTGCAATGGACGCGAACGAACATATTAACTGAATTAGAAAGAAATCAGGCAATAACGTGGACAAACATAATGCACAAATAATTAGGAACGCTATCTACGCGTTTCACTGGTCACAAGTTTACAAAATAAGTGGAACATGATGTTTCTTGCTGCAACACTTTTGCTAACAACCAACTCTCTATACTCGTAGATCACAAGGAAAATATTGAAACACGTGTAATGATAATTAAGAGCTCTGAGCAGCACTATAAGACATATTAGGAAGATTGTACCATACATTATAAGAAATACTTACAAGCAATCAATTACTTCACAGTGAAGGGCATTGAAAGATTTTTTTTTTTTTTTTTGAGAGAAACGTTTACCTTTTTAAAGCCAGTTTGATTTATCACTAAGGAAATAATTTTGGCCTTTTGTTATTCTGAAGGGGAAGAAAATATCATTTGGCATACATACAAATTTTATAGCATAGTCAAACACCGTGGCAAGGAATGCCTCCTGCACTCGATTGTAGAATTTGTTTCAGAAACATTTTTCGCTACGTATCTTTGGATAAACAATACTAAAATCCATCAAAATTTCTCAGTTATTCATAGTAGAAGAGGTAATTGAAATCTATCTCTGCAGCGCGTAAAAGTATTGTTCAGAGTTTTATTTGCCAGTATTGGTTTTCCTTCCTTCCTTTCTTCATTCGTTCTGGTCCTTGTTTTCCCTGTACTTCAGTAAAGATTCTCCTGCATTTGTTCCTTTTTTTTTATCGCGAAATCCTTTGAATTTAGGAGCATTTTCAATGGCTTCATTTGATTTTATTATCGTAGTAACTCTTTCTGCACGTCATTGAGTCATTCTTTTTTTTTTGTATCTGTTGGTATTGCTGTTGTTGAAATACCGAAAAAATAGTTTTATTAAACTGCTTGCTCCCATTACTTTCACATTTGTAGAAAACATTCCGCTTTATATAAAGAATTATGGGCTGTTTCTGTAAAGATTCTTGTTTGTCAGCAAATTTGGTTTTCTGTTATTTTCTCCATTTTCTTTTTCACCTTTATCGACAAATGCAGTACGTTAAGCTACAAAGAATGCTAGGATTACATAACTGGATTATAGTGTAATTTTGGTATTTGCTGAAATGGATTTTTTTACTTTATTTACCTTTGTGCACTTTCTGCATCTCAAACTTCTTTTTAGTTAATAATTTTTCATTACCTCTCCAATCTCTCAATTTTAATGATTTTTCTAAATTCAGTTTCTGGGGATTTGAATGCATTCATAAAATTGATCATGTACTCTGTTTTTAATGTGGAGATTTGAATTCCTGTTCTCTTTGAAGTTTTTCACCAAGTGATTAATTTCGAAAAGTGTCTGAAATAGTGTCTGACGATATTCGCAGTTGGTCACGATTGGTTCTCTATTTCAGAAGTGGATGCTTAAAATTGCTCTTCAACATAAAACCCTAGTTGTAATACTGGAAGGAGAACTAAATTTCGAAATATATTTACATGATGTAATGTTTCAATGGAGCAATTTTATCATATTGTTAAAGAGCAGAAGCCCCAGTTCACCTGGTTTTGGGAATACTTTGTTAATTTCGAATGGTTGTAATGTTGCAACAGTGAATATTTCGTTACAGGTGCTACCTGACTTAACTTTGCTTTGAAAGGATCCACCATAGCCAAGTTTTGATGGTTTAAATTTTGGTTTCAATGTTCCAATGCGGGTTTAAGGTTGTGGAGGAGTTTTACACGCCCTGTATTAAAACGGGTAGCGGGTACTGAACGGATTTGTCGTAGCAGCCCCTTATCAATTAGAGGGTCTGCACAACAGACAACCTAGGTGGGCTGCTGACCCCCTTTCAAGAGCTCATATCAAAACATCACCAGTGGATGTAAACATCAACAGATTTTCCACATAAACATGGCACTACTTCGTGAAAAGCCATGTGACAGAGATTGGAACTAATGTGCACTAAGTGTAGCGCTCCGCAGAATCGGTGTTATATGCACTCCAGCAGAGTCAGACCAGTAGTGTGTGCCTACAGCTAGGACATCTCTGGCCAGTACCTAAACTGGCTCTAGCCCAGTAGACACTCGTCGTAGTCTTCAGTAGAAAGTTGCAACTTGTTGGGCGTAACGCCACTTTATAGTTGCGTGGAGTAGTGTTTTGGTTATTATTTCTTTTCATTGTCTTGTTATCGTATCTGGCTTTTCCCACCACAAAAATTGTTTTGTTTCTTGTTGTCCTTGCTTTTGGAAATTAGTGCACGCCAAGGAAGGCATTTTAGCTAAATAAAGTGTGTTCAAACTTGATCATTAGTTCTTTCCTGCCGATCGCAGAACGCTACAGTTATTGGCGACGAGGATGGGATTTTCAGTTTCGGTGGAAATGGCCTCCTTAGAGGAATTTCTTCAGTCCTTGACGGAAACTCTACAGCAGGTTCAGGCAGCAATCACACGGTCAGACATCGCCCTCAATCCCCAGCTCATAGAGTTGATTCCATCGCAGATAAATTGAACACGTTGCACGTGGCTCCACCGACATTTCCGGCTCTCGACAGGTCTGTCGAACCATGGTCAAATTATGTCGAATGGTTGCAACAACATTTCCTGGCACATCGTATCCACGAGGCAAATCGAAGTCGGACTTTTATTTCTTTCTTTGTCCCTCTCTCTATCTCTCTATCTCTCTCTCTCTCGTTTACCCATATTAGGGTTGCTTTTTTGAGTATTTTGACCCACAAATTCACGTCGCTTCCACCCGTCAGACTTTCTTTTCTCGTCTAAAGTCCCCAGGTCAGACATACCGGGAATGGATTACGACGCTCCATGGTCTCTCCCGCGATTGCAAATTCGGGTGTGCCAACGTTGCCAGCAAGTAGTCTTTAGCCTCTTCGTTGATTCCCAATATGGTGGTGTTTCACGCACCAGACAAGGGTCCTCAAACTGATAATTTAAAGTTACAGGACAGATACCTCGACACCTGTTTGGTCATTCGTGCGTTTGAACATTCTGACCGGCTACAACCGCCGCATCTTGATCCGACTGTTTTCGCGGCTCGCCAGTTGCCTAGGGCTGAACGGGAGTCTCGTCGGCCCGTTGGTACACTCCGTGACACAAAGTCTTCCGCTCGTTTCCCATCATGTCCGGACTATTTCTGGACTCACCAACGGTCGGAGTGCCCCTACTGGCGAGCAAGGTGCACGGCTAGCAGCCCAACAGGCCATATCGCCATTGTGTGTCAGGCTTCGCAGAAAGATGGCGTAGATACCACGCTTCCTGCAGACGCACAGTCTCGTCACGAATCGTCAACACAGGATCTGGAAGCCTTGCTTTCCACTGACGGACAAGTATTCTCCATCATTATTCCCCAGTCGGGAGCCCATTTCCTCCTTACCTTGGAGGTCGCATCTTCCGTTTCTGTTGTGGATGGTGCCACATATCAACGCTTGGGCCCTCCAGCTTTGTCTTCGTACACTAGCGCCTTGCATAGTTTCAGTAATCGATGGCCTTTTTTCAACACAAATCTCCTACAACGGTCGTACCTTCACCACTCAGTTTTTGGTGGTCAGCTTCCCCGGCGTTACGAAGCTTCTGGATGTGAACATTTTTGGTCGTCTGGGTTTGTCAGAGCAGAACGAAGTACAGGCAGTTTCGATCACCTCCTCTGATACCCTCCTTGCCCCATTGCTCAGCAAATACGAAACATTATTCTCATCTTCCACGCCAGGGGTGAAGGGTTTCACCGCACATGTTCAGCTTCTTCCTTCTGGCGTCTCTCGTTTTTTAAAGGCCTCTCGGTCCACTTTGCTCTCCGAAACAGGCTCCAGGTGGAACTTCGCCGCTTAGAAGACGAAGGCATCCATTCTCCCACCGCGCACAGTAGCTGGGCAACGCTTCTCTTGTTAGTCGAGAAGCCGAACGGCGCTTTATGCAGCTGTGGCGCTTTTAAGGTCACGGTAAATTCTGAGTCCATCATCGATGCATATCCTGTCTCATCTGTGGATGACATACTTACACGTCTTGCAGGCTCAATCGTTTTCGCCAAAACGATTTCCACAATGCTTTTTTTTGCAGCTGCCGTTGGACGAGAAATCACAGCAGATTCTAGTCGTCAATACCCCATGTGGGCTTTTCCGTTATAACCGCCTCTCGTTAGGCATTCTCAGCGCACTCGCCATTTCCCAGCGTCAGGTGTCCCGTGTGGCAAATTATCTGGACGATGTCATCGTCGGTGGCTCGTCCGCGGTGAACCTCACGGACAAACTGGATAGGCTGTTTCAGGTTCTTTCAAAAACTAACCTGCGTTGCCGGAAAGAAAAATGTAACTTTTTCGCATGGCGTCAGTTATCTCAGGTTCACGAGTAATGCCCATGGCCTACACGCCCCTAAGGAGTATGTCGAGGTGATTCAAAACCTGCCTTCTCCCACCAACGTGAAGCAACTGCAATCTTTCCTCGGTGAAATTCACTATTATCGGCGTTTTATACACCACCCAGCCGAGATTTTGGCGCCCCTGACCAGGTTGTTGTGCAAGGGTGAGCGTTGGGTTTGGGACACGGTGTGTGAGCAGGTTTCCGCAAGCCTCAAGACAGCTCTCTCTTTGTCTGCGCGCTTACGGCCCTTCCCTGCCCCTCATCGTCGCCGACGATGCATCGGACTATGGCCTGGGTGTGGTCCTCTAGCATGTAGTAAACGGCGTTGAGAGGTCGTTGGCTTTAACACCCAAAAAATTTACCGACGTTCAAATGAAATATAGTCAGTATGAAAAGTAAGCTCTGTCACTGGTTTTCACCTTGACGAAATTCTACTTTATCTATGGTTATTACGGTATATTAATAATTTTTACTTATGGACCGTCTGACAGCAACTGAATAAAACACAATTTTAGTGCCATACCGGTTTCGCCTTTATTTTCTGCAAGGCATCATCAGTGGCCTGGAATATGTACATATGTTAGCTATTTTATTTGCATTTTTGTCATTGTTCCTGTAGGTTATAAACAGTTGTAGTGGTTGGTATTTCCTATTAAGTAGTAATGTTTTGAACTGTACTTACAGGTTGCGTGGACAATTTCCTACATATTACGCTCCTGTTGCATTTTTGGTGTTGTTCTTCTTCTTATGAACGCCCATTTGCGGTTTTTTTCGCCATTCCACAACATTATGCACTGAACGCTTGTTTTAAAGCAATGTTTTGGTTTCTGTTGCCGACTGTCAAATGTTTTTGCCAAAGATCATGTTATTGCCAAACTTATGAGTGTAACTATTGAAGTATCTGTGGTCTGTTCGTGTATGCATTTGTGTGTGCATTTGTGTATGTGTGTGTGTGTGTGTGTGTGTGTGTGTGTGTGTGTGTGTGTGTGTGTGTTTCAGTGTTTTTTGGTGTGATATATATTTTTTTGTGCTGTGTGTGTGTATTTTTTTCTGTCTGTGTGTGTGTGTATGTGTGTGTGTGTGTGTGTGTGTGTGTGTGTGTGTCTCCAGATGATGTGGGGAAGAGTTTTCTTTTTTTATTATTATTTTTTGTTTTATGTCATCATTTCCTTTACTAAGTGTAGTAGGGAGCCTGTGCTGATGTGTGTTTGTTCATTTATCACATGTTTGTTTTCTGCTATGGCTTTCTGGATGTGGAAGTTTTCTTGCATTTGTATGAGATGTTTGTCATGGTTGCTTATTCTCATTATTTTCATTTCTTGTTCCATGTTTGTAGGATGATGGTTGTAGTGTTTTAGATGCTCTGCAAATGTGGAATGGTTTGTTTCATACTTCCAACATCTGATATGTTCTTTGTATCTTGTTTGAAAATTCCTGCATGTCATGCCTATGTATACTGCATCACAACTTTGACATTCAAGTTTATATATTCCTGATTGTTGGAATTTGTCTCTCTTGGTAGCTGGCTGGCTTAGGTGTGATTGAAGGGTTTGCCCAGGCTTATATGCTATTTTGAAGCCCTGTCTCTTTAGGATATTTGCAACTCTGTGTGTTAGTTTATGTGTGTAGGTCATGGTGTACCATCTGGTTCTTTTCTGTGTGGTGTTGTCATTGTGTGTGTTTGTTGAGTGTGTTTGTAAGTTTTCAGCTTGTGAGTTCTTTTGTATTGTGGAACTGTTGTGTTTGTTTTTTATTTGTGTTTTTATTTTTTGATTGAGCTTGTGTACCACATGTGTGTCATACCCATTGTTCCTAGCTATTTGTATGATTGTACTCATTTCTTGTTCATAGTTTCTCTTGCTGAGTGGGATTCTGTTTAATCTATGTAACATGTGTCTTAGTGCTGCCAGTTTCTGGCTGTGGGGGTGGTTGGATGTGGAATGTGTTATTGTGTCTGTGGCTGTTGATTTTCTAAAGATGTTAAATGTATGTTTACCATTTTCATTTTTAATTGTAATGTCAAGAAAATTTATTTGATTTTCTTTTTCTTTTTCAAGTGTGAATTTTATGTTCTGATGAGCTATGTTTATTTCTGAATGGAGTTCTTTTATTTTTTCACTTGGCTCATCTACCAGACAAAGAATGTCATCCACGTATCTGTACCAACATATGAGTTTGAAACTTTCATTTGTGGTTATCTTATCAAATATCTGATTTTCTAGGTGACTGATGAAAATGTTTGCTAGTGTTCCTGATATTGGGGATCCCATGGGCAGTCCATCAGTTAGATAATATTCTTTCTCAAACTGAAAGTAGTTTTGTTCAGTTATCAGTCTGAGTATATATGTTATTTCTTTTATTGCATCTGTGGTGAGGTTGCTGTGGGATGAGAGATTTTGTTCTATGATTTCTATTGTTTCCGTGATAGGGATGGAGGTATACATATTTTCTATATCGAATGAAATCAGTGATGCTGTGTGTGGTACCTGTATGTTCTGTATGTTTTCTATTAGGTTTCCTGTGTTTATCACTGTTCTGTTGTTTTCTTCTATGGTCGTTATTTCACACTGCAGACAGACCACAAAAGTTTGGTTTCTTTGTTTCACTCGGCTGCCGCAGTGCCCAACCAGACAGCGCGCCGCCTTCAGCGTTGGGCGCTCTTCCTGGCGACGTTCGACTTTGATATTGTCTATCGCACCTCTGAACGGCACGCAAACGCCAATTTCCTTTCCCAGTTACCTGCCGGAGCGGACCGTGAGTTTGACGCCTCCCTCTTGGTTTGTTTTCATGTGGAACCGAACGTGGACGCAGCTATGGACGCGCTTCCGTTGGATGCCGATGCGGTCCGGCTGGACACCACTCAGGTTTAGACACTCCAAGCTCTCTGCCCCCAAATCACTGCGGGTTGGCCGACTACCTGTCGTAGCGTCCGCGATGCGGAAATCAAGCGTTTTTGGATCACTGACACAGTCTCTTTCTCTGCAGTGTCGTCGTCCTTTTGGATTGTGATTCCAACGTTCCATGCTGGCCATTTGGGAATCGTCCATACCAAACAGCTGCTCGTTGACAACTTTATTGGTGCGGTTTGGATACAGACATTACCTACCTAGTGTCGGCCTGTACCACATGTCAAACACGTCAGGCAGCACCCCTGCGCCACTATTGTTCATTTTACGTGGCCAAATGTAGCTGCTCTGAGGGAATGTCTCCGCTTGGATTTTGCAGGGCTCATCATGATCGACTCCGAGTTGGGATACCCTTACATATCCCACATGACGAACACCACTTCTGCTGAGCCTATCACAATTCTCTGGTTCCTCTTTGCTGTCGAGGGACTCCCCTAAACGATCGTTACAGATAACGGCCCACAATTTACTTCGACAGAGTCAATGGGATTTCCCTCGTCCATACCAACCTGTTTCACCCTGCGTCAAATGGCCAGGTAGAACGATTTGTGCGGACTTTCAAGACCCAGCTCGTTAAGCTGCTGACCCATCACACACTGGTGGAGATCATGCTTCTTTTTCTTCGTTGAGGAGGTCTGGCTGAGGATCTTCTCTCATCCGTCGGCGCGCTGGGTGCCTGCTGTCATCACCACGCCCTGCGAGTGGGCGATGGGGTGTCTTTCGTGGGCCGATGGCTTCACCGCCTGCTGGCACCTCAACCAACTCCACCCCAGTCTGGTGGACCTCGACGCCCAGGGCGAGCTGCCAGGGCCTGTCGACGGCGGTCCTGTGACGGAACCTCCGCTTACGCCTCCACCACAGCTACTGCCTCCGCCACCAGCTGCCCCTGCTGCATCGGTGCCTCCAGCCCTTATGGCCATGAACCTATGAACGTCAACCAGAACACCACTACTCCTATGGACGTTTGTAAGGTGGGCTGTCAACCTCCCTTCAAGAGTTCATATCAAAACATCGCCACTGGATGTAAACATCAACAGACTTTCCTCCTAAACACAGCACTACTTCGTGAAAAGCCATGTGAGAGCGATTCACCAATTGGAACTAATGTGACTAATAGTAGCACTCCGCAGATTCAGTGTTATAAGCACATCAACAGAGTCAGACTGGCAGTGTGTACTTACAGCTAGGACAGCTCCGGCAAATACCTACGCCGGTTCTAGCCCAGTAGACACTTGCCATAGTCTTCAGTAGAAAGTTGTATCTTGTTAGGTGTAACGCCACTTTGTAATTGTGTGGCGCAGTGTTTTGGTTATTATTATTTCTTTTCATTGTCTCCTACTCTTATCTGGCATTTACCACCATACGAATTGTTGTCTTCCTTGTTGTTCTTGGGTTTAGAAATTAGTGCTCGCCAAGCAAGCGTTTTAGTTAAATAAAGTGCGTTCAAACTTGATCGTCAGTTCTTAATTGCCAGCCACAGGACACTATAAGATAAAATGTAAATGCCGTGTGGCTAGGGCCTCCCGTCGGGTAGAGCGTTCGCCTGGTGCAAGACTTTTGAGATGACGACTTGCGTGTCGGTGAGGATGAAATGATGATGATTAGGACCACACATCACCGAGTCCCTGAGCGGAGAAAATCTCCGACCCAGCCGGGAATCGAACCCGGGCCGTGAGGCATGACATTCCGTCGCGCTGACCACCCAGCTACCAGGGGCGGACACTATAAGATTATTGCCAGCTAAAGCCAACACCTATGTTTGCCCTTAACTTCATCAACAAGAACGAGTCAGAGTCATAATCTTGTCCACTACGTGAACGTTCATCCTTTATCAAAGCCTTTAGTCTTCTTTGAATGTACTCCTGGACCATGGTCGTTCAAGGTAGCCACTATCTGGTGCCAGATGAGTCCTATTTCTTTTAATGGTTACCCCTCCTCATTTCTCCATTTTGCCAACGCATCCATTGGCAGAATTATTATAACTGTTATTGTTGTTGTTATTCATCTTAGTTCTTATGGCTGTAGGATGATATAAACTATTCACTTCTTTGCCTTTTGGTGTACTCTGGGTTGAAAAACTTCGTAGTCCGTGACAATACGTGTATGGGTACTGTCTCTGTGTGGTGTCTTGGAGCAGTTTTAAGACATGATCCTTCAGTATTAACTGATGCATCCTTCTACTCACTGTTGCAGCATGTACCATGTTATTTTAATATTCTAAAGACCCTTCTGGTATAATGGTAGTATTGTCTGTTTGGTAGTCGGGCGTCGACATCTTTTCATTGTAAAAACTGAGAAATTCGTTGAAAAATTTACGCCGAAAGTGTGAAGGCATTCTGTTGTAATTTTAAGAGCATATGGGCGAGTTATTCGTACACGTAGGTCTGGTCTGAGGGGAAGTGAATTTGCTTCTGTGACAAAGGACTAGCTGTGTTGCCCCAGGGCCGAGGGCACGCCAGGTCCAGTACTGGCCAGCCAAGTGTAGAGATGATTAGTATGACCGGAAGTCGGTAAATCCCAAAGCTGGGAATTTCGACGACAGTCACCTCGCGTAGCAGAATGCGGAATGAACAGCAATGACTGGCTTTGCGACACAGTGAAAGATGGCTTCTTTCACAATCTACTCTGAAACGCCAAAGAAACTAGTATAGGCATGCGTATTCAAATACAGAGATATGTAAACAGGCAGAAAACAGCGCTACGGTTTGCAGTGCCTCTTTGAGGCAAAACTTATCTGGCGCAGTTGTTAGATCGGTTACTGCACTATAATGGCAGGTTATCAAGATTCATGTGCTCCAGATGGGAGACAGCATCTCCGAGGTAGCGATGAAGTGGGGATTTTCCCGTACTACCATTCCAGGAGTATATCGTGAATATCGGGAATCCGGTAAACCATCAATGTTTCGACATTCCTGGGCCGGAAAAACATCCTGTAGGACCAACAACGACTGAAGAAAATAGTATCCACGCGACAGAAATGCAACCCTTCTGCAAATTACTGCGGATTTCAATGCTGGGCCGTTAACAAGTGTCAGTGTTCGAACCATTCAACGAAACACATCGATATGGCTTTCGGAGCCCAAGGCCCACTCGTGTAGCCTTGATGACTGCACAACACAAAACTTTACCCCTCTCCTGGACCCGTCAATACCGACACTCGAGTGTTGATCACTGGGAACGTATTGCCTGTATGGACGATTCCTGTTTCAGACTGTATCGAGCGGATGGACGTGCACATGTATGGAGACAACCTCATGAACCCATGGACCCTGCATGTCAGCAGGAGACTGTTCAGGCTGGTGGAGGCTTTGCAATGGTGTAGGGCGTGTGCAGTTGGAGTGATATGGGACCCCTGATAAGTCTAGATACGACTCTGACAGATTATACATGCGTAAACATCCTGTCTGATCACCTGCATCCATTCATGTGCATTGTGCATTCTGGCGGACTTGGGAAATTCCAGCAGGACAATGCGACGCCTCACACTTTCGGAACTGCTACATTGTGGCTCCAGGAACAGTCTTCTGAGTTTAAACACTTCCGCTGGCCACCAAACTCCCCAGACATGAACATTATTGGGCATATCTGAGATGCCTTGCAACGTGCTATTCAGAAGAGATCTCCAACCCCTCGTACTCTTTATGGATTTATGGACTGCCCTGCAGTATCCATGGTGTGAGTTCCCTCCAGCAGTACTTCAGGCATTAGTTGAGTCCATGCCACTTCGTGTGGCTGCACTTCTGCGTGCTCACGAGGTCCCTACACGATATTAGGCAGGTGATCGGTTTCTTTGGTTCTTCAACGTATAATAATTTACTATCAAATATTAAAGCAAATCTGAATACATTTGTGATGTCATAAAAATCAGGTACACTCATTGACAATAATTTCAATATCTTTAAAACTATAGGAGTTAATGTTTCATAGTGAATAAATATTTTCACGGTGCACCTCTGAATTAGCAGCTTTTAAATCCTTCTTGCGATTTCACCACACGATGTCTCTTATGATAACATTGCACTACAGATATCATCATTGACAGCCGCATACCTGTATCTTTTATTTCTTAATTTATTACGTTTTTTATATCTTTGCAGTATGCAAATGTTCGTTAGAGCATCGTATCCTCCAAAATTACATAGCAGAAGAATACATTGTGATTGCCTAATATTTTGTCATACTTGTTTATTTATTTAATGAACAGATTACTGTTTTGCCAGTAGCTTTATTTAAATATTAACAATGATTGATAATTCAAAATCATGATAATCTGTGAAATAATCGACCACATGTGTTCGCTAACACCACCATTATAAAATAGACCAAAAGACACTTCTAACAAGCAGGCTTAAATAATTGTTTAAACAATATTTAATGGCAATCTATTCATTCACCGTAAGCGCATTTGCGGAAGAATACTAACTTATTTATTTATGTAAAAACATTTGTATTTATCGTGAATGGTCTGCGTGTGGCCGAATGTTTATAACATTTCTTTATTTAAATATTGTTGTAATATATTAGTTTAGTCCAGGAAGTGGTTATGATTAGTCAAATGATGCATTTAGAATGTAAGAACGATGTACGTTTGGTGGGGACGACCTTCAACCAATGGAAAAGCAGACAGTATCTGAACACTACTGAAGTAAAGTGCAGACTGGGAGGTTTAGACAGAAGAGCTCATGGGATGGATCCTGGGCACTTTTACAAGATTTCTGCAGGAGTCAGTCCCGAATGAGGTTCAAATGGTTCAAATGGCTCTGAGCACTATGGGACTTAACTTCTAAGGTCATCAGTCCCCTAGAACTCAGAACTACTTAAACCTAACTAACCTAAGGACATCACACACATCGATACCTGAGGCAGGATTCGAACCTGCAACCGTAGCGGTCGCGTGGTTCCAGACTGTAGCGCCTAGAACCGCTCGGCCACCCGGCCGGCCCGCACGAGGTAACGAGTAGTATTCAGTCATGGAGGTGTGTGATTCTGGAGGGTGAACGAACACTGTCATTCTTTAACTCCTGCAGGGACTTTTTATTTCGAGAGGTCTGAATGTGTTTCAGGGTGTGTCTCTGAGGATGCACGGAGTATGAGTGACGATTCTTTGTATCGAATGTGATAATTTTCAATTCATGTTGAACTCCAAACGGCTTTGAGCTGGAGAATAATTCGTACATTGTGATTATGAATTGAACTTAGTTTTCGTGAGTCTTTGATGATTATTTAGTTTGGGGTATTTTGCTATCATTCTCATAATGCTTGATAAGGGTATTTTCTGCCTGTATTTTAACTGAATATCCTAGGACAACTTTCCGTTTGTTTGGGATGTCATTTCTTGAATAAACAATGTACAACATAATTCTCTTTCATCTAAATCAATTACAAACATTAAAACAGAACCCTTGTTATTAAATTATTCATGACATTTTTGTTTTGTATTTCTGTGTATTTTATCAGCTACCAATACTATCCAAGGCATAGACTGTTTGACTGCAGGACCGCAACTTCTGGTTGTTATTTGCAGCGAATTAACTTCAGGGCATAAATCAGACGTGCGCGGCTCGAGCCTTTGACTACACCAAGCTATACTTTTTAAACAGAGCCATATATAGGCCAAGTACCTAAAGTACGAATAATCGCAGGTAAAGACACAACTGGTTTGCTCGTATGGGATGCTGTTTAGAAGAACAACTACCCTTCGCTGTAACCGTTAGGTAGCGTTCCAATAACACAGGCTTGTTGGCAAATTGTTCCTATACAGGCTTTGTCTCATAGCATTTGGAAATAACTATAACAGTCTAGAACGCAAGACACATTTATTCAAAGGGACCGGTTTCGATCATTACATGATCATCTTCAGATCTTTTTATTTTGATGGGCAATGGCTATGCATAGGGCAGGAACCGCTGAATGATGGTAGTCAACAGCTGCTGTTGTACAACAGGTAAGCTACCGCTGAATCGTGAAATTACTCATCCAGGAATATTTGCTCTGTCACGTTGATCTCTCTGTCGAATTCATTTTCTTGTAGCGTTTCTCGCTATAAGGTGACTCTGGGTGTCGTGGGCTGTAAATTAGTTTTAGTGGAAAGTATTGATTAATTGGTTTGTCTTGTTGATGCCAACCACTAAGCCATTGTTAATTAGTATAGATTTTAGATATGTCCCGATACATACAATATATTAGTTATCTAGTTTGTAATGTAGCCATTCAGATTCACGTTCTCTTCTTACGACTTTATTGGAAATGGAAAACATGTAGCACAATACTACATTTTAGAACATTTCTTTACACTAGTTGTTAAGGTCTAACAGTTGAATGAACGTACGCTCACATTTACTTCACTGAACATTGAGGAATTCACACCTTAATTTCTTAACAAATAATTTGGAGAACTGTAAAATGTTCTGTAACACCCTTTAGCACGGTTTCATATTTGAAACGATGTCTACAATCACCTAAAAAAAAACACAGCATGCAATTTTGATATTAGTATAGCAATTGACAACAAGTTTTGTCCTGGCTATAGGCCGCTCTGTTATGGCATTGCCTGTGTCAAGATGATGGCAATTAGTCCCTATTGTCCGGCTACGTGTCCAATAACAGACGCCTGTCACGTGGACATTCAAGTAGAGCACGTGCGTCCTTTTCTGTCCCGTGAGTACCCTCATGGAGACGCCATGTTTCATTTCGACGTTTCACTGCTCTTTGGTTGCACCTAGGTGGTTTGACGAACGCTCCAGCAAATTCAAAATCAGTCTCAATCGTATCGCGCATTTATGAAATCCTTTTGATAACCGCGTACGGTCTGTGTTTCCACCACCAACCACACACTAACCTTTGATAGTAGCACTGCAAGATGCGTGGATCAATATCTCTGCAATACGATTGTATCACCTTGTAGAGTCAGTACTGCACTTTCGAGAGCTCGCGATTAGCCACTTGCAGTGCTTTCTCGTAGCGTTTGACCACTCAAAGTATTAAAATAGTGCACTGATACTCCTGGAGATTGAAACTGCGTGGCAGATCACGACTCGAACCTTGGCCCTTCGCGGACAAATGACGAACCCGCCGCCACACCCTAACTTCGACACCACCTCACTCGCACTTTCCTCCTGCTTCCCAACCTTGAGCGTGCAGTGTTTGGTGAAAAGTCATTCGGGGCAAAAATATTTCTCGACTGCGACTAAACTATTTTCTCCACGATATCATTTCTTTCAGGAGTGCTAGTCCCATAACGTACGCCGGAGAACGCGTGTTAAGTTAGGAAAGTAGGAGAAAGACTGGCGGACATAGGCCTCTTACACACGGGCGATCTTCAGCAGCGCTGCTGACAAGGGAACCTCCCCATCGCACCCCACTCAGATTTAGTTATATGTTGGCACAGTGGATAGGCCTTGAAAATCTGAACACAGATCAATCGAGAAAACAGGAAGAAGTTGTGTGGAACTACGAAAAAAATTAATAAAACTGAGTAGTCCATGCGAGCAAATGCAACTTCAAGGAGAACGTGAGCTCAGGAGCGTCGTGGTCCCGTGAGCAACTGCGCAACGAGAGGTCCTTGGTTCAAGTCCTCCCTCGACTGAAAATTTTACCTTCTTTATTTTCGCAAAGTTATAATCTGTCCGTTCGTTCATTGAGGTCTCTGTTCACTGTAATAAGTTTAGTGTCGGTGTTTTGCGACCGCACCGCAAAACCGTGTGATTAGTAGATGAAAGGACGTGCCTCTCCAATGGGAACCGAAAACATTTGATCGCAAGGTCATAGGTCAACCGATTCCTCCACAGGGAAACTCGTTTGATATATTTAATACGACACTGGTGACGGCATGTGCGTCACATGACAGGAATATGTTGTCGACCCACCTAACTTGTACACTTGGCGAATGGGTAAAAAGGTTCTTCTACCTTGCCCGATTTAGGTTTTCTTGTGGATGTGATAATCACTCCCAAAAAAGTGATGCAAACATAAGAGTTTGTCACATAAACTGAAAATAAAAAATTAAACTTTTCACTGGAGGGAAGACTTAAACCTAAGACCTCTCGTTCCGTAGCTGATCTCGCTAACCACGGGACCACGACGCTCCTCCACTCCCATTGTCCTTCATGTTGCATATCTTCGGATGGACTACTCAGTTTGTATATTTTACTAATTTTTTTCATAGATCCACACAACTTCTTCCTATTTTCTCGATTGATCTGTGTTCAGTTTTTCAAGGCCTATCCACTGTGCCAACTTATTACTAAATCTGAGGGGGAGGTTCTCTTGTGAGCAGCGTGCGTCGGTCACTAACTCATAAGGCTGTGAGAGCACGTCATGAATGGTTCCCTGCCAGTCAGTCGACGAACATTTTCCAGCGAAAGACAAATGTTCCGCGTGTGACTCCAGGATACGAGTTCGACGCCAGGGTTGGCATCCAGTTTTAGCTATCATTATTTCGCTACAAGTTTAGCAAAGCAAAAATGTAGTTATGTAAAATTACATAGAAGTAACAACGGTATAGAAGATAAGTCTCAGCATTGCTCCTCTACTTCAGGCAAAGCAAATAACAGAGTAAGGTACTTGTTTAAAACCACTTAGAAGACCTCTACTAGAATGCTACTCAAGTGTGTAACATCCGTACCATTGCAGCAGAAATGTAAAAAGAGAAAAACACGAAGCGTGAACGATCACAGAAGTCTTTTATAATACAAAAGTTGCAAAGCCACAACTGGCAAATATTAAAACCAAGTTACTGGTTTCAAGGTGGCATCAACAGATACTTTTCAGCCAAGAAGAAAAGTAGACAGAGAGGAGGGTTAAACTAATAACATCTGACATAGGGGCATACAAATAATCAGTCTTCCGTAATGCGTCTTTAAATTGGGAAAAAACATGTATAAAACCTTTCATCGCTTTTACACCGTGAATATAGTATTTACGCTCATATTTGAACGACTGTTCCCATATAAGCTGAGAGGAGAAAATGTACTTCCTCTTCTCCTGTCTGTTAATAATCCCACTACAAATGCTGTGTTTCAGTGCTGGAAGGAGCTTTCGTCAGAGGCTGCTGTTGTTTGTTGTAACATACTTTATTACAGATCTCTATTAGCCGACCTGTCCAGAACGTTGCATCCTATGTTTCAGGAGAACGTGACTGGAATCCCAGTCCTCGCACTCGCGCTTCGAACCCGTCTGGAGGTGCCGCCTGGTGAGTATTCCAGCAGCAAATCCTCGCTTTCTATAAAATTCAAATCAAAGGGGCGCGGCGAATGACTGTTTCTACACCTGTGGTGCAGCATAACGTTGTCTGCCATCTGAAATGTGTTAAAAGCGAAAAAAGAAACAGTTTTATGCCCTTTCTCGTGGTGATACGGTAGCACGGGTTCACAGCTGTACGAACTCGAATATATTGTGCATGTATTTTTATTGTTTTATCTGTTAGAGAGCTATTGGCTTTTAATGAAGTATGTGAAGTGGGTCAGAGGTACTGGCTGAACTGAAGATGCGACGAAGGATCCTGTCTCGTGGCAGGGTAACTCTGTGGATCCGGTCCAGCACGTAGGTTTAATCTGTCAAGTTTGAAACCCGCTACAGAATGTGAAAAAGTCATGCTAGCTATATTTCTGCAGTTAATTCACTTGACAAGATTAGAACTTTCAGACTATCCCTCACATCCAAACAGACATCCGTAGTAAGTTAACATTACAATGTGCGTGAGATATGAGAAGTTTTTAATAACGTTTTCGTGGAAGAAACGAGTGCAAGGTACACTACAGAACTTTCGTTAAATATTCCTTTTGCAAATAGAAACAGTCTTTTCTTGCTGCAATGTATTTTATTTGTTCTATACGCGTTTCAAGGTTTATTTTAAGGGGTATTCAGTGGTAAATAGAATGATTCAGTTTTGTTTTGATATATTTGATATACGATATTTGTAAATTGTAAAAAGTTCATGTCTCTTTTCGGTAAATGAGTGCTTCCTTAAAGTTATTCGAGTTTTTGTCTGGCATCTGCGTTTCCTCTCATCTAGTCAAATGCTGGAGGTCACACTATAACTTCACTTATAATACATCAGGATCTTTTCATGTTACCACCTTTTTTATTCACATTTTTCATGTTTTTTTTTCTCTAACTGCTGTGGAGTGCTCTCAGCCTCCCGTGACTAATTGTCGATATTTTACCGAAAACTGTGATTTAAAGTCGTAACTTCAGTGTGTTTACTTTCCGTTTCTTCCTGTTTAGTTTGTCTACATACACGTACGTAAGCAAACCAGACAGGTAGAAACATAAAGTACATTTCTGTGTTTGCTACATACGATGGTCAAGCAAACGAAATTGTTAACCTTTGTGAGGTTTGAAACGCAGGAGAGAATTACTGCTCAATGTGAAGTTGTAAAGGAGCGTTTGTCAGTCACGTCTCGGCAGCTCGGTCGGTAGCACATTCGCCCGCGAAACGTAAGGTTTCCGAGTTCCAGTCCCGGTGCGGTACACGGTTTTAACCTTTCAAGAGCTTTCAGATCGGCGCACACAATGCTGCACAGAGGTAACACACATTCTGGGGTATCAGTCATATCCACACTTCGTTAAACCATTTCCTCATCGTGTTCTTGTGGAATGTCAGTCATGACCTTTAACAGAAAAGTATGGCTGCATACCAGAAGGAATAAATTACAAAATACAAAGTAACTTGGTCAAGGAGAAGAGATACGGAATATTGTCAGATTATCAGATAGCATGGACGAAATAGACAAAGACGAGGAAAGAATAGATACTGTGTGTGATCTCCTAAGGGACTAAACTGCTGAGGTCATCGGTCCCTAGACTTACACACTACTTAAACTAACGTATGCTAAGAACAACACACACACCCATGCCCGACGGAGGACTCGAAGCTCTGGCGGGAGAGGCCGCACAATCCGTGACATGGAGCCTCAAACCGCATAGCCAATCCGCGCGGCGAATAGATAGTGTTGACGTTCAGAGAGAGGTAATATTTCGCTATTGGACAGACGGAAAAAGCTGGAATACGTCGAGAAAGCCTAGAGCCAAGAAAGCCAAAAGTCTTCTCTTGAATTCCGAGTTAATTTGTTTAAGACTCAAGAAGCTTCTGAGTAGTTTGGTTCAGAGTCGTGTACTAGAAAGATAGGAAGAGGTGGAGGAAGATGCAGTGTTATGTACAGGTAGCGCCAAAATTTTGGAAATACCTTTTCTCGAATCGATCTAATTTAATGATGAAAGGTGTTTGATATGGCAGAATGAGGGCATCAGTTGCTAAATTCCGCTGCTCGTGGTCTAGTGGCCAGCGTTGCTACCTCTGGATCATGGTGTCCCGGGTTTGATTCCCAGTCAAGTTGGGGATTTTCTCCGTCCGGGGACTGGGTGTTTGTGTTGTCCTCATCATCTCATCATCATTCGGGAAGTGGTGAGATTAGAAGTGGGAAGACTGAGATAGGAAGAACTGTTACAGTCAAAGAGTGGCTAGTTACACATACACACACACTCACACACACACACACACACACACACACACACACACACACACACACACGGACATGTTTGGATTGCAAGCATTCATGTCCACTTAGAATCGTCTGGAGTTTTTCGCTAAGTGTGCTGGGTGCTGGGCTGCAGCAAATGGCGAAGTAATTTTGGTTTTATTTTAGATGGAAATAGGAAATATTATTCTAAATTTGGACTTAGTGTGGGCAATAGAGAGGTTTCTTGTGTTCTTCCCATTTTTAATCATTCTGTGTGAATACACGGAAGTATTTGAGAAATCCCTGGTATTAGTGACAGCCATCATTCATAGTATACTCACACAATATCGGAGTATTTTGTCTACATTCGAACAGACATTACACTTTATGACACTATTTACTTTCGTAAGCTAATAATTCTTGTCGACGCAGTAAACAAACGACACTGGTTCCGTACTAGATATTTATATGTCCAAAAGTAAAAGCATCACAAGTAAAAACATCACAACATAACAAATGTAGTAGACTTGCCTTGTTATCGGCTTCAATGTCCAGTGGTGCTATGGTGCAATCCAGTGTAATATGTGTAAGGTTGTTGAATAAGTCAGCTTCGAGTTTGCTTTTTTTTATTAAATCATGGCGTTTTTTCACGAATCGCTGTTGCATAATCTCTTCATCCACATCACGACATCTTTATATCAGAATTGACATTTTGGTAAACTTATTATGCTACGACTTTGATAAATATGTTGCAAAGAACTTCGCAGGAGTTGCCACAAAACTAACCCAGCTACAACTGCTTTGACTGGCTTTGTGCAAGCGATATTATAGAAATATTTAATTCTCGATCCATCTAGAACATATGCTAGTCAGAAAAGCTCTAACTTAATTTCCTGTTTGAGAATACACTTTACATTTGATTTACTGACTGTTTCTTCATATTCTTTGTTTCGTTAACGCTTTTTAATACAGATAGCTAATAATATGTAACACACAATTTATAATACATAATATATAATATATAATTAACCAATTTTTATTATTGTTTTTTAATATGTCCACTTAAAATGTAATATCGATTTTCCTATCGATTTGCAACATAAAATAGTGTGATTCGTAACAAAGGTTGTGACTGATACTAGGAATGAGTGTTAAAATTGACAGTGAATATTGCAGTTCGTATTTCGCTAAATTTTCTGACGAAGCTGTAAAAATTAACTTTGAGTGTTCGAAAATATCGATATAAAAATACAGTTTATAAATAAGGAAAATTTCTGGAAGAATAGCCTGGTACGCTCATAATATCTGCCAAAACAGTCTATATAGTTTAAAATTGAAAACAAGTTAAAATGTCACCGAGGTTTGGAGGGGAATCGCGTATTTCGTTTAGTAATGAAAAGGCTCTGTTAGACCTTGTTTCATTATAGCTTGTTAATATTGAAAATTAGCTACCATCCCTTGCAGAACCGATGGTATGGGGATCTTCCTGCATTTTGCGGTAGTGGCTTGGTGTTATTTTCTGCTTGTACGGAATAATGTCACTCGAGAACAGTCGCGTGATACAGATCGTGAAGAATACTGGTCGACAATGAACACGCCTATTTGTGTCTGGTGAACAATAATAGCTGTTTTATGAATCCAAGTTTATTCTAGCCGAGGATTTGTGCGGGCTTAAAAAAGTTATCAGATATGAACGAAACAGAACTTCTACAACATACTTGAATCAGCCACACGGTATGGATCTGCAGTTCTGTCTTCTTAGAAACTGGAACGACTTCTGTCCTTTTCCAATTACTACCAAGTGCTACCTTCCGTTTTCACATCATCATAGTCAGATAACACGTTACCGGTCGCTTGCAAGAGTCTGACGGGTTCTACCTTCAATTATCACACCACATAGTTTATACCTTGTCGCACAAAACAGGCCTGACTATTTTATGCAGCAGATGACAATGCGTTCGCGCGAACTGCTGTATAAAAATAAGCGAAAAATAAGAAATACCGAGGCAAGATACAGACCTAGAATAGGGCTGGCGGGAAGGTACCTTCACATGCAGGGACCCGTTCTTTGGCATAATTTGTGGTAGCCTGTCAGGTCCAGTTTCTGTTTCTTTTGAGATTTAGTTCTGTCCGTTTAGTTCACTCCGGTAGTACTGCAGCCATTATTTCATTTTTCTTGGTGTCGGTTTCATCAACAATCCATTAGATTATATGTTGACTGACTTCAACTGCAATAAATCTATCTTAGCTTTTATGTTATTATTTTTATAGGATTAGAATTTCTCATTTTACCTGCAGCAAACGCTTCTTGATAGCTGTTTGTGTACGTCTACAGATCTCGTTTAACTTTTACCATCAAGGCTTCAGCAATTTTTGAATTTGCATTAATGTTTTCTCTTCCTAATATTGCTGTTGAGCAACGAAGGATCTTGCCAATCCTTCAATAACTTTATTATCTTTAGCGGAGAAAAACGGTAAATACATTTCCAGTTTTTCTTCGCTGCTAGTTTTTACGTTATTAGCTATGAGTTTTTTGTCATGCCTGGTAAAGATAAATATTATCCTATATTTATTGCCATGCAAATGCGGGAAATACCATCACGAGTGAGGCGAAATGTTTAAAGTAATTCTTGGTACAGTGTTTTATCATAACACAGCGCGATTCTCTGTCGTGTGCATTTAATAGATCTGAGTCAACCACAAGGAAACTGAAAGCTACGCTTGTTGCTGTACTGTAAACGAATATTATAGATGGAACACCCTCCAGAAGATTTTCAGTTGCACTTAGTTGCTTAGTTTTTCATGTACCATAGACCATTATACACCGGCAAGAAATTTAGAGTACTAAAGCAAAGGTTAACACATATAGTGTGTAATTAAATACTTTACGCTACAATGGATGCTCGATAGACGAAACTGTTGAATATTTTCGTCTCAATTCGCGCTTAAGTGCTCACATGTCATTCCGGATTCTTTATCTTTTTTTGTTTCGATCCATATTTATGACCGGCTTCCTTACGACAACAAACGTAATACTCTTATTGAAACTCTTAATGTCTTTGTAGTACATATCCGATCCAGGATGATAGATGAGGCCCTTGTTTATGTGTTGCCTTAGCCAGCTTAGCTTTGTATTGCAAGAGTCGAAGTTGTTAAGCCGTTGCATAATTATGTGACTTTACATTCAAATTTTCTGTCGTTACCAGGTTTACACTTTCCACTTCTACTCACGGGATTTCTCTTCACTAAAATTCCCTTACGTGCACGTCACACATCCTGTGCTATGCCAGATACTTCTCCTCGGGAGTATTACATACCTCACCCATCAAAGCATGACGGCAGTTTGTATAACTCGCAAATACACTGTGTACCAATAAAGTACAGTAAATTCACGTATCAGGAAGCATTCTGAGAATCTGTTACTCTACCGGGCAATAACGGATTTGAGAAGACTCTGCAAACATTGAAACGCTTGTTGTGGTAAACCGAGATATATTGTACCTCAGCATCCAGGATGCAAAGACACAGTACGGCGATACTTAACGATATATACGACATGAACTGTCTTTTGCCCGTATTAAAGGCGGTCCATTCCCTCCATAGAGGACTCTATTGGTTCCTTTCTCACAAGTCTTCATTTTTAGTGAATTATTTATTTCTACATTTTATAGTTCCAGTTTACTGAGTGACTTAGACCTCCGTTATGCGACCGTGCTACGTTTCATCTGTAGGTGCTTCTTTCCCTGATGTTTTCTATTGTTTTCTGAGTAGTGTCTGTGTGTGATGCTGACAATGTAACCAAAAAAATCCTAGTTAGGTCTACATAGATCAACTTTACCCAACTGCACACAAACGTTTATGGATGTTCACCACGGTTTCTTTTTCCGCACACAAGAATGCAATAACAGGACGCTGCTTGTAACGTGAGCCGTATGTAGACGCCATTTTGACACTGTACTGTGTGAGTTAACGAGAATTTTGCTCTCATTTAAGTGTATGGCCGAAAGAGTCAGCCTTCAGGAATTGTGAAACGAACCCTGTCATCCAGGACCGGATGCCACAAAGGCACGAGATGGGGAAATTCACAGACGTCTACTGTCTATTGAGGCCTAAGCGCTGTAGTCTGCGAGTAAGACAAACGCGAACCAAAGTCATAGGGAAACCCAGTAGAAGGAGACGTAGCAGTGTTAAATATGGCGGACCTAAGATCGGTCATAAAGGAAAACATTTATGAAAACTATTTAATTCTGTAGTAGTGCAGGGAATCAAGCCACAGTAATTGTAATCTGCCATCCTCCTTACATTTTCACGTTGATCCCAATAAAACTTGAATATTGATCATATCTATAATAATTTAGGAGTTACTGTGAAAGTGAAATTACCAAGTTTTGCAACAAAGACCTGAATCCTAAAATCTGACGGCTTTGGTCGATCTCAACGATCGACATTTCATGTAGAAGCGCATCGTTAAAATGACGAATGTTATAAATATCAACTATGTAGCTTTATTTGTTTAAAAGATGTAGTAAATTTAAATTATCAGGATTGTCAGTTGAGCATCAGATCAGCAATTCCTCCACGCAAAACACATTGAACGATGACAGCATGACACCTTATTGAATGATTAGGTAATAGAATATTTGTTGTGAAGTTTAGTGCGTAGTAGTTACTTTGTTCTTTATTTTTTTATCAGAAAGCACATTGGTGCAAGGCTATTGGCCGCGACATTCAAAGTTAAGAGGGAAATTGTATTGGGTTTATGTAAAAGAATTTAACGTTTATTATGTAATGGATATTATTGTTACTTTACTTAGAACATCAATGTGGTCAAGCTTTGATTATTATATATGTTAAACTGTAAAGTGCATGGGGGTTAATTATATTTTTTAAATTATGCAAATATTTTTACTGTCTGTCCGGTTACGCAGCCTCGTAACCGGTTGGCCCTGACCGGTATTAGTACGCAATCTGACTGCATAGAACAACAACAAAGAATGAAACAAAACTTCCGTTAACACAATTAATTAATTAAGTCCCCAGCAACTATAAAACCTACAAAACAACAAAACACAAATGTAACTGTTCTATGTGTGGAAGTGTGATTCAACGTACACATCTGGCACGGTACTTCCTCAATAAGACAAGATATTTTAAATACCATTTAGACTGAATTAATTAAATAAAACTGAAATACTATAATTGCATATAGAAACCACAATACAGTCTGATACAAGAACACGAGCCAGATGCTTTGTTGACTGAACCTGTGACCAAGAGGCATTATTGTTAAAAAATTGAAATAATTAAAAAAAGGAAATTTTTTACCTTCATATATATTGACGAAAAGTACACTCTACTCCATCAAAGCAATATGACAATATCTGAACAAGCACTCTCCATGGGATATTCTCAACAACGACACGCTACTGCAACATCTCCACAAGCACTCTCTACCACCGCTTCTCGACAAGCACTCTCCACTACGACTTCTCGACAAGAACTCTCCACTACGACTTCACGACAAGCACTCTCCACTACCACATCTCAACAAGCACTGCACACTGGAGGCGGCTGAATAATACTCTTTGGCGCAATCTCTGGCGCTGTGACTCAGTGTAGCCACCTTTCAAAAGTAATGTAGAATAAGCTGTAGCCATTCAGATGGACGGCATCAGGTAAGGGAACTGCGCTAGTCAGTCGCGTGCGGGAAACGCGTGCGGGAAAACGCAGCCGGAGACTGGCAGAGGGCAGTACTGGTCAAGATACCAAAGGGGACAGTTCGAATGGAAACGCGAAAACTGGCAGTTCGGCTGGAGGCACCAAAGAGAACGGTACTGGTGGAGACGCGAAAGCGGACGGTCGGTCTTTAGGCAGCTAGGAAGTGAAGTGACTTAGAAAATTTCTCGTTGTGTGGTATCGCGGGACTTAGTCTCTGAGCGGTGAGCAGCCGCGCGACTGGTGTGAACTTTTCGCGTAGTTAACGAGGTGGAGTGTTGGACTTTTAATTCACGATGAGATTGTGAATGATCGAACTGTATGCACTCGAGTGTAACAGTAGCTCTAAATACGACCACTTTCGCTATTAGTTTGCTTTCTGAATAAAAGTTATTCTAACCAAATCGCAACTGTGAAGCCTACATCATCTATGGGTCGTTAATTTAGTTCCCGATATTATTACTGCTGTTATTACATGTTATGTTGACTTTGTATTTCGCAAACTTGCCACCAGCCAAACAATTTAACCAAAGGGTCACAAATGTGTAATTTAGACCGTGTAATACGACACGTGCGGTTCAACTCTTAGACGAGTTTGAGCCAAGACATTTCGACGAAGAGGAACCGCATGTGAGCCCGAACATCTTTGGGATGTTAGCTCGCAACTACGATTCTGCCATCTGGCAGAGCGGTTCGAAATTTCACTGGCGCACAGAACAAACATCAGATGTGAAGCATCAACAAGGACATTTGCCTATGTATATTAATGGCTTTTTTAAAAAAATCTGGGGCATTACTTATTGAACGACCTTCGAACATAGACTTCGTAAGCTAATTTCGTCTTCGATTGATCAAAACCGAATATTGTAAGGGATCCGTGATCCCATGAACATGTAGCGCCGGAAATGCATTTCCATCTATTGCACTGCAAAAATTTTTTTCCTTATTTTGTCACCTGAAGATATGACATTTCTGTCTCTTTTATATATTGTAATTGTTTTACTGTTTGTATATATATATATATATATATATATATATATATATATATATATATGCATTTATGTTGGTTTGTTTTGTGAATATTATTTGTATTTATACGATGGGTCTGGCCTAGGAAAAACTATGCTATCGAACGAATACGTCGATAGGTCGTGTGGAAAACCAAAGTGTTTAGGATCTTCGGTAGTGTTAACTCTGTCGCGTGGAGCGCGGGAAGAGGGGGAGTCTGCCTGGAGTAGCGAGTGGAGCAGGTGTGTTGTGTGAAGCTCCCGCGAGTTGCCGCGCTTTCGGGGTTTGACAGCATGTGATTGCGCTCGACTTGGGATGATAGTTTCTGACATGGTGTCGCGAACGGGAAGCATTAGCTGGCGCACATCAAAAGCCCGTTTCGTCTGGTGACCGAGTCGAGAAGAAGGCGCGCCAACATCCAGCTTCTGCAACAGCGACGGCCGACAATGAGTGACTGTCGCCACCTCCTCGATTGACGGCTTCAAACCTTCAATCAGCCAACAAGGAAGACTGGAAGCATGTAAAGTTTTAGAACTGTATGGCAGACCTCAGCTTTTCAAACTTTTAAAATTGTTGCATCACAAAATTACAGCAACTTAGCATGAACGTTTGTTGCTCATTGTCCCAATTGCATTACCAAGCAGGGTCCCTTCCTTTTCCGGAATGAACCCGAGTGTCGTTGAAATTCAAACGCCAGCGTCATTCGATTTCACTGCTTTAATTTCAAAGTTCAGTTAAGGTATTCATAGCTGGCTACAATATTTACATTACACAAGCACAAATTAGTGGTTCATGGTGTGGGTTCCTGTAGTGATGTCCTAGTTCATGAACCACAGGCAACGTATGAGTCGCCAAGTAAGTGGTCCCGACAGTCGGGATACCGGTTACTTCGGAATAAGGCTGGGCATCTCGGACATATTCTGAGTCGTGGTCACCTTTGTGCTCATACGGCAAAGACTACCAAATCCACCGGTTAGTCCCTCAGCCGTTATGGGTAAAACCCAATGGGACTCGGGGCAAGTAAGGCTAGCAACCTGCTTCCCTGGTACTTTAAATATGATGCTGGCAACAATCAGAGCAAAATGCCTCGGACCTTTGGAGGTGTCGGAGTCCCACCTCTAACTGACAAATCAGGGACTCCTAAGATACGACTTGGCAAACAGATGGTAATGAGATGGGGAGCTATTAATATCAATGGGGGCTACTCTGGGAAGAAGGTAGAGCTGGCAGAGGCTGCAAGTAAGATGGGGCTGGACGTTTTAGCTGTTTGTGACATTCGGGTAAGGGGTGAGAAAGAAGAGGAAGTGGGAGAATACAAGGTCTACCTGTCAGGAGTCGAAGCAGGAATAGCACAATGGGGTGTAGGGCTTTACATCAGGAAAGAAATGGAACCCAGCGTAGTTGCAATAAGGTATGTAAACGAACGACTGATGTGGATAGATTTGACAGTGTCTAGCAAGAAAATTAGGATTGTGTCAGTATATTCGCATTGTGAAGGGACAGATCAAGATAAGATGGATAGTTTTTATGAGGCACTCAGTGATGTAGTTGTTAGAGTAAAGGACAAGGACAGTGTTCTGCTCATGGGTGACTTTAACGCCAGGATTGGAAATCGAACAGAAGGGTATGAAAAGATTATGGGTAAATTTGGAGAGGATATGGAAGCCAACAGGAACGGGAAACAACTCTTGGATTTCTGTGCCAGCATGGGCTTAGTAATCACAAACTCCTTTTTTAAACATAAGAACATTCACCGGTATACTTGGGAAGGCAGGGGAACCAGATCTGTCATTGACTATATAATAACAGATCAGGAATTCAGGAAGGCTGTGAGGGACACACGTGTATTCAGGGGATTCTTTGATGACACTGATCATTATTTAATCTGTAGTGAAATTGGGACTGTGAGGCCGAAAGTGCAGGAGGTCAGGTCCATATGTAGGAGGATAAGAGTGGAGAAACTTCAGGATAAGGAAATCAGGCACAAGTACATAACAGCGATCTCAGAAAGTTACCAGTTAGTTGAATGTAGTCAATTACAGTCATTGGAAAAGGAATGGACAAGGTACAGGGACACAGTACTAGAAGTGGCTAAAGAATGTCTTGGAACAGTAGTGTGTAAAAGTAGGATGAAGCAAACAGCTTGGTGGAATGATACAGTCAAGGCAGCCTGTAAAAGGAAAAAGAAGGCGTATCAAAAATGGCTACATACCAGAACCCAGGTAGACACAGAAAGTTATGCTGAAGAAAGAAACAAAGCCAAACAGATAATTGCAGCATCCAAGAAGAAATCGTGGGAAGACTTTGGAAACAGGTTGGAGACTATGGGTCAAGCTGCTGGAAAACCATTCTGGAGTGTAATTAGCAGTCTTCGAAAGGGAGGTAAGAAGGAGATGACAAGTATTTTGCACAGGTCAGGAAAACTGCTGGTGAATCCTGTGGATGCCTTGGACAGATGGAGGGAATATTTTGAAGAGTTGCTCAATGTAGGTGAAAATGCGATCAGTAATGTTTCAGATTTCGAGGTAGAATGGGATAGGAATGATGATGGAAATAGGATCACATTTGAGGAAGTGGAAAAAATGGTCAATAGATTGCAGTGCAATAAAGCGGCTGGGGTGGATGAAATTAAGTCGGAACTTATCAAATACAGTGGAATGTCAGGTCTTAAATGGCTACACAGGATAATTGAAATGGCCTGGGAGTCGGGACAGGTTCCATCAGACTGGACAAAAGCAGTAATCACACCAATCTTTAAACATGGAAACAGAAAAGATTGTAACAGCTACAGAGGTATCTCTTTAATCAGCGTTGTGGGTAAAATCTTCTCAGGTATTGTTGAAAGGAAAGTGCGAGTATTAGTTGAGGACCAATTGGATGAAAATCAGTGTGGGTTTAGGCCTTTTAGAGGTTGTCAGGACCAGATCTTTAGCTTACGGCAAATAATGGAGAAGTGTTATGAGTGGAACAGGGAATTGTATCTATGCTTTATAGATCTAGAAAAGGCATATGATCGGGTTCCTAGGAGGAGGTTGTTGTCTGTTCTACAAGATTATGGAATAGGAGGCAAACTTTTGCAAGCAATTAAAGGTCTTTACATGGATAGTCAGGCAGCAGTTAGAGTTGATGGTAAATTGAGTTCATGGTTCAGAGTAGTTTCAGGGGTAAGACAAGGCTGCAACCTGTCTCCACTGTTGTTCATATTATTTATGGATCATATGTTGAAAACAATAGACTGGCGGGGTGAGATTAAGATATGTGAACACAAAATAAGCAGTGTCACATATGCGGATGACTTAGTTGTGATGGCAGATTCGATTGAAAGTTTGCAAAGTAATATTTCAGAGCTATATCAGAAATGTAAGGACTATGGTATGAAGATTAGCATCTCCAAAACGAAAGCAATGTCAGTGGGAAAGAAATATAAACGGATGGAGTGCCAAATAGGAGGAACAAAGTTAGAACAGGTGGACGGTTTCAAGTACTTGGGATGCATACTCTCACAGGATGGCAACATAGTGAAAGAACTGGAAGCAAGGTGTAGCAAAGCTAATGCAGTGAGCGCTCAGCTACGATCTACTCTCTTCTGCAAGAAGGAAGTCAGTACCAAGACTAAGTTATCTGTGCACCGTTCAATCTTTCGACCAACTTTGTTGTATGGGAGCGAAAGCTGGGTGGATTCAGGCTACCTTATCAACAAGGTTGAGGTTACGGATATGAAAGTAGCTAGGATGATTGCAGGTACTAGTAGATGGGAACAATGGCAGGAGGGGGTCCACAATGAAGAAATCAAAGAAAAACTGGGAATGAACTCTGTAGATGTAGCAGTCAGGGCGAACAGGCTTAGATGGTGGGGTCATGTTACACGCATGGGAGAAGCAAGGTTACCCAAGAGACTCATGGATTCAGCGGTAGAGGGTAGGAGGAGTCGGGGCAGACCGAGGTGAAGGTACCTGGATTCGGTTAAGAATGATTTTGAAGTAATAGGTTTAACATCAGAAGAGGCACCAATGTTAGCACTGAATAGGGGATCATGGAGGAACTGTATAAGGGGGGCTATGCTCCAGACTGAACGCTGAAAGGCATAATCAGTCTTAAATGATGATGATGATGATGATGATGAAGCACAAATTAAGAGTGCGAGTTTTGTTACCGTATTTTAGCTTACCTGTGACTGCAGCTCAGCTTGGTACGTACTAAATTTTACTATTGTTAATTGTTCAGAATCATTTAATTCAAGATCAAAGTTAAATCTCTTATTTCTAAATTGCGTAGATTCAAGTAGCTTCTGAAATGATTGTTGAGGTAGTCCAAGACTAACCGTATTTTACTGAATTTCGATGTGCTTCAGAAAGAAAGCTCACTATTAATTTCAATCACTAAATTAACTTTCAATTTTCCGGTTCTATTAATTCTTTTCCTAAATTAAGACAGAGTGTAGCGAAATTTATTACTTCTGACAAACTTTCAGTTTTCACACTACACGTGTCAACCTTCAGTTGCCACGCTTCTAGTGCTAATTATATGTGTAATAACCTTTCTTTTTCAGTTACTATAGTAATTGTCCATAGGACTGGCGACCGTAATTTCCCCCAAATTTCAGATATCTAATTACCGCTAGTTAATTGTTAACGTAACGGCCGCACGTTTACTTTCTTTATTAACTTTACCACTTTTCAAAATTAATTTCCACCAGTTTCAATGGCATTCTTCCTTTCATTTAGATGTAACCCTTTCCTCCCTCTTTACCGACAGATTAACTTCGGTGACGATTGCTTTCCCCAAATTTCCATTAGGTACACGCGGTTTAATTTTTCACTGTCATTAAGGTCGATAAGTGAGGGGGAGGTTACAAACATAGATGCTAGTATCCGACGCCCAGGTCGACAGCAGACAGGAGTCGATTGTCGAGCGCCGCAGTAGGCAGTGAGACTAGTGTTGAGTGCGAAGTAGTACTAGAAAGTGTCGAGTGAGAAGTGGCGCGGGAAAGACGGGCAAGAATGGTGGTCGAGTAAAATTCACCGGAGTATGACGAGTGAGCACGTCCCCCTGATCGTCGTGGGGTTGGCACTCACTAATACCGATTCGCGAGTGACATGAAACAGAAAGTGACAAGTGACGAATTACGTGTTTCGCGTCAACCGCGTCGGCCAGCAACAACCATGGATGGCAGTGAGGATTGTTGTGAATGTTAACCACCAGCATTGCGTGTGACGAAGTACTGAAAAATCAACAACCAATAAAAAGATATAACTGTGATTGGACGTGTAAGGCGAAGGTAGCAACTGCCTCAGCATTTGTGTGTAAGTAGGAAATATACACTCCTGGAAATTGAAATAAGAACACCGTGAATTCATTGTCCCAGGAAGGGGAAACTTTATTGACACATTCCTGGGGTCAGATACATCACATGATCACACTGACAGAACCACAGGCACATAGACACAGGCAACAGAGCATGCACAATGTCGGCACTAGTACAGTGTATATCCACCTTTCGCAGCAATGCAGGCTGCTATTCTCCCATGGAGACGATCGTAGAGATGCTGGATGTAGTCCTGTGGAACGGCTTGCCATGCCATTTCCACCTGGCGCCTCAGCTGGACCAGCGTTCGTGCTGGACGTGCAGACCGCGTGAGACTACGCTTCATCCAGTCCCAAACAAGCTCAATGGGGGACAGATCCGGAGATCTTGCTGGCCAGGGTAGTTGACTTACACCTTCTAGAGCGCGTTGGGTGGCACGGGATACATGCGGACGTGCATTGTCCTGTTGGAACAGCAAGTTCCCTTGCCGGTCTAGGAATGGTAGAACGATGGGTTCGATGACGGTTTGGATGTACCGTGCACTATTCAGTGTCCCCTCGACGATCACCAGTGGTGTACGGCCAGTGTAGGAGATCGCTCCCCACACCATGATGCCGAGTGTTGGCCCTCTGTGCCTCGGTCGTATGCAGTCCTGATTGTGCCGCTCACCTGCACGGCGCCAAACACGCATACGACCATCATTGGCACCAAGGCAGAAGCGACTCTCATCGCTGAAGACGACACGTCTCCATTCGTCCCTCCATTCACGCCTGTCGCGACACCACTGGAGGCGGGCTGCACGATGTTGGGGCGTGAGCGGAAGACGGCCTAACGGTGTGCGGAACCGTAGCCCAGCTTCATGGAGACGGTTGCGAATGGTCCTCGTCGATACCCCAGGAGCAACAGTGTCCCTAATTTGCTGGGAAGTGGCGGTGCGGTCCCCTACGGCACTGCGTGGATCCTACGGTCTTGGCGTGCATCCGTGCGTCGCTGCGGTCCGGTCCCAGGTCAACGGGCACGTGCACCTTCCGCCGACCACTGGCGACAACATCGATGTACTGTGGAGACCTCACGCCCCACGTGTTGAGCAATTCGGCGGTACGTCCACCCGGCCTCCCGCATGCCCACTATACGCCCTCGCTCAAATTCCGTCAACTGCACATACGGTTCACGTCCACGCTGTCGCGGCATGCTATCAGTGTTAAAAACTGCGATGGAGTTCCGTATGCCACGGCAAACTGGCTGACACTGACGGCGGCGGTGCACAAATGCTGCGCAGCTAGCGCCATTCGACGGCCAACACCGCGGTTCCTGGTGTGTCCGCTGTGCCGTGCGTGTGATCATTGCTTGTACAGCCCTCTCGCAGTGTCCGGAGCAAGTATGGTGGGTCTGACACACCGGTGTCAATGTGTTCTTTTTTCCATTTCCAGGAGTGTATATATATCAGTTTGTACATCGGAACCTTTGTGGTCTTTAATAATAGACAAACTTTCTATCATTTCCACTTTTCAATCTCAGAACAGCCGCACTCGGTTGAAATACCCCCGAAACCACAGCAGGAAAACCGATAGCCTTCATCCCTTAAGCACACGGTCATATAATCATAATAATTAACTGTTTGGCGGCTTCGATAAATTACACAAAACTCAGTAAAGGAATTTTAAACGGGGGTGTTTCAATGTGTTATACGGTATGGAGATAAGACTGGTAGGTCACGTAAGGTGAGACAAGAAGTCGTTTTCTAGCCAGCTGCTCATGATGTACACATCTTGATCAGCCATGCGACACCCATTTGTAGATAAAGGCCTCCACCAAAATCTTCCATGTATTGTGACATTCAGATATACACATAATCTCATTCCTCCATGTTTTCTTTTTAAATGTAATTTACCAACATTTAGTTGCATCTCAGCCGTTCTCCATTTTTGGAATCTCGCAAGGACTACCTTGGGTCCATCTATCATCCGTTCGTCTTACACTTTTATTCCACTCACATGTCACTTTCAGTGTCATCAAATGCTCACTCCATTTCTTTGTAATTCCGTACATGCATATCTCCTTATCGAGAAAACCTCAGTTTTTGAATGGTTTTCACATTATCAGCCAATGGCTCACTGCTGTTTGTCGAAGCTCATACTGCAGGATGACCGTAAAATTTGCTTTTCAGCAACAACTGGTGCTTTCATATCTACTCAGATACTGCCTAAGCTCACGCACTAGCCGGTTAGTGAAAATGCGGAGCTGTGCCCAAGGATTTCCGGACGTCAATAAACCCATCAGCCTGAGTGCCCCCTGAATCCAGTAAGCGAACAGAATAGGCGAACAGGCTTTCAAACGGTCTCTCTATCCGGATTCTATTTCTGTTACTACAGTAAAGTTGCAAGCGCACAAAAATCGTTATTCCACGTAAACATTAAACGTATTCACCAAACTACAAACGAATTTGTAACAGCTAAATTTTTGTGGTTGTTAATATGTTCTCAAGCAGGACTTGAAGACACCTCAAAATATGGCTCAGAGATGAACTATATGAGAAGCTCAGTATTTTCAAATCAGAACCATGATGCAAGTCGAGTGTTTCACATTTCCTTTTGTAGATGCAAACATAGGAAACATATCCGGTTAATGTAGTGTTGTACATTAATACTACTACACAAACAGTATCGTGAAGTAATCCGAATAATGCGATTTATCCCTAAAGTTGCTTCGATAGCTTTTAATTTTAACGAAATAAGCTAAGACAATAAAACTTCCTGGCAGATTAAAACTGTGTGCCCGACCGAGACTCGAACTCGGGACCTTTGCCTTTCGCGGGCAAGAGAGCACTTGCCCGCGAAAGGCGAAGGTCCCGAGTTCGAGTCTCGGTCGGGCACACAGTTTTAATCTGACAGGAAGTTTCATATCAGCGCACACTCCGCTGCAGAGTGAAAATCTCATTCTAAGACAATAAACTTGCATCTTAGTTATACCATTAGTTAAAAGATACATAACACAAAAATTATGCATGATAGACGTAGTTGATTAGGATAATAAGACCGTGTTCCGTTCACACAAACATGCAAATCTGATTACTCCACATCGTTTAATCTGTAACAGACAGTACTGAATAAACATCTGTAAACAGTGCGTATTATCATCCTAAAACTGAGACTGCTCCATTGCAAAGAACAATATTATATGCACAACACTGTACTTGCGACTAAACATACACTGTGCCATGTCCGATTTTTCCCATTATATCTTGCCTCGGTAGTCTTAGCTGCAAACGCCAATTTTTTCTTTGGTGTGGAGTCGAAGCAGTCAGTACAAACACTGTAAATGAAAAAGTTTTAATTTGGTGTAAGTGGTTGGTAAAAAGCACATATATCAGTAAATGGGGAAGAACTAAGACAAGTTTGACTTCGAAATTTGAACTGGTCAAAGCAATACAAAATAAAACGGCAAAATGATGTACGGTTACATCGATGTTGTAATTGTTCCCCTTCGAAAGGAAGAATACAGACATAAGAAATGATACGTACGCCACACTCATTTCCATAATTTAATTTTTAATTTGTGGTAAGAGCCCATGGGACGAAACTATTGAGGTCATCGGTCCCTACGCTTACACACTACTTAATCTAACTTAAAGTAACTTAGACTAAGGACAGCACACACCCATACCCGACGGAGGCCTCGAACCTCCGACGGGAGGGAGCCACGCGAACCGTGCAAGGCGCCTGAGACCACGCGGCTACCCCGCACGGCTCATTCAACTACATATGTTACCATCAACAACACATGAAAGCCAACACATTCGTACAGTTCAACTACGAGGGCGTGCTGAAATGTAAGGCCACCAAATTTTTATAAATAAAACAAACTTTATTAACATTATGAATCCTTATCCTTCATGCCTACCTAATTATTTTTCAACGTAATCAACCTGGCAACGAACACATTTCTCCTAACAAGAGACCAGTTTTTGATACTGTCACTGTAGAATGTTTGACTTGGTGACGGAACCACAACCTCAACTCTGCTTGCCCGGCTTCATCACTATCGAAGCGAAGTCTTCAAGGAGTCTTTTAAGTTTTGGAAACAGATGAAAATTGGGTGGGGCCGAGTCGGTCTGTATGGAAGCTGATTGATGACAGTGACCCCAAGGCGTCGAATTGTTGCAGATGTCGCGGCGGTCTTGTTTTATCTGGCTTTGTCATGCTGGAGAGGAGAGTGCTCTTCGAGTTCGCGCTTTCAGTTTTCTGAGGGATTACAGCACTCTGTGTCTCACGCGCCGACCTAGCTGCATGACACACCGATATTTTTAAACGCTACTATTCGGAGCCCTCTAGCGGCAGATAGTTGCATCTTGTGTCAGCGAAGTGGGAAAATGCTATGGTCCTAATGTCACAATTTCTAAATCAGAATACATTGGGCATGTCCAGAAGAGAATGGGGTCCAGGTTGAGAAGATTATTGAAAAAAAAGTCAAGAACAGTATGGAAGATGGTAAGAAGACAGTTGGTAAAGGTCGCCCGACAAATTTTGAAATAGATAGATTACACAATTATTATGGCTTGGCCACAAGAAGAAATGTAGGGAATTTAGAAAACACGAAAAAAGCTGTATGGGCTATCTTTTTCCATAAGCTTTCCACAAATGAAAATCCAGTGCACGGTCTTCTCCCGAATGATAATGACACTTGGTGCAAGTACTGGCGAAGTGCCAGATATGACCACAAACATTATTTACTTGCATCAGTAATGAATGAAATTAAACCCATATTTAGAGACCTGTGTAAAGACACCTTTTTCAAGAAATGTCTTTATGGGAATATACAAAATTTAAATAAACGTGTGAATTCTGCTGTTTGGAACCAGTTACCGAAAACTGTATTTGTTCAGCTTACAATCCTCAAGTTTGGTGTTTATGATGCTATTTTATGCTTCAATGATGGTGTAATTAGAAAATCGGATGTTTTGAAATTATTGGGCATAAAATCTAGTGGAAATACTGCAACAAAATCCTTGGTACAAATAGATAAAGAGAGAATCTGCAAAGCAGATATTGCTAATTTAAAAAGCACAGAAGAAGCCAGACAGAAAAGAAGAGAAACCAAGAGAAGAAAAGATCAGTATGATTCAGATGGTTCTCAGTATGGTGCAGGAAAATGTTAGTGGTAAGTAATTCTCATCAATAACTATACTAGAATTGCAATATTAAACTTTGAATGGCTTTTTCTCAAATCTACATTTTTTTTTTTTTTTTTACTTTCAGGTACCATTATTTGATAAACTAATGGGGTTAGAGCATGAAATTTGGTCGATTTGTACTGCAGATGGTAATAAGTTATTAAAAGTAAATTGAGAACCACCATACAATCAGAAACTGTTTTATAATAATTAACGCACAAAGAAAGCTAAATTTTAGTAGTGAAAGAATAAAATTTTTCTCTTCAAAACCATAAGAGGTATTACGTTCATTTTACTTGCAAATTGAGACATGCAGTAAAAATTTCATTGTTTTATCACTTATAGTTCTTTTGAGAAGTGTACATATTCAAAGGGTAAAATAGCGTTGGCAGAATAGGAATAAAAATTGCCTTCCGTCTCCCCTTAACAGCGATGAGAAAGAAGTGTTTGACTCCATCTGTAAAGACATACTAAGGAATATAGGCACGGATACACCGAATATTATCAGCACTGCCTATCACAATACTAACTACAAACAAGAGGCGTGCGGGTAAGTGCCATGCCAAGAAAAGTATGTAGCTGGACCAGAACCGAAAGGAGAATCATTCTAACAGCGATACCGAACGCAGATGGTAATATCCATTGACAAAAGCCGCTTTGACAAGTAGTAATTGTTGTGGCCCAACGCGTGTGAACATCCATCTCGAATAGGGCGTATCTTGTTCGTGTGTTAATGCCGTGGGTATTTAAGGGCGGTGCAGCCACGAATGATGACAAGGTTCTGAACGCCCAGGCCTCATCACAGAATGCGGAGGTAACAAGCGGCAATCTGTGGTAGGGCTGACGGCAGCGTACATTGCTGGTGCAGATACAAGTGTTTCAAGTCACACCGTTCAGAGTACACTGGTGAACATGGGACTCCACAGCAGTTGTTGATCGAACGACAACGTCCATTATTATTGGAGTGGGGGCAGGATTATCGAGGCTGGTCCGTGGGTCAATGAAACCGTGGCGCCTGATCGAATAAACCGTGGCTCTTGTTAGACCAGGTCGAAGGACCTGTCCCGATGCAAGGCCGTTCAGGCGGAAGGCTCATCAAAGCATCCATCACTCTACTGCCGCCACCCAGTGCGGGTGGTATTACGCTATGGGTGATATTCCTATGGGCATCTATGACGCCTGTGGTAGCAAAGACGCCGTGACATCTGTAGCCTACGTGTACATTATTGCTGTCCACCTGCATCTTTTCAAGGTTGATGAGTTTCCAGACGGTATAATCTACCAGCCGGGCAACTTTTGAAACAGTGAGCTGAATTTGATGCCTTAGCTACCAGACTTGCATCATCTGAACCGATGGAACACATTGGGACGTTACAGGGGCTTGTTCAACAACCACGAACCATAAGCCCTTAATTTATAGGGACTGCATGAACTGTGTTTAGACTTCTGGTGCAAAATACCCGCAGAAAACTACCAAGAACTTTTCGAATCCACACCACGCCTAATCGCTGCTTTACTGCCTTGCAAATGCGGACCAATACGCTGTTGAGCAGATGGAAAAAGTGTTCTGAATCTTCAGCTACAGCTTCCATTACACTCGATGTGTGGCTTTAGGTTTTTCCGGAGTAAGAACACATTGAATAGTGCATGCGTATTTAAGATTCCATTACACTAAATCAAGACAGTGAGAAATTAAGAACGGAAACAAGAGTCAAGCAAGGTGGTTCAATATGACAAAATCCTAATGGAGGTTTTCAAATTTTTGGAAAACAAACAGGGAACTCATATTGAAGGCGCATATGTTAATCACCTGCTTTGCAGATGTCTGCTGCATAGATAAGCTAGAACTTCAAAAGCATGAACATAAGCAAAGAATAATATAGCTTACAGTCAAAATATCTAAAGTAAAATACACTACTGGCCATTAAAATTGCTACACCAAGAAGAAATGCAGATGATAAACGGGTATTCATAGGACAAAGATATTATACTAGAAGTGAGATGTGATTACATTTTCACGCAATTTGGGTGCATAGATACTGAGAAATCAGTACCCAGAACAATAACCGCTGGCCATAATAACGGCCTTGATACACCTGGGCATTGAGCCAAACAGAGCTTGGATGGCATGTACAGTTACATCTGCCCATGCAGCTTCAACTCGATACCACAGTTCATCAAGAGTAGTGACTGGCGTATTGTGACGAGCCAGTTGCTCGGCCACCATTGACCAGACGTTTTCAGTTAGTGAGAGATCTGGAGAATGTGCTGGCCAGGGTAGCAGTCGAACATTTTCTGTATCCAGAAAGGCTCGTACAGGACCTGCAACATGCCGTCGTGCATTATCCTGCTGAAATGTAGGGTTTCGCAGGGATCGAATGACGGGTAGAGCCATGGCTCGTAACACATCTGAAATGCAACATCCACTGTTCAAAGTGCCGTCAATGCGAACATGAGGTGACCGAAATGTGTAACCAATGGCACCCCATACCATCACGCCGGGTGATAGCCAGTATGGCGATGACGAATACACGCTTCCAATGTGCATTCACTGCGATGTCGCCAAACACGGATGCGACCATCATGATGCTGTACCCAGAACCTGGATGCATCCGAAAAAATGACGTTTTACCATTCGTGCGCACAGATTCGTCGTTGAGTACAACATCGCAGGTCCTCCTGTCTGTGATGCAGCGTCAAGGGTAACTGCAACCATGGTCTCCGAGCTGATAGTCTATGCTGCTGCAAACGTCGTCGAACTGTTCGTGCAGATGGTTGTTGTCTTGCAAACGTCCCCATCTGTTGACTCAGGGATCGAGACGCCATGCGGATAAGATGCCTGTCGTCACGACTGCTAGTGATACGAGGCAGTTGGGATCCTGCACGGCGTTCCGCATTACCCTCCTGAACCCACCGATTCCATATTCTGCTAACAGTCATTGGATCTCGACCATCGTGAGCAGCAATGTCGTGATACGATAAACCGCAATCGCGATAGGCTACAATTCGACGTTTATCTAAGTCGGAAACGTGATGGTACGCATTTCTCCTCCTTACACGAGGTTATCACAACAACGTTTCACCAGGCAACGCCAGTCAGCTGCTGTTTGTGTATGATAAAATCGGTTGTAAACTTTCCTCATGTCAGCACGTTGTAGGTGTCGCCACCGGCGCCAACCTTGTGTGAACGCTCTGAAAAGCTAATCATTTGCATATCACAGCATCTTCTTCCCGTCGGTTAAATTTCGCGTCTGTAGCACGTTATCTTTGTGGTGTAGCAATTTTAATGGCCAGTAATGTAGTTCAATGTATAACAAATCAAAAATTGTGACTACTTCCTGAATTAACCCAACTCTGCCGTACACTTTCCTTTCAGTTATGTTCATTCTGATATAAGTCTGCAAAATATGAGATTCATATTTATCAAATATTTTCATTATACGTTTGTGGATTTCCGAAATTTTATATCTTTCCAAATTATCATCTCTTTTGCTCTAAGACAAAAATGTCACATCACAAAGTACGTGTGCAAATTCGTCACAAACTGATGTTCATAGAGATATCAGTGAGCAACGCAAAATTGTAACGTTCGGCGGCCGATGGATGAATGTGTGACTCTGCAGTGCAGTTTGAATGCGCTGGCAAGCATAGTAAACAAGGGACATGTCGATAATACGGCATAATTTCTTTGGGAATTTCATTCCGCGTATTTAGTAGGACAGTAACTATGCTTCGCAGACAAGCGTCTCAACAATATACGCAGATGTCAGCATTTGAAAAAGGACGTGTAGTTGGGCTCAAAGAAGCCCGTTGGTGTATTCAGTGATTCACTAGGCTGTTGAATAAGAGTGATGCCACTACTGGACGATGTTGGTAGGAATGGGTGAACCATGGCCGAACACGGTATCAAGAAGGAATCCGTCGACATAGAGAGACGACAGGACCGAACAATCGTCATAGGGACACTCAGAACCTCGAGTATGCGAATACCATCGATCCGATGTGCAACTGGTGCTTCAGTGACTACAAGGCTCATTAACAGGTGGCTCACAGGAAGACGGCTGAGCTCCAGCGTCTTCCGTACACCGAAAAGCCCGTCTGCAGTGGTGTCAAGAACATTCAGCCTGGAATCTCATCGAATGTTGTAGAATTGTCTTCAGTGATGAGTACCGCTTCGAACTTAGCCCCGATGACCAACGTGTCTGAAGTTTCCTCAGATAGCGGTGGGATATTGATCTCAGTATCGCCATATGGCCAGACAGCTAGGAGTGATGGTCTGGGCTGTCATTTCTTTTCATATCAGGACCCCTTTGGGGCACCCTTACAACACACCACTAAGTCGATGAAATTCTACCCGCCATTTTATTGATCTTCATGACAAGTCATCCTCGGCTTACATTTCAACAAGATAACGACCATCCGCACTCGGCGAGAGTTTCTACTGCTTGTCTTCGTGCTTGGCAATCCGTACATTGGCCAACAAGGTCATCGGATGCCTCCCCACCTGGGAAAGTTTGGAGCGTTATAGTCAGGACCCCTCATCCAGCTCGGGATTTTGACGATCTGACGCACAAATTGGACAGAATTTGGCACGATATCCCTCAGGAGGACATCCAGCAACTCACTGAATCAACTCCAGCTGAATTACTGCTTGCATAAGCGCCAGAGGCGGACCAATTTGATGTTGACATACTCAGTTTGTGAAGCTGTATCTCGTGGATAAACAGTCCACTTTTTCTGGAGCTGTTAGCGGCTGTGTGTCCGTATATTCATATTACATCTACCAATATCCGCCCCATTCGGATAATTCTTTCGTCGTGCATCGTTTTGCCTTAGATTGTGGCCGTATATTAAGGAATTTTCGATCTTTTTACAAAAATCTGTGCACTTCGTCCAGAAGGTCCATTCCCTTCTGGCTGTGCGTAATAAATATGCTTTCTCTGCTAACTGTTGTATTTCACTGACGAACCTCCTTTCGGATTAAATAGTCTTGTTAAATGTGACATTCTCTGATGGAGACGCAGGCCACTTCAAAACATTTACACTAGAGTGGTTCCAATTAGGCTCCACAAATGCACTTGCCTTTCTTTCTGAAACTGAGACCTGTGTTTTATACTAGTAGACTTATTTTGGCAATGGATACTGCTTCTTGTGTTTCCTTTCCTCCACCCATTATACATTATTTTGCTTGCAAGGTTATAGAAATCATTAGTTACGTCTACTACTTGACCCCCATCTTGGACGGTAAGTACGCCAGTGATCTCAGTTTTGCTGCTCTTTAATACTTTTGTCAATTTTTTGTTTACTGACAATTCATAGTCTACGCTCTGCAGACTATACCATTCAAAAGGCTTTATAATTCCTCCTCAGTTTCACATATCACAATATTTTTATCGTAGAGTCTTATCACTGGTAATCTTCAATCCTCAATTTTATTCTCACTTCCGTACATTTCATTTACTTCCTTCTTGATTCTTTGGTAAGGAAATTCAACAGTAGAAGTGAAAGACTGTATATCCTAAGCCCAAATTTGTAATCATCTAACAGTTCCACAATTGCCTTTTTATGTTTATTCGTTGAGCATCTTGGATGCTTGAGTTTTCAAGCTGCTTTTGCGATACTTCTTGAATTCACCTGCCCTTGTTATCACAGGAATTGTGTTCAGGATATTCTTCCTAGTGTCTGATACGATATCCTTTCTCATTGATTCTACACAACTTAAATAAACGTTTGATTGTTGCTTCTTCCAATGATTTTAGAAATTCTTCAGGTATGTTATCCGTTCTGCTCTGAAAACAAGTTTTTGAAAACTCTGTGAAATTCTAACTCCATATCTTCAAATCGACACTGATTTCGTCCGTATCATTTGAACAGACTGCTCATTTCTTTCCTAGAGGCCCTCAGTGTATCCTTTCCACCTGTCCACTGGCTCTTCTGTATCAAAAGACGGAATTTATTATTTTTTCACTCCGTATCGATGCCTTTGCTTTTAAATTCCCCGAAAGTAATTTTAAGTTTTCTGTGTGCTGAATATATATGACATCTCAAAATTATAAATTCGTTCTTGCGTCTCCTACCCCATATATAACACATTCTCGATGTAACTAATACTGGAGATATATTAAAATATTTACATACTTGTTGTCTGTCTTTTCTGATCATGTGTTGTGTGAACACTGAAAACTCAATCCAATGTAGTAAATCTTCAGTTTGTTGCTGTTAACAATAGTTTTGTTATGGTTTCTGTCATTGGATCTTGCATTATGTTAATGGTGGGTTCTCTCATTATCTTCTATGACTGAATAAATTGTCACTCTTGGGCTTACAACTAATTTGCTCACAAATTGCAATTAGAAACTGAAAATTAGGATCCCACTAACATACTCACGACGACTTAATTATCCTTGTTATGTATGCAATTACCGTTCCCTCTGCACGTGAGGTTGGTAATTACTTTTGGTGTTCATTCTAGTGCCAATGAAATGGAGTGGTGGCAACGACTATGAGCAGATGTCAACACCAACAATATAGATGCTTTTGCACACGATATGTTCTGGTGGTTGCTAGGATTCCCAAAATAGAATATGAAAATTGACACATGTTACAGAGAATATTGAAAGTTTTCTTTGTCTACAAGAAGTAAATTATAATTCCACCAACTCCTTATCCAATCACGAGGAGTCGCGATTGAGGAAGAGTAATCCAGAATTGAGCTATAATGTTAGTCCCGAAACTTTCTTTTACTAGTGTCAAGGAAAAGAAATCTTCGACTGAAAATCGAAACTAGTGTCGAAAAAGGAAATCTGTTTTCTAGGGGAAAAATCAGGGAAGGTTAAAGTACTATAACATCTATGGCGGCAAAAACTTTAACAAATAGTATCTTCACATACCAAACCAAAAAGAATTCTGTTCTGAAATTACGTGGATGCCTGTCAGTAATATAAAATACACTGGGGGCCACTGGGAAATCTGTAAGAGACATGTCAGACCTGCGTTTCTCCAAGCGTATGTAGTGTTGAAATATCTTACGAGGAAGCAACCGGGTGATGTCGTCGACAGCCTTTAAAATGGCAGGGTGTGCTCCTGTCGAAATAATGATGGTTGTCGACTACGTCACTCGTTTGCATTCCCGTAATCTATGTGAACATTGTAAGAGGATTACCCTGAGGAATTTCAAACGTGATAAGATAGACGTATATAAAAAGTAAGTGGGCAGATAACATTCGAAATGGATAGGTGAAGAATGAAGTATATGAGAAAGTCTCAACAGATACAGGCTGATACCGTAACATTCATCATTGTTTCCACCGCCATTAGTTTGCATAATATCTGCGTATTGGTATGAGTATCCTTTGTTACCGAGTTTTCATATGTAGCAAGGGATGAGTAGAATCCACTGATTAAAAGAAAAAATACAAGTTACACTATGTATAGAAATGAACTGGTTTTCGTGCGGTGAATTCTTTTACATATTGTGTATATATTTGACCATTAAGAAAAAATTGTTCGAATGGCTCTGAGCACCATGGGACTTAACATCTGAGGTCATCAGTCCCCTAGAACTTAGAGCTACTTAAACCTAACTAACCTAAGGACATCACACACATCCATGCCCTAGGCAGGATTCAAACCTGCGACCGTACCGGTCGCGCGGTTCCAGACTGAAGTGCCTAGAACCGCTCGGTCACAGAGGCCGGCTAACCATTAAGAACCAACGGCTAACAGGTACATTATTTTCTAGTGATGGTTTCGAATTCCTTTAAATTTATCTGGATTTAATAATTATGTAACGATATTCTCGGATGCACTAGTTCTGTGTGTTCTTTGTAGGTGAAGAATGACAAGCAGTATTACAGAAACCGTGAGATATTTGTAGATTTTTGAATGGTGTCATGCTATTGGGCACTGTCACAATTCACGGGTGATTAGTCACGTGTCAAGTATTCTCTCAACTTATATCGTCTCTTAGTTTAATAAGATATATTTTTTCTTTTAGTTTGGCGCTGATTCGCCGAAGTCTAATTTTATCCTTTTTGTGTATTACGTAATATGCTATTTTTTTTCTCTCTAGAGCAAAACTATCGTCTGTGCCCTTCTTTTGAGAGATGAGAATGGGGAGAGGGGGAGGGGAACTGTTGGGGGTGAAGGCCGAGGAGGCGGTTATAATTTTTGAGAAAATATTCTCTTATAATACGTATCACGCTATTAATCATTACGCTTTATGTCAACATATTTACATCATCAGTAGCTTCACCGTAACGAACACCTTACGTCGCAGTAATTATTCTTCCACTACCGGATAAAGGCTTTCTTTAAGCTTTTTTACGCGGTGTGGTTGTCAACTATACGTATCGACAATGCTCGTTCATGTTCTCTAATGTCATCCACTCACAATCAATAAAGTTATGATTTCGGTCATTACTTACCTTTCTAGCTAGACTTCCTGCCCACGTTTGATCCGTCTGCTTGTTTTCTTCTCTCTTCTAGTAATTCTCTAAATCCATATCTGCAAACCAACCATAAAGCTTTTAAAGCTTTTCACAACTCCACATTCTTAGCTCCTCAACTGATCTCACGAGACCGACATCAACCCGTTCCAAGTCTCTTACACAGCAGCATTCTTGCCAAAGATTGAAGTCAAGCACACTGATCGCCCAGCTACAGCCAAGTACTGCTAAAGGAAAACCAAACACTACTTCAGTGACATTAAAAACAACCATGAATAGACGTGCGTCGCTAGACAGGTCACTGGGCCTGACCTGCGTGTCTTCTATCACAGGCAAGCATCACCCGCGAGGAGATAGTGACTGGAATAATGTCTGCCAGCAGCAGACTACACCTATACCCCTGTTACTGGTGGAACGAGGGTATATGACGCAAGCTATCTAGCAGGTAGCTAGGAGAGTTACTGCGAAACATTTTCTGCCCATGAGGTCGGCGGTTGCAGGATGCTTGTCAGGTGACGTCCCCCATGGCGTAGAGTAAGAGACGGAAAATTCATTTCACGGCCACAAAACTGATAACATCCAAACTATTACAGTTATAAGTTTGGCAATAACACAAAATTAAATACAAAAACGAGGTGAGAACGTGCATCCAAGTGCCCACTCGGTAGTCGGAATAGTACTTAAGATATTGTAGATATAAGAATTGAAAATACCTATTAAATTAAGAACTTGATAACTTCTGAATGGTTTAATAATTTTAAACAACTAATTGTACACAAAGAGCGATTAAATAGCTTTACAGAAATACAGTTTCAGAAACTTTATTAATTTATTACATTCCGAATTATGATACGGAATGTAAAGTCTGAGAAGTAAAAACTATTTTAACACAAAATAAATTACAAATCAGTAGATATAGCTACGGTATGAGACAGTAGACTACCGAAGCTGTCTTTAGTCGTGTAAATTCCATTATTTTCAATAATATTTAAAAGCAAATAGGGGTAAATGAAATCTTAAAATAGAAAGAACAAAGAGACCACGAAACCTCCCAAAAAATTAAAAAATTAAAAAGGTACCACTCGATAATTGACGAAATTCTGGTCTTAATCCATGGGTGATATGTGTAATAGAACAGAATCGTGCTTGAATTTATAAAATTGTACGGCACTTAGCTTTATGAACATATGCGTTAAATAGAATCGGCTTTGGACTTCTGGATATTTCTTTGCAGTTAGGCTCAGGAACTTCACCCATTAACAGTAACGTGGTGAGCAAGACTTAACATTTTCGTAACAACGAGTGGCTATCGTTGCGTTGATTTCTCAATACTGAACAAAGCTTAAGAAACATTTTACGTCGAAACTTTAAGCAGCTTGTGTTTACAACATTCTGATATATACCACTGATCCTGTCTACAATTATTAAAAAAAATGGTTCAAATGGCTCTGAGCACTATGGGACTTAACATCTATGGTCATCAGTCCCCTAAAACTTAGAACTACTTAAACCTAAGTAACCTAAGGACAGCACACAACACGCAGTCATCACGAGGCAGAGAAAATCCCTGACCCCGCCGTTCAACTGCTCTTCCAAGTCCTTTGCTGTATCTGACAGAATTGCAATGTCATCGGCGAACCACAAAGTTTTTATTTCTTCCCCATGGATTTTAATAACTACTCCGAGTTTTTCTTTCGTTTCCTTTACTGCTTGCTCAATATACAGATTGAATAGCATCGGGGAGAGGCTACAACCCTGTCTCACTCCCTTCCCAACCACTGCTTCCCTTTCATGTCCCTCGACTCTTATAACTGCCATCTGGTTTCTGTACAAATTGTAAATAGCCTTTCACTCCCTGTATTTTACCCCTGCCACCTTCAGAATTTGAAAGAGAGTATTCCAGTCAAAATTGTCCAAAGCTTTCAATAAGTCTACAAATGCTAGAAACGTAGGTTTGCCTTTCTTTAATCTTTCTTCTAAGATAAGTCGTAAGGTCAGTATTGCCTCACGTGTTCCAACATTTCTACGGAATCCAAAGTGATCTTCCCCGAGGTCGGCTTCTACCAGTTTTTCCATTTGTCTGGAAAGAATTCGTTAGTATTTTGCAGCTGTGACTTATTAAACTGATAGTTCGGTAATTTTCACATCTGTCAACACCTCCTTTCTTTGAGATTGGAATTATTATATTCTTCTTGAAGTCTGAGGGTATATCGCCTGTCTCGTACATCTTGCTCACCAGATGGTAGAGTTTTGTCATGACTGGCTCTTCCAAGGCCGTCAGTAGTTCTAATGGAATGTTGTCTACTCCCGGGGACTTGTTTCGACTCAGGTCTTTCAGTGCTCTGTCAAACTCATCACGCAGTATCGTATCTCCCATTTCATCTACATCCTCTTCCATTTCCCTAATATTGTCCTCAAGTACATCGCCCTTGTATAGACCCTCTATATACTCCTTCCACCTTTCTGCTTTACGTTCTTTGCTTAGAACTGGGTTTCCATCTGAGCTCTTGATATTCATACAAGTGGCTCTCTTTTCTCCAAAGATCTCTCTAATTTTCCTGTAGGCAGTATCTATCTTACCCCTAGTGAGATAAGCCACCACATCCTTAAATTTGTGCTCTATCCATGCCTGCTTAGACATTTTGCACTTCCTGTCTATCTCATTTTTGAGACGTTTGTATTCCTTTTTGCCTGCTTCATTTACTGCATTTTTATATTTTTTTCCTTTCATCAATTAAATTTAATATTGCTTCTGCTACCCAAGGATTTCTACTAGCCCTCGTCTTTTTACCTACTTTATCCGCTGCTGCCTTCACTACTTCATCCCTCAGAGCTACCCATTCTTCTTCTACTATATTTCTTTCCCCCATTCCTGTCAATTGTTCCCTTACGCTCTCCCTGAAACTCTGTACAACCTCTGGTTCTTTCAGTTTATCCAGGTCCCATATCCTAAAATTTCCACCTTTTTGCAATTTCTTCAGTTTTAATCTACAGTTCATAACCAATAGATTGTGGTCAGAGTCCACATCTGCCCCTGGAAATGTCCTACAATTTAAAACCTGGATCCTAAATCTCTGTCTTACCATCAAATAATCTATCTGATACCTTTTAGTATCTCCAGGATTCTTCCATGTATACAACCTTCTTTTATGATTCTTGAACCATGTGTTAGCTATGATTAAGTTATGGTCTGTGCAAAATTCTACCAGGCGGCTTCCTCTTTCATTTCTTAGCCCCAATCCATATTCACCTACTATGTTTCCTTCTCTCCCTTTTCCTACTGTCGAATTCCAGTCACCCATGACTATTAAATTTTCGTCTCCCTTCACTACCTGAATAATTTCTTTTATCTCATCATACATTTCTTCAATTTCTTCGTCATCTGCAGTGCTAGTTGGCATATAAACTTGTACTACTGTAGTAGGCATGGGCTTCGTGTCTATCTTGGCCACTATAATACGTTCACTATGCTGTTTGTAGTAGCTTACCCGCATTCCTATTTTCCTATTCATTATTAAACCTACTCCTGCATTACCCCTATTTGACTTTGTGTTTATAACCCTGTAGTCACCTGACCAGAAGTCTTGTTCCTCCTGCCACCGAACTTCACTAATTCCCACTATATCTAACTTAAACCTATCCATTTCCCTTTTTAAATTTTCTAACCTACCTGCCCGATTAAGGGATCTGACATTCCATGCTCCGATCCGTAGAATGCCAGTTTTCTTTCTCCTGATAACGACGTCCTCTTGAGTAGTCCCCGCCCGGAGATCCGAATGGGGAACTATTTTACCTCCGGAATATTTTACCCAAGAGGACGCCATCATCATTTAACCATACAGTAAAGCTGCATCCCCTCGGGAAAAATTACGGCTGTAGTTTCCCCTTGCTTTCCGCCGTTCGCAGTACCACAACAGCAAGGCCGTTTTGGTTAATGTTACAAGGCCAGATCAGTCAATCATCCAGACTGTTGCCCTTGCAACTACTGAAAGGGCTGCTGCCCCTCTTCAGGAACCACACGTTTGTCTGGCCTCTCAACATATACCCCTCCGATGTGGTTGCACCTACGGTATAGCTATCTGTATCGTTGAGGCACGCAAGCCTCCCCACCAACGGCAAGGTCCATGGTTCATGGGCGGAGGTAAGAATAATAATAGTAATAATCCACAACAGCGGATTCCAGAAGAACATGCAATTCTCGTTTGTACGTACGCACCTAGTTACGAGTTAATAGGTGTAGAAACGCTGTTTGTCTGTCGAGTTAAGCGAGCAAACGAGTTCAGGCCTACCTTCGTGATTTTCGCGTCGCGGCCTGTCTTTCTCGTAGGCCTCGCTGCCGCGATTAACAGCGCCATGAAATACATGACTTGTATGGACAACCCTCACCTGTATAATGGAATAACAACAAGAAAACTTGGGCCGGACGGGGAGTCTAACCCGGATTTCCCGCTTATCACTAGCGATCGCAATACCATTAGTTAACGACATATGGAAGTTTGGGTCTGACTGTGAAGTGTTCTCGGATTGCCTAATGCTAAGGCGACGCTCGCCGTATGCGGTTAATCCGGGTTCGAGACCCGGTCTGGAATAAATTTTCATTGTCGTCATTCTGTTTATTATACAGCTGATGGTTGTCCATATTCGCAGCTGCGAATGCATACCCCTTGTAAGTGCTTTTTGAAATGTGGCTGTTAAGCTACTGAAATGGGCAGTCTTGTGTGAGGGGCTCACATTCACACACTGCCGCGTAAATGCAGACGTCATAAGTATTAAGGTAATTATGACAGATGAGAGTAGCCTCTGTGCCAGTTTAATGTGTAAAAATGCCACTCCTCACTTATTACTAATTTTTTGTATTGCCAGGACCAAGTCGAGTGCTTCAAGGTCAACTGCAGCCCTTGACGTCCACATGAGAATGCGTTTTTTGCTCCTCTCGTGATTAGAACTTTGAAAATACTGTCTGTAACGGCGACTTAAATGGCATAACCATCAGATATTCACAAAATAAACGATATTTATAAAAAATACTTTCTTTCTACAGAGAAGAGAGAGTGACGTGTCATACAGCTCTTTATATTTTACTCAAAGTCGTATTATGATAAGAGTCGTAACTGGTTTCGACATATACTGAAATCTTCAGATATTATAATAGATAATAAAAAGCTCTAGATTAAAATTTTCGGATCTTTAACTATTTCGCGTGTTCTGTTTGCAATTAGCGTGAAGCAAAACTCAAATTTATCAGTTGGAAGTTTATAAAACCTATTTCACTGCTCTTTGTTTGGATTGTTTTAAGTTTTTATTCCTTGGTTGCCTAGTGTTTGTTCTTCGATTTAGTATGACAATGCTTTGTTCACTAATCACCACCCAGGACATGCAGGTATGAAAACGGGTACTCTGATATTTACCTTACGTTAATAAAAATAGAAGTGACGAGAAATATACAGATAACTTACTAACACAGATTTTTCCTATCGTACAATTCGAAGGTTGTCAGCGTATGGTTGAAAGCAGTTAAGACTGTTACCAAATTATGCGACGCAGTGTAAAACAAAAGGATCGTATAAGTACTTTTGTGTCAGTACCCGGTGGTTGGTAGTGCAGTAACGCTAAGACAGAGTGTACATTAGTGAAGTTCTGCTCGCATTATGACGTTGTTTGTTCTCATTATAAACAAGCAAACCTGTACCTACGACATTACAAAACTGGCAACGTAAATATGGAATCTGTAAAAACTGTTTCTAAATTTTAATGTGTCAACGGCAACTGTATTTGCATATCACTTATCTAGAAAAAACTGTACTTTAATCATATTTATACTTTTATTACAAATGGTTTTTCATCGTTTTCAATTTACATGAGTGAAGAGCAGCTGGAATTGTCTGGAACTGTCACTAATGGCAGTTCCCCCCTCCACTCCACTCCACTCCCCCCCCCCTCCCGTCTCCCGCACGCAATCACCACGTTATGAGTGACACGTAATTAGATGACAACATATTTTTAAAATTCCAGTTTCAGGGTGCAAGGCATTTCGATTTTGAGGCTCGGAAAAAGATTTCGCTCAGCTACTAACAGCAGTGTTGTTGTACATTACTTTTCCAATGTATCATTTTAAATGATTTATATATCCATCCCAAACACAGAGATCACTGGACCGAAGAGCACGCCACAGCCATTACTGCAACACAAAAACACAGGTGGCACAGCACGCTACAGGTATGAGCAGGAAAAAAGCCCAGTATCCTGTTTTCAAAGATTATGTATTCGGGATCATGGCAGTGTATTGAAGATACTTCTTGTATCCTATGTCCCATGACTGTGGCAACTGATCTGTTCGGCAGCTTCTTGGTATTTTGGTAACTATAATATCCTGAGACTAGCTAATGTTACAATAAATTTTAATTGTTGATAAAAGCTTACGACCCCAGAGAAACCACGATATTCTTAGTTTATAATAAATTCATAGCGAATCAAAAGTAACAAAATTGATTTCGTTCGGTATCAGTTACAGTGCTCAAGTGTTAGTATCTAGAAATCCCTTTCCAGAGCTGTTTAAGGAGGAAAGACCACGTAAATCAACTGAGTCTCGTAAATGACTTTAAAATGGATATATTGATCAGTTTCCAGCAGCTTCAGTTTCAAAACGTGTTTAACTTGTAACTGGTTTTTGATACTACTTAAAATTGATTTCGTTCGGTATCAGTTACAGTGCTCAAGTGTTAGTATCTAGAAATCCCTTTCCAGAGCTGTTTAAGGAGGAAAGACCACGTAAATCAACTGAGTCTCGTAAATGACTTTAAAATGGATATATTGATCAGTTTCCAGCAGCTTCAGTTTCAGAACGTGTTTAACTTGTAACTGGTTTTTGATACTACTTCTGCTTAACTTGATTTCACTGATTAGTCATTGGTGTGTAGTAATGTAACATATAGACGACGAAATGCAGTACTGACAAGGTTTACTCTATAGTAACACTTGTAAATATCAGTAGCATCGTTGTTCTTAGTCACGTGAACATATTGTTTCTTGGAACATGTTTTTACATTTGGAAAAAACTTAACTTTCCGGCGTAATTTTTGTAATTTTTGAAAAAAATACAGGGCATAACAAGTGATTGCTTTCATTTCAAAACAGAATAAGAAAATATACTGAAATTTTATCACAAATCTGGCCAGAGGCGAATGTCTGAAAAGTGTCAAAAGGCAGAACACATTCTCCTACTTGCAACGAAATACCGGCCGGTGTGGCCGAGCGGTTCTATGCGCTTCACTCTGGAACCGCGCGACCGCTACGGTCGTAGGCTCGAATCCTACCTCGGGCATGGATGTGTGTGATGTCCTTAGTTAGGTTTAAGTAGTTCTAAGTTCTAGGGGACTGATAACCAAGTCCCATAGTGCTCAGAGCCATTTGAACCATTTGCAACGAAATATGGCCTTGGATAATTCTGGGAAGCCACTGCCTACACCTGTCCTTTGCTTAATCCATGATTTTACAAACATTAAGTTCGCTACGGATATGACCACTTCTAATTATATCTCGTGTATTCACTCCTTTGCTCTGTCGTTAAAATCTCATTTCTGATATCTCTCCTTAATCTCGCTTTTTTTTTACTTAATGTCCACGTCTCGCTTCCTTAAAGTAAAGCATGATGATATGCAATCTGATCTTACGCATAGCTTACTCAATATGGCTGTTAATGCAATCTATCTGTTATTGATTCTGGATACTGCCTCGCACGGAATCGTTAGATTTATCACCATGCAACCCAAGTGAGTAAATAAAATTAGCCGTTATGTTACTTCCCTAATAATTGCCATTTTAGACCTAAGTCAGTATTCATACAGCAACTACTTTCGATTTGATTCTCAGTATTTTCATGTTATACGTCTTTCGTATTTGTTCTACTTTGTAGCATTCCTTTTCCAGATTTCTTCTGAATTTCCTACCAGAACCCGGTCGTTTGCAGACAAGATGGCCACGATGTCATTGTTAATTACCTTCAGTGAGGTTGTCATAAATTAGTTTTTTTCGAGTTGCATTAGGCACTTTCTCTCTAGTTACCTGATAAACCTCTGTAATATTGAATGACTGTTACATGGCAATTACTGTGATGTGCATGGTAGATGGTACTTCCCACTGCTCCGGTTATTACGGTTTATTGCCGTCCCATTCTTTTTTCTCTTAGTGGCTGCTACAGGAGAGACATGTATTGTCTCTTGCTACATTCATCACTTAAAACAGGTTCCTGAAACTTGGGGGCTACCTCAGAGTTTCCTTTGCTACTGTGAGGCGATATGCAAATGAACTGTGCGCTGAAGTCGGAATTCTGTTACAAATTCTCCCAATGTAATTCTTATGCGCTTAATGACACCTGACTATGCAGTCGCGGCCTCTGTTGACGAACCGTATTGGGTGAGGTCGCTTGCCTCATAGAAAGTAGTTATGCCCGTAAATTATTAACATCATGTTAACGCCACCAAAATTTGTAACTTGGTTTTCGGAAAGGGTTGGTATGTCGATATATGATATGAAACAACCCCTTAGAAAAACTATAAATGACTGTGCTGATAAACCTCTTACATTATTTGATTTTCAAACAGCTGAGCACAACTGAACGTACTCAGACATTTCGCTCTTCACCTATTCAGATCGTCAATAAACTGACACGATATTTTTAGCGCAACGCAATCTGACTTTCAGAAATCCCTACAAAAGAATGGCCCTGACTAACAATAACCTATACCTTTCATGAATCACTTACCTCACAAAAATCTTCGTTACTCAAACTACTGCAAAACTGCCAGCTAAATAAAAGATTCTAACCACTGAAGGCACTAACTACTGATAGGCATAGTTAGCAAATGAAAGATTTTGATAGAGAACAAACAATGCATTTACCTTAATAGTGTTCAAAAGTCATAATATATATCAGTTCATGACATCCAGTCTTACAAATTTACTGTCTCTGATGGACACACGTCCAGATCATCCGCTCTCAAAACTCCGCCATCTCTCTCCCCACATCCATCACTGCTGGCGGCTCACTCCAACTGCGCAACGCTACGCGCTGTTGACATCCAACTGCCCAACACTACAATAGCAAATTCCAACAATGCAAACCAGCCACAGACTGCACACAGCACAGTCAGTGATTTTCATATAGAGCGCTACATGGTGTTACCAACATAAAAACCTAAATAGCCTACTTACAATGTGGCGTCTGAAATATTGGGAAATATAATCAGATTTGTTCTGTTTGATAATTAGATATACTAAAAAACTGAATTAATGAGGTGATGCCTCTTGAGTGTGGACAGATTAATATCGTAATAAAGAGAAAGGACTATAACACGGATCTATAACTATAAAACCTGCCAATGCGGATTGCCACTTCCCCTTAATTGAATGAGAGTACAGGATTTTTAGGTCACAGTCAGTTCCTAACCTCAGAAATAAAGCGAGAATGTGCAGCTGTGCTCAATGGGTCAATGGCCACCCGTTTAACTTATATGAACTGTAAGGCTGAACATAATACGGCCGTAGCTGTGTATGTTACCTGTTGTGCTCTTCTGCTCCGCGATATTGTCCCCAGCCGGCTGTTCTCGTCGTGCTGTTATGTCGACCATGTGTGATGTCGCTGCAATCACAGCGGCGCACGTATGCGACACAATTCCGCGAAATTAGCTGGAGTTCCGGATAAGGTACACAGAAACTCCGCAATTTCTCTGTATCGCCGGGTAAACAGTACTGCGGATGGACGCTGAAACACTAGGGTCTCATTTCTACCAAAATCAAGTGCGGCGTGTCGTTCTGCTGCTGTGGTTGTCCAATCGCAACATTTAAAAAATTTTTCAACAATGAACGCTACTGCCGCTCGGCTGTGAGTGCGCGGGAAACACTGCTTACGTCACATCTATCTGGCCAATCGCGGTCGCCTGTGGGAGTCACCGAAAAACTTTCGGACTTTTCGTCCGAAAAACTTTCCAGACACATCGTTGTAGCCAGCGTATAAATGGACACATTCCACTCCTCTGTCCCGCTCTAAAAAACTACGGAGTGGGGGATTCACAGAGGTACATTCCTTGCTGGCAATGTCGCCCGCGACGCTTTTGTGAGACCTAGGTGACACGGTTGAGGGGGAAACAGCGTCTCCCTGCGTTGTTCACTTTGGGGAGACATTCTGCTTGCCTCGCAGTGTTCTGCCGGAAATGCCACCTGCATGTCGGCAGCATCAAAGCCCTGGTGCTGGAGACCAGTCTGATGGAGACAGCACCTCCTGCAATGCTGCAGGTTGTAAAATTCGACCTCGGAACTAACACACTGCTGGCTTCATGCCACCGGCTCCCTGCGTAAAATACTGTCCGCAAAAATTATTTGCACTTTACACATTACAGTACATTTCCATTTTCATCCCTTAGTCACCTCTCTTAACATAACGCGTGGAATCGCAAATTTGTTCACATCCATGCTGCTACTTGTCATACTGCTCTAATTAATTATTCAAAAATGTAAAGTGGCGATTAATGAGGGCCTTGCACTCCCAGTGCATAACTCATTAGGTTGCCACCTTGCAAACTTCGTAAGTTTGTAATTTGCGCCTATCCGCAGGTGTCTACCAGCTCAGTTTCTTTAGCATCTCTGTGACACCCACCCACGGAACAAGCAAACAAGTGGCCATTCAGGTTGTCATTATCTGTATATATTCAATATCTCCTGTTATTCCCATTCGGTGCAGATTCTGCACAACAGAGCAGTATTCAAGAATGGTCGACATGGGTGTTTTGTAAGCAATTTTCTTTGTAGACTGACTAAAATTCCTTAACATTCTGTCAATATGCTATACCTTCGACTGTGCCTGTGTGAAAGAAATCGTTACACCCACGTTTTAGTATGATTCCCACTGTGGTTCGGTGCAGATTATGCAGCCAGAGCAGTATTCAAGAATGATCCACATGAGTGTTTTGTAAGCGATTTTCTTTGTAGACTGACTATAATTCCTTAATATCCTGTCAATCTGCTTTACCTACGACTGTGCCTGTGGGAAAGAAATCGTTACACCAACGTTTTAGTATGAACTGACAGATTCCCACTGTGGCTCGTTGATATTATAGTTATAGGTTACTATATTATCTCGTTTTGTGAAGTGCATAATTTTCCTTATACGTTGCTGAACTTGTAAAGCAAGTTGACAGTTTTTGCACCACTTTGAAATCTTACCAATATCCGAGTGAATATTTGCGCAGGACTTTTAAGCAGTAGTGCGCTATGGATGAGACTGACGTTACTAATAATGTTTTCTGCAAACTTATTAATGTGGTGTCACCGCCAGACACCACACTTGCTAGGTGGTAGCCTTTAAATCGGCCGCGGTCCGTTAGTATACGTCGGACCCGCGTGTCACCACTATCAGTGATTGCAGACCGAGCGCCGCCACACGGCAGGTCTAATCTAGAGAGACTCCCTAGCGCTCGCCCCAGTTGTACAGCCGACTTTCGTAGCGATGGTTCACTCTCTACATACGCTCATTTGCAGAGACGACAGTTTAACATAGCCTTCAGCTACGTCATTTGCTACGACCCTGCAAGGCGCCATATGAAGTTACTAGAATGTATTCTGAACAGATAATATTGTGAATCATGTACCGTCAAGAGCGACGTTCACCATTAATGGATTAAAGTTAAGTATCAAACTAATTACGTCCGCTTTTTGAATTCTAATTCCTTGTCATGTTCCAGACCTCACGTCAGTAGAGTCCTTCCCTCCTCACGCCAGCCTGCGTGACGTAAACGCGTGCGTTTCGGCCTCCACTAGTAACACCGTGTTGGCTCTTCTGCCAACACAACAATTAATGCACTTCATCATCATCATCTGCAAGAGGCCCGACACACTTCCCTGGAGCACACTAAAAGTCATTCCCACATTTGTCGATGATCCTCCATTCAAGCTCAAATGCTGCAATCTCAGTATCGAGAAATCCTTAGTCCAGTCACAAACATCAGTCGATACCCCATATGATCGTACTTTCGATAGTAAGTGCAGAAGTGGTTCTGCGTCAAATGTTTTTCGGAACTCAAGAAATAATGTAGCGACCTGTCTTCATCCATGATTTTCAAGAAATTTGATTGAAATTTCTCATAATTAGAGACTGGAGGAAGCTATCTGTAGTTGCTCTAAAGAAACTCCTAGCAGCAAAGATCGCATTCACTACTATTTATTCTTGATGACTGGTTTCGAACAGTTCAGGCTATTTTCGTCTGATCTTCAAAAAACTTGTTGTCGTGCTTTTTGCATTATGATTGTATCACACATGCCACCCCTAGTAAGATAAGGTACCTTTTAACTGTAAAGTTTTTATTTGTTATAAATCTGGTTTTGTTTTCAATAAACCTGTGTGGAATGTGCTACATACTATCCACTATAATGTCAACATGCCATGTGTGTTGCACTCATCATGGAACGGGACCTATAGTAACAAGTATTGTGAAGGTCAGAAGATCAGAAACTGTAGAAACTGGTCATCCGGAATAAATAGTATTGAATGCGACCTTGGCTATTAGAAGTTTCGTCAAAGTCAAAATACACTGCTGGCCATTAAAATAGCTACACCAAGAAGAAATGCAGATGATAAACGGGTATTCATTGGACAAATATATTATACTAGAACTGACATGTGATTACATTTTCACGCAATTTCAGTGCATAGATCCTGAGAAATCAGTACCCAGAAACACCACCTCTGGCCGTAATAACGGCCTTGATACGCCTGGGCATTGAGTCAAACAGATCTTGGATGGCGTGTACAGGTACTGAAAGGTGGCTACACTGAGTCACAGCGCCAGAGATTGCGCCAAAGAGTATTATTCAGCCGCCTCCACTGGCAGTGCTTGTCGTGAAGTCGTAGTGGAGAGTGCTTATTGAGAAGTAGCAGTAGAGAGTGCTTGTTGAGATGTAGCAGTGGTGAGTCGTTGTTGAGAAGTTCCCAGACAGACACCAGATATTGTTGGATTGGGGATGCTGTAATGATCAGAGTGTGCTTTTCGTCAATATATATGAAGGTAAAAAATTCCTTTTTTTATTATTTCAATGTCTTAAACAATAATGCCTCTTGGTCACAGGTTCAGTCAACAAAGCATCTGGCTCGTTTTCTTGTATTAGACTGTATTTGTGGTTTCTATGTGCAATTATAGTATTTCTGTTTTTTTTAATTACTTCAGTATAAATGGTGTTTAAAATATCTGGTCTTATTGAGGAAGAACCGTGCCAGATGTGTACGTTGAATCACACTTCCACACACAGAACAGTTACACTTGTGTTTTGTTGTTTCGTAGGTTTTATAATTTCTGGGGACTTAATTAATTAATTGTGTTAACGGAAGTTTCTTTCATTCTTTTTTGTTATTCTATGCAGTCAGATTGCGTGCTACTACCAGTCAGGGCCAACCGGTTACGAGACTGCGTAACCGAACAGCCAGCGACGAAAAATTAAAAATATTTGCAATATATATATAATTAAGCCCCCATGCAGTACAACTAACTGTCCATAAAGCCTCAACACAATACCACAGTTCATCAAGAGTAGAGACTGGCGTATTGTGACGAGCCAGTTGCCATTGACCAGACGTTTTCAATTGGTGAGAGATCTGGAGAATTTGCTTGCCAGGGCAGCAGTCTAACATTTTCTGTATCCAGAAAGGACCGTAAAGGTCCTGGAACATGTGGTCGTGCGTTATCCTGCTGAAATGTAGCGTTTCGCAGGGATCGAATGAAGGATAGAGCCACGGGTCGTAACACATCTGAAATGCAACGTTCACTGTTCAAAGTGCCACCAATGCGAACAAGACATGACCGAGGCGTGTAACCAATGGCACCCCATACCATCACGCCGGGTGATACATCAGTATGGCGATGACGAATACACGCTTTCAATGTGCGTTCACCGCGATGTCGCCAAACACGGATGCGACCACCATGATGCTGTAAACAGAACCTGGATTCATCCGAAAAAATGACGTCTTGCCATTCGTGCACCCAGGTTCGTCGTTGAATACAACATCGCAGGCGCTCCTGTCTGTGATGCAGAGTCAAGGGTAACCGCAGCCATGGTCTCCGAGCTGATAGCCCATGCTGCTGCAAACGTCGTCGAACTGTACGTGCAGGTGGTTGTTGTCTTGCAAACGTCCCCATCTGTTGACTCACGTATCGAGACGTGGCAGCACGATCCGTTACAGCCATGCGGATAAGATGCCTGTCATCTCGACTGCTAGTGATACGAGGCCGTTGGGATCCAGCATGGCGATCCGTATTACCCTCCAGAACCCACCGATTCCGTATTCTGCTAACAGTCAATGGATCTCGACCAACGCGAGCAGCAATGTCGCGATACGATAAACCGCAATCGCGATGGGCTGCAATCCGACCTTTATCAAAGTCGGAAACGTGATGGTACGCATTTCTCCTCCTTACACGAGGCATCACAACAACGTTTCACCAGGCAACGCCGGTCGACTGCTGTTTGTGTATGAGAAATCGGTTGGAAACTTTCCTCATGTCAGTACGTTGTAGGTGTCGCCAACGGCGCTATTCTTGTGTGAATGCTCTGAAAAGCTAATCATTTGCATATCACAGCATCTTCTTCCCGTCGGTTAAATTTCGCGTCTGTGGCACGTCATCTTCGTGGAGTAGCAATTTTAATGGCCAGAAATGTATCTTTTGTACATGCTTCACTTCTATGGAAGGCTACACTTAGACAAATACCTTCAGGGAAGACTTCCCAACACTAAAGTTTGTATTAGATGTCAAGAATTTTCAATTTTCCAAAAAGGATTTCCTCCTGGTGCCAGGTTACTTTTTATACTACACTCCTGGAAACTGAAATAAGAACAACGTGAATTCATTGTCCCAGGAAGGGGAAACTTTATTGACACATTCCTGGGGTCAGATACATCACATGATCACACTGACAGAACCACAGGCACATAGACACAGGCAACAGAGCATGCACAATGTCGGCACTAGTACAGTGTATATCCACCTTTCGCAGCAATGCAGGCTGCTATTCTCCCATGGAGACGATCGTAGAGATGCTGGATGTAGTCCTGTGGAACGGCTTGCCATGCCATTTCCACCTGGCGCCTCAGTTGGACCATCGTTCGTGCTGGACGTGCAGACCGCGTGAGACGACGCTTCATCCAGTCCCAAACATGCTCAATGGGGGACAGATCCGGAGATCTTGCTGGCCAGGGTAGTTGACTTACACCTTCTAGAGCACGTTGGGTGGCACGGGATACATGCGGACGTGCATTGTCCTGTTGGAACACCAAGTTCCCTTGCCGGTCTAGGAATGGTAGAACGATGGGTTCGATGACGGTTTGGATGTACCGTGCACTATTCAGTGTCCCCTCGACGATCACCAGTGGTGTACGGCCAGTGTAGGAGATCGCTCCCCACACCATGATGCCGGGTGTTGGCCCTGTGGGCCTCGGTCGTATGCAGTCCTGATTGTGGCGCTCACCTGCACGGCGCCAAACACGCATACGACCATCATTGGCACCAAGGCTGAAGCGACTCTCATCGCTGAAGACGACACGTCTCTATTCGTCCCTCCATTCACGCCTGTCGCGACACCACTGGAGGCGGGCTGCACGATGTTGGGGCGTGAGCGGAAGACGGCCTAACGGTGTGCGTGACCGTAGCCCAGCTTCATGGAGACGGTTGGGAATGGTCCTCGCCGATACCCCAGGAGCAACAGTGTCCCTAATTTGCTGGGAAGTGGCGGTGCGGTCCCCTACGGCACTGCGTAGGATCCTACGGTCTTGGCGTGCATCCGTGCGTCGCTGCGGTCCTGTCCCAGGTCGACGGGCACGTGCACCTTCCGCCGACCACTGGCGACAACATCGATGTACTGTGGAGACCTCACGCCCCACGTGTTGAGTAATTCGGCGGTACGTCCACCCGGCCTCCCGCATGCCCACTATACGCCCTCGCTCAAAGTCCGTCAACTGCACATACGGTTCACGTCCACGCTGTCGCGGCATGCTACCAGTGTTAAAGACTGCGATGGAGCTCCGTATGCCACGGCAAACTGGCTGACACTGACGGCGGCGGTGCACAAATGCTGCGCAGCTAGCGCCATTCGACGGCCAACACCGCGGTTCCTGGTGTGTCCGCTGTGCCGTGCGTGTGACCATTGCTTGTACAGCCCTCTCGCAGTGTCCGGAGCAAGTATGGTGGGTCTGACACACCGGTGTCAAAGTGTACTTTTTTCCATTTCCAGGAGTGTATTTGTGATTCGCCCTAGGGGCAAAACTCATCTACTCCTTTCAGTGCCTCATTTAATTTCCTTTCCTTGACTGTATTACTCTTGTTGATATTAACCTTATACTGCCTGTTCGAGACACTGCCCATTCTGTTCAATTTGAAAGTATATGAGAATAAGATGTGCATCTTTAGCCCCTAAGGACGAGTCTTCGGTAACGGGTGATGATTACGTGCCGCCGAGTAGGCCAGCACGTGCAGGCAAAGTGGGAGGCAGCCCGACCCCGAGCTCACAGTTAGCGGCAGTGCGTCCTCTCCGGACGACCTATTGGGAGCTGGCTGCGCTTGTGCGCCTCCGTTCGCGAGCCGAGCTCCAGCGCGCGCGTTGCTTTATGTATCAGGCTTTTGTTGCTCTCTGGCAGCGCAGGTAGCTGCGAAAACACGTGAACGGCGGGGAGGACAGAGGGGAGGAGAGCTGTGGAGAGCCAGACGGCTGCAGGGTGCCGGGTAGCGGCGAGCGGTGGGCGGTGGGCGGAGCCGGCCCGGCCTCCGTCTGACCCGCATCACGGCCGAGGGCCCTCCGAACGACCGTCGCTGCCGTACCACTGAGCGCCTGTCCATTTCTGGCCCGCATGACTTTTTCATCTCTTACTCTCTTTTGTCTGCTTTACTTCTGGGAGTCGTGAATACGAGTACTGTACTTTTCCTTATTGTTTCATGCTGTAATGGGCCCTTCGGACCGCTATAGATAGTCAATGATTGGTATCAGCCGTTTATGGGAAAGAAAAACTGGACTCTAATATACGTGTACGTACGACCTATACATGGTTTGCATGCTGTTACGAAATATATTATTTTGTCTGGTGAGATGATTTGAAAATGGGTTCGGGTAACCCAGATCTTGTCATCGGTTAAATAAAAGAAAACTGAATCTTGCAACTTTGGCTGTTTTCTACATCTACATCTACATCAATACTCCGCAAGCCACCTGACGGTGTGTGGCGGTGGGGATCCTTGAGTATCTCTATAGGTTCTCCTTTCTATTCCAGTCTAGTATTGTCGGTATGCCAGTCTAGGATTGTCGGTATGCCTCCGTGTGCGCTCTAATCTCTCTGATTTTATCCTCATGGTCTCTTCGCGAGATATACGGGAGCAATATACTGCTTCACTCCTCGGTGAAGGTATGTTCTCGAAACTTCAACAAAAGCCCGTACCGAGCTACTGAGCGTCTCTCCTGCAGAGTCTTCCACTGTAGTTTATCTATCATCTCCGTAACGCTTTCGCGATTACTAAATGATCCTGTAACGAAGCGCGCTGCTCTCCGTTGGATCTCTTCTACCAACCCTATCTGGTACGGATCCCACACTGCTGAGCAGTATTTAAGCAGTGTGCGAACAAGCGCCCTGTAACCTACTTCCTTTGTTTTCAGATTGCATTTCCTTAGGATTCTTCCAATGAATCTCGGTCTGGCATCTGCTTTACCGACGATCAACTTCATATGATCATTCCATTTTAAATCACTCCTAATGCGTACTCCCAGATAATTTATGGAATTAACTTCTTCCAATTGCTGACCTGCTATATTGTAGCTAAATGATAAGGGATGTTTCTTGTCTACATAGAGATTCAATTGCCATTCCCTGCACCATGGCCGGCCGCGGTGGTCCAGCGGTTCTGGGCGCTCAATCCGGAACCGCGCGACCGCTACGGTCGCAGGTTCGAATTCTGCCTCGGGCATGGATGTGTGTGATGTCCTTAGTTTGGTTAGGTTTAAGTAGTTCTAAGGTCTAGCGGACTGATGACCTCAGAAGTTAGGCCCCATAGTGCTCAGTGCCATTTTTTTGTGATTCTATGTGTATTGCCAGGATGAAGAGAGATACAAAGCCACAGGATCGATTTCAACCAAACTTCGTACACATGTATCTTACTGTCAGACAATAATCGCTGTGTGGGTACGAACTACCTTCCTACAAAGCAGAGGAGGTGGGGAGGTGGGTTTACGGGAGAGAAGGGAAAGAAACTACCCCCGTGCGTGACACACGAATTTTCAGAATTTATTAACCCAGTATCGTAGTATGACCGCATTTAGCGACTTGTAATAAACTTCACGAATAATTTCAAACGTTTATGAAACTTTTCTCGCTGATAACCCCACAAAATGATGAAATGAAAAATGATTATCGCTTTCCAGTTTTCCGCTACAGTAAAGGAACCGCATGAGGCATGGCTTTATAATTTATTACTTCTTTACTACCAACTGTATTCACTACACATTTTACGGACAGGATGCACATATACCTTTGAACGCAAATGGAAAATAATATCATTGTACGGGACATAGCTCAGGAAATATGATGTCATAAACAATGAGATGAGTGAAAAATTGCCGCCATCTTGCTTGACAGTTGAACTTATTACTTCGTTTAAGTTGGAATGAACAGTCAAAATCGCTATAATATTTGTTCATTTACCGATTTCGGCTTATGCAAAATCCATCTTCAGAATTTCTGGCCCCCTATGGCTGGTGCTGGAGGCTCCTCGGTTGTCTCGTGATATCACTATAGCTCAGTCCACAAGAATATTTGCAATGTCATGTTAGTCCTTTGAGTTCAGCAATCCACTGTTTCAGTGACAGTTCAGGGTGCTTCTCAAGACGACAAATCTTAAATCTCGCCTCTGCCTCATGAATCTGTGATTTGAAATAATCAGCTGCCAGGAGCATAAAAGAAATTTAGCTTCTTAACAGGTTTCAGGCACTTCTTTCTCCACTTCAGAAAGTTGTAACTATCGCATTATTTGCGAGTGTCAACGATAAGATGAGGCAGCATATTACTGTGGCCATATGATTGATAGTGCCCTCGCGAAAATGTCTTCTTTATACCGTTTTTGCACTGACACTATGAACCAACATGCTGCATGCATCTTTTTGTTGATGCTAGCAAATAATGCGGTAGTTGTAACTTTCTGAGAAGCGCACTGATAACATGACTCCGATTAGGAAAGTAAGTTTCATTTATACAACTTGTTGCTGATTATTTCGATATAGGCAGATACATTTGCAGAAGACGGATAAAATATTAAATTTGTTGTTCATAATGTTCATCAAGTTTATGAACAGGTTCTGTATAAGCAGTATCTTTCGGAAGAGAGTCGGGACACAATTGACGATACAGTCTGAGCCGCATCGCGAATCGACCTATCGCCCCCCTGTCGTGCGCGACTGTCTTTGTCTAGAGGGCTTTTTTTTTTCTTTATTGAATTTCAATTCCCCCGAAGGGGGTGGGCTGGCAGCAGCTTAGTATGCCGCTCTTCAGCCTACAGATTTTCTGACAAAGAGCAGGAGAACAAATAATAATAAAAAACAGGCGATAAAATCGGGGACTTAGTGAGTAACAAGGCGAAAAGAAAACGTGGAACTTAAAACAAACAACAGAGGGATGATGATGCGAATAAAAATACATACGGAGCAGACAGGGAAAACAATAGACAATTAAAAAACATGGCGACAGTCTGGATGCTGTTCGCAAAGGATATAAAATTCACACCCAGCGACAGCATGGTTTCTGTTCGCAACACGTGAAAGACAAACAACACTGAATAGTCACTGGAACACTGCACGAAAAAGTCGGCAAATGTGACACCACAGTCGAGAGCAGGTGGGGGGAAACTGGACAGAAGATGGGAAAACAAAAAAGGGGGAAAGGAGAGTAAAAGCGAAGGGGGGGAACCGGGAAAGGAGCTGATGGCGGATGAGGACCCATAAGAGGGGTGGGGGGCTGACGCGACAGGGAGCGGGGTAGGCAGAGGAGGGGAATACAAAAGGACTGGGGGGGAGAAGAGAGGTAGGGAGAGGTGTAGTGGGGAGGAAACAGGACGGAAGGGGGGGGGGAGAGGGAGCCCAGGGAAAGTACAGAGGAAAGGAGGGGGATCTAGAGGGCGTCCTAGGGCAGCTTTTAAGAAGTCTCTGGCCAGCTCGTTCTCTCGTAGGTAGTCCGCCTAGGAGACAGGAGTGGCCTAGGAGGATGGCTCGTGGGGCGTGCAGGGAACCTGGGAGTCCTGGGTTGGCTGTTGTGTTTTAGACGAGGGGCGCGCGAGACGAGCTGGTGATATGGCGGGAAGAGGGGCGTTCTCCACCGCGGTCTAATAACTGGTGCTCGAAGCCGCCATCTGTACCAGAGCCCTACTCAAGGGGCCGCCACAAGATCGCAAGCTGCATGTTTACGTCTCTCCATTACTACCCGGTGAGGAGCTTCGAAGTGGTTGAAACGTCCCCTTTCAACAATTATACATGACTGTCCTTAAACTGACACACAATATTTTTTAGCGCAACGCAATCTGACTTTCAGAAATCCCTACAAAGGAATGGCCCTGACTAACATTAACCTGTACCTTTCACAAATCACTTACCTCACCAAAAATCTTCGTTACTCGAACTACTGCAATACAGCGAGCGCCACTACTGCCAGCTAAATAAAAGATTCAAACTACGGAAGGCACTAACTACTGATAGGCATAGTTAGCAAATGAAAGATTTTAATAGAGAACAAACAATGTATTTACCTTAATAATCATAATATATATGTCAGTTCATGACATCCATTCTGTACTCAAAAATTCGCCATCTCATTTCCCACATCCACCACTGCTGGCGGCTCACCTCCAACTGCGCAACGCTACGCGCTGTTCACATCCAGCTGCCCAACACTACAATGGCAGACAACAATGCAAACTAGCCACAGACTGCACACAGCACAGCTAGTGATTTTCGTACAGAGCGCTACGTAACGTTGCCAATAAGAAAACATAAACAGCCTACTTACATAGCCTCCATGCTCCCCACAAAAATTTTTACAAATTGTTTTGGGCAGTGGCCAATAATGATTTGAAAATTTTTTCATAATTACACTTTTTTAACACTATTGAGGTAAATACATTGTTTGTTCTCTATTAAAATCTTTCATTTGCTAACTATCCCTATTAGTAGTTAGTGCCTTCTGTAGTTTGAATCTTTTATTTAGCTGGCAATAGTGGCGCTCGCTGTATTGCAGTAGTTCGAGTAACGGAGATTTTTGTGAGGTAAGTGATTTGTGAAAGGTATAGTTTAATGTTTGCCTGGCCATTCTTTTGTAGGGATTTTTGATAGTCAGATTGCGTTGCGCTAAAATTATTGTGTGCCAGTTTAAGCACAGTCTTGTATAATTTTTCAAAGGGGACGTTTCATGGTTCCTTTCATTTAGCAGTGCATCAGCGCTGTTCCAACTGCGATTACCTCACGCTGTACCAGCCGAGTGTCTTGCAAGGTGCGATAACTTGGCTGAAGTTCGTTAACTGGGCGGACCCCTAAGAAAATATGATACCCGCTAATTATCATCTCGCTATTTAAATGACTTGATTTGTTTTGTAAGGTTCAACCTTCCAGTAAATTTTGCTTTTGTGAAGAGCGTAAAGTTTTGGTATGACTTTTAATGCTCCTCATGGATTTGATCTAGCCTGTGCTCCCTAAGCTATTAATGGGATTATAAATAATTATTTTGTAAATAAAACTGCATTTTCCTGCTGCTAGTTCAAAAAATGGTTCAAATGGCTCTGAGCACTATGGGACTCAACATCTTAGGTCATAAGTCCCCTAACTAACCTAAGGACATCACACACACACCCATGCCCGAGGCAGGATTCGAACCTGCGACCGTAGCAGTCCCGCGGTTCCGGACTGCAGCGCCAGAACCGCTAGACCACCGCGGCCGGCCTGCTGCTAGTTACTTTATTTATCCCATACGCGTTTTGCCTTCTCCTGTTCTAACGGATCATCAGTGGCATCTATAATGATACAGTTTTGTTAGTTATAGCTAATCAAATAGTTCACTTCGCGATTTTGTGTAAAAAATTTAATTACTTAGGATTTGCTGATCTGCGTTTCCTCGCATCTGGTCTGGAGGTCGCACTACCATTTTTATCACAACCGCACAATCACATATTTGTGTTCTCGCTTTCCCCACACTGTTCATCATGTTTCTCACTCTTTTTTTTTTTTGTGAACAGTGTGGGGAAGACGAGAACGTGATTGTATGGTAGTGATAAAAATGGTAGTGTGACCTCCAGACCAGATGTGAGGAAACCCAGATCAGCAAATCCTAAGTAATTAATTTTTTTACAAAAAATCGCGAAGTGAACTGTTTGATAAAATGTAAGTAACAAACCTGTATCGTTCTAGATCCCACTGGTGATGCCTTAGAACAGGAGAAAGCGAAAAGTGTATGGGAAAAATAAAGTAACTAGCAGCAGGAAAAGGCAGTTTTATTTACAAAACAAATATTTATATGCTTGCTACGGAGGATGTTGTCCGCAGCTCGTGGTCGTGCAGTAGCGTTCTCGCTTCCCGCGCCCGGGTTCCCGGGTTCGATTCCCAGCGGGGTCAGTGATTTTCTCTGCCTCGTGATGACTGGGTGTTGTGTGCTGTCCTTAGGTTAGTTAGGTTTAAGTCGTTCTAAGTTCTAGGGGACTGATGACCATAGATGTTAAGTCCCATAGTGCTCAGAGCCGTTTGAACCATTTGAACAGAGGATGGCCACACAAACAAACTTGTTATTAATGGGTTGTTTCATTAAGTCCGGATTTGCTGGTTTTGCAACCAAAAATTTTCTGTTTCTTAAAAATGCAGAAAAATTGTGTTGCTTAGTGTAGTTCTCTGTTACGTCACCTAGTACCAGGAATTTTCACTTGTTCCTTCTTGTACCGTAACAGAGAGGTACTGAAGGAAGGGAAGCAGCTAATCCCTAAATCTAATCCCAAAGTGTGAGTTTAAGCTATTTGTTACCACACTAATCGCGTCTGTTAATTTTATTGTCTTTATAATAACTGCCGAGTATATGTTTTAGGACCAGTTAATTTGGATTACTTGGTCGTGTTCTTGTGGACTATCAAGTGTTCACCGCACGGTGCCAACCGCCTACAAAACCAGTAGACTGCTCGGAGTACTTTGTAATAGTTTCATCGTCAAATTTCTTATTACTGTTGCATATATATTAAAACATTCATTAGATTAATTTAAATGTCACTGGTGAGCCCAGTTGTGGCTCGGTTGGATGTTACTGTGAGTTTACGTAAATTATTTCACGCACTGCTAAAAGGTTTTGTGAGTGATTTGTAATTTTACTCTCAAATTCTCATTGGTGCAAATAATATTTGATAAATTTCATCATATCTCAGTCATGTAGTGTTCTAAACTTGGAAATTGGTAAATATACCCTTTGGTTTTGGTGGCCTACCTTTTAAATTTGTTGATTTTGTGGATTACGTAAATATTTGTGATTTAAATAAATTGTAGTTCAAATGTGCATTAAAGAATGTTGTTCAGTCCCAAATTTCCCAGGTCTTTCTCGTCCTTCCTAGTACAGGAACCCGTACCGCTAATGTTGTAAACTGTGCAATATGCTTAGAGTTGGGCGCGGTATTCCGAGCATTCCTCTTCTCTACGGTTAAACTATCAAAACTTGGGAGCAGCAATTGCTTGTGAATCTGTTTATTGTGACAGTAAGGTTGTCATCTGCTGGACACTGAGCAGCAGACGGCCTACCTGCTGTGCCTCAGACTTTTCTCGTGGGGAATCAGACAAGGTCAAACAATTTGTAGGATAAAAGAAATATAGTTGTATTATTTTGACAACTGGGACTAGCTGAAGGCTAAACGTTCATAGGGGGACTAGGTTGGGAGGCTATGCACAGGAATACGGCAGAAACCATCCATGTCGCCATTGTAACGTCAGACGAAAAAACACCTCAGGAATTCGTTTCGGCGCTGTAGTAGCTTCTAGCAAGCCTAAATTAACTTCTGTTTGAGGCCGAGTTGGTACTAAAAAATACACGAAATATTCAATTACTGTACTAAAACGTGAATAATCTTAAATTCTTAACATGGAAACAATCAATGTTCACAAGAATGTCTACGTATTTGTTCCGTGGCTGCACTAGACACAATACAGAATGATAGTGTCATCTCAGTGTATTGTTGACTATTGATCTGACGTAAGAAGACGCTGTCGTCGTATGCGATGATTGCACAGTTGAGCTGAGCGTCACTGTGCTGTGACGTAAGATGGCGTATGGAACTTCTTGAGCTCATCTCTACGACGACGTCTCCTGTTTCGTTGCTGCGTCAGGCAGCGACTGTCCTTACTTGTGGTTCCGTTGTGAAGTACAAACTCTGACATGGCACCTCGTTCTTCCAACGACACCACCCATCTAATACCTGATGAACGCTGTGGCCCTTTAAACCACCATAGCAATTCTTGCGATCAGTTTGCAGAAGTCTATGTAAAACTTCAGCAGTGTGTGTACAAGACCAAGCGTCTGGCTTGCTACTGTCTCTACAACGTGTCGGGTACAGTGGGTGCAAATAGTCCAATTCTTTACACAGTAACCATGCTGAAATATAAAGGTCAGTCAAATGAAAACGAGACACATGAAACTAATCAGCGAGAAAATTATGACCAAGACCTACTATCGATATAGAACCGTCCAGGCGATAGCTACGTCACCTGTCGAGGAATGACTGCCAGTCAGACACACGTAGTACCAGTGAGCTTGCTGTCCGTGTGTAGAATGGGAAAGGCGCGAGATCTATTTGAGTTTGACCGAGGGCAGACTGTGATGGCCCGGAAGCTCGGCAAGAGTATTTCGGAAACTGCACGACTTGTCGCGTGTTCGAGGTGTGCTGTGTTGAGTGTCTTTAACACGTGGCGAAACCAAGGTAAAACCATGTCCGGTCTCGAGGGGGCTGGGCGGTCACAGCTCATTACAGATGTCGGATGTCGTGGGCTGCGCAGACAGGTAAAACGGGACAATCGGCGAACTGTAGCGGAACTAACATCAATTTTAATTTTGGGCAGAATACAGGTGTGTCTGAACACACAGTGCACCGAGCACTCCTAACGATGGCCCTCCACATCCGACGACCCATGTATGTGCCAAAGTTAACAAAATGACATCAGCAACAGCAGATGGAAAGGTCGCGTCACCATCGGCATTGGACGTTGGCGCAGTGGCAGAGCGTCTGATGAATCCCGATACCTTCGTCATCATGCCGATGGGAGGGCACGAATCCGTTATCTTCCAGGAGAACAACTCCTTGACGCCTTTGCTGCGGAACCGAGACAAGCTGGCGGCGGCTCCATTGAGAAGATTCCTGTGGGCATCCGTGGGTCCAGTGGAGACTCGTGCAAGGCACCATGACAGCCAAGGGGAATCGTACACTGTCTGCAGCTTAGGTACACCCCTTCATAACGATCATGTTTCCTGACGGCAGTGGCATTTTTCAAGAAGATAAAACTCTACCATCTGGTGAGCAAGATGTATGAAACAGGCGAAATACCCTCAGACTTCAAGAAGAATATAATAATTCCAATATCAAAGGAAGCAGGTGTTGACAGATGTGAAAATTACCGAACAATCAGTTTAATAAGCCACAGTTGCAAAATATTAACACGAATTCTTTACAGACGAATGGAAAAACTAGTAGAAGTCGATCTCGGGGAAGATCAGTTTGGATTCCGTAGAAATACTGGAACACGTGAGGCAATACTGACCTTACGACTTATCTTAGAAGAAAGATTAAGGAAAGACAAACCTACGTTTCTAGCATTTGTAGACTTAGAGAAAGCTTTTGACAATGTTGACTGGAATGGTGGCAGGGGTAAAATACAGGGAGCGAAAGGCTATTTACAATTTGTACAGAAACCAGATAGCAGTTATAAGAGTCGAGGGACATGAAAGGGAAGCAGTGGTTGGGAAGGGAGTAAGACAGGGTTGTAGCCTCTCCCCGATGTTATTCAATCTGTATATTGAGCAAGCAGTAAAGGAAACAAAAGAAAATTTCGGAGTAGGTATTAAAATCCATGGAGAAGAAATAAAAACTTTGAGGTTCGCCGATGACATTGTAATTGTGTCAGAGACAGCAAAGGACTTGGAAGAACAGTTGAATGGAATGGACAGTGTCTTGAAAGGAGGATATAAGATGAACATCAAAAAAGCAAAACAGGGATAATGGAATGTAGTCGAATTAAGTCGGGTGATGCTGAGGGAATTAGATTAGGAAATGAGACACTTAAAGTAGTAAAGGAGTTTTGCTATTTGGGGAGCAAAATAACTGGTGATGGTCGAAGTAGAGAGGATATAAAATGTAGACTGGCAATGGCAAGGAAAGCGTTTCTGAAGAAGAGAAATTTGTTAACATCGAGTATAGATTTAAGTGTCAGGAAGTCATTTCTGAAAATATTTGTATGGAGTGTAGCCATGTATGGAAGTGAAACATGGACGGTAAATAGTTTGGACAAGAAGAGAATAGAAGCTTTCGAAATGTGGTGCTACAGAAGAATGCTGAAGATTATATGGGTAGATCACATAACTAATGAGGAAGTATTGAATAGGATTGGGGAGAAGAGAAGTTTGTGGCACAACTTGACCAGAAGAAGGGATCGGTTGGTAGGACATGTTCTGAGGCATCAAGGGATCACCAATTTAGTATTGGAGGGCAGAGTGGAGGGTAAAAATCGTAGGGGGAGACCAAGAGATGAATACACTAAGCAGATTCAGAAGGATGTAGGTTGCAGTAGGTACTGGGAGATGAAGAAGATTGCACAGGATAGAGTAGCATGGAGAGCTGCATCAAACCAGTCTCAGGACTGAAGACCACAACAAAAACAACAATACGCCGTGTCACAAAGCCAGGTTCACACCGTGGCGAGTTCCAATTGATGTGCTGCCTCCCAGCGCGCCAGATCTGATCCCGATCGAACACATTTGGGATGTGGTTGAAGGTGGCGTCATAGCTCATCACCCCATCCCCGGAATTTATGCGAATTACGTAACGTGTGTCTGCGGATGTGGTGCCAACTCCCTCCAGCGGCCTATCAAGGCCTCATTGCTGCCATGCCACGGCGCCTCACCGCTGTTATCCGGGCTACATTTGGACATACCGGCCATTAGATAGGTGGTCATATTCTTGTGGCTGGTCAGCGTATACGGAAGCATGGCGCCGTCGTTTGTAATGCAGGTATATATAGGAGTGTCCTCAACTGTGAAGGAACAGAGCGACCGTTCACCGCCGCGTCATTTTTCTGTTACGGGTGCTCAACATAAGGTCAGCGAGTCGTGTGTGCCTCGGACTGGAGTGGGAGAGGAACAGAGAGGCGGAGAGCGGTTTTTCACTGCGGAATAAGTGACAAAAAATCATACCTAAATGTCTGCTTTGTATGGTGAACACCGTACGGAACGTCGCATGTGTTAGCGTGGAATATACAGTTTCAGAAAGATCGGGTGTCACTGAAGACGGCCGTCGACCAGGACAAGCTCATCGTGTCATTATATCTGTCGTTTGAGTGGTGGATGCTGCCATAAAAAATGAACAACATCGGATGGTGGAAGACATTCGGCTCATGTTGGACATGTCACGGGACCGCTAACGCCTTCGTGACAGAGAATCTGAAGTTTCAGTGGGTTCCCCACAGCCTGACGGATGAGCTGAAGGTGGAGAGAATGTCGACATCTTTCAGCACCTCGAACGGTATCCCCGTGAAGAATATCGTTTCCTGTCCCGTATTGTTGCGAGAGATGAAACATAGTGTCATGATGTCATTATTTCAGTTAAAGAGAAAACGTCAGAGACAACAGAGACAATACTGGAAGCACATGGTCTCACCTCCACCGAAAAAATCCATAGCTGTGCAGACCAGCCGAGGAATGTTGACGGACGGCATCATTCTGTTGCAGGATAGTGCCCGCCCATATTTTGGAAAGATTTTTTTGACTTCTTTCCATAACTTTCCCTGGATGGGCCTTGTACATCTTCCATACAGTTCTTATCACTTCCCACGTGATTTACATATTTTTTGAGCCGTGAAGGAAGGCATTCGTTGCTGTTGATTTCTTCTGATGCAGAGGTGCACGCCTGGGTACAGTCGTAGTTCTGTAGCCAACTGCCACGATTTTCCCATTGTAAGATGGCAATATTTTGCCACAGTACACTTAATATTGTTGTAGATATACATTTATATTAGATAATATGGCTCTGAGCACTATGGGACTCAACATCTTAGGTCATAAGTCCCCTAGAACTTAGAACTACTTAAACATAACTAACCTAAGGACATCACACACACCCATGCCCGAGGCAGGATTCGAACCTGCGACCGTAGCAGTCCAGCGGTTCCGGACTGCAGCACCAGAACCGCACGGCCACCGCGGCCGGCTATTAGATCATATTTGCTGTTATTGGCTAGCACCACATACTAAGAATTTCTGTGGTACCACTTGTATGGGAGTTACTTACGGCTGAGTACGTGTGTGTGTGTGTGTGTGTGTGTGTGTGTGTGTGTGCGTGCGTGCGGATGTGGTGCCAACTCCCTCCAGTGACGTACCAAGTCCTCATTGCTTCCATACCGTGACGCCACGCAAAGTTGCCTCGCATTGCTCACAAGCTGCTGTCGGCTAAAGAGGAGCTGGGAAGCGTCTCATCATGTACTGCAGGTGTGAACATTTACTACCCTGAAAGAGAACATAGTGTGACGACGGTGGTTTATAATGCTGGCATCTGTGGAACCCCCATAGCGTAGACAGAGCTGGTGGGATGTTGCTCTCTGGCGAAATGAGAAAAACACTTTAAGAATAACGTACCTGGAGATAGAGCGTCGCGGGTGGAAGAAGGCGAAAGTGAATCCATTAAGTGCAAAGGCATGCATGGCGTCACAAATGATGGTCGTGAGCTGACTTTCAAAGAGTCTTCTCATGGAGTGCGCCGGAGAACACCTCCTCCCGAAAAGCAGAAACGCGGTTTTGGTTAGTGGACTGCTATGGATGAAGGACGGGGAATGGAACCTTCCAGAAAATCTGAAAGGAGTACAGGCTCCAGGTAACTGGCTGGGAGATTCATTACTCATGTCGTGGGAGGTAATGTTTTTGTAACGGTCGCTGGATTCGTCGCCTGAGTGCAAACGTAGAACCCATGCATCCAGTAGTGAGTGGCATATAGCGTGAGGAGGCATTTCCCTCCGGGGATCGACCCACGACACTCCGCTGGCGAGTGCCACCGGAGAACCAGTTGGTTAAATTTTTAGAAGTGTTTTTTTCGACGCAGGGAGCTCGTGAAGTCGTTTCTCTGTGACAGAATTGTTATTCTGTTTACTCAAGTGACGATTCTTTAGTTCTCTGAGGAATTTGACACACATTGAAGTGTATCTTTACTTGCGTATACTCGAGTCAAATTTAGACTGCTGGCTAGTGAGCTAACAGGAATCTTTTGTATTGTATTGACGATTTCAGCCCTATGAGTTTTCGGACGGCTTATTCCGTCCACTGAATAGGAAGAGAATTGCAGGCATGCCACGTGTATCATCTGCACATCGGTAAACGCCCCGCGAGCATATCGTCGCTGCAGTACAACTGCTGTCCGCACTGCAACAACAGATACTCACACGGTGATTCGGCGAATAGGGATGTCCACTGAGCTTTCCCTGAAAGTGCCAGTCGGGGTGTAGAGCTCCTGTTTCTCACCGCTAATTAGTATCACCCAATTTTATATCCATTTAATAAAAGCGGGGGAACGCTGTCAAAATCCAGACATATGTTCTGCCAAACTCGAAGCTACAAGTAGGGGAGACTCCCATACTGTGTGTTTCATATGTGTACAATTTTTTGCACTCTGCATGTTTTTTGTTGGAAATAAATAAGTTGTAGTGTCCCAGTGTGATTCATCCAGAAACGAATGATTAGTCTGATGTGCTAAACTGAAGTAAAACAACAAAATGCTACTTCATTCTATGGATATCCCTTGGTATAGGGTGTCAGCGGTAGAGTCATTTAGATCTTTTGTAGGCTTGATAATGCCATTGCAGAGACAACATAGGCAGTCACACACATACACACGCCATACTGCCCACCACGACGTTGGATCCAGCCTGGTTGCTTTGTCGACACGTGACGCCGTAACAAAAGTATGTAAGCGGAGCAGACACTGGTGGGGAATCACCCTACCGAAGATATGGGCTGCAAATGGGGAAATCCATTGAGATAAGCGACTTTGACAAAGGGCAAATCATTATTACAGAGCGCCCGTGAACGAGTCTCTCAAATACGGTGAAGCTGGTCGAATGTTCACGTGCTACTCTCTTCAGCATCTACGGGAAGAGGTAAAAGGACAGTGAAACTACAACTAGGCGCTGAAAAATGGACGTCTGTGACTCTCCACAGAACGTGAGGTCCAGAGGCTTGTCTGCTCACAAGGGAACCTCCCCATCGCACCCCCTCAGACTTAGTTATAAGTTGGCACAGTGGATAGGCCTTGAAAAACTGAACACAGATCAATCGAGAAAACAGGAAGAAGTTTTGTGGAACTATGAAAAAAATAGGCAAAATATACAAACCGAGTAGTCCATGTCCAAGATAGGCAACATCAAGGACAATGTGAGCTTCGGAGTGCCGTGGTCCTGTGGTTAGCGTGAGCAGCTGCGGAACGAAAGGTCCTTGGTTTAGTCTTCCCTCGAGTGAAAAATTTAATTTTTTATTTTCAGACAATTATCAAAGTTCTGGCGCTCACACATAATCAAATTCGCTCTCCAAAATTCCAGGACATGTTCAGATTTGCTTAGACATATGCAGGATTTGACGGTCTACACATGGAAAAATTTGAAAAAGGTTAAAAACATATGTTTTGACAGAGCACAGGGAAAACTGTGCGACTGTGAAACTGTTGCATTCATTTGTTGCAGTTTATGACGCACATGCCGTCACCATTGTAGTATAGAATATATCAGACGTGTTTTCCTGTGGAGGAATCGGTTGACCCATGACCTTGCGATCAAATGTTTTCGGTTCCAATTGGAGAGGCACGTCCTTACGTCTACTAATCGCACGGTTTTGCGGTGCGGTCGCAAAACACTGATACTAAACTTATTACAGTGAACAGAGACGTCAATGAACGAACGGACAGATCATAACTTTGCGAAAATAAAAGAGCAAAATTTTCACCCGCGGGAAGACTTGAACCAAGTACCTCTCGTTCCGCAGCTGCTCACGCTAACCACGGGACCACGGCGCTCATGACATCAAATTATCCTAGATATTGCCTATGTTGCGCATGGACTACTCAGTTTGTAATATCTTGCTTATTTTTTTCATAGTTCCACACAACTTCTTCCTGTTTTCTCTATTGATCTGTGTTCAGTTTTTCAAGGCCTATCCACTGTGCCAACTAATAACTAAATCTGACGGGGGTGCGATGGGGAGGTTCCCTTGTCAGTAAAATAGGATACATGGTGAACTGTGGCGGAGAATAGTGCTGATGCACGCTCAGATGTTTCGGAGCACACCTTTCATCGTACATTGTTGAACTCGGAGCTCCGCAACAGACTACCTTTACGTGTTCACATGTTGACCCAAAGTAATCGTCGATTACGATTGCAGTTGGCACGGGATCAGCGGGATTCGACCGTCGATCAATGGAAACGTGTCGGCTCTTCCGATGAATCACATTTCTTCTACATTAGGTCACTGGTCCTCTCCACAAACGCTGTTATCTAGGTAAACGTCGGCTCTAAACGTGCAGCGGACCACGGACGCAGGCTGGTGGGAACAGCCATGAGAATCATTGTCCTGAGCTTTCGGGAGGCCTGTGGTAATAGCTGTAGACACGCTGACAGCTGCGAATCACCTGTATGCCTTTACGCTTGATGTCTTCCCCAACGGCGATGTAATCTTTCAGCAGCATATTTGCCCGTGTCTAGGAGCCAGAAACGAGCTACAGTGGTTTGAGGAGCGTTATAGTGAACTGAAGTTCTTGTCTCGGCGACCAAATTATCTTGATGTAAATGCATTGGTACCCTTCTGGGTCGCTATCGAGCGCCATTAGCGCTTAGGCAAATCAGAAGCCCCTTATTTACGCAAATTACACTGAAGAGCTAAAACTGGTACACTTGCTTAATACCGTCTGAAGCCCCCGAGAGCACGCAGAAGTACCGCAACACGACGTGGCATGGCCTCGACTAATGTCTGAAGTAGTACTGGAGGGAACTGACACCATGAATCCTGCAGGGCTGTCCGTAAATCCGGATGAATAGAAGCGGGTGGAGATCTCTTCTGAACAGCATTTTGCAAGGCATTTCAGATATGCTCATTAATCTTCGTGTCTGGAGAGTTTATCGGCCAGTGCAAGTGTTTAAACTCCGAAGACTGTTCCTGGAGCCACTCTGTAGCAATTTGGACGTGTGGGGTGTCGCATTGTCCTGCTGGAATTGCCTAAATTCGTCGGAATACGCTACGGACGTGAATGGATGCAGGTGACCAGACAGGATGCTTACGTACGTGTCACCTGTCAGAGTCGTATCTAGACGTGTCAGGAATATAATATCACTCCAACTGCACACGTCCCACACCATTACACAGCCTCCATGAGTTCGATCAGTCCCCCTGCTGACATGCAGGGGTCCATGGATTCATCCCCTAGATACAATTTGAAACGAGACTCGTTCGACCAAGCAACATGTTTCCAATCACCAACAGTCCAATGTCGGCGTTGACGGGCCCAGGTCAGGCGTAAACCTTTGTGCCACGCAGCCATCAAGGCTACGCGAGTGTGCCTTCGGCTCCGAAGGCACATATGGATGATGTTTCGCTGAATGTTTGCTTTCGCGGGCAAGTGCTCTAACGACTGAGCTACCCAAGCACGACACACGACCCGTGCCTCACAGCTTCAATTCTGCCAGTACCTCGTCTCCTACCTTCCAAACCTCACAGAAGCTCTTCTGTGAATCTTGAAGAACCAGCACGATTGGAAGAAAGGATATTGCGGAGACATGGCTTAGCCGCAGCCTGGGGGATGTTTCCAGAATTAGATTTTCACTCTGCAGCGGAGCGTGCGCTGATTTGAAACTTCCTGGCAGCTTAAAACTGTGTGCCGAACCGAGAGTCAAAACTCGGGAACTTTGCTTTTCGCAGCAAGAGCTCTACCTACTGAGCTACCGAAGCTGGTAGAGCATTCGGAAATGCTGTGTTCCATCGCTCGTGCGCTGACTATAACACCACGTTCAAACTCACTTAAATCTTGATAACCTTCCATTGCAGCAACAGTAACCGATCTAACAACTGCGCCAGAAGCCGGCCGCGGTGGTCTAGCTGTTCTAGGCGCGCAGTCCGGAACCGCGCGACTGCTACGGTCGCAGGTTCGAATCCTGCCTCGGGCATGGATGCGTGTGCTGTCCTTGGCTTAGTTAGGTTTAAGTAGTTCTAAGTTCTAGGGGACTGATGACCACAGATGTTAAGTCCCATAGTGCTCAGAGCCATTTGAACCATATGAACTGCGCCAGATACTTGTCTTGTATGGACGTTGCCGACCGCAGCGCCGTATTCTGCCTGTTTACGTATCTCTGTATTTGAATACGCATGCCTACACCAGTTTCTTAGTCCAGTGCTTAGACATCTTATGCCACATACCTAAACAGACCTGTCAACAAACTGTCAAATCAGTTATAGGTTTCGTTCCAAATACGGACAAACATGCTATTAAGCAGGTGGTCATCATATTTTGGTTCATCAGTGTATACAACACAGGTTTTACGTAAAATCATGAAGGCATTGTCCGTCTTTGCATGATAATGAGATAAATGTTTCAACAGTCATGGAGATTACTGTTGAAATAATGTTTACCTACTTTTTATTTGACGGCTCCTTATAAAATTTACCTACCCGACAGCCATACACGTGGGACGACGACCTGATCCGTGCTGCGGAAGGGAAACGTCATGACCGGCAGTTGCGCGGTCAGTTATGAACAGTTGGCTTGCTGAGCTGCTTTAAAACTGAAAAGCAGATACCACGATCTTATAGCCTCTAAGGAAGTCTGCAGCATTAGGAGACGTAATATTGGATATCGAAACATGCCTTAGAACAAGACCCAAAGTATAAATCAGCATGAAAGCCTGCGCTGCGCAAACATATTGTTCAGCATATGGCAAACTGGTTCACAAGTGTATTGCATGAAAGCCAGAGCCTGGATCCTCGTATCAGAGTGCATACATAATAGCTGAAGGTAATCGGCTTACACCGTCAGAGACGACGTAACGCGGCTAACAATGCCCGGCGCACACATGACGCCGCACGCCAGGCAGACGTGCGACACACGTGATAATCGCCTGCCCGCCCGCCTCTGGCGCCGCCAAATACTGTCGCTTTGTGCGTGAACTTGCTGCTTGCTCTGCAAGCTGCGGCTTATAATGAGCTGATTACGGGAGATGCGCCGCGAGGCCCGCGGTTCGATTTCCGATCGAGCCTCTTGTGGCCTCCACAAACACACGCACACAGGGCTCTGCCGTCGGTTTGATTGCATTTGTGTTGTCCAATTTGATGTCAAGCACACACTGCAGACGTGAGTCGTGATATCCTAATTTCTCTGTATTCCAGAATACAAACCAATACAGGTATGGCCACGTAACTTTATTTTTCAATAGCAATCTTAGCTTCTGATGTGGGTTCCTGTGTAGGCTATCGTCAGAGGGTGTTGCGATTCCCCGCGTGCAGTCTACGCACTGAGAATACCACGTTGCACGTACGCAACACAGCTTTTCTAAACGATTTCCTGGATGAACCATGTCACCAACTGAAACCTTGTGCACAACAGCTGTTACTTTTCATGGCAGGCAGATCAGTTTACTAGAGGACGAATACTGAGGTAATGAGCATCACAATGTAAATAAAGGTAAAGTTCCGCGTTCTGGCCGTAGACGGGGAATAGGGCCCAACCGAACGCCGTGTATCCTCGGCCTAGGGCGCTAGTGGGTGTGGTATGGAAGGACACATGGTCAGGACCCAACTTTCCTGGCCGCTACCAAGCTTCTTGATCTTGGAAGCGCTACTAATCCATCTAGTAGTTCCTCATTTTATCTCATGCAGCCAGTGCACCACGTACCAGTCCTCCCAGCAAGGAAAAATCTCTGGCAGTACCGGTAATCGAACCGGGGTCCCCCCGTGACAGTCAGCCAGCCTAACCACTCAGCTACGGAAGGAGAAGGTTGAAAAGGAATGAACATTCCTATAAAGGGTATTCACAGAGTTTGGACAGATAAATGTGCACGAGCAAGGTAACTGCGAAGGAATATAGGATAACAGAAGAAATACCTCAACTGACGAAAGTGTTTAGGGAAAGATACGTATCTCGTTAAGTCACTTAGGAAATAAACAAGAAGTGCAGAAAAGTCAAAGTGGAATGTCTGTAGGAAAAGTGTGAAGAAGCGTAAAAGTAAATGGCCGTCGAAACCACCGTTTCAGCACACAGAAAAGTCCCGGTGAATGCCGCCAACATTAAGTAATGCAGAGGAGAAAGGGTGAGGGTGCAAACATTGCACTGAGGTCATAGGACTGGGAGGAGGTGTCTGCTAACATAAGAACAAATGGTTGTCGACCTCGAAGGTATTTAATATCCAATGTTAAAGGGTGAGTGAAATAATTCTGAAAGACTTGCCATCAAAATAATGTGGAAGCAAAAGATGACTTCACTTCGGAATTTTTTAAATTAGAGGGAGAAGTAGCAACCAAATGATTATTCAAGATAAAGTGTAGAATCTATGAGACTGTACATACACATCTAACGTAAGGAAGAATATCGTCCACACGTTTCCAAAGATATCAAAGAAAAGTAAAAGGAAGAGCCATAATTTTTTCATTATTTTATTGCCTTGGATTTTTATAATAACACAGTTATCTGCAATGTATCATAAGTATTGTGTTTACCCATAGAATCGCAAGTATCACGTACTAAGTCACATGCATCATTCCATTCAGAAATCCGCATGGTGAGTTCTCCATGACATACCTGAACAACACTGCCTCGTACAAACGTCGTAACACATAAAAATTAGAGAGATATAGAATACCATGTGAGACGGAAAGCGAAAAGGGACGTCTTATCGAAAATTTTGGATTCTGAGTTACAGTAATTTTCACGTTCAGCATTAATATCTGAACAACTCATTAAAAAAAAGTTTCCATCTTTAAATTTGAGTGAGTTACGAGGGGCTGAATATTTATGAAGGAATAGAGGTTTACTGAGATAATGCTTTCTAAAGTTTCAATTTCTTATTATTGTTTAATTGGGCATATTTAAAAACAAATTCTTCATATGATGACATGCACAGAAAAACGTCCAAACCCTCAAATGTAAAAGCTTAGAGATAAGTGTTGCCATCTGTTGCTGGGTACAGGAATTATCAAAATTGACATTGGTCTCACCCCTAAATATCATTTATGGGTAAGACAAATGTCAGTTTTGATAGTGGGTACCCAGCAACAAATGGCAACAACTGTCTCTAAGTTTTTACATTTGAGGGTTAGCCCATTTTTCCGTGAGTGTCTTTATATGAACATGTTGTTGTTGTTGTTGTTGTTGTGGTCTTCAGTCCTGAGACTGGCTTGATGCAGCTCTCCATGCTACTCTATCCTGTGCAAGCTTCTTCAACTCCCAGTACCTACTGGGGCCTATATCCTTCTGAATCTGCTTAGTGTATTCATCTCTTGGTCTCCCTCTACGATTTTTACCCTCCACGCTGCCCTCCAATATTAAATTGGTGATCCCTTGATGCCTCAGAACATGTCCTACCAACCGGTCCCTTCTTCTTGTCAAGTTGTGCCACAAACTCCTCTTCTCCCCAATTCTATTCAACACCTCCTCATTAGTTACGTGATCTACCCACCTAATCTTCAGCATCTTCTGTAGCACCACATTTCGAAAGCTTCTATTCTCTTCTTGTCCAAACTAGTTACCGTCCATGTTTCACTTCCATACATGGCTACACTCCATACAAATACTTTCAGAAATGACTTCCTGACACTTAAATCTATACTCGATGTTAACAAATTTCTCTTCTTCAGAAACGCTTTCCTTGCCACTGCCAGTCTACATTTTATATCCTCTCTACTTCGACCATCATCAATTATTTTGCTACCCAAATAGCAATATTCCTTTACTACTTTAAGTGTCTCATTTCCTAATCTAATACCCTCAACATCACCCGACTTAATTCGACCACATTCCATTATCCTCGTTTTGCTTTTGTTGATGTTCACCTTATACCCTCCTTTCAAGACACTGTCCATTCCGTTCAACTGCTCTTCCAAGTCCTTTGCTGTTTCTGACAGAATTATAATGTCATCGGCAAACTTCAATGTTTTTATTTCTTCTACATGGATTTTAATACCTACTCCGAATTTTTCTTTCGTTTCCTTTACTGCTTGCTCAATATACAGATTGAATAGCATCAGGGAAAGGCTACAACCCTGTCTCACTCCCTTCCCAACCATTGCTTCCCTTTCATGTCCCTCGACTCTTATAACTGCCATCTGGTTTCTGTACAAATTGTAAATAGCCTTTCGCTCCCTGTATTTTACCCCTGCCACCTTCAGAATTTGAAAGAGAGTATTCCAGTCAAAATTGTCCAAAGCTTTCTCTAAGTCTACAAATGCTAGAAACGTAGGTTTGCCTTTCCATAATCTTACTTCTAAGATAAGTCGTAGGGTCAGTATTGCCTCACGTGTTCCAACATTTCTACGGAATCCAAACTGATCTTCCCCGAGGTCGGCTTCTACCAGTTTTTCCATTCGTCTGTAAAGAATTCGCGGTAGTATTTTGCAGCTGTGACTTATTAAACTTATAGTTCAGTAATTTTCGCATCTGTCAACACCTGCTTTCTTTGGGATTGGAATTATAATATTCTTCTTGAAGTCTCAATGAATTTCGCCTGTCTCCTACATCTTTCTCACCAGATGGTAGAGTTTTGTCAGGACTGGCTCTCCCAAGGCTGTCAGTAGTTCTAATGGAATGTTGCCTACTCCTGGGGCCTTGTTTCGACTTAGGTCTTTCAGTGCTCTGTCAAACTCTTCACGCAGTATCATCTCTCCCATCTTCATCAACATCCTCTTCCATTTCCATGATATTGTCCTCAAGAACATCGCTCCTGCATAGAACCTCTATATACTCTTTCCAACTTCCTGCTTACCCCTATTTGCTTAGAACTGGGTTTCCACCTGAGCTCTTGATATTCATGCAAGTGGTTCTTTTTTTGTCCAAAGGTCTCTTTAATTTTCCTGTAGGCAGTATCTATCTTACCCCTCGTGAGATAAGCCTCTACATCCTTACTTTTGTCCTCTATCCATCCCTGCTTAGCCATTTTGCACTTCCTGTCTATCTCATTTTTGAGAGGTTTGTATTCCTTTTTGCCTGCTTCATTTACTACATTTTTGTATTTTCTCCTTTCATCAATTAAATTCAGTATCTCTTCTGTTACCCAAGGATTTCGACTAGCCCTCGTCTTTTTACCTTCTTGATCCTCTGCTGTCTTCACTATTTCATTCCTCAAAGCTACCCATTCTTCTTCTACTGTATTTCTTTCTCCCACTTCTGTCTATTGTTCCCTTATGCTCTCCCTGAAAGTCTGTACAACCTCTGGTTTAGTCAGTTTATCCAGGTCCCATCTCATTAAATTCCCACTTTTTTGCAGTTTCTTCAGTTTTAATCTAAGGTTTATAACCAATAGATTGTGGTCAGAGTCCACATCTGCCCCTGGAAATGTCTTACAATTTAAAATCTGGTTCCTAAATCTCTGTCTTACCATTATATAATCTATCTGATACCTTTTAGTATCTCCAGGGTTCTTCCATGTATACAACCTTCTTTCATGATTCTTGAACCAAGTGTTAGCTATGGTTAAGTTATGGTCTGTGCAAAATTCTACCACGCGGCTTCCTCTTTCATTTCTTAGCCCCAATCCATATTCACCTACTACGTTTCCTTCTCTTCCTTTTCCTACTGTCGAATTCCAGTCACCCATGACTATTAAATTTTCGTCTCCCTTCATTACTTGAATAATTTCTTTTATCTCATCATACATTTTATCAATTTCTTCATCATCTGCAGAGCTAGTTGGCATATAAACTTGTACTACTGTAGTAGGCGTGGGCTTCGTGTCTATCTTGGCCACAATAATGCGTTCACTATGCTGTTTGTAATAGCTTACCCGCACTCCTATGTTTTTATTCATTATTAAACCTACTCCTGCATTACCCCTATTTGATTTTGTATTTATAACCCTGTATTCACCTAACCAAAATTCTTGTTCCTCCTGCCAACGAACTTCACTAACTCCCACTACATCTAACTTAAACCTATCCATTTCCCTTTTTGAATTTTCTAACCTACCCGACCGATTAAGGGATCTGACATTCCACGCTCCGATCCGTAGAACGCCAGTTTTATTTCTCCTGATAACAACGTCCTCCTGAGTAGTCCCCGCCCGGAGATCCGAATGGGGGACTATTTTACATCCGGAATATTTTACCGAAGAGGACGCCATCATCATTTAATCACACAGTAAAGCTGCATGCCCTCGGGAAAAATTACGGCTGTAGTTTCCCCTTGCTTTCACCCGTTCGCAGTACCAGCACAGCAAGGCCGTTTTGGTTAGTGTTACAAGGGCAGATCAGTCAATCATCCAGACTGTTGCCCCTGCAACTACTGAAAAGACTGCTGCCCCTCTTCAGGAACCACGCGTTTGTCTGGCCTCTAAACAGATACCCCTCCGTTGTGGTTGCACCTACGGTACGGCTGTGTCGTTCAGGCACGCAAGCCTCCCCACCAACGGAAAGGTCCAAGTTCCATATGAACATATCTCTGCATATAAAAGGCAACGTCTTGACTGACTACAGATTCATCATCGCCCAGCCCAAACCACTAAGGATAAAAGGTTTCAATTTGGACAAGGTGTGGATCTTATACTGTAAACATCGTTTAAGAAGGAATTTTCCGAAATTCGAAGAGTAAGTGTATGAAATAGGTGATGAAGAACTTTTTATGAAAAATGTCACTATTACGGAAATTTTAAGTTAGACCTACGAAATTGGTGATTGGTTCTCGGTCAGAAATAAAGAAATATGTGTATCAGCGTTTTTTGAAATTTAACCGTTTGAGGGTGGAATAGTGGGTGAAAACGTTTTTGGAAAATATATCATCATTAAAGAACGACTAGAGTATTTTTAAAAGTACATATATGAAAATTGATATTTGAGTTCTCGGTTAGAAATAAAAAAATACGTGTTTCAGTGTTTTTGGAAATTGAACCCATGAGGGGGTGAAATATGGCATGAGATTCTTTATAAAAATATTTTATTATGAAAGCATTTTTAAAGATAAATCCATTAAAATTTATATTTCCCTTCTCTGTCAGAAATAAAGCATACGTTTGTCACTGTTTTTGGAAATTCCCCCGCTAAGGGAGTAAAATAGTGTCAGACTGATTCACTGTCTCGTCACTGACCAGCCCAAAGGATAGGAATTTGAAGTTTGGAGACAGTGTGGATCTTATACTCTAGGTATCGTTTAAAAAGGGACTGTCCGAAATTTCACTCCTAAGATGGTGAAATAGGGGCCGAAAGTCTTCTTGAAAGTATGTCGCTATTAAGGGAATTTTGCATCTAGAGCTACGAAAACTGGTATTTGGTTTCTCAGTCAGAAAATAAAAAATACATGTTTCAGCATTTTGGAAATTCAACCACTTAGGGGATAAAATAGTCCGTGAAAGATTTGTGAAAGTAAATAATTACTAAAGAACTACTGAAGGACTTTTAAGGCTACTTCTATTACAACTGGTATTCGACTCCTCGGTTAAAAACAAAAAAGAAATCGAAAAAAGGTAGAATTAAAAAAATGTTACAAATAAAAAATTAAGTGTTCCAATGTTTCTGGAAATTCAGTCCGTTAGAAAGTGCAATATGGAATGAAAATTTAAGAAAATATTGCGTTATACTGAAAAACTTTAAAGCTAAATTAATGAGGATTGGTATTTCATTTATCGGTTCGATGTAAAGAAATATTTGTTAAGCAATGAAGGTTGCTATGGAAAAATCTCCACAAGAGCGCAAAAGGCATGATTGACAGAAAATTTGGCCTCCAGCTACGAGAGTCGCTTCTTGCTCAGAAGGACATTAAAAAAGACCATGCTTATGTGGCCATAATTAGCATGAAAAGCTTAGAAGGTGTTGCAATTTGTGAACAATGTAAAAATTCGATTGAATAAAAACAAAAAAATCTTTGCATTCCATAATGTCTACTCGAGCGAAGCAGCGGGCCCTAAGCTAGCACATTCACACACATCAAGAAAGGTTTTGCATCACCTCGGTTCCGAAAGTTCCGGAACCTGTATAGAAAAGTGGAATAGAGATCAACATAAACATCATTTCCATAATTTTTATTCCTCATGAAAACCACACATTGCATGTTGTACCACCACACAGCGAGGCCTTCAGAGGTGGTGGTCCAGATTGCTGTACACATCGGTACCTCGAATATCCAGTAGCACGTCCTCTTGCGATGATGCATACCTGTATTAGTCGTGGCATACTATCTACAAGTTCATCGAGGCACTGTTGGTCTAGATTGTCCCAATCCTCGACGGTGATTCGGCGTAGATACCTCAGAGTGGTTGGTGGGCCACGTCGTCCATAAACAGCCATTTTCAACCTATCCCAGGCGTGTTCGATAGGGTTCATGTCTGGAGAACGTGCTGGCCACTCTAGTCGAGCGATGTCGTTATGCTGAAGGAAGTCATTCACAAGGTGTGCACGATGGGGGCGTCCATGAAGACGAATGCCTCGCCAATATGCTGCCGATATGGTTGCACTATTGGTCGGAGGATGGCATTCACGTATCGTACAGCCGCTACGGGGCCTTCCATGACCACCAGCGGCGTATCTCGGCCCCACATAATGCCACCCCAAAACAGTAGGGAACCTCCACCTGGTACACTCCCTGGACAGTGTGTCTAAGGCGTTCAGCCTGACCGGGTTGCCTCCAAACATGTCTCCGACGACTGTCCGTTTGAAGCCATATGTGACACTCATCGGTCAAGAGAAAGTGATGCCAATCCTAAGCAGTCCATTCGGCATGTTGTTGGACTCATCTGTAACGCGCTGCTTGGTGTCGTGGTTGCAAAAATGGATCTCACCACGGACGTCTGGAATGAAGTTGCGCATGATGCAGCCTATTGCGAACAGTTTGGGTCCTGTGGCTGCACGAAACGAATTATTCAACATGGTGGCGTTGCTGTCAGGGTCCTTCCGAGCCATAATCCGTAGGTAGCGGTTATCCACTGCAGTAGTAGTCCTTGGGCAGCGTGAGTGAGGCATGTCATCGGACAGTTCCTGTCTCTCTGTATCTCCTCGATATCCGAACAACATCCTTTTGAAACTTCCTGGTAGGTTAAAACTGTGTGCCGGACCGATACTCGAACTCGGGACATTCGCATTTCGCGGGCAAGTGCTCTACCAACTAGGCTACCCAAGCACGACTCACGACCCGTCCTCACAATTTCAATTCTGCCAGTACCTCGTCTCCTACCTTCCAAACTTCACAGAAGCTCTACTGCGAATTTGCAGAACTAGCACTCCTGGAAGAAAGGATATTGCGGAGACGTGGCTTAGCCACAGCTTAGGGGAAGTTTCAGAGTGAGATTTTCACTCCGCAGCGGAGTGTGCGCTGATATGAAACTTCCTGTCAAATTAAAATTAAAACTGTGTGCTGGACAGAGACTCGAATTCGGGACCAGTCGGTAGAGCACTTTCCCGCGAAAGGCGAAGTTCCAGTCTAGGTCCAGCACACCATTTTAATCTGACGGGAAGTTTCATATCAGCACACACTGTGCTACAAAGTGAAAATCTCATTCTGGGAACATCCCTTTGGTTCACTCCGAGACGCCTGGACACTTCCCTAATTGAGAGCCCTTCCTGGCACAAAGTAACAATGCGGATGCGATCGATCCGCAGTATTGACCGTCTAGGCATGGTTGAACTACAGACAACACGAGCCGTGTTCGTCCTTCCTGGTGGAATGACTGGAACTGTTCGGCTGTCGGAACTCGTCCGTCTAATACGCGCTGCTCATGCAGGGTTGTTTACATCTTTGGATGGGCATAGTGACATATCTGAACAGTCAAAGGGACTGTGTCTGTGATACAATATCCACGGTCAACGTATACGTTCAGGAGTTCTGGGAACCGGGATGAAACGTTTTTTGATGCGTTTCTATATAGCTATATATGTCCTTTAAAATTATCCCTTAAACTCTCCTTTGGCAAAGTACAGAGATTTTTAATAGTACATATTACGCTATTAACCTCTTCAGTACTTTAGCACATTGCAGTGTATATGAATTTAAAACCGATTTAAATGGGCCCCAAATTGTGAGAAATTAGTGAACCCAATGCTGCTTCCTTTTGGGAAAGTCTTTTGGGTGCTTCACTTTTTTGTCAGGCAGCGTACATCAGTGGTAATATTCGCTGATGAAACAGTTATCCTGAGTTAAAGTGAGCCATAATCGTGGAATCTATTGAACGTCTATCAATCACAGATACGAAATGAGACTAAATTGCAGAAAGAAAGTAATGAGGACAGTCAATAATTAGATAAGTGACGATAAACTTAATATCAGAGTCGGGGAGCACGAAGCAAACGAAGAATTCTGCTACGTCGAAAAAAAAAAAAAAAGGATGATGGGCGAAGCAAAGAGGATGAATGTACTGAGCAGAACAAGCAAAGAGGGTATTCGTCGTTAAAAGAGAACGTGTGCATGAAGTGTAGCACTTTATGGAAATGAATAGGGCTGAGCGGTTCTAAGCGCTACAGTCTGGAACCGCGCGACCGCTACGGTTGCAGGTTGAAATCCTACCTCGGGCATGGATGTGTGTGATGTCCTTAGGTTAGTTAGGTTTAAGTAGTTCTAAGTTCTATGGGACTGATGACCTCCGAAGTTAAGTCCCATAGTGCTCAGAGCCATTTGAACCATTTTTGAAATGAATAGGGCACTGCAAAACATTTTCAAAAAGGTTATCGAAGCGTTTGAGATGTGGTGTTACACATGGATTACGAAAAAGTGAGTAAGGAAACAGTCTTCTGCAAAATCGGCAAGTAAAGAAATGCATGGAAAGCTCTGGTTAGAAGAAGGGACAGGAAGATGTAACAAATATATCAGGGAATTACTTCCATGGTACGAGGGAAAACTGCAAACGGGAAAAACTGTAGAGGAAGACAAAAACTGGAATATATTCAGCGAATAATCGAATTCATTTACCTAAGTGCTACTCTTAGATGAAGAGGTTGTCACAGGAGAAGAAAAACATAGTTATCCAACTGTTTGCACTTTCCTGATTAGTCTATTAAAGCGTTCTGATGTCTCCACAATACTTACATTTTCTAAAATAGTGTAAACTGTTTGCATTACTCCTCTATTGGGAAATCTGGCCCGTACATATCTGTCCATTACACTAACACACAATCTCGCTACGCTCGTTGTTCACTACAACTGCTCGCACATTCATACCTATAATTTCTATACCGGATTCATATTTCAGTACCAAACGATTGATAGCTTAACGTTATAACGACAAGCGCTCCTGAAACAGATATGATTCAGTTAATAATAATACGTAGCCGATTGTGGAAAGAGCGTCATTCTGTAATCGGAGAATGTAAGTTGAAATGGCTCTGAGCACTATGGGACTCAACATCTGAGGTCATCAGTCCCCTAGAACTTAGAACTACTTAAACCTAACTAACCAAAGGACATCACACACATACATGCCCGAGGCAGGATTCGAACCTGCAACCGTAGCAGTCACGCGGTTCCGGACTGAAGCGCCTAGAAGCGCACGGCCACCACGGCCGGCGGAGAATGTAAGTGACTTTATTTTCACTTGACACTGTCACAAAACGCTTCAACACACGAACTGGTATCGCTTCATTGTCCACTATAACACCTCGACAAATTCTTTTGGGTATTTTTGTTGTGGTCTGATAACTGCCGAAACCCGTACATTGCACTACACTATCGACAGTGTGGCGACAACATTTATAACTTGAACTATTGCTGTAGCAAGTATCATAATTATCATTATAGCGTCACAGACCGAAATACTTGCGGAAAATATAATGCAGGTCTGTCACCTTACAACGGTAATACGGTAAGTAAAGATTTGCCGTTAATTATATTGAAAATCGTCATCAGTCATCAGGGAGGCCATATGAAACAGATCATAGTAAAAATGGTTGTTTATTATGTTAAGTGGTTGCTAAAAATGTCATAAAAATCATGAGACTAAATAAGCTAACATTAAGAGCGGGAGGTGACGCTCAAGTTAATTTACGAGGATGTTACAACATCGGGCACTCAGATTGTGGCGTCTGTCGAACAGTGAGGTCCCAGGCTAAGGTTGTATCTCCGATGGAACCACAAGCTACAGACAGTCGCTGCCAGGTGCAGCCACGAATAAGACAAGTCGAAGAAGACACGCACTTAGGATGTTCGGTGTGCCGCCGATGCTGGAAGGCTACTTATGTCACAGCCCAGCGCCACTCGCCCCTCTCTGTGATAGGTTTCTTCAAAGCAGCGCCATCTTAGCTCACATCCGGCAGCGAACTTGTATTATTGGAAAGAACTGTCTCCCAGACTCACAGTTAAGTGAATGTGACATTCACTATTGTTCCAGTGATAAACAGTTATTGTATTCTGCGATAGTTCGATAAACATTTCTCATCATTCACGTGAATGTGGATTGCATCAAAGTATTCTGTAGTAAAGAGTTTTACTGAAGTGAAGTAATATTTGTGTGTTGTAGTAACCTCCCTGCCTCCCCCAGAAGTAGAACTGCACTTTGATTTTATCCATACTGGATGAGAGGTCGTGGTTGTGAATGTCAATGTTAAAAAAAATATATCGGCTCAACCAATTGTTTATAGTGTAAAACACTAAGACTGACGCGTTTCGGAAGTCAAGCTTCAATCATCAGTATAAAAAAATTGTTAATAAAATTAAAACATCGTGGCTACTTCCCTTGTTGCAGCCTTCCAAGATGCATCTCCGCATAGTCGTCAAAATATAAAAAACTCTAAAATGGTGTTGCCTATGGTGTTCAACATCTAACCACATGGCTCTCTCCTCTATCGTCGTAAACCGCCCGTGCGTCTTCGTTGATACCACACACCACGTGGCCAAACACGACACTGATACGCGAGTGAGCTCACGCGCAAGTAAACAAGGAAGTCACAGAGATGTCTATACAAACAGATAACGTATACATGTTCCATGGACCTCATGAAATGATGGTATCCTGCCAATTGCTAAAAATGTAGTTACTAAAAGAAACCAGTGAAATGTTTGAAAAAGTTATTTGTATCACCAGTTAGCTGTTCATTCAGTGTGTTCTGATTATCCACGCTATGTATCGTAATTTCCAGCTGTTCTAGTAGATCCAGCTTTTTGCCTTTGTCCTGTCTATGTAAAATAACGAGATCATGATCTATTCCCAACATGGGGTGTCCCGTTTCCCAAATATGCGTGGCTACAGCTGACTTTTCGAAATTATTAAGCCGGAAAGCATCGCTATGTTCTTTGTAACGTACTTGTTTACTTGCGTGTGAGCTCACTCGCGTTTCAGTGTCGTGTTTGGCTGCGTGGTGTGTGGTATCAACGAAGACGCACGGGCGGTTTACGACGATAGAGGAGAGAGCCATGTGGTTAGATGTTGAACACAATAGGCGACACCATTTTAGAGTTTTTTATATTTTGACGACTATGCGGAGATGCACTTTCGAAGGCACGGCTGCAACAAGAGAAGTAGCCACGATGTTTTAACTTTATTATCAGTTTTATTGTGCCTGCTGCATGTTCCATTTTAGCGAGTTTTAACAGGTTCTTTTACATTTTATTATTCTGATGATGGAAGCTTGACTTCCGAAACGCGTCAATCTTAGTGTTTTACACTATAAACAAGTGGTTGAGCCGATATAATTTTTAACATTGACAGTAAAACTGTAGTATTGCTACCAAATGTATAGCATTGGTCACGCGAGACGAAACGAAACACTGACACTGCGCCCCCAAAACAGCCATTGAATGTTCGATCACAGCAGGGAAGCTGCACCTCATTGCATTCCGCGACGGACGGCCTCACGGGTCAATCCATCTAAGCAGCCGAACGAGTAAAAAAACCAGGAGGGGAAACAAACATTCTGGGTGGAGGCCAGTCAGTGCCGGAAAAGTCCGGCGAGATAAATTAACGGCGGCGGTGGTGTGAGATACCTGCCGGACGACTTTCGCTTGTTTTTAGGACCCGCCTGCAATTAATCCTACCCACCCGGTAGCGGTCACCGCAAGCCAGTGTGTGAGTGCTCAATTTCTTTCGGAGCTCGGCCTTGGTACACGCAGCATGAAGTCACGTTGTCGCGAGAATACACTTGATACGAGGTATTCGAAATCCACTAAATAACATGAGGCACGACAATAATGAGTGCAGTTAAAAGTATTCTGGTGACATTGTGTACCCCGACACAGTAGTAACATTGTGTAACGTGAGACAGTAATACGTACATGAAGTAAACATGGGCCGTAAGTAAAACTTCCTCTGTTTGGTGACGTTTAGTCGCTGACATTCAGACCGGGACGATACTCAGTAGTTCCCAGTATCTTGCACCAGTCCCCTTAGCGCTGAATGCGATAACGCTTCACATTTCTAGGCACACAATCTCCGTATAATAGCAATTTGAAAATGGAGTGGGCGGGGGATCGTTATTGCTAGGTGCATAATCCATCAGCCTGAAGCGTTCCATGAATATTAAACAGGATTTTAGTCTGGCTACTGAGTTAGCGGCTCTACACGCGTGGTGCCATCATGTTGCAAGTACTGAGCCAATACAGTGAGGTAGGAAATGGGTACACTTTTCTCAAGCCATCAGTCTTTCGATTATTAGGATATTGTCTTCCATCTGGGGTAAATATTTTTTATTTTTAGGTAAGCACTACATCTAACATTCTTTATGTTCTCTTGTACATATTATGGTCTTCGTATGCCGCTACTACAGCTCACACATCACTCCGCACTTCTTCAGTTATCACTGGATTTAATTTCCAGCATCCTTGTAATGCCACATCTTCAGTAATTCGATTACCTTCTCCTCAGGTTGTCCAACAGTCCAGGATTCACTTTCGTAGAGTGCTGTGATCCAGACGTAAGTTCCGAGATATTCATTCCTCAAATTAAGATGCGTGTTACAGACTTCTTATAGCGAGATACGCCCTCGTTTCCTGTGCTTGTCAATTTCTGCATCCTCCTTGCTTCGGTGTTTGTTAGTTCCCCAGGTAGCAAAATTTCTTCACTTCTTCTACTACACTGTCCCCAATTTTGAAGTTTATGACTAATATCAGTTCTGTTATTCTTCAATTATTTTGTCTTTCTTTCATTTACCCTCATTCCTTAGTCTCTGCGCCTTAGACTGTTCATTCCATTCAACAGATCCTATAATTCTTCTTCACTTTCACTGATGATAACAATGTTATCAACGAGTCTTATCATTGATAACATTTCGCCTTGACCCCACCTTTGAAGTTTTTTACTATTAAGGTCATTACTTCTTCCATATATAGACTGAACACCAAAGATGAAAGACTGCATTCCTACCTTACACTTTTTTAATTACAGCACAACGTTCTTGGTCTTGCAGTCCTACTGTTCCTCCTTTTTTCTTGCACAATTCTTATATTATCCTTCTTCCCCTACAACTTACTACCATTTTTGTCAGAATTAAGAATATCTAGCACCATTTTACATTGTAGAAAGCTTTTTCCAGGTCGACAAATCCTATAAATTGTTCTTCATTTTTCTTCAGTCGTGCTTCCATTATCAACCGCAACGTCAGAACTGCCCATCCTGTGTGCCATAACTTTCCTAAAGCCAGTCTGATTGTCAGCTAAAAGAACCTCAATTTTATTTTCCTTCTGCTGTGTATTATTCTTGTCATCAGCTTGGATGACAGAGCTGGGAAGCAAATTGTGTAATAGGTCTCGCACTTATCAGAGCTTGCTGTCTTCGGCATTGTGTCGATCATGTTCTTCCAAAAGTTTCATGGTATGTCACCAATCTCATAGATTCTACACACCAACGTGAACAGTCGTTTGATTGTCACTTCCCCCAATGATTTTAGAAATTGCGCTTGAGTGTTATCTACTAGAGCTTACGTCTTTCTAAGCCCTTTTAAATTCTGACTCTAATACCGGAACACCTATCTCTTCCATGTCTATTCCAATTTGCTCTAACACATTATCAGATGATTCCTCCACCCTCATAGAGGCCTTCAATGTACTCTTTCCACCTATCCGGTATGTCATCTGCGTTTAACAGTGAAATTTCCATTAGACTCTCAATGTTGTCGCACTTGCGTTTAACAGAAAGTAGTTTTGATCTTTCTATATCCTGATTTTGTCCTTCCAAAGATCATATCTTTTTCGATATTTTCACATTATGCCTACAGCCATTTCGCCTTGCTGCCCTGCACTTCCTACTTATTTCATTTGCAAGGATTTATATGGCTGTGTTGCTGTCTTTGCCTGAACGTTTTTAGCATTCCCTTCTTTCGTCGATCAATTGAAGTATTTCATCTGTTACCCAAGGTTTCTACGCCGTTACTCTCCTGGTACCTGTGTTTATTCGTGCCACATTTTTGTTTGCCCTTTTTTAGAGATGTACACTCCTCTACAACTGAACTGCTTACTCTGGTGTTACTTATCACAACAACCACAGTCTTAGCGAACATCAAACGCGTCTCGTCATTCCTCAGTAGATCTTCATACTGTTTACTTCCACGTTGAATCTTCCGAACGATTCTCTAAAACATCAGTCAACTAATCATTGGTGCTACATTGCGCTCTGAATCAATATCTGCTCCTGGGTAAGCCTTAAAATCCTACAGTAGATTTCGTAATTTCTGTCTGACCATGATGTAATCCAACTATAATTTTCCTGTTTCTGCATGTCTTCCACGTATACTTCCTCCTCTTCTGATTCTTGAACAGGATATTCGCTATTATTGGCTGAGATTTATTGCAGAACTCAGTTATTCTTCTGCTCTCTCATTCCTACTGCTAAGCACGTATCCTCTCGCAACCCTTTTTTCTACTCCATCCCTTGCAACTGCATCCAAACCCCAATGACAATTAGATTCTCTCCTCCCATTGCGCACTGAGGTACCCGTTCATTACTATCACGTACTATCTTTATCTCTTCATCTTCTGCTTATGGCGTCTGCGTCTATAGCTAAACCGTTATAGTCGGCGTTCGGTTTCAATGGATTCTGATGAATGCATCCCACCACCGAGGTCGTCACAGTAACTAACTGTCTACCTTAACTTCCTATTCTTAACAAATCCTATTCCCGTTATACCATTTTCTGCTGCTTTTAGTATATCCTGTATTTTTCGAACCAGAAATCCTTGTCTTTCCACCCTTTCCTTTCACTCACCCTAGTATATGTAGACTGAGACTTAGCATTTCCAGTTCCAGATTTTTTAGATTCCCTACCACGTGCAAACTCCTGACATTTCACGCCCTGACACGAATGTAACCATTTCGTTCATTATAATTCTTCGTCTGACTTACTATCAGGAACTAGGTGCCGTGAGGGTTATACACATGCATGAATCATTGTAGTGAACTGAGAATTCCTCTCTGCTGTCGGAAATGAAATGACGAGTAGATGATTAATGGCATTGCCCCACATTAGGATCCAAAAATTACTTGATATCAATAATGAAATTAATGGTACGAAATTAAGGGGTTCATGTAGGAATGTACAAGATTGCTTATATGATCAAAACATGAAAGAAATGTATTTATTTCAGTGCTGTTTACACAAACCATAACAAATTTACAAATCTCGGGTCCTAATTGACTGGGCGTGGACACGACTCAGTTGAAACTTCCTGGCAGATTAAAACTGTGTGCTGGACCGATACTCGAACTCGGGACCTTTGCCTTTCGCGGGAAAGACTCAGTTGTTAAGGAACAGGAGGTGAGGGGGGGGGGTGACGAATCGTCTCACCCCTCCTTCCCCTTAATTGGGCGACGTATCATATACATCTGCAGCAATTACTAGCAAACTCGGTACGCGAATCTCTTACTATCTGGAAAAAAAGCAACCCTCGGTCTAGGAATGACAATAAAAACGGGTGACTCAGGAGCATTGGGAGCAATTTTAACAAAATGTGGACGGGCTGATTGCATTAAAGTCTATGAAAGTAAGACATCCCTACTACCTCTACCCTAATACCTCTAAAGGTAGGAGTTAGAAGAATCAGAGGTAGATCAAATACATGTGGCTCTGTTGCAGAAGTAAGACATGATAGCAATGTACCTGCAAGAACTTAACGAGCTCTTTTGTTTTTAGAGTGTTGTTTGTAGGATGCAATAAATTATTTCTTTAGAAAATAAATTATGCTTTTCATTTAAACACAGTATCTTGCGATAAAATTTTAAAGTAATTTGAATGAATATCAAGAAATGAGATGAAATACTTCTGGGGACCCTATCAGAAATGTAAGACGTGTTTGTTTCATTTTCACAAGGAGAAACTTCGAATCATTTTACACGACTACCTGCACGCTTCAATCCATGCAAAATTACAAGCTTCCTCAGAATTCAGATGAAACTAAAGAGTTAAATTCGCTACGTATACAGATGAAATATTTGTACGATATATCTGACATGAGATTATGTGCGCGAAGCCAGGTGTAAAATGATAGTTTACAATAATATTGTACTGCAGTGACCGATTCTCTCAGTTTTATCTTATCGCATGACTCCTCACCTATATCTGTAAGTTGCGACCATACGTGTTGTTTGGGAATGTGCATGTGGTGTTGGTGACGAAACTAAATACAACCTCTCTCATCAATTGGACGAAAATCAAAATTGTAAAGGTTTGACAAGTTCTGTATCTGCTCAGAGAGCCCACGTGCTACTGCACGAAAAGATTTACCCACACATTACATCTACATGATTACTCTGCACGCTTAAGTGCCTGGCAGAGGGTTCATCCAACCATTTTCATACTACTTCTCTACCATTCCACTCTCGAATATCGCGTGGGAAAAAGGAACACCTAAATCTTTCCATTCGAGCTCTGATTTCTGTTATTTTATTGTGATGATCATTTCTCCCTACGTAGGTGGGTGTCAACAAAATATTTTCGCATTCGTAAGAGAAAGATGGTGATTGAAATTTCGTAAATAGATCTCGCCGCAAAGAAAACCGCCTTTGTTTCAGTGACTGCCACCCCAACTCGCATATCGTATCAGTGACACTCTCACCCCGATTGCGCAATAACACGAAACGAGCTGCCCTTCTTTTCAGTTTTTCGATGTCTTCCGTCAATCCCACCTGGTAAGGATCCCACACCGATCAGCAATATTCCAGCAGAGGACAGACAAGTGTAATTTAGGCTGTCTCTTTAGTGTGTTTGTCGCATCTTCTAAGTGTTCTGCCAACAGATCGCATTTTTTGTTTCGCCTTCCCCACAATATTAACTATGTGCTCTTTCCAATTTAAGTTGCTCGTAATTGCAATTCCTAGGTATTTAGTCGAATTGACAGCCCTTATATTTGTGCGATTTATCGAATACCCAAAATTTATCGGATTTCTTTTAGTACCCATGTGGATGACCTAGCACTTTACTGTGTTTAGTGCCAATTGCCACTTTTCGCACCATACAGAAATTCTCTCTAGATCATTTTGTAATTGGAATTGATTGTCTGATGATTATACTAGACGGTAAATTACAACGTCATCTGCAAACAATGTAAGGGGGCTGCTTAGATTATCACGTAGATCATTTATGTAAATCTGAAACAACAGAGGGCCTGTGACACTGCCTTGCGGAACGCCAGGTATCATTTCTGTTTTACTCGACGATTTACCGTCTATCACTACGAACTGTGACCTCTCTGAGAGGAAATCACAAATCCAGTCACACAACTGAGACGATACTCCATACGCAAGGAATTTGATTAATAGTCGCTTGTGTGGAACGGTATCAAAAGCCTTCTGGAAATCTAGGAATATGGAATCGATCTGAGACCCCTTGCCGCAAGCACTCATAACTTCATGTGAATAATGAACTAGCTGTGTTGGACAAGAACGATATTTTCTGAATCCGTGTTGGTTATTTATTAATAAGTCATTTTCTTCAAGGTGATTCATAGTGTTCGAGTACAGTATATGCTCCAAAATCGTACTGCAAATTGAAGTCAGTGATATGGGTCTGTAATTCAATGGGTTACACTTATTTCCTTTCTTGAATATTGGTGTGACCTGTGCTACTACCCAGTCTTTAGGAACAGACCTTTCGTCAAGTGGGCAGTTGTATATGATTGCTAAGAAAGGCGCTACTGCGTCAGCATACTCTGAAAGGAACCTGATTGGTATACCATCTGGACAGGAAGACTTGCCTTTCTTAAATGATTTGAGTTGTTTCGCAAAACCTAAGATAACTACTTTTATGTTACTCATGCTAACAGCTGTTCTGGTTTCGAATTCTGGAATATTTACTTCGCCTTCTTTCGTGAAGGAATTACGGAAAACAGTATTTAGTAGTTCAGCTTTAGTGGCACCATCATCGGTAATATTTCCATCGTTATCGCGCAGTGACGGTATTGACTTCTTTTTACCACTGGTGTACTTTACATATTACCAGAATCTCTTTGGATTTTCTAGCTAATTTGAGACAATGTTTCATTGTGTAAACTATTAAAAGCATCTTGTATTGACGTCCGCACTAAATTTCGAGCTTCCGTGAAACTTAGCCAGTCTTGGGGATTTTGCGTTCTTCTGAATTTGGCATGCTTTTCTCATTGCTTCAGTGGGCCCCCATAAATATCATTAGACTTAGAAAGTGTGGCTACGTTTCGTCTACGGGGCGCCAACTCACATTCGTCCCAATTTACCCTACGTTCCACAAAAGTATTTAATACAAATACAGGTAGGATTTGCTATGCAATAATCACACACGCTCTGACGTATTTTTTAAAGTTTTACAAATTCGAGTTTATTTCCAATAAGAACACGGAAAAATCTAAAGTCACAGTTCACAATAAATTAATTCCAGATCTGACTGAGTTTCTTAAGATCTTGAAAGTGGTTCAATAAACAATGATCAATTGTCTGAGTTATCTTTAGAAAACGGTTAAACTTCCACAGTATATCAAACTACAAATTCCACAATGGCTACACACTGAAACCTTATAAGTGTGGCTTGTGTCACAGACAACCCAGAGAGTACCAAGGTCATCAGATGCCGAAAAATATCAATGTCCGACAGCAGGAACTCTGAGTACTTCACACACGAGAATTAGCGATTATTTCACGACTCATCGGATAAAACTTTCTCCTAACACTGTCTGACTGCCTCCAGCGTCGTCCGAACGAAGATACCCCCCCCCCCCTCCACCTAAGATTGCCTCTGTTCACCCAGGAAACCCCCGTCAAGCACCATTGAAGTCAGACTACTGTACACGAAAATTACTTAAATTCCTAACTCTAACCTTTCATATACATAAGATAAATCAAATGATACAGAAATTTCCCGAGAAATATTTTACTGTTATCAGTTTTCTTTTATCTACCATAGTTTATTTACAAACAATGATTTCTATGTTTTTCATCCGTTTTCGGATTTATAAGTGTAAATATTAACATACAATTTAAATTATACATTCAATAATTTCCTGTATATCTAAAGTTTACAGCAGTGCCGCTACTTTTAGTGTTTCTCTGTTTATTTCGTAAGAAAATCTGTTTTTAATTGCGCGAAATCCACTTGTTGGCGTCTCATTTGAATATGTGAATAATTTCAGTATATCTACTATCACTGTACGGTACAGTTCTACGAGCTGTATCCGTAGACGTCTCGTTTGTTTTAATCGCATAATGCGTTGCCGAGATAATCACCTTTACAATCCAGTAATTATTTGAAACATTTAACTTATAATAACTTACAAACTAATGCGGATATAGAAGGCGAGTTTTAAAACGCGTAATCGTCCATCTTTTCAGCTTCAAATGAAACTACTGGCTCTTCAGTGGCACATATGACTAAATATTTATTAATTTTGGGGTAAACTTTAATTCTGGACTAGAGTCTAAAAGCGGTCATGAGAAACGAGCAGCCATTGTGCTGTCCTACGGAAGGATTTTCCCAGTCACGCGGTCACTTCAGCGGCCGGTGAAGTCCGGAGACAGTCATGTAGCGTAAAAATGGCGCTCCACGTGCTCCTGTCAAGCTGATTTCACCTGTCAGCACGAATATGGCCTGATCTTAGCCGCCTGTGCGTCTGCGGTCGTCGCGTGTTTGTGATTGAATAAAGTGTGTCTTCCCATTACAATAGGCTGTCGTGATACAAATTTTGTGTCATTTAATTCCCAATCGGCAAGCAGATTTCAAAATAGCCTTCCTAATCAACTGCTCCATGTTAAGCAATAACTATATTCGCAGAAAGTTGACTAACCTGCGTTGTATACATCTCTCTCGGCAAGCAGTGCAACACTTGTCTGCATGCTGCCGGTTCACAATTCTCCTCAGAGCGTCAGTGTTACCAGCACATTTCACATACCTTTTGTGCTGGCATTCCTGGACCAAAGGGTATCATTGACTTAACCACAGCCATAGTCTAGAGATACACTGGTGCGTAAAAATGGTTCCAATGGCTCTGGTTGAAGGCATATGCGACACTCATCGGTGAAGAGAACGTGATGCCAATCAAATGGTTCAAATGGCTCTGAGCACTATGGGACAACTTCTGAGGTTATCAGTACCCTACACTTAGAAGTATTTAAACCTAACTAACCTAAGGACATCACACACATCCATGCAACGCGATTCCGGACTGAAGCACCTAGAACCGCTCGGCCACAGCGGCCGGCTGGTGCGTAAAAGTAAGAACGTAGGTACAAGGCCGTGATGGAAAGTTATCCCTCAGAATTTCTTATGTGAAAACACGTTAAGCTTCTTAAATGAAACAAACGTTATGGACATTCAACGTTATGTCTCTCGTTGCGAGACATGTGTTCGTTGCTAGGGTGACTATGTCAAGAAACAAATATGTAGACATGAAGAATAATGTTGAATGTTCTCTCGTTGCGAGACCAGTTTACTGAAACCGACACTGTAGACTCTGTTGCCGGTGCCAGAACCTCATCCATGCTTGCATCGCTCCATCACTATCAAAATGAAGTTCTTGAAGATGTTCTGTAAGTTTTGGGAACAGGTGAAAATCTGATGGGGCCAAGTCTGGACTGTATGGAGGAAGACTGATTGCAGTAAACCTGAGGCGTTGGAATGTTGCGCATGTCGCAGCGGCCGTTTGCGATCTGGGATGGCCGTTTCAATGCAGCGGGTGCTCCATGTATGGACAGGGACTTAGAATTCGAAACTCTGTTACGGCACTCTGTTTCTCACGCACCGACACTTCCGTTCCACACCGACATGTTACACGCTGCAATTGACAACCTTGCAACGACAGAGGGCTACAAATAGGTGGACAGGAAGAATAAAGATGTAGAATGATAACAGTGTTTCCAGAATGAGATTTTCACTCTGCAGCGGAGTGTGCGCTGATATGAAACTTCCTGGCAGATTAAAACTGTGTGCCCGACCGAGACTCGAACTCGGGACCTTTGCCTTTCGCGGGCAAGTGCTCGGTAGCTCTGTGGTAGAGCACTTGCCCGCGAAAGGCAAAGGTCCCGAGTTCGAGTCTCGGTCGGGCACACAGTTTTAATCTGCCAGGAAGTTTCATAACAGTGTTTGTTACGTTTCAAAAGCTGTAGGAGTTTTTCACACAAAAAATTCAGAGGCTTCATTGTAATTTTCGCATGAAGTGTCATTGCAAAGTAGCATAACTCCATGAAACTTGGACCAAACACAGGAAGAACTGCTGCAGTATAGTACTGAAGGTAATTGACAGAAATACCCTGTGAGACGACAGGAATGACACTTTTCTTCAAAGACAACTATTACACTGATGTAACTGCGATTTATGATGATCTGCTGGTCATTAAAAAAGGCGGGACATCATTCTTAACTGGACGCACACGGGCAACAATGCAGGCTCTGCAACGTGCTCCCATACTGACCACAAGGTCGGTAAGGAGTTCTTGTTTTAGGGCGTTCCATTCCTCCACCAGCGCCGAGGACACCTGCTGGATGGCCGTTAGTGCACGTCGATGTGCTGCCGTATGTCTCCCCAACACATCCCACTCTCGCTCGATGGAATTTAATTCGCGAGAACGGGCAGGCCAGTCCCTTACATTCACTACATAGTGAGCCCTTCCACCTGTGCTTTTCGATGCGGTCGCGTCTTCTCATCCAAAGAAACCAAATCAGCATCGAATGTACCTTTGAAAAGACACGAATGCGGAATGAGCACAGTATCGTAATAATGGCGGGTGTTGAAAATCTTGGAAGTCAGTTCGCCTAGACCACCGAAACCATCATGTTCGACAATGTTCCTCGGCGCATTGCGTTTTCCCACCTGTTGCCATATGACTTTTTTTTGTTTGACCAGAGATTTCATTAAATACTAATTTCTGTCGGCATAGCGGGCAATGTCGCGAACAGTTCACTTACCATCTGTCGAGTTACACTGCAGATGCACTACCCGTAATAAATATAGTGAGAACATCAGCAAAAGCTACCTTTCCTTATTGCTCCAAACGAAGAATTGTTGGCAACAATCTCGTTGCCAGGAATTCCTAATTCATAATCTTATCAGTCTATCTATTTCAGGATGTGCTTTTAAGATTACATATCATGTCTTTTCCTCTCTTCACTCCCAAGAGTACAGGTCCCTTAACCGTGCGTTACCACACTCTTTACGCTTTCCTGTTTTTCGTCATTCTTTGGTTGTTTTGCGATTAGTGTCATCTTCATTTTATTGAAAATACGTTTTGCTTCTTCCATCTCCAGTGATTTGTTTAAATTTCGATATAAAGTCATGCAGAATACGTACACCTTGACTATATTTTGTGTCATTGCTTTATTAAATCGCTAAAATTAATGGGTCACTTGCTGATTTAAGACTTGGTTAGTCTAGTGATTTGCTTCCTGAAAAGTAAATAGGTTTGATGTTATTTGTCACCTACATGCAACTGGGCTTTGGTTTCACCTTCTCTGTCTCGTAGCATCAACTGTTATTCACGCTCATTTATTTTAATGTTTCACTCTTTTCTGATAACTGTATTAGTTTTATTTTACATGTCATTTTAAGACACAAAGCAACCAGCCGTTCTACATGTATTTTTATTTAGCTAATACGCATTTCGGGCTGTCACCCATCTTCGGTTAGCGTAGCGCAGGATGTTTGAAAAATAACTCCCTAGTTTTAATGTGTCCTAGAATCTGTACAAAGTGACATACACTATTTTAGTTCGTGGTGTTTGATTCATCAGCTCTTCAAGTTTGGCTCCCCTGCAGTTGCTTGACTTGGAGACGAAGCCAGTGTTGTTTTTTTCCTCTGTTCCCTCAGTACAGTGCAGGCGTGCGTGCAGTGCAGAGCAACTCAGCAAGAATGTGTACTTCGCAACAGAAAGCGCAGTGTGTTATTTGGCTTATGAAAACAGAGTCAGTTATAACAGTACAACGTAATTTTACAAGTCAGTATGGTGTTGAACCACCTACAGCAAAAACTATCCGTCATTGGCTAAAGTCTTTCAAGGAAACTGGTAGTGTTTTAAAAGCAAAATCATCAGGTAGACAGAGGACTTCTGAAGATGTTGCTAGATCCGTGTTTCGTGTGTTCGGAGCCCGAAGACGTCATTGGCCAGACGTAGTGTGTGTGTAAAGTGATGTACTCCCATGATGCGTACTCAGTGATGTAATTTTTCATTAATTTCCCCATTAAAGATATACTTAAAACTAGGGAGTTCTTTTTCAAACAACCCTGTACATATTTGAATCTTCCGTACATCGTTAAAACATGGACGACACACTGAATTCAGCAGCTGCCTATGTACTCTACTTATTGTTTCAGTATTTCTTAAAATAATATAATTCACAGCCACGGAGTTCAACAACCAGTAAAATGGATAAACTATTATTTCGCATAGATTAATAGTGTTCTTCCCTAGCTGCCAAATGAGATCTTGGTGAGCAAAACATATATGTTCTTTTGCCAAGAATTATGCCTAGTTGTTCTTTATGTCTAGGTTAATAGGCGATGGTACACATCTTTCCCGGAGTCGTTTCTGAAACCTTGCTGCTTCTCGTGCGAGTGCCCGCCATTAATAACTGTCTTCTTCTGGCGAAGATTCCACATCAGTTGTCGGAATTGAACTGCTGATGCAAAATCGATGAACAGTGCTGTAGACAAGCCATTCACTGGTATGGGAACAGTATGACAAATTATATATCAGGCGCAGATCTTGATCCCTCTCTCCCATTTCGAATCATCTGTAAGTATGCAAATTAAACTCATTCGATTCAGAACGACGGCGTAATAATTTCTGCTCTTTACCCTTTTACCGTTTTGACGGTAGGGTCATTAAATCTTGTGACTGTACTTCTGATCGCTGTGAACGGAATCACATGATAAATTAACAGATGCAAATATTGCTGTTTGACTGTGTAGTGTAAGCTACCTCTTTGTAAACATTTACACAGATAGTATATGAAGCGCAATGTTGTGAAATTCAGAGCACAGTAAACGAAATTAAATATTTACGATGGGCTCGACCAGTGTAACATATTTCACGGCTAATTTAAAAACGATGGCTCGTTAATCACAGACTATGCAAACTCAGATGTATGTGACACTTCATTCCACGCCTTGTATTAATGAAAGAAACATAAACAGATATTCCGATTTACTACAGTCACGTGTAGCAATATATTCAGTTCTTTTGAATGTTACACGTCATTTGAGAGTAGATTCTTTTGAAACGAGAAAATAAATGACATATTTTTCTCAAATTGCTTTGATGTTAAAAGAGTGATGCTATACGTAATATGTGTATACCATAAACTATTAAAAACTTAATTGTGAAACTGTAAACATGTCTACAGCTAAGAAAATGAAAATTTATGAGGAAAAACTATCCGAGTTTTTAGACTTCTGCCAACGACATGTTGGTTGACATACGTAGCTATCATACCATCTTGGGGGTGTTCGTCTAAGACACACAACGTTCTTCAACAGAGAAGGTCTGTATTGGGGAAATGGTAGAAAAGGACATCTGAATTAAAAGTGAATTGCAATTGTTTAATATAAAATTTTTATTGACTTTGGTTTCACGTTTGAACGAACCCGAGAGGACATTCTTTCCTTTGAACAGGGTGCTTCAGACATATCGTACTGACACTTTTCTCGGAACTGATGTAACCCGATCCTTTTCGAGAAAAATGTGTGTTAGGGAAACTGAAACATAAACAATGGAGAACCTTAAATTGCCTGGGAGTTGCAGGGAGTCAGTAAACGAAATCATCTTCACAGCTACCAAATGGAACTTCGGAAAAATTAAATCGCTGAAAATATTTCTCAGAATTGAGCTTTTCTTTCGCAGTTCGATGATATTATCAAAAACTTTTTCTAGTGCTGACGATTTCAACAAGCTGTGCGGAAATTTTTTCAGGTAACGTAGGTACTTTTAAATCTTGAAAGGAGGGAAAAGAGTTTTCTTTCATTTTCATCTTTGAATAAACTTTAGTGTGATTTTGACCGTTTGCAACCTGAATGGTAAGGCGTTTGACTGCCATGCGGAGGACACGCTTTCGAGTCTCGTCACTGCCAGCAATTTTTTTTCTTTGTCAGGGGGACTGGAACAGTCTCTTAATGATGACTGAGGAGCTACTCGAGTGAGAAATAGCGGCTACGAGGTCTGGAAAGCCGACGATTGCTCAGAGAGCGGTGTATTGACCACATGCCCCTCCACACTACGTCCGAAGGACGGCCAGTCGGACCTCACAATCCTTTGGGCCTCGTCGTAGGTTTAGTCTAATAATCTTATTAGCCGTGTTAGCAGTTTCAAGAAATTATTAGACATATCACTTCGTTTAGGTTTGCGGTAACTTCTGCACAAAATGCAACTAAATTCGCCTTTGGACTTATGAGATCCCCTAAGTATCTCTGCATCAGCATACTTCGCGAATCTTTCATTTCATGTATGATACCACTGACACCCAAAGTCTTTGAGGCGTTCCAAAAAATTAATCAGTGGGAGTTAAAATTAGAGTGGCTGATGGCCAAGTAACATGCCAACTTCGACTAATTCACTACCCAGGGATAATTTAATTCAAGGTACACCATGTCACCCGTCTTGCTGCAGTTACATTAACAACCACGCTGCCAGTGGAACGTCTTTTGATAGCTCAGCTAGTAAATTTTGGAGATATTCAGAGCAGCCCTCAGATCATTCATTTTTTCAACAAAAATAAGGTCCGATAAATCTACGTCTACATGATTACTCTTCTATTCACAATAAAGTGCTTGACAGAGGGTTCAATGAACCACCTTCAAGCTGTCTCTCTACCGTTCCACTCTGGAACGGATCGCGGGAAAACCGAGCACTTAAATTTTTCTGTGCGAGGTCTGATTTCTCTTATTTTATCGTCATGATCATTTCTCCCTATGTAGGTGGGTGCCAATAGAATATTTTCGCAATCGGAGGAGAAAACTGGTGTTTAAAATTTCATGAGAAGATCCCGTCGCAACAAAAAACGCTTTTGTTTTAATGATTGCCACTCCAATTCACGTATCACGTCTGTGGCACTTTCTCCCCTATTTCGCGATAGTAAAAAATGGCTCTGAGCACTATGGGACTTAACTGCTGAGGTCATCAGTTCCCTAGAACTTAGAGCTACTAAACCCTAACTAACCTAAGGACATCACACACATCCATGCCCGAGGCAGGATTGGAACCTGCGACCGTAGCGGTCGCGCGCTTCCAGATTGAAGCGCCTAGAACCGCACGGCTTTCCGGCCGGCTCGCGATAATACAAAACGAGCCGCCTTCTTTGTATTTTTTCGATGTTATCCGTCAGTCTCACCTAATGCTGATCCCACACCGCACAGCAATACTCCAGAATAGGTCGGACAAGCGTGGTGTAAGCAGTCTCTTTAGTAGACCTGTTGCACCTTCTAAGTGTTCTACCAATGAATCGCAGTCGTTGGTTGGCTCTACCCACAACATTATCTATGTGATGGTTCCAATTTAGGCTATTTGTGATTGTATTCCTTAAGTATTTAGTTGAATTTACAGCCTTCAGATTTGTGTGACTTACCGAAATTTAGTGGATTTTGGACTTATCGAAATTTAGTGGATTTCTTTTGCTACTCAAGTGAATAACTTCACACTTTTCTTTATCCAGGGTCAATTGCCACTTTTCGCACATCCAGATATCTTATCTAAATCATTTTGCAATTCGTTTTGGTCATTTGATGACTTTACAAGACGGTAAATGACAGAATCATCTGCAAACAATCTAAGACGACTACTAAGGTTGTCTCCTACATCGTTAATATAGATCAGGAACAGTAGAGTGCCTATAACACGTCCTTGGGGAACGCCGGATATTATTACTCGATGACTTTCCGTCTATTACTGCGAACTGTGACCTGTGACAGGAAATCACGGATCCAGTCGCACAACTGAGGTGATATTCCATAGGCACGCAGTTTTGTTAGAAGACGCTTGTGAGGAACGGTGTCGAAAGCCTTCTGGAAATCTAAAAATATAGAATCAATTTGACATCCCCTGTCAATAACACACATTAGCTCATGAGTATAAAGAATAGTTGTTTTACGCAAGAACGATATTTTCTGCATCCGTGCTGACTACGTGTCAATAAATCGTTTTCTTCGAGTTACTTCATAATGTTCAGATACAGTATATGTTTCAAAATCCTACTGCAAATCGACGTTAGTGGTATGGGCCTGTTATTCAACGGATTCCTCCTACTTCCCTTTGACTTGAGCAATTTTCCAGTCTTTGGGAACGGATCTTACTGTGATCGAACGATTGTATATAATTGCTAAATATGGAGCTATTGTATCAGCATACTGTGAAAGGAACCTGACTGGTGTACAATCTGGACTAGAAGCCTTGCCTTTATTAAGTGATTTAACTTGCTTTGCGACACCGAGGACACCTACTTCTATGTTTATCATCTTGGCATTTGTTCTTGACTGGAATTCAGGAACTGGTGAAGGAGTTTCGGAAAACCGTGTTTAATAACTCTGCTTTAGTGGCACTGTCATCAGTGACTTCACCGTTGTGATCGCACTGTGAAGCTATTGATTGCGTCTTGCCAATGGTGTGCTTTATGTATGACCAGAATCTCTTTTGGTTTTCTGCCAGATTTCGAGACAGAGTTTCGTTATAGAAATTATTAAAAGCATCTCGCATTGAAGTAGGAAGTATATTTCTAACTTCTGAAAAACTTTGACAGTCTCGAGGATTTTTCGTTCTTTTAAATTTGGCAAGCTTTTTTCGCTGCTTCTGCAGCAGAAGGGCAAACCACGCAGACATTATAACAAAACACCAAAAGTAATAAAACTGATACCTAACAAAGAAGAAACCAGTTCAATTATTGTTACTTCATTTGAACCACAAAGATCAAGAATCTGTAACGCTTTCGCTTTTGAAGCAAAAATAGTCACATTTACAAAAATATTCGTACATTGGAAAGACGAGTGAAGTGTAATAATGTGAGAATCATTAGACTCGAAGTGCATATTACGATGATAACAGACAGCTATAAAAATATATGAAACTTCATTATTCTTGTCATCATTCTTGTGGACGTGGGACAGCAGCTGACAATATAAATAATTGAAGTGGAATACCACAGTCGCATTTTCGAATTATTTATTATTCAGACTGGTAGTTTCAACACTATATTTGCGTCATCTTCAGGTCTTACTATAAACCAAATAAGTAATTGAAGTCACTGGTTCAAGTATCATAGAACTGATACAATAACTAGGTGCCGTAGAGGATTGTATATTCCGAACGTGTAGTCACTATCCTCCACTTTGAAAATGTGGGTGTGGCGTTCCACTTCCATGACAAAAATATATGTTTCTCATACATAAAATATGAGTTTATGTTACCTTGGTGTCAGTGATATTAGCTGCAATTATTCACATACAATAAAGTATTTCCTCACGCATATACATAATTACGGCACTGAGTGAGATTTGGCGATGCTTACGTTTATTTACCGATAATTTACTAACGCTTCTCACACAAAAATATAAGATCTACTTCGTTAATTAAGAAGCAAAATAATTAAAAACAAACGTGGGTCTTGCGGCTGCTCCCTCGCCGCTAGGGGCGCTAGTGTTGTTCTAGCTGTCAGACGGTAAAAATTTTCACAACTGTGATTGTCCTCAGAAAATCACCAGAAATGATCTATATTATTAAAAGACTGAAACGGAACGGTCCACTAGTCAGACGATCATCTAATTCCATAGCAGTTGCCTATTTAACGTTGGCAGCGGCGAAATAATATAATTATTGGCCGCATTTAAAAAGTCAAAATCTAGTCACACGTTAAAAGTTTTGCACTACAAGACAAGCATTTAAGTTAGAAACTTCGTATCTTGAGGCAGTGTAACTCATGGCGCGCAAATTATCCAAACTATGTTCATCAAGTATTTGAGAATGAGAGTACTTAGTGACTTCCAACAAACTTCACACATAATTTCGAAAGTTCGCGAAACTTTTTCTCGGTGACACCCCCACGAACTGATGAAAGGACAAAAGTTTCTCCCTTACTACGGTTTCAGTGCTTATGCAGCAAAACGTCAGCATCAATCATGAGGTTTTAATGTATTACTTCATTTCTACCAGCACATTTTGCAGGTCGTATCCATATACCACTGAAGGTACCAGAAAAATTTTACGACTAATAATTTAGGACGTATAACGTTATAAACAATGAGATTCCTGAAAGCAGTTAAAACGTTTGAAGCTGTTTTATACTCGTACATGGATGTTCTATTCTGTAAAGAACCGGTGGTGTGGAGAGTCAGTTTCTGCTACTGAAGAGAACGCTACGGCTTCAGTTAGGTATCTGCATAGTGAGAAATGCACAATTAAAAGACGTATGAGGCAAGGCGATTCCATATCACTAATACTATTATTAACACTTACAGGAGAAATTCTAAAATCCTTAAATGGAGAAAATATTGAAGGAAGATGAGTTAAATCACACATATCTGAAGGAATTCGTTTTGATCGTGATATTGTTTCATGGTCCCTACTTTAGATAAAATTCACCTACGAATGAAAAACGAGAGAAAGCTTGAGAATCCGTCAAGTCTAAAATAATATACAACAAACATACTGGTGTACCTCTGATGCTATACAAATTAACAATGATGTCGTCGAATCAAGTGATATGTTTTTAATTGTTAAGATAGTTAAAACAGTGACTGGATGAACAACAAAGGGAGTAAAGAGATGATTAAAAACAGCAATAAGCTAAAAGTAAATTAGAGAGTTTTAGAAAACATGAGTTACTTATGCATCTGAAAAGGAAAAAAAAGGGCAGAATGAAAAGGCGCACTTGCATCAGGGAGTAGACTGGATTCGAAGACGTAAATGTGACTGAAAGGAACATGATTTGGAGGTAGGTGTGACTTATATGTCCGTCTCCACATCACGAATAGATGGTAGATGCACCAAGAAATTTCGCAGTTGGAATCCTGGAGATAAAAAACACAGAGACGACGACTTAAAGTTTTGTAGTTATCAGAAAGCGTGGATACGTAGAGCTGATGACCTTCATGAACTGAGTCTAGCGGAGGTCTTTATACAGCAGTAGATCCCGGGTGGCTGATGATAACATGTTTCAGCATTTCATACCTATCTTCGGTGACTCTGACTTTATTTATGTGAAAATTATGGGTTGGGTTGTTTGCGGGAAGAGACCAAACAGCGAAGTCATCTGTCTAGTCCGAGTAGGGAAGGATGGGAAAGTAAGTCGGCCGTGCCCTTTCAAGGGAACCATCCCGGCATTTGCCTAGAGGGATTTAGGAATACACGGAAAACCTAAATCATGATGGCCGGACGCGGGATTGAACCGTCGTCCTCCCGAATGCGAGTCCAGTGTGCTAACCACTGCGCCACCTCGCTCGGTTTGAAAATTATGACACACACACTTATACACATAGGGTGTTACAAAAAGGTACGGCCAAACTTTGAGGAAACATTCCTCACACACAAAGAAAGAAAATATGTTATGTGGACATATGTCCGGAAACGCTTACTTTCCATGTTAGAGCTCATTTTATTACTTCTCTTCAAATCACATTAATCATGGAATGGAAACACACAGCAACAGAACGTACCAGCGTGACTTCAAACACTTTGTTACAGGAAATGTTCAAAATGTCCTCCGTTAGCGATGATACATGCATCCACCCTCCGTCGCATGGAATCCCTGATGCGCTGATGCATCCCTGGAGAATGCCGCATTGTATCACAGCCGCCCACGATACGAGCACAAAGGTTCTCTGCATTTGGTACCGGGGTTGCGTAGACAAGAGCTTTCAAATGCCCACATGAATGAAAGTCAAGAGGGTTGAGGTCAGGAGAGCGTGGAGGCCATGGAATTGGTCCGCCTCTACCAATCCATCGGTCACCGAATCTGTTGTTGAGAAGCGTACGAACACTTCGACTGAAATGTGCTGGAGCTCCATCGTGCATGAACCACAGGTTGTGTCGTACTTGTAAAGGCACATGTTCTAGCAGCACAGGTAGAGTATCCTGTATGAAATCATGATAACGTGCTCCATTGAGCGTAGGTGGAAGAACATGGGGCCCAGTCAAGACATCGCCAACAATGTCTGCCCAAACGTTCACAGAAAATCTGTGTTGATGACGTGATTGCACAATTGCATGCGGATTCTCGTCAACCCACACACGTTGATTGTGAAAATTTACAATTTGATCACGTTGGAAAGACGAAACTAAAATGAGCTCTAACATGGAAATTAAGCGTTTCCGGACACATGTCCACATAACATCTTTTCTTTATTTGTGTGTGAGGAATGTTTCCTGAAAGTTTGGCCGTACCTTTTTGTAACACCCTGTATATTCTATTACACATAATGTTCTCAAGGACCATACATTCAAATTTAACCCCAAATAAGACAAAAAAATTTAACACGAAGAACATTTGTTCTTTTTTTTGTGAACTGTCGATAAGAGATGTCAGTGAAGTGGTGTCAGGGCTAGTGATAAAGGTGTGCAATATTAACATCAAATAATACACAAAGGAAACACAAGAATTCAAAGAACTAGTACCAGTATTTGCATAATTAATAATCTTTCAGAAAATAATATGAAATAATCCGATTGTTTGTCATTACTGTGCAAACTCTGAACTGTCAGATAATAAAATATTCGACGACATGGCACCAGTTCAAGTCACAAACGACGCTTAGTAATTATATGGAAAATAGAGGCCCGCCTTACTGTTGTAGACTTCAAACAATAAGGCAGAAAACCATTCGGAGCTCATTTATATTATTCACATTAACAAAACGAGGCAAATATTTGTCGTTTCACACAAAGAGATGTGACAAAAGCCAAACTTACGTACTCTATACCGCTTGGCTGCAGATAACACACATCGGTGATCTGTACACAGAATGTATTATTTTGGAGGAACGAATGATAGAACAGAATATTACTGTCTGTAAAAAATTATGTTGATCAACACGGGAGCCAAGGCATTTCCAGCATAATAGTACAATCTAGCCCATCTGCATTGTACTACAACTGAATAGCAACATGTTAGCTGCATTACCCGTAATTTCCGTAATCTGCCCATTAATCTTCGCACTGCAATTATCCTAATTATCAAGTTACTGAGATCGTGTGACCTCAGGCGTTGGTTTATGCTGGTGAACGGAGGACATAAGGGTTCACAGGACGAACTGCTGTGTGTCATCGTGTAGATTATTTGTTTCTTAAAACAAACTAGACATTCCCTTTGTAATGAAATTTAAATATTATGCTGGGACTAGGTAAGTGCATTGAGGTTTGTTATATTTTAAACTTTGTTTTTATTGACAGTGTGATGTGATAAATTTAGTGATGAATCCTGAGAGGTCTTGTTAACTACCACAAATTGATTTCTAGCTGCTGAAAATTAATTATGAACTATAGTAAACTCATCACCTAACAAATAAAACACCTTATACATAAAACTAATAAGAAACTGCACCATGCATCGGCGTCTGTCGATAGCTGATGAGAGCAGTCAAAGACCGAGTTGGTGCACCGGTCTTCGCGGTAGCCCGATGGGAGACACACGTAGAGGAAAAGTGCGGATTTAAGGCCACACAGCGGAAAGAGAGAGACAGAGAGAGAGAGGGGGCGGAGGAGGGGGGGGGGGGTTGCTCATCGGGTCTCGTGCTAGGGCACCTGTCTGGTTCGTCCCCTTGTGTGAAAGAGTTTAAAGGCGCGAGGCATTGCAGTGGACGGGTTATACCAGCTGTTTAGAGGGGTGTGGTGCTCCGTGAGGAAAGGAGTTACCGAGCAATGTTGCAGCTTGCATTAAAGATTTCTGCCATGCAAGATTTGAATTTGGCTGCAGGTTACTGAATCATAGTCTCATCTGTGCAGAGGAACCGTGTTGAATCATGTGGCCGTTCATGTGTTAATTGAACCAGAGCGTCTTGTCCGATTGCAGACTCGTTTTGATTGTACTGTCCCTGCCCATGTTTTGTCAGCATTACAAGTATTTCTGTTGAACATTGATTTAAGCTGTTTTCTTCTAGTGAAACCAATTTGTACCCTGGTTTGTTTTCAGAAGCCTATTAACGCAAAGTACGAGGCAAGCCCAATGGGCAAGCCTTCACAGGGCCAATGTACTGCCCAGTCTACTATCTTGTACGGCTTGACTACTAATTACTCTTGGCACACATTTCACGTTTTAATGACCACTGTAGTATTCAAATGTAAGCATTTGTGTAGTTTTCCTTTTCCTGTATGCTGTAGTCAAATGGACCACTGGCGTTAATGGTACTGGTAACTTGTGAGAAACACACTTCATCTATATGGACCCTACCTTACTTGGTGTGTCGATTGGGTGTCTTTCCAACGGAGGAGCTGATTATGAATTATGATTTATTTCGAAACCTGTCTATCAATTTTGCTAGTAGCGAAGTCTTTAATCTGTAATTGAAATGTGTTACTTTATTCTTTTATCGTTTTTAAAACCACTTTTATAACTGAAATTTCCTGGTTCACGGGGTAATATTAATGGCCAAGTTCTCCTACTATAGGCCGTAATGTTTTAAATTTAATTTCAGTTGATGATTGGCTTAGAGAACTTTGTATAATTGTATTAAATTAACTGGAATGTGCCCTAAATGATTATTTCAAATTTCTTTTATGGAAACCTCTGGAAAATAAAAGCAATTATTGCAATAAAATCTTTCTGTACTGGAGCCCAGTATGTACCGCTACCCTGCTCCATGCAGTTCCTACCGTAGTGAATATCCTTCACCATATCTAAAATGACACCATAGTATGTTGATAAAAAAATTTACAAGACTTTTTCGCGGACACCAAAATAGACGACATGTAAAATACTTGTCGTTTACATGGCACATAATAAGTAGCGCTTGATGAAATGAGTATTAAAGATTGGAGAAGGATATTTGTGCCTTTGTCGATTGCTTTGAAAGCTTATAGCGGAATTCACAAATATATCACCAGCAGCCTGACTGATACAGTGTTACAAACATTCATTCGTTACTCCACTTCTATGCGAGATGTGGAGGCGGAATGTCAGCATCTGGCTTTTACTCGCAACGTGTCACGCCGCATGGCTTCGGCAGTTTAAACAACATTTTAGCATAATGGACCCCAGTAGGATGTATCTGGGACAATAATTTGTTGATTGCGAGGAAATACCAGCATACTTATTCGTTATCGGTAACAGAACTTCTAGGTGCTATTCAGACACAGACAGATGGAACAGTGAAAAGACAAGTACGCCGATGCACCTCAACAGTAACAATAGTGACAAGAACATGTTCCCGAAACAATATGTTCTTCTACAAAATATTTCACATGTTAGACGATAACGAGAGATTACTTTTCTTCGTAAAATGTCGGGCACTGATTACAAAACCTGATCCACGAAAACTTACTCCACAGAGACCAGCAGCTGCGTGACTCAGCAGTGTACAAAAAGATATCACTTAAACGAAAACTTAAACCCTATCACGTATCCAGCCATGCACGTATTTACTGCATAATATACAGTAGAAAAAATAAACCGCACTCGGTTAAGAGACGCCGGAATCGTACAGGCAACCACCGCGATACGTTCTCACAATATTTCTTGAGATACGGCTTCTGGCCAAGATTGTTAGCAGAAAAATAGATTTCCTTTGAAATCTGCGTCCATTCGAAACAGAACTACTTTCTGCGGTTGTTAACACCAGACAGCTGAATTGCGTCTCTCCATAGAGCGCAACGTCATTCCATTGAAAGACTCCATGTGAGATCTCACAAATCTTTATAGTGTGCTATCGTGAGCGATACCTCTGAGGGCTTACGATGTGCAGATTATTTTGTGTTTACAATCACAACACTTTCAGTTCGCATTTGAGAATTGATGTCTGACATGGACAACATGTTTACACAGGTTTTTCTTCTGCTAAAAAATGGCTCAAATGGCTCTGAGCACTATGCGACTTAACTTCTGAGGTCATCAGTCCCCTAGAACTTAGAACTACTTAAACCTAACTAACCTAAGGACGTCACAAATATCCATGCCCGGGGCAGGATTCGAACCTGCGACCGTAGCGGTCGCGCGGTTCCAGACTGAAGCGCCTAGAACCGCTCGGCCACTCCGGCCGGCTTTTATTCTGCACCTATATCCGTAATAGGATGCCTTCCGTTGTATCCCAGTGTTAGTTTCCTTTCCAGTCCATTTAATTGTTTTGTCATTCTGAATGGATTCGAGTTTTAGATGTGATATTACCTTCAAACCTTTTATTCTCTTTTATGCAACTTTGTGTTATTTAATCTGCCAGGCGAGGAGCTTACCAATATTACTCTTTACACGTTTTATGTGGATTTTAACTTTGGATCTAATTCAACTTATTGTATGTCACTTCATGTTTTATTGTCAGACGCTCATTTTGCCATATGAAGTAATTTTAATCAAGGACTACGCGTACTGAATTTTAACTATTACATTTTCGGTGCTGGTTACTCACGTACACTAGCCCTCTGCTTTTTTTTTCCTTTATTGAATTTCAATTCCCTCCGAAGGAGGTGGGCTGGCAGCAGCGTAGTATGCCGCTCTTCAGCCTACAGACTTTGTTAGAAAGATGAAGAGAATAAATAAGAAAAACAGGCGATAAAATCGGAGACCTAAAGAGCAACATGGCGAAAAGAAATCGTGGAACTTAAAACAAAGAACAGAGGGATGATGACGCTAAGAAAATACATACAAAGCAGACAGGTAAAACAATAGACAGATAATTAAAAAAAACACGTCGACAGTCTGGTTTCTGTTCGCAAAAGACATAAAATTCACACCCAGCGACAGCATGGTTTCTGTTCGCAACACGAGAAAGACGAACAACACTGAACAGTCACTGGAACACTGGCCCTCTGCTGGCCTCAGATATTGGTATAAATAATGGTTGCATCGAAGTCATCACCAGCACTTACTGTATATCCATAAAACAGAGATTTTGACGGAACGTAGATTTTGACGTTGATACCTCCATCAGAACATTTTTGGTATATAAGGCCGATGAGCTTGGCTGTTGATAATGTAAATACACTGAAGTCCAAAATTAAAACAACAAACTGTTTTCTCCCTGTCCTGTGTCTCATTCACGGTGTAATCATACAACAGATGTCGTTACAATCGTGTTCTGCGCAGAAGACGACATTCCGATCAACGGACAACCACGCCAACACTAACGTCAGGCAACCTATCAAACGGGGTAGTGCAGTATGGCACAAAAGGAGTCACCTACAGACACTCTGCTGTGGAGGGCCGTGGGAAGAATAAAAGATGGAGAGTCGCAAACTGATGTGTCCCGATGGCTTAATGCGAATCGTTCTGTTGTTTCTCGGATATAGAGACCGAAACTCTATCCCGAAGGCAAGGGCAGGGCCGACCACATGTGACTTAAAAAGAGAGGACCTTGGTTTGGCTGTAAGTGCAAGACGGTACAGCCTTAGCGCTGCAGTGCAACTGACATCTGAGCTCGCAGTATCGCCTTCACGTGTTGTAACGAGGCAAACGGTGTACAGAAGGCTTCAGCAGAGTGGCCTTTATTGTTGGAGACCTGCTGTCTGTTGACCTCTGGCGTGTCTTCACAGAAGGGAGCAGTTAGTATATTCTGTATGGCTCACCTAATGTAAGTCTGTGAGACTGCTGACCTTGCATTTTACTGCCGTCTTATATTTTTCAGTCAGAGAAGCAGATAGTGGTTATGCAGTAATTAAATCACAACTGAGGAAATAGTATCAGCCTTTAAAATTCATGTCGTAACAATGTTTTTTGTTTTTTTTTATTTGATGTGGAAGATGGGAAAATGTAATACTATGGAGCAAGCTTTACCCTTAAGTGGAGGAATTTCGTCCTCGGTAGTACCTCACAGTGTCTCAAAATCGATGACCTGCCGTGTTCCAGTAATTTTCCATTCACAGAAGAGACCATTACTCAGGAGGCTCCTCCAGGCCCGGTCATCGATTAAAGTTATTTCTGAATGCTTTACGTAACTGGAGGAGTTTCCTCGGCGATTGTCTTTATTAAGATACGGCAGAGGCAATGGCCTGGACTATTTGGCGAGCAACTCCCGTGGCTTAAATAATAGCAGAAAATTGTGCCGCTCCGTTCTTGCATCCCGCGAGCCGGTAATAGCTGTCGGTGCTTCACATTCATGCATTGATCTACCAGGGCTATTCTGGTGCTTGCTTAGTTTTGCATTGTGCTACATACGTTATAAATCGCTCACGCAAATCATGGTAACGATAGTCCAACTGATACACTCTTACCTCTCTTTCATTTTTAATCTCACCGCTTGTTGCACGTTCTTTTACATTTAATTTTACTCGCTTTTTGCCATTACGTACACAGCTATGCACCAAATTTTGAAGATGCTATAATGAGTCGTCTTCTCCCATTTTGGATGGAAGAATCCGCTGAAGGTAACTCAAGAGTGAGTAGATTTGAACATGATTGTGTGCTGACAGATCGAATATTTTTAAAACACAAGATAGGATCAAAGAAAGCAAATAAATGTGACTCTCATACCTGGACAAAACATAAGAAGGACGAATACCAGAGGCGGTTAACGTAAAGACCAAATTGTGAAACAGTCTTTGGAAGGCCAAGGAAACCTTGATAATAACTTCCTCTATGAACGGATGTGGTGAATTATCTACTCCTAGAAAAAATGCAGTTGAAGTATAACATCACAAACTTATCTGTAAACTTTACTACATTCTATAAAGATGAGACTTAACACACCTAAGGATAAGATTAACTCACCATTCTTTGGCCTTTTATAGCGTCATTACTACACCAATGTAGTTATCGAAATCTCATTTTCATCAAAGTTTCAATTTTTATGTGCACAGAATTGCATTATTGTCACGTAAAAATATTCCAATTTGTGCAGTACAACACTTTTGAAGGACATTTATTGTTGTAAGAAATTTATATTTAAAATTTGTGATTGAACGAGCAGTCAGATGTTCAAAAGCGTGCATCATGAGCTGTAGGTGGGTTCTAAACACATTGTGAGAAAGACATGTAAGACTTCTGGTCTGTTACATTCTGATGGTTATGAACTTGCCGAGGTCGAAAGCAGCGCAATTTTGCGCTAAAAATGAACGAATTTTGCGTAAACAAATTAGCAGAAGAGGAACTTCGTGCATAGTTTTTTTTTTCAAATTAAGAAACAAGAATATGAAAGGTTTACAAGAAATGGTCATATCGCTGTACAACAAAAGAATTTAAGATAGGTACATTCCTTTTAATTTCATTCGATACATTTATATGATGCATCAGGCTTCTTACAAACACAGTCATATAAAAGCTAATAATACTGTCTTCTGTGGAGAAGCAGTACTATGCCACTTGTAGGTTAAAATGATAATTTTTTCCCCTTTATTCGGTATTTAAAAAATCTCTAGAATAAGAGTCGTAATAGACCGGTCAGAAGCTATAAAGGGTGTCCATAATGTCCTGCTTTCATTTCGAAAAGTCATAACATGGTATTTATTAGAGAATCATTGTTTGTTGTGAACATGTGTCCTGCTTTCATTTCAAAAAAAGCATTTTATGGTATTTATTAGAGAATCATGGTTTATTGTAAAATGTATAGCACCTCTAAACGTTTTTTTTCCCTTTTGCCCTTGGTTGCAGATTTGACTAGGACTGCCTCAAACTGGCGACAACCGCAGGAGAAGGTGCGTGCTACCCCTTGTGCATGAATCAATGAAGCAATCGAAACTGTTGATGCTGAACCATACGCGGAGAGAACTCTTAATATCGAATTGCTGTTTCACGAGAAACGTCTCGGGCACGCACACACATTCGGGCGTAGGAGAAAATAAGTTTGAGAGCTGCTAAGCGTTTTACAACAAACCAAGGTGCTCTGTCTCAAATACTTCCAGAGTTACAATTTTTCTGAAGTGATAGTGGGACTTTATGGACGCCTTGTGTACAGAGTGGACAGAAACAGTCTGAAACCTTATAAGGGTGTTTCAGTGGAAATATTGCTGAGAAATAATTCTTAATTTAAAAAGTTCTATACCTACCGCCGTTTCGAGTTAATTAACATGACTGATCCCAGCGGAGGTTCGAGTCCTCCCTCGGGCATGGGTGTGTGTGTTTGTCCTTAGGATAATTTAGGTTAAGTAGTGTGTAAGCTTAGGGACTGATGACCTTAGCAGTAAAGTCCCATAAGATTTCACACACACAATGAACATGAACTTAACCAATCAGGCTGAAACGTCGCCTTAGAAAAATTATTAATTATTGTGCTGGTGAACTTCTACGTTATTTGATACAGAAACAGCTGAGTAAAACTGAATCTACTCAGACATTTGTCTCTTTACTTATTCTGATCATCAAGAAACTGACACACAATATTTTTAGCGCAACGGAATCTGACTTTCAATAATCCCCTCCAAAAGAATGGCCCTGACTGACAGTAACGTATACCTTTCATGAATTACTCACCTCACAAAAAACTTCGTTACTCGAACTGCTGCAATACACTGCTGGCTGCTCCCCTGCAACTGCGCAACGCTTCGCACTGCTCACATCCAACTGCCAAACACTACAATAGCGAATATTCCAGCAAGGCTAACCAGCAACAGACTGCACACAGCACAGTCAGTGATATTCCTACAGAGCGCTACGTGGCGTTATCAACATAAAAACCTAAACAGCCTACTTACAAGGTCGTCGCGCGCAAATTCATGCACTTGCACGCGCTAAACTGCAGTAATGCCCTGACGTGTGTGGCCACTTGTTGAAATGCTCATTAGCAGCTAAAATGTGCCTTTTATCGGAAGTGATACAATTAAGCTAGGCGAGTAAAAAAGTTCGTTTGTTTTGAGAGAATCAAACGAAGAACACGTTCGGCGACACTGCCTCTGGCGTGTTGCTTAAATTTGCACACACGCCGACCTGATTGGCTAACTTCAGCTAAATTACTCGGAAACGGTCCAACGTATCTATTTTTCCCCGTGACAATCATTTCTCAGCACGTCCCCAGCGACTCAAAAACAAAAAAAACAAAAATAGTTCAAATGGCTCTGAGCACTATGGGACTGTTTATATAGCAATGATACTGTATTATCCCTACACAGGGAAGTAAGATTTAATTCACAGTGCGTCGGTCTCTAAGTCACCAAACAGGCATCAACTCATATAACTGCAAGAGTCAGCACGAAATCGCCATTTTGCTTGCTGTACATGAAATTTTATTTATAGATAGAGACGCGTTTCGCCGTTTGACATGGTAACTTCAATGAGTGCCCTGGTATACTGAATGATTTTTTCGCTGTCACATTTTTATTTTTATTTTTAGATTTAAGAGAGTTCACGTAAACATTTTATAGGAAAATGCAAAGCTGCTTGCAGTGGAGAGTAATTCGTGAATGGCAGATCATGCAGTTTTTCCCCACGTCAAAACCGGATCAACGTCGCACTTCTTCGTATACTGTCATCGTAATTTCGTAAAAGCACGTTAACTGAGTTGCCCATTTCAGTCTCTAGTGTGTCATTTGTTACCGTAAATATAAAAGAGGTCTTTTTTAATACACAAAATTAGCAGAGGGCTTTGCAATAACCTACTGAGAGATTTGTCTACTGTGGAATCATTTAGTGTAAACAGTTAATTGGTTGTAATCTAACAGGCTTTTCAGTTTTTCCTTCATTTTTGTGTGAGATAGTTCTCTTGTAAATTAAGTTGGTGCCTTTCATTATTTGTTCTATTTTCAGGGCTTCCTCTCTTGTTGTTGGTCTGTGGTTCATCTGTCTCAAATGTTCTACAAAGTTTGAGTGCCTTCTTTGTAGAGGGTGTCGAATGCTCCGCCCGTTTGTCCTACTTACTTTCGATTGCATGCTTTGCCTTCTGGCGGACATTTTACACCTACATTACGTATCTTGCATCATAAAATTGTCTTTTCGCAGCGAGACAAGCACATACACAAATAGTACGACGATATCTGGAGGGCCTAGAACGTTCATCACAGTGACCATCGTCGCGGCAGCAGAGCGGAAGCCGTACCGACAGCGGTGCGCCCATTGACGATGACGAGACTGGCACCACATTGTCGTTTCAGACGAGTCCCGATTCGGAGAAATCTGTGGTCATCAGTCCCCTAGAACTGAGAACTACTTAAACCTAACTAACCTACGGACATCACACACATCCATGCCCGAGGCAGGATTCGAACCTGCGACCGTTGCAGTCGCGCGGTTCCGGACTGAAACGCCTAGAACCGCTCGGCCACTGCGGCCGGCTCCCAGCGACTCCCTTGCAAGCTTTTCAGACTGTTTCTGACCGCCTTGTATAAATGTAACTAGCTCAGTGCATGTAACTGTTGACGCTCTCTGCGTTTTACACGCGACACCGTGTTCGCAGCGCAAACAGTAGGCCACCGCCCTCGTGACCGCAAGGCTTGAAACCGGCTCACGCGCTTTCGCCGTCGGCAGCGCTCGGCGAACGCCCTTCAGAGGGCGCGTTAATCCTAACGGTCGCGTTAAGTTTAACGCATATGCTCGGCGCGGTAGTTGCGTTCCCATCTCCACCATTCCGTGCGTCCCCTGGAGGCAGAGGCTTAATTCCAGCCTCATCCAGACGCTGGAGGCCGGAGTTCCGCGGAAAGCATCCACATTCCCGGGGCGGCTGCGGTCCACCGCTCTACGGAAAGGACGCACAAGTGGTGTGCAGGAGAGGTGGAGGGGGAGGAGACGAGAGGAGAGCCGGCCTCGGGTTGCAATTCCAGCTGCGGACACAACGCCAGCGCCAGTCTACACACGGCGACACAAATGTCAACGTATATTGCGCAAGGAAGCCACGAACCGATGACCGAAGCGTAATTTTGCAACACTTACCTTAGATGCAAACGTGATTTTCGTTTCCAAACATAAAACTTGCACATACGGCGCCTTTTACGTCGTACGACAGGGAAAATATAAATTGTATGAAACTATCTAATTCTTTATAGATTTTTTTAAATTTTAAAAACCTATTAAATTCTTCTAAAATACATCGGGTAGCCGCATTGGCTATTAATAATCCCTTCATTACAAGATCAAGTACAATGGTTAAAACTAGTTTTTACTCAACCACTTCGTCAAAACGCGTTTTGCCTAGTTAAAACTAGTTTTAACTGACTTTCGCTTTTGGCCAGCAGTAAATTCTAGTTGTAACTAAGGCTATCAGTATCAACTAGTTTCAACTAGTTTCAAATATTAAAATTAAGAGCAAGGAGAAGCTATTACGAAACGACGGCCTCAAATACAGCTAGACAAAACGCTCATGAAAACCTGACGAAACAGGCCAAAAGAATAAAGATGGCTTCAGAATCAATACACGCCACTGTAGAAATCAGTGACAATGTAATTATAGCGATTCCTGTTATCGACAGAGCAATAGCAGATCTCCCCAATATTATTGGAGTTGTTCTTCAGAAAGATGAACAGGGCTTGCACAAGATTGGAACGAAATATGGGATACTCGACAAATTGTATTGCAGGTATGTATTTCTGAACTGATATCAATAATTAATTAATTGATTTAATGCTCTGAAAATGTTGCTAACTATTCAAGTAATTAATTAATATTTTAAGTTTTAATACTTATATTGTAATATATTTTATAATATTTATTAAGTACCTAATCGCCTTTCAAACAAACTAATTAAAAGTTCTCTTCCAGATCCGAATTCTACGTGTACAGAGAGAAATTCTTGCTGCTGGAAGACGTGCCAGAGACAAAGGTATCATTAAGAACTGCTGCCAATATGGCAGCCTCAGGATCAGGGCAAGGATTTGTTCGTTGTGTGTGGCCGGCCGGAGTGGCCGAGCGGTTCTAGGCGCTTCAGTCTGGAACCGCGCGATGCTACGGTCGCAGGTTTGAATCCTGCCTTGGGCATGGATGTGTGTGATGTCCTTAGGTTAGTTAGGTTTAAGTAGTTCTAAGTTCTAGGGGACTGATGACCTCAGATGTTAAGTCCCGTAGTGCTCAGAACCATTTGAACCATTTTGTTCGCTGTGTGTGTAAGAAGGCATGTATTTCAGAAAGGTGCTTTTGTAGGAAAAAAGGAAACCTTTGTAACTCAAAAAGTCCCGACAGTTTTCCTTGCAATAACAAATAATCCAAATTTAATTGTTAAATTTTTTTGGTACGTTTCTCTTTTATTAAGACTTTAACAACTTTTGTCAAATGTATGAGTAATGAATATACTTTTACTGTAAGATTATTTTGTTTCAACTTTCGTAACTAATACTGTTAATATGGTTCTGTAATGTTCCTGAAATGTTTCTTTAGAGTATGGTTATTTTTGTATTGCTGTAGTTAATATTAATGATTTAGATGTATGATCAATATTCTCAATAAATATTGCACTGCACAATACAAAAATGCGGTTTTTTATTTCAGTCAACATATATTTGCTCTCAATTTTAGTATTTGCTCCTAAATAAATTTAGTGAAAACTAGTTCTGCATGGTTTAGTTAGAACGCGTTCTTAGTAGTTCAAACTAGTTGATACTGATAGCCTTAGTTACAACTAGAATTTACTGCTGTTCAAAAGCGAAAGTCAGTTAAAACCAGTTTTAACTAGGCAAAATGCGTTTTGACGAAGTGGCTCATTATAGACTAGTTTTAACTAGTAAGAACGCGTTCTAACTAAAAACGGGTTTTGACTGTAACATATACATCTATGAAGCGTTCCTAATGATTCGAAAAAATCAAGGGTAATTCTCATTTTTGAGAAGGGACGTCGAACAGACGCACAGAACTATAGGACACTATCTGTTACGTCGGTCTATTGTAGAATTTTCTCGCATGATATGACATTTCTGGAAACCGGAAATCTCCTCTGTAGGAATCAACATGAGTTCCGAAAAAAAAAAAAACTATTGTGTGAAACCCATTTCGCTCGGTTGGTCCGCGCGTGACCCAGAAAGCAGTAGATACAAGCGCCCAGGTTGATGCGTATTCCTTGACTTCATGAAGGCGATCGATACAGTACTGCTGCCTAATGAACAAGATACAAACGTACGGAATGTCAGACCAGCTCTGAGAGTTGATTGAACAGTTCTAGCAAATGGAACAAAGCATCTCATTATTAGCGGAGAGAAACATTCAGACGTGAAATTAAGTTCCGGCTTCAACGAAGGGCCTGTTGTACGACTTTCACTTTTTACATTAACTGTAAATGAAATAGTGGACACCGTCGGAACTTCCATGAGGCTATTCGCTGATGAATTGTTGCTGATGATGCCGTGCTGTATGGTAACGTGTCAGATTTGAGTGACTGTTGGAAGATACAAGACGACTTAGACGATATTTCCGGTTGGTGTGATGAATGGCAGCTAGCCTAAATGTGGAAAAATGTAAGTTAATGCGGATGATTAAGAAGATCAAACCTTTGATGTTCGGACGCAGTATTACTAGTGTCCTGCTTGACATACTCAAGTCTTTTAAATATCTAGGCGTAGCGTTACAAAGCGATATGACGTGGGACGAACATGTCAGAACTGTGGTAGGGAAGGCAGGGTAGACTTCGGTTCATTGGGAGAATTTTAAGGAAGAGTGGTTCACCTGTACAGTAGACCGCATATAGGACACTGGTGTAACCTATTCTTGAGTACTGCTCGAGTGTTTGGGAAACGGGGGGATCTGACTGAAGGAAGACATCGAAGTAATTCAGAGGGGGGCTATTAGATTTGTTACCGGTAGGTTCGAACAACATATAAGTGTTACGGAGATGCTTCGGGAACTCAAATTGGAATCCCTGGAAGGAAGTCGACGTCGCTTCCCAGGAACAGTACTTAGATAATATAGAGAAACGGCATTTGAAGCTGATTGCTGAACGATTCTACTGCGACCAACATACATTGCGCGTAATGACCAAGACGATAAGATACGAGAAACTGGGGCTCATACTGAAGCGTACAGACAGACGCTTTTCTCTCCCACTTATTTGCGAGTGAAACAGGAGGGGAAATGACAAGTAGTGGTACAGGGTACCCTCCGCCAGGCTCCGTACGGTGGCATTCGGAGTATCTATGTAGATATACACTCCTGGAATGGAAAAAAGAACACATTGACACCGATGTGTCAGACCCACCATACTTGCTCCGGACACTGCGAGAGGGCTGTACAAGCAATGATCACACGCACGGCACAGCGGACACACCAGGAACCGCGGTGTTGGCCGTCGAATGGCGCTAGCTGCGCAGCATTTGTGCACCGCCGCCGTCAGTGTCAGCCAGTTTGCCGTGGCATACGGAGCTCCATCGCAGTCTTTAACACTGGTAGCATGCCGCGACAGCGTGGACGTGAACCGTATGTGCAGCTGACGGACTTTGAGCGAGGGCGTATAGTGTGCATGCGAGAGGCAGGGTGGACGTACCGCCGAATTGCTCAACACGTGGGGCGTGAGGTCTCCACAGTACATCGATGTTGTCGCCAGTGGTCGGCGGAAGGTGCACGTGCCCGTCGACCTGGGACCGGACCGCAGCGACGCACGGATGCACGCCAAGACCGTAGGATCCTACGCAGTGCCATAGGGGACCGCACCGCCACTTCCCAGCAAATTAGGGACACTGTTGCTCCTGGGGTATCGGCGAGGACCATTCGCAACCGTCTCCAAGAAGCTGGGCTATGGTCCCGCACACCGTTAGGCCGTCTTCCGCTCACGCCCCAACATCGTGCAGCCCGCCTCCAGTGGTGTCGCGACAGGCGTGAATGGCTGGCTCTGAGCACTATGGGACTCAACTGCTGTGATCATAAGTCCCCTAGAACTTAGAACTACTTAAACCTAACTAACCTAAGGACAGCACACAACACCCAGCCATCACGAGGCAGAGAAAATCCCTGACCCCGCCGGGAATCGAACCCGGGAACCCGGGCGTGGGAAGCGAGAACGCTACCGCACGACCACGAGATGCGGGCAAGGCGTGAATGGAGGGACGAATGGAGACGTGTCGTCTTCAGCGATGAGAGTCGCTTCTGCCTTGGTGCCAATGATGGTCGTATGCGTGTTTGGCGCCGTGCAGGTGAGCGCCACAATCAGGACTGCATACGACCGAGGCACACAGGGCCAACACCCGGCATCATGGTGTGGGGAGCGATCTCCTACACTGGTCGTACACCACTGGTGATCGTCGAGGGGACACTGAATAGTGCACGGTACATCCAAACCGTCATCGAACCCATCGTTCTACCATTCCTAGACCGGCAAGGGAACTTGCTGTTCCAACAGGACAATGCACGTCCGCATGTATCCCGTGCCACCCAACGTGCTCTAGAAGGTGTAAGTCAACTACCTTGGCCAGCAAGATCTCCGGATCTGTCCCCCATTGAGCATGTTTGGGACTGGATGAAGCGTCGTCTCACGCGGTCTGCACGTCCAGCACGAACGCTGGTCCAACTGAGGCGCCAGGTGGAAATGGCATGGCAAGCCGTTCCACAGGACTACATCCAGTATCTCTACGATCGTCTCCATGGGAGAATAGCAGCCTGCATTGCTGCGAAAGGTGGATACACACTGTACTAGTGCCGACATTGTGCATGCTCTGTTGCCTGTGTCTATGTGCCTGTGGTTCTATCAGTGTGATCATGTGATGTATCTGACCCCAGGAATGTGTCAATAAAGTTTCCCCTTCCTGGGACAATGAATTCACGGTGTTCTTATTTCAATTTCCAGGATTGTAGCTGACGTTGTAGCGAAAAAAGAACCCACATCGCTAGGAAATTATAGCTAAATGCAGGAAAACCTGCAGAATATCGATGTTTTACCCTCAAAATACTCAAATGTAACGTGTTGCGCATGAACAGACAGAAAAACTCGTTATTTTTACTATCATACGATTGAGGAACAATCACTGGTAGAAATAACATTCACAAAATATTTAGGACTATGTGTATGGACTCATTTAAAGTGAAACGATCACATAAATGAAACTATGACATAAACCTACTGCACGTAAAGCAGACGGCGACAGATTCAGTGAAACAATCGTTAGGAATGGTAGTCCACCCCGAAGTGAGATAGCTTACAAAACTCTCATTCGATCAATACTTGTATACTGCCAGTCAATCTGAGATCCATGACAAATACGATTGATAGAAGAAATGAAGAAGATCCAAAGAAGAGCAGTGCGTTCCATGACATGTTAATTTAGCAACCGTGAAAGCGTCACGGAGATTGTCAACTCAAGTGGCAGAGGCTGCTGGAGAGGCGAGAGTGCACATTTCTAGAAGAGTCAACCAGTATATTACTACCTTCTGCGTACACTCCGAGAAATCGCCACGAAGATAAAATTTAAGTGGTTAGAGCCCACATCCAGGCTTACCGACGATCATTCTTCCCGCCAACATTCGCGACTGGAACTGGGAAAGGGGAAAGTGACAGCGATATACAACTTACTGTCTGCCACACGCCGTAATATAGCTCGTGGAGTATCGATGTAGGTAGAGATGTAGATGTATAGAACAACACAAGACATTTGTTGCCAGCCTACGTATAATTGTTGCATGTGGCAGGAACGAAACAAAATAATAGCCATATTATTCAACGCTCAGATAATACAAGTTCAATGCTGATGTCATAAGAGATTTGTATCTTTCAAGAAATGAAGTTGAACTTATGGAGGTGTCTTATTCCAATTGTTAAAGCTTCAGTTTATCGGAACAAGGAGAAAAAATTCAGACCTGTTTTTATAATGGAAGCTAATCAAGTGGTATGCTTCACTTTAAAAAGCTATTGTGACCAATTGTAGTTAGTTCATTGATTCTTCGCACAGTTTGAAAGCTGTATATGTTGGAAGGGTGTTATAAAGATATAAAATGCTCACTTGAAGTCAATAAATTCAGTGAAAATCAATGGAAGATAAGTGATGACCTTAAAGTTGTTGCACTTTTGCTAGGTATGTAGTTAGTTAATACTAAATACTGTTGTTTGATTTCTGAATTTGACAGTCGGGTGCATGCATCTCTCAATACCAAAATGGTTCAAATGGCTTTGAGAACTATGGGACTTAACATCTGAAGTGATCAGTCCCCTAAAACTGAGAACTACTTAAACCAACTAACCTAAGGACAGCACACACAGGAGTCGAACCTGCGACCGTAGCGGTCGCGTGGTTGCAGACTGAAGCGCCTAGAACCGCTCGGCCACAGCGGCTGGCTCAATACCAAAAGTGACTGGCCTAGAAGTAGGTTAGCACGAAAAGCAAACTTAGACATCACTGAACTTTTTGCAAATAAAATGTACCACAAAGGAGAAGCCTATAAGTACTTGGAAAAATTCTCACGACTGAATGAATCAATGGTTCAAGACGGTATCTTCGTTAGGACACAGATCCGAGTGCTTTTCAGAAACATGAAATTCGATTAAAACTTATATGGTGATGTGAAAGCTGCCTACGAAAGTTGCAGTTTCTTAGGAAATAAGGGAGCACAAAATTATAAGGAGCATGGTAGGGATACCATATCGCCGAACGGTCCAAGGCGCTGCAGTCATGGACTGTGCGGCTGGTCCCGGCGGAGGTTCGAGTCCTCTCTCGAGCATGGGTGTGTGTATTTGTCCTTAGGATAATTTAGGTTAAGTAGTGTGAAGCTTAGGGAATGATGATCTTAGCAGTTAAGTGCCATAGGATTTCACACACATTTGAACATTTTTTTGATACCATAGCATAGAAAAGTGTGGCTGTAACGTATCTCTCAAAACACATTTTCTTCCTGACCCTAGGACGCCTTCGCAGAAAACTGCGAAGTAGATTCTGAATAACATGGCGAAGACTCCATAAGGATATTACAGTCAAGGAGAAGAGGTATATAGGGAAATTGGTTGACTCCTGGAATTTGGTAGAATACTAATGGACAACTGCTAGGGTAAGTTATAAGCGACATGGCACGTGGAAACGCGCAGCTTGACTATGTATCAAAATTCTTCTAAATGTTACGTCTAGAATGTTTATAATGGCAAAAGGGTTTATAGTACTGAATATTACGTTCTCCAGCGGCACCGTGTTTACTGTCCTCTTCATTATCCATTATAAATTTATGAAATGTTGTGTCTGTTTAATAATTTCTATATTCAATTGTGAAAATATGGTAAATTCTTAAATTTATTTTTTAGTTTTTGTGACTCGGTGTTCACTGAATTTTGTCAGTGAATAACGTTTCATGTTATTCGAGTGATTTTTCGCCTCAGGGACTCAGAATTATTAAAAAAATTCTTATACTAAGCTATTTAGGGTGTTTTGCTAAATAACACATATATATTTGACTTTGTAAAACTAATAACTGAGCTGATAATCAACTGCTAGGCGGAAAATTAAAGAAGATTAACCCCCAAAAATGTTATCGTAGTCTTTGAAAATGAGGATGTAGCTTCAAAACCTGCAGGGCTGAAGCATAAAAATAGAATATTGCGAATGAAGACGTTATATTACTAACAAAAGTATTCCCTAACTTATAAGCTGCAGTCACCAACATCACCTGACGGGAACTGGCCAGCGACGTTAGCTAAAAAACTTCTCACCTGAAGATGGTGGTGAGATGGAGCGCTGAAGTATTATTTCAAGAATTTAGATTATTGTATGATGCGGCTGCAGATCAGGTGCCGGGAAAGCCTACGTAGTCACTCCTGCTGCCTTCGGAATTTGAAATAGCGTATTCTAGTTAACATTTTGCAAAGCTTTCTCCAAATCTACAAGAGCTATAAAAGTTGGTTTGCCTGTCCTTAACCTACGTACTAAAAGAAGTTGTGGGGACAGTACTCCTTCGCGTGTTCCTACATTTCTGCGCAATCTAAACTGATCTTCCCCGAGATCGACTTCTACCAGTTGCTCCATTATTCTGTAAATAATTCGTATCAGTATTCTACAAACGTGTATTATTTCGCAAATGGTTCGGTGATACTCACACCTGACTGACCATCACTTATTTGGAATTAGAATTATTACATTCTTCTTGTGGTATGACGGTGCTTCACCTGTCTCATTACCTTGCACACCAGGTGGGATAATTTGGTCATAGCTGAAGCCGCCAAGAATCCCGATAAGTACTTCATTATTTTTGTAAAATCCTTAAAAGACACCCTCGTAATACCGACAAAATAAGCATCTAAACATCTATTTGGTGCACGTCTTAAAGATCGGAGACTTTTGTCAGCGAGTTTATCTAATGGTAAACCATCTAATTACAAATCTCTCCACGTGAATTATGCCACAATTAGAGTGTTAAATGGAGTGAAGAGTCTAATGAGTACAAAATATGGATTGATTGAAAGGAACCTAACTCAAAAAGAACGTAAAGAAATATAGCGGAAATGAAATTACCGATAAACATAAAATCAAATTTGAGGACTACGCAATAGACGAAACGAAGGAATTCTGCTTCCTCGCAAGCAATAGAACATATGACGAACGATGCAAGGAGGCTATAAGAGGCAGACCAGCCAAGTAATGAGGACATTTCTCCATATAAGAAATCTGTTAGTTTGGAGTACAGCGTTCTGTGGATGCAAATTGTGAGTTGCGGGGAAAAGCAGAAGAGAAGAGAATGCAAGCTTCTTATATGTCGTATTACAGAAGGGTGCTGAAAATTAAGCGGACTGTAATCAAAGAGAATGCAGAATCAGCGAGGACGGGAACCGTGGAAGATATTGTCAACAGAAGAGAGAATATGATGGGGTATACGTTATGACATCAGGAAATGACTTTCGTGGTTCTAGACAGAACTATAGATGGCAAAATCTGTAGAGCAAGACAGAGTTTGGAACATATCCTAAACATAATTGAGAATTTTTGACAACATGGTTGTGGAGAGAAGCAGAGATTAGTATGATTAATCAATAATTCAAGAACAGTCTTAATCGCATTTGTTACTGTTATAATACCGCCAACCGGTTTCAACTCGACGTAGGGGTCATCTTCTGGGCGTTTACACCATTGGTCGACTGATAGTGGTGTCACTCCTGTCTACATAATGGCACCAGCAGCAGTCGACCAATCGTGTAAACGCCCGGAAGATGACCCCACGTCGGGTTGAAACCGGTTGGCGGTATTATAACAATAATAAATGCGATTAAGACTGTTCTTGAATTATTGATAATTGAGAATGTCGGGTATAAGAGTTACTAAGGGATTCTAGAGGTTGGCACTGCAGAGGACTTTGTGGCGGGCCGATTAGACCAATCAGAAGACTGATGACAGAAAGGGGTGTAGTGTTGTTGAACAGAGATGTAAAAATCAAACTTTGTATCGGAATTTTTAAGATACGCAGTGCTTGGCTATCATCCGACGTCCTTGAGTTGATGTATTGAGGAATGGTTCAGGACAGAGTCACCACTTAATGACTAAATAGGTGCGCATCGTGATGATTGGGTGTTGTGTGGTGTCCTTAGGTTAGTTAGGTTTAAGTAGTTCTAAGTTCTAGGGGACTGATTTTAAGTCCCATAGTGCTCAGCGCCATTTGAACCATTTGGGTACGCTTCATCACCAACAACATTCGTCTGGAACATTTTTCCCTGTCATTAAAGGTTTCCTCGCAGTCCTAACGACTTTTTTGCTGTTATCACCCCCATGAACTTAATTTTGATCATAGTAATTACCAAAATAGCGACTAAATTCATTTGCTACCTGTATAATTACCGAGTGTTGAGAAAGATTTATAAGCACATATACTGAAAGGAAACGTAGATGTGGGGACAGCCCGTTTTCCATGTTGTTGTTGTGGTCTTCAGTCCTGAGACTCGTTTGATGCAGCTCTCCATGATACTCTATCCTGTGCAAGCTTCTTCATCTCCCAGTACCTACTGCAACCTACATCCTTCTGAATCTGCTTCGTGTATTCGTCTCTTGGCCTCCCTCTACAATTTTTACCCTCCACACTGCCCTCCAATACTAAACTGGTGAACCCTTGATGCCTCAGAACATGTCCTACCAACCGATCCCTTCTTCTAGTCAAGTTGTGCCACAAACTTCTATTCTCCCCAATCCTATTCAACACTTCCTGATTAGTTATGTGATCTACCCATCTAATCTTCAGCATTCTTCTGTAGCACCACATTTCGAAAGATTCTATTCTCTTCTTGAAAAAAAAATTTACCGTCCATGTTTCACTTCCATACATGGCTACACTCCATACAAATACTTTCAGAAACGACTTCCTGACACTTAAATCTATAATCGATGTTAACAAATTTCTCTTCCTCAGAAATGCTTTCCTTGCCATTGCCAGTCTACATTTATACCCTCTCTACTTCGACCATCATCAGTTATTTTGCTCCCCAAATAGCAAAACTCCTTTACTACTTTAAGTGTCTCATTTGCTAATCTAATTCCCTCAGCATCACCCGACTTCTTCAACTTTTATAGTCCTGTCTTCCTCAGTTGCGTGTAATATTAAGGAATATTAATAATTTTTACTTATGGACCGTCTGACAGCAACTGAATAAAACACAATTTTAGTGTCATACGCGTTTCGCCTTTATTTTCTGCAAGGCATCATCAGTGGCAGGTTGCGTGGACAATGTCCTACATATTACGCTCCTGTTGCATTTTTAGTGTTGTTCTTCTTCTTATGAACGCCAATTTGCGGTTTTTTTCGCCATTCCACAACACTATGCACAGAACGCATTTTTAAAGCAATATTTTAAAAAAAAGCTTTCTGTGCATAGTGTTGTGGAATGGCGAAAAAAACCGCAAATTGGCGTTCATAAGAAGAAGAACAACACTAAAAATGCAACAGGAGCGTAATATGTTGGAAATTGTCCACGCAACCTGCCACTGATGATGCCTTGCAGAAAATAAAGGCGAAACGCGTATGGCACTAAAATTGTGTTTTATTCAGTTGCTGTCAGACGGTCCATAAGTAAAAATTATTAGTATACCGTAATATCACCCGACTTAATTTGGCTACATTCCACTATCCTCATTTTGCTTTTGTTGATGTTCATCTTATATCCTCCTTTCAAGACACTATCCATTCCGTTCAACTGCTCTTGAAGGTCCTTTGCTGTCTCTGACAGAATTACAATGTCATCGGCGAACCTCAAAGTTTTTATTTCTTCTCCATGGATTTTAATACCTACTCCGAATTTTTCTTTTCTTTCCCTCACTGCTTGCTCAATATACAGATTGAATAACATCGGGGAGAGGCTGCAACCCTGTCTCACTCCCTTCCCAACCACTGCTTCCCTTTCATGCCCCTTGACTCTTCTAACTGCCATCTGGTTTCTGTACAAATTGTAAATAGCTTTTCGCTCCCTGTGTTTTATCCCTACCACCTTTAGAATTTGAAAGACAGTATTCCAGTCAACATTGTCAAAGGTTTCTTTTAGTCTACAAATGCTAGAAACGTTGGTTTGCCTTTCCTTAATCTTGCTTCTAAGATAAGTCGTAGGGTCAGTATTGCCTCACGTGTTCCGATATTTCTATGGAATCCAAATTGATATTCCCCGAGGTTGGCTTCTACTAGTTTTTCCATTCGTCTGTAAAGAATTCGCGTTAGTATTTTGCAGCCGTGACTTATTAAACTGATAATTCGGTAATTTTCACATCTGTAAACGCCTGCGTTCTTTGGTATTGGAATTATTATATTCTTCTTGTAGTCCGAGGTTATTTCGCCTGTCTCCTACATCTTGCTCACCAGATGGTAGAGTTTTGTCAGGACTGGCTCTCCCAAGGCTGTTAGTAGTTCTAATGGAATATTGTCTACTCCCGGGGCCTTGTTTCGACTCAGGTCTTTCAGTGCACTGTCGAACTCTTCATTCAGTAACATATCTCCCATTTCATCTTCATCTACATCCTCTTCCGTTTCCAAAATATCCTCCTCAAGTTCATCGCCCTTGTATAGACCCTCTATATACTCCTTCCACCTTTCTGCTTTCCCTTCTTTGCTTAGAACTGTTTCCATCTGAGCTCTTGATATTCATACAAGTGGTTCTCTTTTCTCCAAAGGTGTCTTTAATTTTCCTGTAGGCAGTATCTATCTGACCCCTAGTGAGATAAGCTTCTACTTCCTTACAGTTGTCCTCTAGCCATCACTGCTTAGCCATTTTGCACTTCCTGTCGATCTCATTTTTGAGACGTTTGTATTCCTTTTTGCCTGCTTTATTTACTGCATTTTTATATTTTTTCCTTTCATCAATTAAATTCAATATTTCTTCTGTTACGCAAGGATTTGTACTAGCCCTCGTCTTTTTTCCTACTTGAGCCTCTGCTGCCTTCAATACTTCGTCCCTCAAAGCTACCCATTCTTCTTCTACTGCATTTCTTTCCCCCATTCTTGTCAATTGTTCCCTTATGCTCTCCCTGAAAATCCATTTTCCATCTCAGCACGTTTATTTTCTCGATTTAATTTAGATTTAGATAATCGAAATCTGCTACGCGCTCTCTTTGGAGGGTTGCTGCCTTTGCACCGCCAACATATCGTGCACGCGTGACATCAACCGTCCGGCTGGTCCCACGAGACACCTGCCACTGGAAGCGTTTCAGCTGCTCTCCCAGTTTTTTGTTCGGTACACATTTAGTGAATTGTGGATCCATCAGGGCTGCCAGCCGCCTGTCGGTTTTATTGGCACAATGGGAGGGACAAGTACGGCTATAAATGCAGTGGGCAGTTCTGCGTAACCCTCCCCTCCCTGCCGTACCTCCTATTTCCTCTTTTCGCCCCTCCCCAGCTGCCGTCTCTCCAAACACGCCATGATAAATTGGAGCGCTGTTTTCACGGCCACGCGCGCTTGTATTATCGATCAGCGATCACTCTTTGAGGATCAAGTGGGTACTGACGAACGGTCGCTCGCACTTCGAGTAGTGGCGTATACCCTACGTCAAAAATGTATCTTTAAGACAGACATGTCGTGGAATGAGTGTGAAACGAATCGGTGGCACTGTTTCTATGATGCACGATTTCACGTTTATCATCCAGAATTATTGTCTCGCTCTATACGGGGTGTTTCACTAAGAACGTGTAGAATTTTAATAGGACGTAGAGGATCCTCCACTGAACAATTTGAGGCAGAGAATCTGGGATCGGAGAAGCCAGCTTGAGGAGATAATAGGAATAAAATCACATCACTGGGTACTTTTTTATTTACTTTAGTTAACTGCAAATACCATCGCTGACACTATGAATGAGCCCACGCGAATAGTAAACGGTTGTGAAAATACACTTGACCTCTTAGCAACAAATAATCCTGAGTTAATAACCAGCAACAAAACTGATATAAGGATTAGTGAACACAGGGTTGTTATAGCGAGACTGAATATTGTAATCCCCAAATCCTCGAAAAATAAGCGAAAAATATACCTATTCAAAAAAGCAGATAAAAATTCGCTTTACGTCTTCCTGAGAGACAATCTCCACTTATTCCAAATAAATAATATAAGTGTAGAGCAGATGTGGCTTGAATTCAAAGAAATAGTATCGGCAGCAATTGAGAGGTTTATACCAAATAAATTAACAAACGACGGAGCTGATCCTCCTTGGTACACAAAACGGGTTAGAACGCTGTTGCAGAAACAACGTAACAAACATGCCAAATTTAAACAGACGCGAAATCCCCAAGATTGGCGTTCTTTTACAGAAGCTCGAAATTTAGCGCGGACTTCAATGCGAGACGCCTATAACAATTTCCACAAGAAACTTTGTCTCGAAACCTGGCAGAAAATCCAAAGAGATTCTGGCCGTATGTGAAGTATGTTAGCGGCAAGAAAGAATCAATGCCTTCTCTGCGCGATAGCAATGGAGATACTATCGAAGACTGTACTGCCAAAGCAAAGTTACCAAACACAGCCTTCCGAAATGCCTTCACAAAAGAAGGCGAAGAAAATATTCCAGAAATCGAATGGGAAACAGCTGCCAACATGAGTAACGTAGAAGTAAATATGCTCGGAGTAGTGAAGCAACTCAAATCACTTAATGAAAGCAAGCCTTCTGGTCCAGACTGTATACCAATTAGGTTCCTTTCGGAGTATGCCGATCCATTAGCTCCATACCTGAAAATCATATACAACCGTTCGCTCGACGAATGATCCGTACCCAAAGACTGGGAAGTTACACAGGTCACACGAATATTCAAGAAAGGTAGTAGGAGTAATCCACTAAATTACAGACCCATATCGTTAACGTCGATATGCAGCAGGTTTTTAGAACATGTATTGTGTTCGAACATTATGAATTACCTCGAAGGAAACGGTCTATTGACACACAGTCAACTTGGGTTTAGAAAACATTGTTCCTGTGAAACACAACTAGCTCTTTATTCACATGAAGTGCTCGGTGCTATTGACAGGGGATTTAAGATTGATTCCGTATTCCTGGATTTCCGGAAGGCTTTTGACACAGTACCACACAAACGGCTCGTAGTAAAATTGCGTGCTTATGGAATATCGTCTCAGTTATGTGACTGGATTTGTGATTTCCTGTCAGAGAGGTTACAGTTCGTAGTAACTGACGGAAAGTCATCGAGTAAAACAGGCGTTCCTCAAGGTAGTGTTATAGGCCTTTGCTGTTGCTTATCTCTATAAACGATTTGGGAGACAATCTGAGCAGCCGTCTTCGGTTGTTTGCCGATGACGCTGTCGTTTATTAACTAATAAAGTCATCAGAAGATTAAAAAAACTGCAAAACGATTTAGTATCCGAATGGTGCGAAAAGTGGCAGTTGACCCTAAATGACAAAAAGTGAGAGGTCATCCACATGAGTACTAAAAGGAAATCGTTAAATTTCGGTTAAAAGATAAATCAGTGTAATGTAAAAGCCGTAAATTCAACTAAATACCTAGGTATTACAATTATGAACAACTTAAATTGGGAAGAACACATAGAAAATTTTGTGGGGTAGGCTAACCAAAGGCTACGTTTTATTGGCAGGATACTTAGAAAATGTAACAGACCTACTAAGGAGACTGCCTACACTACGCTTGTCGGTCATCTTTTAGAATACTGCTGCGCGGTGTGGGGTCCTTTCTAGGTAGGACTGACGGAGTACATCGAAAAAGTTTGAAGAAAGGCAGCACGTTTTGTATTATGGCGAAATATGGGAGAGAGTGTCACAGAAATGATACAGGATTTGGGCTGGAAATCATTAAAAGAAAGGCATTTTTCGTTGCGGCGGAATCTTCTCACGAAATTCAAATCACCTATTTTCTCCTCAGAATGCGAAAATATTTTGTTGACACCGACCTACATAGGGCGGAACGATCATCACGATAAAATAAGGGAAATCAGAGCTCATATGGAAAGATAAAGGTGTTCATTCTTTCCGCGCGCTATACGAGATTGGAATAATAGAGAACTGTGAAGGTGGTTCGATGAACCCTCTGCCAGGCACTTAAATGTGATTTGCAGATTATCCATGTAGATGTAGATTTAGAATGTACTGTAGGTTCCTGCCCATTCGTCTCGTATATGGTGCCTGAAGGATGCAGCGTTCTCGGTAGGCTATACAACAATTCAAGCAATTAATAGTTTTTTTACAATAAAGAAGATTTGCAATACTTAACTTGGTATTCACAACGAGTAGTCGCAAGCAATGGGCGACATGCAAATAATCAAAGTCCTTTGCTGTATAGAAGGTCCATATAAGTAATTGATACGTGTCACACGTCACTGCTGTGGTACTGCTCTGCTAGTGCTGTGCGAATTCTGTGCGGCCGTGGCTCTTTTTTTTTTTTTTTTCTTTATTGATTTTCAATTCCCCCCGAAGGGGGCGGGCCGGCAGCAGCTTACTACGCTGCTCTACAGCCTACAGACTTTTTGTAAGTAAAGGAAGAAGAAAGAAACAAGGAAAAAACAGGCGATAAAATGGCGATTTAAAGTGAAAAATGGCGTAAAATTGCGGAAAGTTAGAACAGAAAGCAAAGGGGGTGGCAATGTAGATAAAAGACACAGGAATCAGACAAGTAACACAGTAGACACACAATTAAAAAACATGGCGACAGTCTGGTTTCTGTTCGCAGTAATAAAAAGCACACCCAGCGACAGTATGATGGCTGTTCGCTACACTTCCCAAAAGACACAACACGGAGCACGCACTGGAAAAACACACTGTAAAACACTGCACAAAAAAGGCGGCACAAAGATGGCACTCCCGACCCAAGCCAAATGGGGGGGGGGGGGGAACCTGGAGTTGGAGGAAAAACAAGGAGGGAGGAGAGGAAAAAACGAAAAGGGGGGGAAACCAAGGAGGGAGAGGACTAATAAAGGGGGAGAAGGGCAGACGCGAGAGGGAATGAGAGGAGGCAGAGGAGGGAAATGTAAAAGGACGCTGGGGAGAGAAGGGGGCAAAGAGAGGGGAGGTGGGGAAGAAAGAGGATGGAAGGGGGGGGGGAAGGGGGGGTGGCTCGTAGGAGCGGCGCTTATATTCTCTTCTCGTAGAGGGCGCTCCTGTCGTGGTGCGGTCCCACTCGGCGGGCTATTGGCTGACCACTTCTCACCGCCTTCTCTGCTCTTGCTTCTTTCGTCCTCGCTCCGGCCCTTGTGGTTACGCCTGAACATGTACCATTTGTACTGTATCTTACAAAATATGCTGAAACTGACGGCCATCAGCCTCAATGCACGCGTGACATAGGCGAACAAGATCCTGACACACGCTGACATATATCCTTGGTGTGTTTCGAATCGCATCACAGGTAGGTACAATTCTGGCAACTAATTCCATCGCCATATCCACTCGAGTCTCACACACAAGTGACTTTAGATATCCCCATAGGAAATTATGAAGGGGCTTCAAGTCAGGTGATCTCGCAGGCCATGGAATAGGACATCCTCTTCCAATCCAGCGACCAGGAAATACTGCACTGATGCTGCTCCATCGTAATTTACTGTGCGTTTCTGAATATCAGTGAGTAACGAAAGGGTCTGTCGTTGATTCATAGCACTTTCTGTCATGGGACAATGTAAATACATACAACAGAACCACCTCGTGGAAGTAAAGTAATCAAAGCCTGCTTCTTGACTTCCTGGTAATCAGGCTCGTCCTCTTTGTTTACTTGCAGGAAATAAAGAATGTACATGTAAATAAACAGCACAATATGTGTGAACTTGTACGCATGTTAGTTGTAAATAAGGTGAAAAACAGTAATACTAGACAAAGAGGTAGACAAGTTTACTTCCGTATCTCCTACAGCTGGTTTCTCCGACCCCAAGTTCCCTATCTCAAATTGTTCAGTGGAGCATTCTCTGTGACCTATTTCGTTTTTGCATCCTCTGCCGGGAACACCCTGTATAAACTGAAGTCGCCTCCTTGCTTCCATCTGTTTGTTTAGGTTAACCTTAAGAAGTACTATAGGGATTTCGATCCGGTTTTCACTAATAGCTGCACTGCACCACGGGGAAGCTTTCTGTGCAAAATTTAACAGCATTTCATAAAATTTGTCTGAATTACAATGAATTAAAACTAAGTTGTCGAAAAGAGCCACAGCCTCCTACCGAACAGTGACCATAACTGAAAGAGCAGCAGGGCCTTGAGTTAGCGAAAAGCGTGACACAAGTTGCTTCTGGTTTGATAGCGAGTTTGGCTAGGAATAGAATCCCGGCCGGGGTAATTTTTTTCACTCTGCCTGTTATTCAATGAAGTGAAGACTCACCAGAAACTAAACGTGGCTTGGATACCACGTTACACAGTAGCTCCACTTTTTCCGCTATGATAACTGGTTCGGGACGTGCAAGTCACCTAAGTGACATCCAGTAGTTTGCAATCATTTGAGAACAACTACCTAGCGAAGAAAAGGCGAGTAAAAACCTGTGCTTTCCAATTAATTATGCACAGAGAAAAACGCATCATGGGATGCAGCTCCACTTCGTTTACATAAAGTAAGTTCCGCAGCAACGCAGGAAAAGACTGTACTTAAGGTTTCTTGCTGTCCTCCAGTCAAACGTAGATGCGAACCCAGTTCTCTGTGTGGTGCGGCGAAACAAATCTTTCTAGGGACACTCAAATTATGCAGTCTCCACTGGCGAGAGAGAGAGATTCATATCTTTTAAAGATCATAAAAATACGGGCATTACCTCCTTAATTGTAATTCAGAAATTTCCTTAGAATGAATACAAAATACTTCAACATTCTTCTACAGATGTTTCAGGCACGTATTTTGAAATATCACTATTTCAGACTGCCAATTTCTGCTTCCCCTCACATTATCAGTCAAATTTGCGCCTTTAATTAACTGAAAATATTTCAAACAACGGCAGTGAGTTAGTCAACTTCGAAGAGAATTAATGAACATGACCTATAACAAAAAGGTAGTCGCCTAATCAGGGTGTGATGTGAGGCTCACAATTTGTAATAATTAAATGTCTGTTACCAATAGTTCCCCTGCAGTCATTTGAGAACAACTGCCCAGAGAAAAAAAAATCCATACGAACCCAATATATGAGGTGGTTTACTTCTTATGCTTCAAGTGAAACGTTTTCCAAAAAAGTACTTCAGAAATTTCAGCAACTCTACTTGGTTTACCATACAATACATTCTTTCAGCAGAGCAGCATAAGACTCAACTTCCAGGTTTCTGCTTTGCTGGAATTAAACATACAGGTAGACACGATTCTTTGCGTAGTAAGACGAAAAATTCTATCATGAAGAGTCCTCGACAAAGAATTGTAGCAATGAGTCCCGATGTTGTATCACAGTGAGTACTAAGCTTCACAAGAGGAGTACTCTAACACAAGCTAAACATGTACATCATGTGAGCTTTTTCTTATTTTTTCTTTTATTTGTGTCACTTCAACCAGCCTCTCACACACTGAATCACTCACGTACAAGCATAGATCCGTGCTTCGCGTATAATGCTTATGTTGATTACAAATTTATTATTTTGATCACGACTTGCTCCTGTAAGTGTCATGAGATGTCACTCCAAACCCAATTTCAATATGGAACACATAACATTCATGCCTCCAGACTACTTACCTGGCGTGCTCCGCTCACATCGCGTAAGTTATATGAAAGTGATGATATTCACTTACTTAACGCTCTTCTCTGAATTTTATTCGTGGTCCAAAAAAAATACACTACGCTAGTCAAGTCGTCTGGCCGTAGACACTTAATTGAAGAACTGCGAGGACAGACGGGCTAACCCTCAAATGCAAAATCTTAGAGATAAATATTGCCGTCTGCTACTGGGTACTGCAACTATCAAAATTGACATTGGTCTCAACCCTAAGTGATATTTAGGGTTAGCCCGTTTTTCCACGCATATCTTCAATCCTACCTGTGCGTTGCCGAGCAGGGTCGGTAGTATTTAAAAAAAAAAGAAATGAAGAGGTTGGTGTCAGTTGGGAAGAAACATTGCCTAGACCACAGCCCAGGTAATTGAGTATATGAACTTCTTCCAATATGTTATTCTCTGTTATGATTTTAGCACTAATATGTTCTGCTCCACAACAGGCCATAACTTTTGTTTTCCTAGTGGATATGATGAGAGTATATTGTTTTGCCGTTATATCTAGGGAGCACACAGGTTGTCTTCCGTAACCACGTATATGAACTGGTCCTCCGCAAAAAGAAGTGAGTAAAAAACGTATATCTCTGTTGGTACGAATCTTCCTTTTTTTTATTGACAGTGACATTTACATATATGTTAAATAGTGTAGGCCATAAAGGACACTCTTGTCTGATTCCATGTGTGATTTTTTTTTCGTTCCTGTACGAATGGTTGAGCCAACGCGTATCTTGATCTCTTTTCAGCATTCAGACCCTGAACTGGCCTCATTATATCCCAAGGAATGCAATAATCTCCTAAAATTTCCCGTAACTTATATCCCATCACTTGGTCGAAGGCCTTTCCTTAATCCACAGAAATTATATGTGCTGAGAGATTAAACTCTCTATGCTTCTCCGTTTCCTAGTTTATGTAGAGAAAACACACGATCATCACGGCTTAAAACCTCTTTGTGCTTCTACCAGAAATGTCTCTTCTAAAGATATAAATCTTTTGGAAAGTATCTTCACATTCGTCTCATAGGCACAGTTTACTATTCTTGTACCTCTACAGTTATTGCAGTCATCACGGTCTCCTTGTTTAAAAATAGGTAAGAATGTTGAGCTCTGTCAAGCTTCTGGAACATAACCATTCTTCCAGGATAGATTTATAAAATTTAGAAGCTTAATCTGAAGATTTTCATGCGAATATTTAATAAGCTCTGAATTTACTTTGTCTTCTGCTGGAAACTTTCTATTTCTCGCGGACCTTATTGTATCTTCCGGTTCTCCAAAAAGATTGGATCTACGTCACAAGTATCCGGTCACCTATTAGTGTACATTCATTAAAGGTTAATTTTAACTCGGAGTATTTCAAAACGCTCACTTTGTGTGCAGTGCCTCCCTTCATGCAATATGATGATTATGTACTATGCTAACTGAAGAACGGTACTTTACTTTATTCCTCTTTTAATTCACCAAATAATAATTCTAACTTCATGCTTATTGATATTTTACGAACTTTTCGTAACTGTAAATAACAACAGTCACAGTACCTTTTAACATTTGACTGCTTATGTGTTGGTTTTACGTTTATGACTACTTAGATGGTCCATGATGTATTATATCGTAGTGTTGTAACCTATATTTCTGTATATCTGACATTTTGTATGCCTCTTTTATGGAATGACTGTAAACAACTACGTTCACGGTTCTTTTAAACTTCAGTTTTCTTATGCTTCTTGTTTTGTGTCTTTGACTACCTAAATGGGTCAATGAGATAGTATGCCATAGTTCTTTTGATTTAACTTACATATTTCTTTTTTTCATTATTTGTACCCTACTTTACTTGTTATCTTTTTAATTACTTGGTTAATGCCATCTGGGGGAATCTGACACATATTGCGACAGTCGTCTTACTTGCACGCCAGTACTTTGTAACAACTAGTCTCTGCCGTAACTTTCAAATCGACTCCTGTGAAACGTGCAGGTCGTTACCTCCACACTGCTTCGATGGTAAATAACGGCGTCGGTCAAGAAGTGTTTTCACTGGCACTACGATCTAAGAGCAAAACGCAATTACTCGCATTTCTACATGTAGATCTGCATGCTAGTACATATTTGACATTCAGCCGCTGTCGCAGCTCTGAAATAGTGATCTGCTGGATGCTGGATGTCGCATATCGATATGACCACTATATTTCCATGGGAACCGTTAGCGTCACCTAACCGCCATCTTTGTGCCACACAATCTATGAGTTTGAGATAAATCTCCACAGACGGCTGTCAGTGTTCTCACAACCTGTTACGATTAGTTATATATATATATATATATATATATATATATATATATATATATATATATATATATATATATATATATTATCACATATTGACGAAATGCTGTTTATAGCAGTTACTTACGTAATTCAAGACACCTCTTTCTTCATTTGTTATTAGCTTTCGTGTGACAATTCTGTATAAACCCTATTGTAACAACTGTTTTACGTCCTGTATGCCTGATTGACTATCTCTGATGTAATTCGGTGAGAACGCCAGCTCCGTTCACCGCCACCGCCAAGCATCAAGGGTATAATGTTTTTCATTCATTCTTTTATTATTTATTATTTGTCATCTAAGATGTATTTTATATATTACTACATCCCTCTAATTCAATGAAATGTTTATGTTTCGTTGTAAGATCTGAGGATGCTCTAAAATACACCGAAACCTGTAATTTCATATATATACGAAGGTAATCCCAAAAGTAAGGTTTCCTGTTTTTTTTTTTATAAGTACAGAACTCTGTTTGTGTGGCAGTTGGTCACACTGTTATTAAGAGTGCTTCACGTGCTGTGTGTAAACATGCGCACGCCGCGCTGAGGCGCTCAGTCTTGGCTTGGCAGCCATTGATAATGGAGCTCCCGTTGGATGTTACCAGCAAGTGCGAATTGCGCGCAGTTATTCGGTTTTTGAACGCTAAGGACACTGCTCCAAATGTTTATTGACGAAGCCGTCCAGGTAAAAATAAGCTTCGCTAACGATATAGTGCACAGGATTGATGACGGCGATATGCGTGTGGGCAGCATTTGGTTTACTAACGAAGCTTATTTTTACCTGGACGGCTTCGTCAATAAACAGAACTGGCGCATATGGGGAACCGAAAAGCCCCATGTTGCAGTCCCATCGTCCCTGCATCCTCAAAAAGTACTGGTCTGGGCCGCCATTTCTTCCAAAGGAATTATTGGCCCATTTTTCAGATCCGAAACGATTACTGCATCACGCTATCTGGACATTCTTCGTGAATTTGTGGCGGTACAAACTGCCTTAGACGACACTGCGAACACCTCGTGGTTTATGCAAGATGGTGCCCGGCCACATCGCACGGCCGACGTCTTTAATTTCCTGAATGATTATTTCGATGATCGTGTGATTGCTTTGGGCTATCCGAAACATACAGGAAGTGGCGTGGATTGGCCTCCCTATTCGCCAGACATGAACCCCTGTGACTTCTTTCTGTGGGGACACTTGAAAGACCAGGTGTACCGCCAGAATCCAGAAACAATTGAACAGCTGAAGCAGTACATCTCATCTGCATGTGAAGCCATTCCGCCAGACACGTTATCAAAGGTTTCGGGTAATTTCATTCAGAGACTACGCCATATTATTGCTACGCATGGTGGATATGTGGAAAATATCGTACTATAGAGTTCCCCAGACCGCAGCGCAATCTGTTGTTGAAAATTGTAACTACTGTAATTTCGAAAGTTGGTCTGCCTGAAAATGTACTGTTGTCGCAAGCATATTGCAACAAACGGTGTATTTCTATCGCTGCTCGTTTAGTTTTTATTGCCGTTTCAAATATACCGGTCATTTTTGAAACACCCTATATATATATATATATATATATATATATATATATATATATATATGAGGATAATACCAAAAATAAGGTCTCCTATTTTTTTATAAGTACATAGACCTTTTTATTTCTACAATGGTTTACATCAGTTTACAGCTTGAACATTTAGCTATTTTTCGACATAACCACCATTTCTGTCGACGCATTTTTGTAGACGCTGTGGCAGTTTTTGTACGCCCATGTCACACCAGCTCGCCGCCAGCTGCACGACTTTGGGAAAGAAGGATGCCACCACTGGTGTGATTGTTGCTTGGCCTCAGGTGTAAAGTGGTATGACCAGGTTTCATCACCCGTGACAATTGAGTCCCGAAAGTTGTCCTGTTAGGCTGCAAGGCGGTGAAGAAATGCGCGGGAAGCATCAACTCGTTGTCGAATGTGGTCCTCAGTCAGCATGCGTGGCACCCATCTTCCGCACACCTGCCGATAATTCAATGTTTCTGTTAAAATTCTGTGAGCGGTGATCCGCCGATCTTCACGCATGCTTTGCTCAACCTTCAACACTGTCTCCTCAGAAATTGTTCGTCATGAAGTTCGGCCCGACTAGCTGCAAACTCTTTACACCACTTACGAACATTTTTGACATCCATGCACGACTCACCATACACTTCCGTCAATTGGCTATGGATTTCATTTGGAGCAGTGTCCTTAGCGTTCAAAAACCGAATAACTGCGCGCAATTCGCACTTGCTGGTAACGTCCAACAGGAGCTTCGTTCTCAATGGCTGCCAAGCCAAGACTGAGCGCCTCAGCGCGGCGTGCGCATGTTTACACACAGCACGTGAAGCACTCTTAATAACAGTGTGACCAACTGCCACACAAACAGAGTTCTGTACTTATTAAAAAAAAACAGGAAACCTTACTTTTGGGATTACCTTCGTATATATATGTGAAATTACAGGTTTCGGTGTATTTTAGAGCATCCTCAGATCTTACAACGAAACATAAACATTTCATTGAATTAGAGGGATGTAGTAATATATAAAATACATCTTAAATGACAAATAATAAATAATAAAAGAATGAATGAAAAACATTATACCCTTGATGCTTGGCGGTGGCGGTGAACGGAGCTGGCGTTCTCACCGAATTACATCAGAGATAGTCAATCAGGCATACAGGACGTAAAACAGTTGTTACAATAGGGTTTATACAGAATTGTCACACGAAAGCTAATAACAAATGAAGAAAGAGGTGTCTTGAATTACGTAAGTAACTGCTATAAACAGCATTTCGTCAATATGTGATAATACATATATATATATATATATATATATATATATATATATATATATATATATATATATATATATATATATAACTAATCGTAACAGGTTGTGAGAACACTGACAGCCGTCTGTGGAGATTTATCTCAAACTCATAGATTGTGTGGCACAAAGATGGCGGTTAGGTGACGCTAACGGTTCCCATGGAAATATAGTGGTCATATCGATATGCGACATCCAGCATCCAGCAGATCACTATTTCAGAGCTGCGACAGCGGCTGAATGTCAAATATGTACTAGCATGCAGATCTACATGTAGAAATGCGAGTAATTGCGTTTTGCTCTTAGATCGTAGTGCCAGTGAAAACACTTCTTGACCGACGCCGTTATTTACCATCGAAGCAGTGTGGAGGTAACGACCTGCACGTTTCATAGGAGCCGATTTGAAAGTTACGGCAGAGACTAGTTGTTACAAAGTACTGGCGTGCAAGTAAGACGACTGTCGCAATATGTGTCAGATTCCCCCAGATGGCATTAACCAAGTAATTAAAAAGATAACAAGTAAAGTAGGGTACAAATAATGAAAAAAAGAAATATGTAAGTTAAATCAAAAGAACTATGGCACACTATCTCATTGACCCATTTAGGTAGTCAAAGACACAAAACAAGAAGCATAAGAAAACTGAAGTTTAAAAGAACCGTGAACGTAGTTGTTTACAGTCATTCCATAAAAGAGGCATACAAAATGTCAGATATACAGAAATATAGGTTACAACACTACGATATAATACATTATGGACCATCTAAGTAGTCATAAACGTAAAACCAACGCATAAGCAGTCAAATGTTAAAAGGTACTGTGACTGTTGTTATTTACAGTTACGAAAAGTTCGTAAAATATCAATAAGCATGAAGTTAGAATTATTATTTGGTGGATTAAAGGAGGAATAAAGTGCACAATCATCATATTGCATGAAGGGAGGCACTGCGCACAAAGTGAGCCTATTGAAATACTCCAAGTTAAAATTAACCTTTAATGAATGTACACTAATAGGTGACCGGATACTTGTGACGTAGATCCAATCTTCTTGGAGAACCGGAAGATACAATAAGGTCCGCGAGAAATAGAAAGTTTCCAGCAGAAGACAAGGAAATTCAGAGCTTATTAAATATTCGCATGAAAATCTTAAGATTAAGATTCTAAATTTTATAAATCTATCCTGGAAGAATGGTTATGTTCCAGAAGTTTGACAGAGCTCAGCATTCTTACCTATTTTTAAACAAGGAGACCGTGATGACTGCAATAACTGTAGAGGTACAAGAATAGTAAACTGTGCCTATGAGACGAATCCTAAGGTACTTTCCAAAAGATTTATTTCTTTAGAAGAGACATTTCTGGTAGAAGCACAAAGAGGTTTTAAGCCGGGATAATCGTGTGTTTTCTCTACATAAACTAGGAAACGGAGAAGCATAGAGAGTTTAATCTCTCAGCACATATAATTTCTGTGGATTAAGGAAAGGCCTTCGATCAAGTGATGGGATATAAGTTATGGGAAATTTTTGGAGATTATTGCATTCCTTGGAATTTAATGAGGCCAGTTCAGGGTCTTAATGCTGACAAGAGATCAAGATACGCGTTTGCTCAACCATTCGTACAGGAACGAAAAAAAAATCGCACATGGAATCAGACAAGAGTGTCCTTTATGGCCTACACTATTTAACATATACGTAAATGCCACTGTCAATAAAAAAAGGAAGATTCCTGCCAACAGAGATGTACGTTTTTTTACTCACTTCTTTTTGCGGTGGACCAGTTCATACACGCGGTTATTGGAAGACAACCTGTGTGCTCCCTGGATATAACGGCAAAACAATATACTCTCATCATATCCACTAGGAAAACAAAAGTTATGGCCTGTTGTGGAGCAGAACATATTAGTGCTAAAATCATAACAGAGAATAACATATTGGAAGAAGTCCATATACTCAATTACCTGGGCTGTGGTCTAGGCAATGTTTCTTCCCAACTGACACCAACCTCTTCATTTCTTTTTTTTTTAAATACTACCGACCCTGCTCGGCAACGCACAGGTAGAATTGAAGATATGCGTGGAAAAACGGGCTAACCCTAAATATCACTTAGGGTTGAGACCAATGTCAATTTTGATAGTTGCAGTACCCAGTAGCAGATGGCAACATTTATCTCTAAGATTTTGCATTTGAGGGTTAGCCCGTCTTTCCTCGCAGTTCTTCAATTAAGTGTCTACGGCCAGACGACTTGACTAGCGTAGTGTATTTTTTTGGGACCACGAATAAAATTCAGAGAAGAGCGTTAAGTAAGTGAATATCATCACTTTCATATAACTTAAGTGATGTGAGCGGAGCACGCCAGGTAAGTAGTCTGGAGGTTGCCGCGTTTGAATTTTGTATGGATAGAGGTGTAAACTCTGGCGCATGAGACGATACGTGGACGTTGGCGTCATTAGGACTGCAGCTCCAACACGGCGAACGGAAACCCGAGGCCGCTGTTGGATCACGTGCTGCACTAGCTGCGCATTGCCCTCTGTGGTTGCTGTACGCGGTCGCCCTACCTTTCCAGCACGTTCATCCGTCACGTTCCCAGTCCGTGGAAATGTTTCAAACAGATCCTTTATTGTATCGCTTTTCGGTCCTTTGGTTACATTAAACCTCCATTGAAAACTTCGTCTTGTTGCAACAACACTGTGTTCTAGGCGGTGGAATTCCAACACCAGAAAAATCCTCTGTTCTAAGGAATAAACCATGTTGTCTACAGCACACTTGCACGTTGTGAACAGCACACGCTTACAGCAGAAAGACGACGTACAGAATGGCGCACCCACAGACTGCGTTGTCTTCTATATCTTTCACATCACTTGCAGCGCCATCTGTTGTTGAAAATTGTAACTACTGTAATTTCGAAAGTTTGTCCGCCTGAAAATGTACTGTTGTCCCAATAATGAAACTATAAATATTGATAATTCAATCAATTATCAAGAAATAACAATATATAGCAACAAACGGTGTATTTCTATCGCTGCTCGTTTAGTTTTTATTGCCGTTTCAAATATACTGGTCATTTTTGAAACACCCTGCATATATATATATATATATATATATATATATATATATATATATATATATATATATATATATATAGTTTATTGCTGTCGAGACGGTTTATGTTCATTTTAAATTAAATGTGTGGGCACCCTTCGCCTTTATGAGGGCTTCAATTCTGCTGGGGGGCAGTTCCAGTGTAGTGTCCAAATGTCTGTGGAGCAATGGCAGCGTATTCTTGCTCAAGAGCCAAAACCAGAGAAAGTAATGATCTTAGACGGTAGGGTCTAGAATAAAGTCGACGTTATATCTCATCACAAAAGTTGTGCACTGGATTTAGGTTGGGCCTCTGGGTAGGCCAGTCCATTGCAGGAATATTATTGTCCGCATACCATTGCCTCACACAAGCTGTTTTAAGGTAGGGTTTACTGCCATGTTTACGTAAACAGTCATAGTCTCAGAATTGTTCCCTTCCTGTGCCCCATACACAATGTATTCATATCCTTCCGTATTTAACATTTCCTTAAGCACAATAAGAGGATCACACCCTAACCATGGGGAACACCCCTGACCCGTAACACTACTTCCTCCGTACTTCACTGTTGGCACTAAACATGATTGAAAGTAAAGTTCTCCAGACATTCGCCAAACCCACATCCTTCCATTGGGATTGCCACAGTATATAGTGTTTCATCACTCCCAATCAATCAACAATGTATCCTTTGCTTGGCAGTAAGGAGCAAATACAAATGATCGAGATAATTAAATCTGTTCAACAGTATGCTGTGCGTAAATTAAAGGTTTCCCGTTGAAGGACACATACGACATACAATCGAAACATCTGAAAATACTGGAATACTAATTTAACTTCCTGCAAAGCAAATGAAATTGCTATCGCTTACTGATAGATGAGTTTGTCAGATCGTGGGTCCTGATGGACGTAACATTGCTTGTCAAACAGAGTGCAGAATATAGATTGAGTGTAAATTGTAAAATGACAAAAGTAGTGAGAAGTAGAAAAACTGACAATAGCAAGAAACTGAATATCAAAATTTGTGGTCATGAAGTAGATGTATGAGAAGTAGCAAGACTGAGAATGGCAAGAAACTTAACATCAGAATTTGTGGTCACGAAGTAGATGAAGCTAACGAATTCGGCTGCTTTGGAAGCAAAGTAACTGTTGATAGCCGAAGCAAGAAGGACGTAAAAAGCAGATTAGGATAGGCAAAGAAGGCATTCCTCGCCAAGAGAAGTCTACTGGTATCTAACACGGGCCTTAATTTGGTGAAGAAATTTCTAAGAATATACAAGGCTATTACAAATGATTGAAGCGATTTCATAAATTCACTGTAGCTCCATTCATTGACATATGGTCACGACACACAACAGATACGTAGAAAAACTCATAAAGTTTTGTTCGGCTGAAGCCGCACTTCAGGTTTCTGCCGCCAGAGCGCTCGAGAGCGCAGTGAGACAAAATGGCGACAGGAGCCGAGAAAGCGTATGTCGTGCTTGAAATGCACTCATATCAGTCAGTCATAACAGTGCAACGACACTTCAGGACGAAGTTCAACAAAGATCACCAACTGCTAACTCTATTCGGCGATGGTATGCGCAGTTTAAAGCTTCTGGATGCCTCTGTAAGGGGAAATCAACGGGTCGGCCTGCAGTGAGCGAAGAAACGGTTGAACGCGTGCGGGCAAGTTTCACGCATAGTGATGTGAAAGATTCAGTGTTTAAACCTATAACAATGAATTACAGACCATCAGACAAACAGCTGTAGAGAATAGAGACATACAAACGCTATAGATAAACTGAAACACAAAATTAAAACAAAATTAAAAAGGACACCCAACACAGAAAAACAAAAAGCTTCTCACCAACTTACAGACCCACAGAACATACATATTGACATATTGAAAATTCTCAAATGAAGCAACAGCCCCCAACAAAAACTAATAATTGAAGAATACAAAAAGCCATAGTTGAAGAAAAACAAGTAACAAATGAATACACAGCTCTCTTGAATGGAACTCTGTACTCTGGCCTCCAAGAATTATTAGATAACACCAACCTATAGAGCCCCCCCCCCCTCCCACACACACAAATAATGAAAATAAAAATAAAAAAATAAAATCAAATAATAATAATAATAATAATAATAATGAAAAGTCCCCAAACCTACTATCTCTTTACTCTCTCTCTCTCTCTCTTCCTTTTCACACACGCACATGCACACGCACACACACACACGCACACACACACACACACACACACACACACACAAAATGCACAGACACCTCTGAAAGATTCAAAACAACTGCCAGGAACATCTCCAACTGTTCCACTGTCAACCATCTTGTTTTTACGCCTTCAACTGTTCCATTGGCCGCCATCTTGTGTTTACAGGTGGTAAACAGTGAAACAGTGACAGTGACGGCTCAGTATATAGAATGTCACAGTGAAGACGATGAGAAAACCAAAAAAACGTAAACAAAACATGATGTAAATCCACACACCCTCCCACACACACACACACACACACACACAACCTTCCACAAAGAATTAATTACTTTCAGGCTCCACATCATAATTTTTTGCTTAAATAATTTTTTACATTAAGTTATATATGGTTGCAGATGACAAACTGTTAAAGAACTCAGCCAGTGTGAAAACATAACACATCAAAAAAATCGCACCATGTCGTAAAAATGTATGAATTCATAATTTTATGTGTTTCTTGGAAAATCTGGAATTACAATTGAAAAACTAATATTTACATGTATACAAACAGTAAAGAACATTCTTTACGTTTAACAGCTGTACAATAATAGCCCACTGATGATGCTGCAACTGCAGTGAAACGTGTTTGGGATAAAAAACAAAATTCTGTTTTGCTAATGACAGACCCCATGCAAAAACATATGTAGTGTATAGCTGTAAAAACGGTACAGCAATCATCCAGATGCACTTTAGTTGAAATATTTGCCCCTCCACTTCCGATTTTTTGAGAAACCTTTCGATTGAGCAACAGTTCTATTTTACGGGTAGACAGTATACGAGTACTAATATCTACATTTAGCAAATTACTGACAGATAATTGTTTGGTCATAGTTAAATTCACGAATTTTTCCACCGCAGCTGTAGCAACTGCCGAATGGAACTCGGCGCGAAACCCACCAGCGGCACGGCGGATATCAGAAATGCAGATGCCGTTAAACAGTGCCTACTAATTAAATGACCCAGTGTTTGCACTAGCAATCGCGCGAAACCTGCCTTGTTTGCATTGCCCGCTTCGCGCCTGCTGAGTCGGCAGCCCGCGTCACACGTCCAGCCAGAAGCGAGCCGCACGGAAAGACACGTTATCTGCTTCACTTCCAACCTAGCAGTGTTACCATACATCCTCTTGTGAATCAGACGTACCACAGAGATAAAGGGTCCGCAGCTCGTGGTCTAGCGGCTAGCGTTGCTGCCCCTTGATCACGGGGTCCCGGGTTCGATTTCCGGCCGGGTTGGGGATTGTCTCTGCCCGGGTACTGGGTGTTTGTGTTGTCCTCATCATTTCATCATCATCATTCGTGATAGTAGCTAGATTGGACTGCGTAAAAACTCGGAGTGTGAAAAAATTGGGACTTTGTACGGGCGCTGATGACCGCGTAGTTGAGCACTCCACAAACCAAACATCATAAACAGAAATTGTGGGTTATATGCAATCGCACACTGATCTTATCACGAAGCTGCATTTCACACAGAGGCAGCAAATATGCTCGCAGACTGGAGGAATAACTTTATTTTCGTTGCTGACCGTTAGAGCTGACACACTGGCAGGGCCACCAGATAACTAAATATTACATACTGTGTGTACACAGTATAGTAGGGAGACTAAACAATGAAGCTTATAGGTGATTTGAAGGTAAATAGACAGCTAAATTTAGTTCACTGCGCTGCTACCTCTAGGTAACAATGGATCCGAGCCACCTAGGCGTCATAGCTACGCACCAGATCGAACTGAGGTTCGATGATAGATAAGGGACTACGCCATTTCACGCTGTTTCAATTATATGTCGGGATTCGCCTATCACAGAGGGCAGCGGTCCATATATGTTTATACTTGGTGAGGGATCTAGAGAACCGTCTGGTCGGGACAACAGTTTCTGTCTATCGCCATAGGTCAGAACAGAATGGACAAGTGGTCTTACGTTATCTTGCTGAAACATACTGTCACTGATACCATGCAGATTGCCACCGATTTTAACATCTAAGGAATTCAACTACTGAAGTCCAAATTACTGACTAAGAGAAACAAAGGCGATACCGTTGTGTACCCAAGGTAACCTTTATAATCCACATACTACACCCATACGACGATGGCAAATGCAATATCGCAACGTTCATTGTCCTGAAAACCTCTATTCACGGACATGTTTATTGTAATGCTTTTCTCCGAATCGGGATTCGTCTGAAACGACAATGTGGTGCCAGTCTCGTCATCGTCAATGGGCTCACCGCTGTCGGTACTGCTTCCGCTCTGCTGCCGCAACGATGGTCGCTGTGATGAACGTTCTAGGCCCTCCAGATATCGTCGTACTATTTGTGTATGTGCTTGTCTCGCTGCGAAAAGACAATTTTATGATGCAAGATACGTAATGTAGGTGTACAATGTCCGCCAGAAGGCAGGAATATACACTCCTGGAAATGGAAAAAAGAACACATTGACACCGATGTGTCAGACCCACCATACTTGCTCCGGACACTGCGAGAGGGCTGTACAAGCAATGATCACACGCACGGCACAGCGGACACACCAGGAACCGCGGTGTTGGCCGTCAAATGGCGCTAGCTGCGCAGCATTTGTGCACCGCCGCCGTCAGTGTCAGCCAGTTTGCCGTGGCATACGGAGCTCCATCGCAATCTTTAACACTGGTAGCATGCCGCGACAGCGTGGACGTGAACCGTATGTGCAGTTGACGGACTTTGAGCGAGGGCGTATAGTGGGCATGCGGGAGGCCGGGTGGACGTACCGCCGAATTGCTCAACACGTGGGGCGTGAGGTCTCCACAGTACATCGATGTTGTCGCCAGTGGTCGGCGGAAGGTGCACGTGCCCGTCGACCTGGGACCGGACCGCAGCGACGCACGGATGCACGCCAAGACCGTAGGATCCTACGCAGTGCCGTAGGGGACCGCACCGCCACTTCCCAGCAAATTAAGGACACTGTTGCTCCTGGGACCATTTGCAACCGTCTCCATGAAGCTGGGCTACGGTCCCGCACACCGTTAGGCCGTCTTCCGCTCACGCCCCAACATCGTGCAGCCCGCCTCCAGTGGTGTCGCGACAGGCGTGAATGGAGGGACGAATGGAGACGTGTCGTCTTCAGCGATGAGAGTCGCTTCTGCCTTGGTGCCAATGATGGTCGTATGCGTGTTTGGCGCCGTGCAGGTGAGCGCCACAATCAGGACTGCATACGACCGAGGCACACAGGGCCAACACCCGGCATCATGGTGTGGGGAGCGATCTCCTACACTGGCCGTACACCACTGGTGATCGTCGAGGGGACACTGAATAGTGCACGGTACATCCAAACCGTCATCGAACCCATCGTTCTACCATTCCTAGACCGGCAAGGGAACTTGCTGTTCCAACAGGACAATGCACGTCCGCATGTATCCCGTGCCACCCAACGTGCTCTAGAAGGTGTAAGTCAACTACCCTGGCCAGCAAGATCTCCGGATCTGTCCCCCATTGAGCATGTTTGGGACTGGATGAAGCGTCGTCTCACGCGGTCTGCACGTCCAGCACGAACGCTGGTCCAACTGAGGCGCCAGGTGGAAATGGCATGGCAAGCCGTTCCACAGGACTACATCCAGCATCTCTACGATCGTCTCCATGGGAGAATAGCAGCCTGCATTGCTGCGAAAGGTGGATATACACTGTACTAGTGCCGACATTGTGCATGCTCTGTTGCCTGTGTCTATGTGCCTGTGGTTCTGTCAGTGTGATCATGTGATGTATCTGACCCCAGGAATGTGTCAATAAAGTTTCCCCTTCCTGGGACAATGAATTCACGGTGTTCTTATTTCAATTTCCAGGAGTGTATTGCTTACTAGGCAAAGCATGCAATCGAAAGTAAGTTGGAGAAACCGGCGGAGCATTCGACACCCTCTACAAAGAAGGCACACAAACTTTGTAGAACATTTGAGACTGGTGAACCACAGACCAACAACAAGAGAGGAAGCCCTGAAAATAGAACAAATAATGAAATGCACCAACTTAATTTACAAGAAAATGAAGGGCAAATTGAAAAGCCCTTTAGATTACAACCAATTAACTGTTTACACTAAATGATTCCGTAGTAGACAAATCTCTCAGTAGGTTACTGCAAAGCCCTCTACAAATTTTATGTATTAAAAAAGATCTCTTTTACATTTACGGTAGTAAATGGCACACTAGATACTGAAAAGAGCTGCTTAATTAACGTGATGTTACGAAATTACAAAAAATAGCTCTGAGCACTATGCGACATAACTTCTGAAGTCATCAGTCGCCTAGAACTTAGAACTAATTAAACATAACTAACCGAAGGACATCACACATCCATGCCCGAGGCAGGATTCGAACCTGCGACCTAGAACCGCACGGCCACTCCGGCCGGCCGCGAAATTACAATGACACTATACGAAGAAGTGCGACTTTGATAAGGTTTCCAAGTTGGGGAAAACTGCATGATCTGCCATTCATGATTTACACTCTCCACTGCAAGCAGGTTTGCATTTTATTATAAAATGTTTACGTGAACTCTCTTAAATCTAAAAAAAAAAGATGTGACAGCGAAAAAATCATTCTGTATACCAGGGCACTCATAGAAGTTTCCGTGTCAAATGGCGAAACGCGTCTGTATGTATAAATAAAATTTCATGTACAGCTCGCAAAAAGGCGTTTTCATGCTGACTCTTGCAGGTATATGCCTGTTTGGTGACTTAGAGACCGACACACTGTGAATTAGATCTTACTTCCCTTTGTAGGGATAATATAGTATCATTGCTATATAAACAGTGTTACTATTGTCGCGAGGACGAACAGAAGCCGTGATTGTTTACGAGAAGTTGCAGGCAGGTTGAGAGAATGGAAAGCCACGGACCTGTGGATGTGGACGAACAGAATGTGTATGTTGTTAAGTTCAAAAATGGTTCAAATGGCTCTGAGCACTATGGGACTCAACATCTTAGGTCATAAGTCCCCTAGAACTTAGAACCACTTAAACGTAACTAACCTAAGGACATCCCACACACCCATGCCCGAGGCAGGATTCGAACCTGCGACCGTAGTAGTCCCGCGGTTCCGGACTGCAGCGCCAGAACCGCTAGACCACTGCGGCCGGCTGTTGTTAAGTGGAGCGAAAAAGTGCTAAATTTGAATATATGTTGTTGTTAACTGGTTTGATTGTAAATTGCACGTGGAAATTAGTATAGCAGTCTGTTTTATAAGCATGAACTTAAAAGCTACGAGTTAAGAGTCCTAAGAACCGGTTACGTCGCGAATGGTTGCGTGTGAGCCATTAACAGGAAAATAGTGAAACTGCAACGACTGAATACACAAAGTAATTATTCAGTTCTTAACAGTAAAACTGTCAATGATGTTTAATGCTAAAGTAAGAAACATTCAAAGAAGGGAAAAGTCTGTAAGTTCGTAGCGGCAACTGCACAAAACACAGGTTTTCAGGGTCTCTTCCTCGTTTGAAGATTAAGTCTGGATGTTGATTTTCCTGGTTTCTGACGTAGTGAAAGCTGATTATACGTAAGAGGTGAAACATGATTTTTTGTTGTGAAATTAAGTTCTGAAAAAAATATGTGGGAGAAAACAGATAGAAGGAAAATTATCTCAAGTGAGATTAAATTTTTCAGGGCAGTCAAAGGCTGCAAACTGACAGGCATAATACGAAATACATAAACAAGACAAGAGTCACATATTTTTCCATTTGCAAAAATGTCAACTATTTAGAAAGAATACAACAAGGTCTTCTGCGTAGAACTGCCATGTAGAAAGCCCACTAGAAAGTAAATTGTCAGACATCCTGGACCCGTTGTCCAGCTTACTCCACGAAAAGAAGATTAAGACGAAATTGACAACCTTTCTTATTTTACCTACGGAACATAGCTTCCAAACCTGTGCTTCAAATGTAGTTTTTTGTCAATGAAAACATATTGTGTGAATCGTAACTAGACTTTTAAACGGTGCGATAGACTACTGCTTCACTTGCTACACTTGTTCTCATGATTTCTATTGTGAACTCTGAAACTGTGGACAATCTCCTAAGATTACATGTGTGATTGCATGCTTTCTTGTCCTCTGACCAATGTATGTTAACGCTAACATTCATAATGCCTATACAGCGTAATACATGTAACAAAAGCTAATTTGCGACATCCAATGACAGCAAGTGTGGCCTTTTTGAAGTCAGACGGGCCAGTCGGAACCGTTCGACAGTCGTGTCATTTTCATCCAGTGGCGCCTTTTGGATGTGATACGGGAATTGGGGGGGAGGGGGGCGTGGTGTCATCATACCTCCTTCCAGGCCGTTAACGGATTTGTAGGCATTTTAGCCGTTATTTCTAATTCAAGTAGCTCCTCGCTTGGCCTCTCGAGACTGCCACTACACGGAATTGAACCCGAGACCTCAACATAGCACCCAGCCACACTAAATTCCGAAATTCCTTCACCAAAGAAGACGAAGTAAATATTCCAGAATTCGAATGAAGAACAGCTGCCAACCTGAATAACTTAGAAGTAGATATCCTCCAATCAGTGAAGCAACTTAAATAGTTAATAAAAGCAAGCCTTCCAGTCCAGACTGCACACGAATTAAGTTTCTTTCAGAGTATGCTGATTTAATAGCTCCATACTTAAAAAATCATATACAACAGCTCGCTCGACGAAAGATCCGTACTCACAGTCTGAAAAGTTGCACAGATCACACCAACATTCAAGAAAGGCAAAAGGGTGATGCTCTAAATTACAGCCTCATATTATTAACGTCGATATGCTGCAAGATTTTACAACGTATATTGTGTTGGAACATTAGGAATTACTTAGAAGAAAACGGTCTATCGACTCGTAGCCAACACGTATTTGGAAAACAACGTTCTTGTGAAACACAACTAGCTCTTTACTCACACGGAGTGTTGAGTGCTATTGACACCGTACCTCACAACCGATTTGTAGTCAAATTACGTGATTATGAAATATCGACTCAGTTATGTGACTGGATTCGTGATTTCCTATCAGAGGGGTCAAAATTCGTACTAATTGACTGAAAGTCATCGAGCAGAGCAGAACTGATTTCTGTCGTTCCCCAAGGTAGCGTTATAGGCCCTTTCCTGTTCCTTATCTATATAAACGATCTGGGAGACAACCTGAGCTGCCGTCTTAGTTTGTTTGCAGGTGGCGCTGTCGTTTCTCGACTAATAAAGTAATCAGAAGATCAAAATAAATTAGAAAACGATTTAAGAAAGATATCTGTGTGGAGCGAAAATTGGCAGTTGACCCTAAATCACGAAAAGTGTGAGGTCATCCACATGAGTGCTAAAAGGAATCGGTTAAACTTCGGTTACACGATGCATCAGTCAAATCCAAAAGCCTCAAATTCAACTAAATAACTTGAAATTACAATAACGAACAACTTAAATTGGAAAGTACACATAGAAAATATTGTGGGGAAGGCAAACCAAGGACCGCGTTTTATTGGGAGAACACTTAGAAAATGTAACAGATTTAGTGAAGAGACTGCCTACAATACGATTTCCGTCCTCTTTTAGAATACTGCTACGCGGCGTGGGATCCTTAGCAGATGGGATTAATGGAACACATCGAGTTCAAAGAATAGCAACAAGTTTCGTATTATCGAGAAACATGGAAGAGAGTGTCACTGACATGATTTGGGGGTGTACATCATTAAAACAATGGTGTTTTTCGTTGCGGCGGAATCTTCTCAAGAAATTTCAGTCACCAAATCTCCGAATGCGAAAATATTTTGTTGACGCCGACTTACATAAGGAGAAACGATCATCGTAATAAAATTAGGGAAATCAGAGCTCGAAAGTAAAAATATACCTGTTCGTTTTTCCGCGTGCTGTTAGATAGCGGAATAAAGAGAATTATTGTGAAGGTAGTTTGATGACCCCTCTGCCAGGCACTTAAATGTGATTTCCAGAGTATCCTTGTAGATGTAGATCTGGATGTACAGGGATGGATGGTTGAGAGGGGAGGGGAATGTGAGGGACGCTATTATATAAACGATTTGTGGTGACTGAAACCATCACAGCCTTGGGAGATCCAAGTGATAACATGACAAGTGAATACGACAACCAACTCATTGTTTACACTACATGATTACGTAGTAGACAAATATCTCAATAGGGGATCACAAATACCTCTCAAAAGACAGCTTCTTGCCAACACTTCGAAGTTGAAACTGTAACAGGTGTAAAAAAAATACAAAAGTCAAATAAAAGTTCTATGGCTTTGAATGCACATTACAACGGTGCACCCAAGTTAGTCGAAAAAGCCATTGATTTCCAAATCCCTTCCCTCCCCCCACCCCCATACTATTTTGTTTTTCATTCCAACATTTGACTCACAGTGAAACGTACATCGTCATTAATACAAAATTCTGACATATATGATGAGGCGGCACGCCAAAGACGCATTCGTCAGAAATAACTCGTAAGGAAATGAAGAAAATGATATCATTTATGGCATTTATGGGCCTTTGAGGCCTACAGCAGAATAAAAAGGATACAAGCCACAATATCAAATGAATGTAACAAACTGCACACTATAAAAATTTGCAAGATACACGTTACAAAAAGAAAAAACACCAATCAGTCACAATCTCATTGCAGATGACGGTCCATCGCTGTCGGTCCCGAGCCTCATCTTCAACCACTGTCGGCTCCACCTGTTTGAGTATTGCCAGCACCCGATCCTTCCATCGCGTCCACGGTCGTCCCTTTGGGTGTCTCCCAGCAGATTGGGAACTGTGAACACGATTAGGGAGGGATCCACCGGCTCTGAAGATGTGGCCAAACCACTGTAATCTCTTCTGTCCCAATATTTGGCCAATGTGTGGCTTTCCATACCACTGGTAAGGGCTTCTTTTGTTCTTCGTTCCCATTTACCCTCCATGGTATTGTAGACGGGTCTATATATTTCGAAGTGCCTCCCTCTCGAACGCGCAGATTACTTCTTCAGCTGTTTCTGAAGTTGCCCAGGTTTCACAAACATATAAACGTACCGGCCATACTAATGTCATGTATAGCCGAATCTTGTTTTTTGGCGATATCAGCCGGGATTTGAATAAATTGTTTAGGCTGAAGAAAAACGGAATAGCGTTTGTTATTCGTTGCTGCACCTCTTTCGTCACTTCGCTTTTGTTGCTCAGTAAGGATTCCAGGTATTTGAATTCTCTTATTCGTTCGGAGGCATACCCGTTAACAATAATGGAGGAGAGAGGAGCTTGATGTCGTGAGACAACGAGATATTTTGTTTTGCTCTCGTTCATTACCAGTCCTATTTGTTTCGCGTTGCGGAGGAATTGTGAAGTGTCAGCACTTACTTGCCCCTGCGTGCCGCCAAGGATGACAACATCGTCAGCAAATATCAGAGTTGTGTCCCCACCATCTCCATTTCTCTGTTCCGACCAGTGTCGCGGCTTTTTTTTTTCCAAGGCCAAGTTGAATAGTATTGGCGGCAATGGATCTCCTTGTCGCAATCCGTTTTGGATACCGAATGATGATGAAACCTGACTGCCGAACCTTACTTGACAACTTGATTGGGAGTAGCAAGCTTCTATTAGTCGGATGTATTTAGATGGAATGTCGAGTTCTTCTAACGTTTTCCATAGCACGGAGCGGTCAGTGCTGTCATACGCTTGTCTAAAGTCATTGAATGTGAAGTGTAGTTCCAGACAAAACTCGTAAAATGTTTCTGTTAGTTGCCTGAAGGTAAATATGTGATCAAGAGTCGACCGTCCAGCGTTTGGCGTCATTGGTGGAGCAGGACCGACAGCCTTGGTGCAGGTCTTACTACATTCGACGCCACATTGGGCGACCTGCACGCCGGATGGAAATGAAATGATGATGAAGACAACACAACACCCAGTCCTTCAGTGGAGAAAATCTCAGACCCAGCCGGGAATAGAACTCGGGCCTGTAGGTTGGCAATCCGTCACGTTGACCACTCAGCTATCGGGGCGGCCACCGCCCGGAGATGAAGGCACATTGATAAGGGACTATAATTTCTTCAGCCAATGGTTTCAAGAGGTTTAGAGGTTTAGGAGCATCATTGTAAATATTTTGTACCCAATCTCAAGTAGTGAAATCCCTCGGTAGTTGCATACTTGTGTGGCATCTCCCTTCTTGAAGATGGGAAATATAATTGCGCCCTTCCATTCTTCAGGAATTTTTTGCACTGTCCAGATGGTAGTTCTTAACCCCTTCAACGCCTCCATCACTGCTTCACCCCCCTCCCCCGCCCCTAGGCGTAGCATCTCAGCTGTGATACCACTATCACCTGGTCCCTTATTGATCTTGAGAGCCTTTAGGACAACACGACTTTCTTCCTCTGATGGTCCACGGATTTCCTCTCTATCAGATTGGACCCGTATCTGACTTTTCAACACTGTTGGGTTGTCATGGTTCAATAAACTCTCGAAATGATTTTTAAATGGGTCTGTCTGCTCTAGTTGTGGTACCACTTCACCAGTCTCACTCGTTAAAACCAATGTATGTTGCCGGTAGACACCTCTGGAAAATCTTGAGGCCTGGAAAAAGGAGCGTGATGACTTTGACTCTTAGATGGCTATCAACAGATTTTTATGTTACCGTTTCTTCCTCCTTATGAGCTAGTCTGTGTTTCGCCTCGCCTCACAATAAGCTATTTTTGTATCATCTGAAGGTTGCTCTAGCCCATTCAGCCTCCTCGCTGAGCTGGTCTCTTCGGATTTCCAACATTCTTCATCAAACCAAGGTTTACTTTGCGTTTTGAAGGCAAACAACCTCTTCATTAGCGCTCAGCGCACTGCATTCCGTAGTGCCAGCCACTCACCTTTACGTTGTTAGGATATTCCGATGTTGTGAGACGTTCTGCAATTTTTTCTTGGTAGCCCTGTCTCACTGCTACACCATTCAATTTTTCCTTGTCAAAGCGGACCATCCTCTCCGTAATACTTTGCCATTTCGTGGACAGTTTCAGACGTAGTTTTGATACGACCAAAAAGTGGTCGGTGTACATATCTACCCCGTGGAAGGTTCGTACATGTTCGACACTTCCATGATGCCCTCGGTCATCTAGAGCATGATCGATCTGGTTCTTCATACTTCCATCTGGGGAAATCCAGGTAACCTTATGTACTTCTTTACGTGGTAAGTACGTGCTTATGATGGTCATTCTCATTGTTTCAGTTGATTAGCCTGACACCGTTCTCATTGCTTGTTTCATGGCTGCTACCATGGCCAATTGTTGGACGATACTCCTTTTCTCTTCCCACTTTGGCATTGAAATCTCCTATTACAAGTTGGATTGAATGCCTAGGTAGTCTATCTACTACATCTTTTTGCTCGAGATAGAAATTGTTTCTTCGTCAGCACCCATTCCGGGCTAGTCCCCCATTCAGATCTCTGAGAGGGAGCGGCCAAGGGGGAGGTGATCAGGAGAAAATGATAGAATAACTAACGAAAGGATAACGTTCTTGGAGTTGGGTCATGGAATATAAGAAGTCTGAACATGGTAAGGAAGCTAGGAAATCTGAAAAGGGAATGCTGAGGCTCGATCTAGATACAGTGGGGGTCAGTAAAGTGAAATGGAAAGGAGTTAAGGATTTCTGGTCAGATGAGTATAGGATAATATCAACAGCACCAGAAATAGAACAAATAGGGGACTCAATATCGGAATCAGGATTTAAAAGAGCATTGGAAGACTTGAGAACTCCACCACTGCCGGTTCTAGCGGCCCAAAACTTCCAGCGTAAGAATTTTGCCAACGGCCTTGTCAAAGAGGGCGGAGGAACAGACAGAGGGTGAGGACACACTCTTGTTCTTTGGGTAGTAAACTGCCTCAAGGCGGAAGAATAAGCAGTGATCAACGGCATGAGGATGCAAAAGGCAATGAAAACCACTGCATTAAAGACACATTACGTGTTTTCACAGGACATGTGGCCAGTAACTAAAAAAGTGTCACGATGATCTCACCGTTGACAAAATATTCCGGAGTAGTCGCCTACTCGGATCTCCAGGAGGGGCTGCCAAGGGTCAGGTGACCATGAGAAAAAGGTTGAATAATCAACGAAAGGATAACGTTCTACGAGTCGGGGCGTGGGATTTCAGAAGCTTGAACGTGGTAGGGAAGCTAGAAAATCTGAAAAGGGAAATGCAAAGGCTCAGTCTAGGTATAGTATGGGTCAGTGGAAAGAAGACAAGGATTTCTGGTCAGATGAGTATAGTGTAATATCAACAGCAGCAGAAAATGGTATAACTGGAGTAGGATTCGTTATGAATAGAAAGGTAGGGCAGAGAGTGTGTTACTGTGAACAGTTAAGTGACAGGGTTGTTCGTATCAGAATTGACTGCACACCAACACCGTCAAAGATATCTCAAGAGTACATGTCAATGTCGCAAGTTGAACATGACGAGATAGAAGAAGTATATGAGGATATTGAAAGTGTAATACAGTCGTAAAGGGAGGTGAAAATCTATTAGTCATAAGGTACTGGAATGCAGCTGTAGGGGAAGGAGCAGAAGAAAAGGTTACGAGAGAATATGGGCTTGGAACAAGAAATGAGAAAGAAGAAAGACTAATTGAGTTCTGTAATAAATTTCAGCAAGTCATAGCGAATACCATGTTCAAGAATCACAAAAGGAGGAGGTATACTTGCAAAAGGCCGGGTGATACGGGAAGATTTCAGTTAGATTACATGATGGCCAGACAGTATACAATATTCTCACAGATGTGCAGCAGCAGACACATCCGACAAATATAGTGTACGGCTTGCAGATACTTGCAAAACAAGCGAAAACACGGAGAGAACAACGTGGAGACCAAAACCAGGCTATGTAGTGATTTTTATATCTTTCAAATTTATTAGGAAGACTAATATCTCGCACTATGTACACTGTTTCTTCAAACTAAGGTGACATTGCTCAGCTTTCTCAATTGTGACCGTGACACGACGGCAGAAAATGTATATCTACCAAAAACAAAACTATGTAAAGTTATTTACAATCAGCGACCTTCAAAAATTTTAATCATGAAATTTATGGTTTTAGTGTGCAAAATTAGTATCTTACAGACAGTGATCTGCAGTAGCTAGGAGGATAATGTCCCTCTGCTGCTGTTCTTGCTATCTTAGGCTAATCACTATACCTCCGCGTCTCTACTGTAACCAATGTTTGCTACAATTTTGTTTCTTATTCTGGCCTTTCTCTGTCCCTGTGATCTTTCCCCTACCGGGTTGCTTCTAGCTCCAAATTAGTTAGTTCTTGGTGCTATCGTAGATATTACACTAAATTCTCCTTCCTTCTAGTCTTCCACAGACTTTTCCTCCTGTGTTCTTTATAAGAAGTATTTCATTTCGTAATTACTTAGCAGGGGAAAGCAAATAGGTGGAAAGAGTACGCCGAAGTTGCGGGCTCTCAGAAAAAAAAATGTGACCCTCAACTACGTACCCTCAGACTAAGAGATGAAAATTTAAAAGTTTTGGCTGGATTCGTTGTCTAGGGGCTGAGATACGTAGTTGCCGCATTACAAGCCAAATACTGCTGAGTCTACAGTATACAATATGAATATACACATGAATCAAATGGTCGAAGGTTCCTATCACTCGGCAATAGCGAATTTTGAATGTAACATAGACATTTATTAATGAAAGATTGCAATTAAATAAAATCTGCAGGTACTGTTTTAACGACTTAAATGATGAGAACGATAGCAGAAGTACCTTTAAGAATGCCGTTTATTACTGCAAAACACTTATTGGTGTCGATGGTCCAGAAATTAAATAAAATGTAAGTTGAATAACAGGGAAATAATAAATTCCTACTTCACGTAATTAGTTATGAACAACAACATAGCTCGCGAGATATTCACTTCTAAAGGCATACTACGTCTTTACTGCAGAAGTCATGGAAATCTCACAAGTACACATCGGCACTACGAAATATCTCCCGCGCCCACGCACAAACTGTTCAACACTCTTCAAGTATTTCCCGCGACCGTCCATCGCGCCTTCCCATCCAGCACTCCCCCGTGTCCTGTGCAACCCAATGCTCCTCCCCCACTTCCATACAGTCTCAAAATTGACTTAGGTAGCAGCCTACCGTAGTAACGAGCGCTGTGATTGGCTAGAGCGCTCCAGCTATGTTTCCAAGCCAACGCCCACTTACAAACATATTGAAACACATGTGGAATACTGGATTTACATTTAAATAGCCTGAAATTAAATAAATATTCCTACAGATGAACCATAAACACGCTCTAACACACATTATTAAATACATAAACAAATTAAACAAACAAATATCAAAGGAATAGCAAGCTAAAGTAGGACAGTAGCCTAATGCCTCTGTGCTTTCTAAAACACAGTAAATATTTGACCAATTTCTGCATGTATAGTATATATCGGATATGAACACAGACATGGACGAATAAATATATTTACAAGCATGCTGCTAGCGTTTCTTCGTGTAACTGTGGAATACTTATGGCCTGACGTGATCAATAGTAATCGACCACTTTGACCTCCAATAACTCATGTACTATTCAAGTTACATGCCGTAATTCATACAAATTTAGGTTTACACTAATAGCTTTCTAAAGACACGTCGATCCACAAAATCGGATGAACCGTTTAGATTTTGGAAATTCGCTGCTGGGTGTTAATTGTTTAATGTATCATCACATACTAAACTTTAAACTAATAAAGATATTGAAAATCTGATTACAGCATCAGAATCATTGTGCAAATAATGGTAATGAACATGTTTCTTTTTAAGGTATCATGATTCCTCTGGCTATTATTAATTTCTAAATGAACTGTGAAATGTCTGCCATGATGATTTCACAAAGTCCGACATCTTTGGCACTCTCGGCATGCAAATCTCCTTCATCGGCATAAAGCACAGTCCTCGACACAGCGTCAACATGGAAGTCCCAGGCACGCGGTCGGCCTGGACCACGCCTTGGGGCTACCCCTCTTGCTCCGGCTAATGTTCGGCACCACACAGTTGCTGACGAGCCCCTTGCAAAGCGGCCCGAGCCGTGGCCGCCAGCTCCGAACTTAGAATATTTTCAAGGCGCCGCAACTCTCCCATTACCTCACAAAGTCCTCTACGAGGGAGATGACTTGTCTGATGCATATGATTGAGGAGCAAATTGTAGTTGATATGGAGGTCACAGTATTAGCCGTAGAGTTTAACAGAGTTTTGCAAGACATCAAATACCACACAGCGGATAGATAATTTCCCTTCTGAGTTTCTAAAATCATTGGCAGCAGTGACAGCCAAACGACTGTTCAAGCTAGCACGTAGAATTTATTTATGAGACCGGAAACATAATCACACACACCATCAGACTTTCGGAAAAAATATCATACACACAATCCCGAACATCGGAAGGGCAGATAAGTACGAGAAACATCACACAATCAACTTATCGGCTCCTGCATCCGGATGGCTGACAAGAACAATATACAGAAGAATTCTTCTGACTGGTTTGACGCGGCCCGATACGAATTCCTCTCCATCTCAGAGTATCACTTGCAACCTACCTCCTCAATTATTTGCTGGATGGATTCCAATCTCTGTCTTCCTCTACAGCTAGTGCCATGGAAATTCCCTCATGCCTTAACATATGTCCAATCATCCTGTCCCTTCTACTTATCAGTGTTTTCCACATATTCCTTTCCTCTCCGGTTCTGTGTAGAACCTCCTCATTCCTTACCTTATCAGTCCATCTAATTTTCAACATTCGTCTGTGGCACCACATCTAGAAATGCTTCGATTCTCTTCTGTTCCGGTTTTCCCACAGTCCATGTTTCACTACCATACAATGCTGTACTCCAGACGTACATTCTCATAAATTTCTTCCTCAAATTAAGGCCACTATTTGATATTAGTAGACTTCTCTTGACCAGAAATGCCTTTTTTGCCATAGTGAGTCTGCTTTTGATGTCCTCCTTGCGCTTTTGATGTCCTCCTTGCTTCGTCCGTCATTGGTTATTTTACTGCATAGTTAGCAGAATTCCTCAACTTCATCTACTTCGTGACCATCAATCTTGATGTTAAGTTTCTAGATGTTCTCATTTCTACTACTTCTCATTACTTTCGTCTTTCTTCGATTTACTCTCAGTCGATTCGGTGTACTCATTACACTGTTCATTTCGTTCTTCTTCCCTTTCACTCAGGATAGCTTTGTCTTGAGGTTGCTATTGATGACGGAACCATGACTTAAGAAAAATCAACACACTGTCATAGGATTTGCCGATAAGGTTCAAATGGGTCTAAGCACTATGGGACATAACATCTGAGGTCATCAGTCCCCTAGACTTAGAACTACTTAAACCTAACTAACCTAAGGACATCACACACATCCATGCCCGAGGCTGGATTCGAACCTGCAACCGTAGCAGCAGCGCGGTTCCGGACTGAAGCGCCTAGAACCGCTCGATCACATAGGCCGGCTGCCGATAAGGAAAAAGCTTTCGACAATGTAAAATGGTGAAAGAGGTTCTGAATTCTCAGAAAAATAGGAATAAGCTATAAGGAAAGAAGGGTTATCGCTACAGCGCGGAAGCGCTTTACGAGATATATCTGAAAGGTCCGCGCTTAGAATCACCATCTTCTGGACGGATGGAGGGGGGGGGGGGATGCTCGGTCCTATTTCAACTACGAACATCGGGTAAAAAGCTGTGGTTTAGTAAAAACCAGCGACTATTTGTATATCCATTCGAACATCTGTCTTACTGCAGCTACTTTACAGTGTATTAATAAAGATTTGAACGAAGAACTTAAGCTGGTGCCCAGGTAGATTGTGCGAATCGATTAATTCCCTTTACAAAATATTTTAACTAAGTTGAAATTAATTCTTAACTAATGGCACCATTTGTATGTGCCGCGTTCGGATTTTACGGGCAAAAACAGCAACCCTTATTCGGATTTTAAAGCTATGTAAAAAACAATCTCCGGACTGGAGCGAAACCGATACTTCACATTTTGTACACCGGTTTATCGAACCAAGGTAAGTTTTAACAGCTTGAACAATTCTTGCTTCGTTTGGATTTTACGTGCGAAAAACACATTTTTGTGAGATTTTTGAAGCACACCACCTCTATACTTTAAACGTGTACGGATCAGTTCAAATTTTTCACGAAGGTATATATATGGATAAAGTCAAAACAAATTTTTGGTCCAATAATCTTTATCCGTTGTTGAGATACTGTAGTTTAAATTCGAGCTAAATGCAGCTCGCAAATTTCATTCTTACGTGACCTAAATGCGTGGAAATGGTGTTAAGTGACTCAACTAAATAAAAAAACACATTGTTACGATGAAATTGAAAACTCGCTTTCAGAAATCTAGCTTCATTCCGATTTTACGCGAAAAAAGAGTACATTTTTTATGAATTTATAACGCGCGCCATTTCTACGTTTCAAACTTGTTCGAATTGTTTCATATTTTGTAAGAAGGTATACAAATACCTGTAATTAATTGTCGTCCTGTTGTTTCGTTAAATCTTAATCTATATCGCATCAGCCGACGCGCGAGTAAAAAAAAGAAAAAAAATACATCAGTTGCCAAACTATGCAGGTCTAGTATCAAAATTATGATAAAGGTTGGGAACCAGAAAGAAAAATGCTTCTATCGTAGCACCAAAATAGGCTAATCTCTCCTGGGCAGAGTTAAGGATGTTTCTATTTCATCCCTAACGATAGTAGTATGTTTCATACTACGATAAAGAAAAGTACACAAACCAACAATTAATAATAACCACCAAGTACAGAGGAGGAAGCGTTCGTACTAAAGAGTTTGGAAGACAGGGATGTAGTCTTGCGCCTGTGATATCTAATTTATACGTCGATGAAGCAATGACATAAATTTCAAGAGTGGGATTAAAATTCTGAGTGAAGGGATATTAGTGATAAGATTCGCTGATATCCTTGCTATATTCAGTGAAAGTGAAGAAGAATTATAAGATTATAGGAGATGTTGATTGTAATGAGTACTCTAATGAGTGCAGATTATGAATTAAGCGTACAGCGAAGGAAAACGAAAGTTATGAGGAGTAGCAGTAGTGAGATTAGCGATAAACGTAATATCACAATTGAAGACCAAGAAGTTACGGAATTGTGCTACCTTGGAAGCAAAACAACACATGAGAGATGAAACAAGGATATGAAAAGCAGACCAGCACAGAGAAAGGAGCTAAGAGAGGTGTGCTAGTAATAAATATAGGCCTACATTTCAGGAAGAAATTTCTGCGAATGTACGTTCAGAGAACAGCGTTCTATGGTAGTGATTAATGGGCTTTGGGAAAATCGGAAAAGAAGAGAATCTGAGCGTTCAAGATATGGTGGTACAGAACGATGTTGAAAATTCAGTGGACTGATGAGGAATGAGAGGTTCTTGAAGTATCGGCGAGGAAATGAACATATGGAAAACACTGAAAATACGAAGGGGCAGAATGATAGGACATGTGTTAAGACACGGATTAACATCGGTCGTACAGTAAGGGAGTTACGGAAGGTAAAATCCGCATGGCGAGAGACAGATTTGGCGCGCGGGATTAGCCGAGCGGTCTCAGGCGCTGCAGTCATGGACTGTGCGACTGATCCCGGCGGAGGTTCAAGTCCTCCCTCGGAATGGGTGTGTGTGTGTTTGTCCTTAGGATAATTTAGGTTAAGTAGTGTGTAAGCTTAGTGACTGATGACTTAGCAGTTAAGTCCATAAGAGGAACTGAGGACACAGGACGCAAGTCGTACTCTGAGATGAAGAGGCCGGTTCATCGTATTTTATCTATCTACTTAGCCGGCAGTTGTGACCGAGCGGTTCTAGGCGCTTCAGTCTGGAACCGCGCGACCGCTGCGGTCGCAGGTTCGAATCCTGCCTCGGGCATGGATGTGTGTGATGTCCTTAGGTTAGTTAGGTTTAAGTAGTTCTAAGTTCTAGGGGACTGATGACCTCAGATGTTAAGTCCCATAGTGCTCAGAGCCATTTGAACTATCTGTCTACTTAACTTGGAACGTTCTTCGCCAGCACCACGTTTAAAATTTTCCTAGTAGCTTCATTTCTCTTCTTCTTCTTCTTTTTCTCCTTCTTCGTGTTTGCAATGACCCAATTTCCACATCAAAGCTGTACTCCAGACATACAGATTCATGAACTTCCTCTTTATGTCCATGTCAATATTTGATAACATCAGGTTCCTCACTTCCATTTTAATGTCTGATAACACCAGAAGAGCTCATTTTGGACATACTCTTTCTTTGTCGGTGCAATCTAGCTCTGATTATTTGTTGCTACTGCCTGCCCGTGTAGTCTCGCTTCGTAACTAGGAGAATTCTTTCAATGCTTTTACAATGTATTGTTCTGAATTCTGGAAAAAAAAGATGGAAATTTGTGGCAAGGTCTTATGGGACCAAACTGCTGAGATCATCGGTCCCTACGCTTACGCACTACTTAAACTAACTTACGCTAAGGACAACACACACATCCATGCCCGAGGGAGGACTCGAACCTCCGACGGGGGGGAGCCGCCCGGACCGTGACAAGACGCCTCAGACATCAATTCTGACGTCAAACAAGTTGTTATTCTATATTTTGCATCGCCTTTTACTTTGTATTGCTTTTTCTTAAAGCTGTAGACCGCGTTCAGTATGGTAGCCGTTCATTTCTACAAGTGTAGAGATCCTGGTTACGCCCGTCAGGAAGGACTACGTCGACTTCATTGGCGTCCTTTTCCCTAGCACTTGCAGTCCTTTTCCGAAACATTCTCTCACGAGACGTTTGATGCTTTGAAGTTTAACAGTACCATTAGTTATTGTCTCTAATTATCTCTACGTCAGCCAGAGGATAGGTTTCATCTAACTACTCTCCTGTTCGTGACACCTCTTAAACTCACTGTTTTGTGAAACATGGGGTCCAGATTGCACTGTCGCACCCCCTCTCTTGAATGCACAGAAGAGTGAAACAAAGTAGCTTCATGACAATTGTTCCGCTCGTAAAAGCACAAACGATATACATATTAATTATTATGGAAATATGTCATCATTTGAATGCTGAATTAATCATTTAAAAGTTCGACATTGTTCCTATTAAAATGGAACAGATGATTATTAATTGAATCTAACTGGGTGGTATGTAATTAATAATGGACGCCATTCATTTGATGTTTAATTTTCTACACAGGAGTCCACTAAATGGACATTTTAGGGATTTCACAAAGAACGACGATCATGCTTAGCGGAAAAATTGTCAAAAGAATGTAGAATCGTGGACAGAAGCTTGGGAGGACTCTCGCCAGCTACTATTCTCACGTGACAGGTACTTCCTAAATCAGTGAGACCTTATTAAAGATTTACAGATGTCATAAGAATGTAATATTTTAAGCAAACGGTATGTTGTATACGGTTTATCTCCACGAATCGCTACAAAATACGTTACAGTGGATACGCCTTTATTTTGCCAAATGTTGAGATATCTTCTCGTTCTATTCACCAGCAACCGTAGGTACTACTTGTATTATTTTATTTGTTGTTAGTTGTGTGTTTCTTCTTGTATCTGATACTTGAAAGTTTTGAATTCTTCTGCTGTTTTGAATTCTTCTGCTAAAATCTCTCAAAATTCGGATGCTCTGGATTACAACCCCATACGCTTGAGCAAAGTTTCCGTACGGTATGTAATTATAACGTTTAGTTCAAAAATTTCTCTATCCTACGTGTTAGGTGTAACTCGTTACATAAGGAAGATATTTGATCAGTATTCATGTGAATATTACAGTTTTGAGGAACAACACTTCCTTGTAGATAAGGCTGTGAGCTTTTTAAATTTTGCTAACATTGTTTTTAAAAAGTACCTACATAATTAATGGAGTAATAAGTATTTTAAATAGGTGACAGCACTATGTTTTACTGAATAAGACAATTATCTGACAATTCACAGCAACGTAACACTGCAAAATTTTAGTGTCAGATCGAATTGTCATCATTATGCCTTCTAATAGAGACACCTCAGTACGATGCTCAAATAGTGTGTGTTTCGACAATATCTTCTGGCGAGATATCCTGGAATGTCTCATTCAAAATGTCGGCCCTGCAGATATATTTTTTCAATGACATATAAAATGTTCTAATGTGTAAACCTTAGATTTATATTCCTTAAGCCTCGATTATTGTTAATTATATAGTTGTTCTCACCGTTGTCTCATATGTGACGTATTCCTAGAAAAAGCTCCAGAACGTCATTATTATCATAATCAGCAGCAACAGCAGCAGCAGTAGAAAAGTCAGCGTCGTTATCAATATCAACGGCACTAATAATAATAATAATAATAATAATAATAATAGCTTCAGCCGTTTGATGTCACCTAAACTCCAGCAAAGAAATCGCTGGTCCATTTACTATCCATTTGCGTGCCTACATTTCTCAACCCCATATATTTCATTTTAACTGTGAACGTAATTACGTCATCTAGCCTGTTGCCAGATTTTTTGTTTTTTTTTGTTAACATGCCTCTCTTACTATTGCCAATATGCAACTCTCCATTATGAGATGAACGACCTCTGTATCTGAATGGTTTCCGCTTTAAAAGCGCATGTCCCACTATTATAATTCAAAACTGGTAACGCACACTGATTGCAAAGTTCCCACGTCAAATACATTTGAATCTTTGCTCTGGAAAGTGTTTAGTTACAAAACTCTGTCCACGCCATTTTTATTCATCTACTGACTTATGTCTTCCTAGTCGTCGTGCTCAACTGTCTGAAATCAAAATCTCGTTAAATGATTATGTGAGTGGTTCGTTTATTTACGCAATTATTTGTCTGCTGGACAACATTTTAGTCTTATTATAATCGAATTTTATGCTAACTTGCCCTGCTAAGCTGCTCTGTTAGTTTACCTGCGACATACACAAACGGTACTGTCTCATTAGAAAACGGAGCTAATCCAGTCTCGTGAATCGTGCTCTACACTCTATCATCTCTACACTAAACTGATTAAGCTATCGACAGATACTTGGCCGTTTCGGTGAACAATACTAACAATACCGATTCTGAAAGTACGTTCAGGTTCTGCTATCAAGTAATTCCCTCACGTTTGATTAATTTAAAAGGGAATCTAAATTCTGCTAATGGCTTTGAAAAACCTTTTTTAATCAGCCACAAATTGTAAACCGAGCTTCGCTGATTCGATAAGACAAACGTTTACATGTTATTCTTCGCGGCTTTTACTGAAACGCTGTCATCATTTTTACTCCAGCCCGTGCTCAGCGAAATTATTTAATTAGTTGGTTTCATTGCGCTGGGAACAAATTTATTTTTATTCCATGCGCTTTTATCCAGAAAATGGAACTTTTTCGCTATCATCATCCACAAGATTATTTCTCGTGTTTTGGTGCGCTATTTCCAGCCAAGGAAATTGCAATAGAATATTTTCGATTAAAACTAAAGCTTCCACGGTCTTAGTATTGACATTTTAAATGTTATGCGTACCTGAGGAAAGTATATATAATATGCATAAACGTAGCAAAAAGTAAAACTCCAACTCCAATAAAATTCATTTGGCATATACTAACTTTTGACTTAGAAAAGTACTCCAACAGCTAGGATTATTACACTTCGGGAATTCAGTGTGACGTGCACTCGCACACTAAAAGTAGTCACATGGAATCAGAGAGGGACTCGGTGTGTTATTGAGGAACCTTTTTCCGCGTGTTTCCTATGGGAGTCCATAAAGTGTCTACAGAGCATGATGCACGAGTGTGAGGAACATGTCAACATGTCATTTGACGCATGTCTGGTGAGCGAGCATCTGCAGCGTATGCTGGAAGAATGCGACGAACACGTCCCATCGACATCTACATACATTCTACGCAAGCCATTGTCTGGTGCGTGCCATAGGGCTCCCTGTACGACTACTGATCACTTCCTCTTCTGTTCCACTCGAAATACCGAAACACGAATGTCCGTATGTCCCCCCATCTCAGTACGCGAAATATACTTCGGAGGCAATAGAACTGTTCTACAATCAGCTTCAGATGGCAGTTCCCTAGTTTTTTTCTCAATAGTGTTTCGCGAAAAGAACGTTGCCTTACCTCCAGTTATTCCCATTTCATCTCCCGTCTCCGTAATACTTGGGAGCTGTTCGAACCTACCGCTAACAAATCTAACAGTCCGCCTCTGAATTGCTTCGCTGTCTTTCTTTAATCCTACCTCGTGCGGATCCGAAACACTCGAGTAATAGTGGCCCGGCAACATCCCTTAGGCTGTGACTAAGCCATGTCGCCGCAATATCCTTTCTTTCAGGAGTGCTAGTTCTGCGATGTTCGCAGGAGAGCTTCTGTAAAGTTTGGAAAGTAGGAGACGAGGTACTGGCAGAAGTAAAGCTGTGAGGACGGGGCGTGAGTCGTGCTTGGGTAGCTCAGATGGTAGATCACTTGGCCGCGAAAGGCAAAGGTCCCGAGTTCGAGTCTCGTTCCGGCACACAGTTTTAATCTGCCAGGAAGTTTCACATCAGCGCACACTCCGCTGCAGAGTGAAAATCTCATTCTGTCAATTGACAGCATCTTTGAAAGAAAGTAAATGAATGGAAGTAAATCAATGAAAAATGGAAGTAAATGGAGGCTGACGAAAAGTGAGAACAACAGAAAATAGCCAACAATTTATATTTTTATATATATTAAATGGATAACATAGAGCAGACAGTAAAAAAATGTACTAAATGTTGTGTATTGAATGACATTACTCAATATCGGATAAAGTTATTTGAATCTACAGTGATTTGTAAAAAGTGTATGAATAAGGGTCGAATAAGTAGATATTATTCAAACAAAAACAATTACAACAATAACGTATTGAATAGTACTGATGATATGGGGCAGATATAAAAAAAAGGGCACTAAATGGGACATAGTAAAAATTGTAACAGAATGTCAGAAGAAATTAGGTAAACCTAGATAAATTTCCAAAAAAGTTTAAATAATGATCGTATGAGCAGATATTCTATTAAAGCGACTAACACCCAGAACAGTAAGGAAAACATGCAGAAGGATATAGACAACAAGCAAGATAATAATCCACAGAATATTATGGACAACAGCACTGACAGTGAAACGTCAGAAATATGTATTGAATATAATATTGTAAAGAATTTAAATTTTTTGCAAAAAATCATGGAAAATACTATCATGGTTGTAGAAAAATTTCCGCTACCAGTCACTATAAAGTGTTATTTATTTGTCAGATGACCTCTTTCAGGCTTTTGGTCAGCATCAGGTGTTTATACATTCAGGTACATCTTTATATTGCTGGAGATCACTGTTTGATTATAAAGAAACGTGACTAAACGGGTACAAGTGGAACAATTGTAAGTGGCAAGACAGCATTTGTCGAAAATACATCAGTACTTACATAAGAATGAATTATCCTTATTACAATTATCCTGTGGTGATATTACTTCAAACCTAAAATTGATTACACAAATCTCTATAAGAATACTTAATTTTCCGTTTAACCTAATTAGATTTATTTATAATTTTACTAAAAATCTAATGGAAGAAGACAGAAACGCCAAAATTACAGATCTCCTTTTCAAGAATAAAATGCATTACCAAGATACGAGAGAAAAATTAAATAGTTTGTTCGATGAAGAATACCAAATAGAATGTTTGGATTTAATTTTACATAAAATGGTTGTCCCCCCCATGAACCATGGACCTTGCCGTTGGTGGGGAGGCTTGCGTGCCTCAGCGATACAGATGGCCGTACCGTATGTGCAACCACAACGGAGGGGTATCTGTTGAGAGGCCAGACAAACATGTGGTTCCTGAAGAGGGGCAGCAGCCTTTTCAGTAGTTGCAGGGGCAACAGTCTGGATGATTGACTGATCTGGCCTTGTAACATTAACCAAAACGGCCTTGCTGTGCTGGTACTGCGAACGGCTGAAAGCAAGGGGAAACTACAGCCGTAATTTTTCCCGAGGACATGCAGCTCTACTGTATGATTAAATGATGATGGCGTCCTCTTGGGTAAAATATTCCGGAGGTAAAATAGTCCCCCATTCGGATCTCCGGGCGGGGACTACTCAAGAGGACGTCGTTATCAAGAGAAAGAAAACTGGCGTTCTACGGATCGGAGCGTGGAATGTCAGATCACTTAATCGGGCAGGTAGGTTAGAAAATTTAAAAAGGGAGATGGATAGGTTAAAGTTAGATATAGTGGGAATTAGTGAAGTTCGGTGGCAGGAGGAACAAGACTTTTGGTCAGGTGATTACAGGGTTATAAATACAAAATCAAATAGGGGTAATGCAGGAGTAGGTTTAATAATGAATAAAAAAATAGGAGTGCGGGTTAGCTACTACAAACAGCATAGTGAACGCATTATTGTGGCCAAGATAGACACAAAGCCCATGCCTACTACAGTAGTACAAGTTTATATGCCAACTAGCTCTGCAGATGATGAAGAAATAGATGAAATGTATGACGAGATAAAAGAAATTATTCAGGTAGTGAAGGGAGACGAAAATTTAATAGTGATGGGTGACTGGAATTCGTCAGTAGGAAAAGGGAGAGAAGGAAACATAGTAGGTGAATATGGATTGGGAGGAAGGAATGAAAGAGGAAGCCGCCTTGTAGAATTTTGCACGGAGCATAACTTAATCATAGCTAACACTTGGTTCAAGAATCATGAAAGGAGGCTGTATACATGGAAGAAGCCTGGAGATACTGACAGGTTTCAGATAGATTATATAATGGTAAGACAGAGATTTAGGAACCAGGTTTTAAATTGTAAGACATTTCCTGGGGCAGATGTAGATTCTGACCACAATCTATTGGTTATGAGCTGCAGATTGAAACTGAAGAAACTACAAAAAGGTGGGAATTTAAGGAGATGGGACCTGGATAAACTGAAAGAACCAGAGGTTGTAGAGAGTTTCAGGGAGAGCATTAGGGAACAATTGACAGGAATGGGGGAAAGAAATACAGTAGAAGAAGAATGGGTAGCTCTGAGGGATGAGGTGGTGAAGGCAGCAGACGATCAAGTAGGTAAAAAGACGCGGGCTAATAGAAATCCTTGGGTAACAGAAGAAATATTGAATTTAATTGATGAAAGGAGAAAATATAAAAATGCAGTAAATGAAGCAGGCAAAAAGGAATACAAACATCTCAAAAATGAAATCGACAGGAAGTGCAAAATGGCTAAGCAGGGATGGCTAGAGGACAAATGTAAGGATGTAGAGGCTTGTCTCACTAGGGGTAAGATAGATACTGCCTACAGGAAAATTAAAGAGACCTTTGGAGAGAAGAGAACCACTTGTATGAATATCAAGAGCTCAGATGGCAACCCAGTTCTAAGCAAAGAAGGGAAGGCAGAAAGGTGGAAGGAGTATATAGAGGGTTTATACAAGGGCGATGTACTTGAGGACAATATTATGGAAATGGAAGAGGATGTAGATGAAGATGAAATGGGAGATAAGATACTGCGTGAAGAGTTTGACAAAGCACTGAAAGACCTGAGTCAAAACAAGGCCCCGGGAGTAGACAACATTCCATTAGAACTACTGATGGCCTCAGGAGAGCCAGTCATGACAAAACTCTACCATCTGGTGAGCACGATGTATGAGACAGGCGAAATACCCTCAGACTTTAAGAAGAATATAATAATTCCAATCCCAAAGAAAGCAGGTGTTGACAGATGTGAAAGTTACCGAACTATCAGTTTAATAAGTCACAGCTGCAAAATACTAACGCGAATTCTTTACAGACGAATGGAAAAACTGGTAGAAGCCGACCTCGGGGAAGATCAGTTTGGATTCCGTAGAAATGTTGGAACACGTGAGGCAATACTGACCTTACGACTTATCTTGGAAGAAAGATTAAGAAAAGGCAAACCTACGTTTCTAGCATTTGTAGACTTAGAGAAAGCTTTTGACAATGTTGACTGGAATACTCTCTTTCAAATTCTGAAGGTGGCAGGGGTAAAATACAGGGAGCGAAAGGCTATTTACAATTTGTACAGAAACCAGATGGCAGTTATAAGAGTCGAGGGGCATGAAAGGGAAGCAGTGGTTGGGAAAGGAGTGAGACAGGGTTGTAGCCTCTCCCCGATGTTATTCAATCTGTATATTGAGCAAGCAGTAAAGGAAACAAAAGAAAAATTCGGAGTAGGTATTAAAATTCATGGAGAAGTAGTAAAAACTTTGAGGTTCGCCGATGACATTGTAATTCTGTCAGAGACAGCAAAGGACTTGGAAGAGCAGTTGAACGGAATGGACGGTGTCTTGAAAGGAGGATATAAGATGAACATCAACAAAAGCAAAACGAGGACAATGGAATGTAGTCAAATTAAGTTGGGTGATGCTGAGGGAATTAGATTAGGAAATGAGACACTTAAAGTAGTAAAGGAGTTTTGCTATTTAGGGAGTAAAATAACCGATGATGGTCGAAGTAGAGAGGATATAAAATGTAGACTGGCAATGGCAAGGAAAGCGTTTCTCAAGAAGAGATATTTGTTAACATCGAATATAGATTTAGGTGTCAGGAAGTCGTTTCTGAAAGTATTTGTATGGAGTGTAGCCATGTATGGAAGTGAGACATGGACGATAACTAGTTTGGACAAGAAGAGAATAGAAGCTTTCGAAATGTGGTGCTACAGAAGAATGTTGAAGATAAGGTGGGTAGATCACGTAACTAATGAGGATGTATTGAATAGGATTGGGGAGAAGAGAAGTTTGTGGCACAACTTGACTAGAAGAAGGGATCGGTTGGTAGGACATGTTCTGAGGCATCGAGGGATCACAAATTTAGCATTGGAGGGCAGCGTGGAGGGTAAAAATCGTAGAGGGAGACCAAGAGATCAATACACTAAGCAGATTCAGAAGGATGTAGGTTGCAGTAGGTACTGGGAGATGAAGAAGCTTGCACAGGATAGAGTAGCATGGAGAGCTGCATCAAACCAGTCTCAGGACTGAAGACCACAACAACAACAACAAAATGGTTGTGCAAAAATTACAGTGTACGATAAAGATAAAGATGCATTTGAAGAATTCAAAGATTTAAATAAATGCAGTAGAGAGAAATATGTGAAAAAAGTTTCATAAGACAATTAATAAACATTATTTGGAAGAAGACGAGTCGGATTCTAGCGAAGAAAGCGAAATAGTGATAAATATTGTAAAGAACGATTTCAACAAGAAGAAGATGTAAAAGACAACAATGGCGGTCGAATTAACCGAAGAAGGATTTAATTTTGCTGTTTAACTATATGTTTTAACTTTTTACGTTCAGTACCCCACATGGGGGACACTGAAGTTTAATGAAGACATCGGAGACAAAGAGGGCATAAATTTTTATTAAGGAATGGTTAAGCTAAAATATTATAAAGACGTATTTCTAATTTAATTTTTGTTTATCGTCAATTTGTTGTTCTATAAATTTTTAAACCCAGCAAAACACCAGGGGTTAGATATGCATCCAAAGGGATGCACTTCTCCAAGTATACCGCCTCCTCTTGTGATTCTTGATCAGAGTATTCGCTATTACTAGCTGAAATTCATTAGAGAAATCAATTAGCATTTCTCATCTTTCATTCCATTGTCCCAAGACCATATTCTCCCGTAATATTTTCTTCTCCTCCTTCACCTACAACTGCATTCCAGTCCCCCACGACTATTAGATTTTCATCTCCTTTTATGTACTGCATTACCCTTTCAATATCCTCATATACTTTGTGTATCTCTTCATCTTCATCTTCCGACGTCGGGTTGTATACCCGTCTATCGTTGTCGGTGTTCGTTTGCTGTCGATTCTAATAAAAACAACCCTGTCACCGAACTGTTCACAGTAACATACTTTTTGACCTACCTTCCCATTCATAACGATTCCTACTTCCGTTGTACCATTTCCTGCTGCTGTTAATATTATCATATACTCATCTGACCAAAAATCCTTTCTTTTTTTTTCATTTCAGTTCACTGACCACTACTATATCTAGATTGAACCTTTTCATTACCGCTGACAACCGCGCAGTTGAGCGCCCCACAAACCAAGACCAAACCTTCGCATTACCCTTTTCAGATTTTCTAGCTTCCCTACCACATTCAAGCTTATGGCATTCCACTCCCCGAGTCTTATAACGTTATCTTTTCGCTGATTATTCAACTTTTATCTCGTGGTGACCTCTCCCTTGTCAATCCACTCTCGGAGATGCGAATGAGGGACTATTCCGAAATCTTTTTCAATTACAGGCCGCATGTCCTGTGGGTACACGTTATGTTTATTCAGAACAAAAATGGTTCAAATGGCTCTGAGCACTGTGGGACTTGACATCTGAGTTCATCAGTCCCCTAGAACGTAGAACTACTTAAACCTAACTAACCTAAGGACATCACACATATCCATGCCGAGGCAGGATTCGAACCTGCGACCGTAGACGTAGCACGGTTCCAGACTGAAGCACCTAGAATAGCTCGGCCACAGCAGCCGGCTGTCTTCAGAGCAGTAGTTTCCATTGCCTTCTGCATCCTCACGCCGTTGATTATTGCTGAATCTTCCGCCTTTAGGGACAGTTTCCCACTGCAAGGACTACAGAGTGCCCTGAAGGACAACAGAGTGCCCTGAGTCTCTATCCGCTCCTCCGCCCTCTTCGACAAGGCCGTTAGCAATATGAGGCTGACTTCTCACGCCGGAAGTCTTCGGACGCCAATGCTAATTATTAACAGATAACCATAGTGACTAAATATTGCGGTAGGTATAGAAAGTGAGCATATGAAGCAAAATTTGGAAGAAGAGAGGTATGCATTTGTAGAGTAAGTGAAAGATAGCCAATAATCGGCTCTGACTGAAATGAACAACAGAAAGCTTTTCCAAGTACAGCCAACCGAGAATCGCTAGCGGAAATATAGCCTCCAATAGCAGATTGATAGCTTGGTAGCTTGCGCAAGAAAGCATTACAGGTGCAGACTGTTTTTGGAGGAACCTGAAGACCAAATAGATTTTGTACGACCTGGTCTTGGCTGACGAACGGAACACAACAGAAGGAAACTGGAGGACTGATTTTTGCTGCGCACGAACGAGCAATTAGAACTAACGCCGTCAAATCCAGAATTGAGAAATCGGTGGAAGATCTAGATTCTGGAAGGAAGCTGAGGAAACAATGGACCACATCTTGAGATGTTGAAAAAAGATCGCTTTGTGAGACTACAGAGCATTTAGCATACCACTGTGATAAAAATGAGATCTTAACTGGGCGACCTTTAGTGTGAACACATCGCTCCCCGTAAAATCACGTGAAATATTAAGGCAAATTCGCGAAACACGAACTATTGAACATTTTAATTTAAAAACGGAGTCGTATCCGAACGTGGGATACTGTCTCTGACAAGTCCCATCTTTCCAGTGTGTACATACCCAGGACTCGCTTGGAGCTGTACCCCTCCAATTCTCAGCTTCCACAGTTAGACAGCGGACTCAGCTTACAGAAAAACATCACACGATTCTTCATCTTACGGAAATGAAATGAAAAAGTATTTATTAAATTCGCATTCGTTGATGCTTCAGTTGAATCCATACTTTCAATGCGTCGCTAGGAATTTGAATTGATTTGGTAGTCCAATTTGAGTAGTGGGCTATTAATGCGGTTACGGAGCAATTTCGGAAAAACTGTCGCGAACCAGCTCACACTGATTACAAAACGAGAACTAATCGCTGCGGTATAAATGATCCTATATGAATTTTCGACAATATTATCATTTACTGGTGGTAGAGAACTTGTGAGACTATAAGGCAGAAAAAATTTCAGAAAACTAATCTAGCCAAAGTGGGACATACAACTTCAGACACATCTAATGGTGGCACACAATAAACCGAACATTTCAACTGTGGGGAAAAGGGGACTGTGGGTCATTCACATTGACATCCCAGGCGATTGCTGAATCGACGAGAAACAATTGGAAAATGAGACACGAGGACGTGAAAATCGAAATACAGTGACTCTTGCGTAAACCAATGTAAGTGGTCCCTCGGCATGCTGGTAGCTGTGCCCTGTATCTTAATGGGCATTTGAACAGCATACACACTAGCAAAAGTTTCATCTGCCAACTAAAAAAAAAAAAAAAAAAAAATATCCCCTTCACTCGTATCTGCATGAATCGCCGCACATCACTCAGTTCTAGACCGTTGGGAAGTAACCACCTAGTGATAAAATACGAAATCCATCATAGCGATATCATTTTGCTGTATTCTTCGTTATAATAATAATAATAAAAAGAATTTCTCGATCTGTATCTGGTAGATGGTAGTCTGAAAGTCAGATGAAGAAGACAGCACATTCTGAGCAGTACAGAACTGTTAGCATTGCAAATTGTGTCTTGGAATGAGACCTGAGGACCTCCCTTGTAGTCCGGACTGCCACTGTTTATTTGAGCCGAACTCCTGTAGACATAGGCAACCGTGCGAGTCAGACACCTGTGCGGGATCGGCTGCGTTATTCCAGACCAGGCGGAGCGACCCGTAAACAAACAAGCGACTGTCGCCTGAGCCACTGTGCATGCGACACTTCCCACACAAGTGTACCAACTACAGTGGAACAGTCTGGCAGGATAGTAGTACTGTGGTTTTGCAGGCGACTCTCTTTCTCTTCCGTAAGTGCTCTCATTACAGTTTGTATCGGGGCAAGATGAAACATGTGGAAAACCAGAAAAGAAGAGAATCGAAGGATTAGAGCAATGACGCTACAGAAAATTTTCGAAATTAGGTGAAGTACGAGGAGTGTTTTTTAAGTAAGGTCCGTTTTGTTGTAGACACTAGTAGTTAGCGCGCATACTGCAATGAGCGCGTGCGTCGTGTACCGGCATGCCTCGGGAACAACTGTGCTCAGTTTCAGCTCTGTAGCTAATCTGTACGGTTCTACTCTGTGCTTTCAGAGTGTTTAAGACTATCAACTCGTCCGCCGCGTGAGAGGTTCGCTCAGTGATGCGGTTTTTATCAGCAAGGAACCTGTCTGCTGCGGAAATTCAGCGACAGATTTTCGAAGTATACGGTGATACTGTTATGAGTGAAAGCAAAGTGTGTAAGTGGGTAGGAGAATTAATAGATGGCCATGACAACGTCCATTATGAGGACCGCTCCGGTCGCCCTTCTTTGATTACAGATGATTTGGTGGCTTCAGTTGAAGCAAGGATTCGTAAGAACAGGCGCTTCACAATAACAGGTCTCTCAAATGAATTTCCTGACGTGTCTAGATCAGTGCTTCACAACACTGTTTCTGAACACCTAAAGTTTAGAAAACTGCTCCCGTTGGGTCCTGAAACTCCTAAGAGAGGACAACAAAAACCAAAGATTTGAGTGTGCGATGAAGTTCTTGACTGGTTATCACGAACAAGGTGACGGCTTCTTGAGTCAGATCGTAACTGGAAACGAAACATGGGTTTCGCATATCACGCCCGAATGGAAGCAACAGAGCATGGAATGGAGACACACACTCGCCTGTAAAGGTGAAGGCCAAACAGACTCTGTCCCAGCGCAAAATCGTGGTGTCGGTGTTTTCGGATAGGCATGGTGTTTTGTTGGTCGACTTCATGCAGCGAGGAACCCCTATCAGTGCAGAAGCATACTGCCAAACCCTGAGAAAGCTACACAGAGCGATTCAAAACAAAAGACGTGGCATGCTGACAAAGGGAATTGTCCTTCTCCATGACAATGCAAGACCTAACACTGCAGGTCAAACCCGCGATTTATTGGACAGTTTTGGCTAGGAAGTTTTAGACCATTCACCCTAGAGTCCTGATCTTGCGCCGAGCGATTACCACCTGTTCCTTCACCTCAAACGACACCTCATTGGCAACAGTTTCAATGATGACGACGACGTGAAAACGGCAGTTAACTCTTGGTTATCGAAGCAGGCGGAAAGTTTTTATGGAGAGGGTAATTTAAAATTGGTTGAGAGGTATGACATCTATGTCGAAAAATACAGTGAAGTATGTACTTTCCGAAAATAAATTTACTTTCGTTGTGTAATTATATTCAAACGGACCTTACTTAAAAAACACGCCTCGTACATACGTTAAGACATCAAGGAGTAACTTAAACAGTAGCTGAGAGAGCTGAAGACGGTAAAAACTACAAGGTAAGACAGATGGAATATATCTAACATACAACTGTGGACGCTGGATGCAAATGCAATTCTGAGATGGAAAGGTTGACGCAGAAGAGGGATTCTTGGCGAACCGCTTCACATCAGTCGGAGGACGATGACCCGAAAAATATGGTCCGTGTTTAAAGGAAGTGGATTATATTTCACCGTCTAGGGGTTATGTGGTTTAATTCAAATGGTTCAAATGGCTCTGAGCACTATGGGACTTAACATCTATGGTCATCAGTCCCCTAGAACTTAGAACTACTTAAACCTAACTAACCTAAGGACAGCACACAACACCCAGCCATGACGAGGCAGAGAAAATCCCTGACCCCGCCGGGAATCGAACCCGGGAACCCGGGCGTGGGAAGCGAGAACGCTACCGCACGACCACGAGATGCGGGCTATGTGGTTTAATTCCATGATAACAAAATGAAACAGTTGCTAGCACTTTCTTAATGCGATGTTGTACCCGGTTGAGCCTAAATGCAGGAACTAATTGGATTTAGCAGGGCCTCACACAGCCACGGATCGTCTCATGAGGTAGTCTATGTGGCCCACAACTATCGTAACTATCCCTCGGTGGCCTGGAATTGACACTGTGACATAGTTACTGTCTGAGTTCCCGCACTGATAGCCAAAGCAGTATCTCAACATAACACAGCCATTACGTAGATACACAGGACACTGTAAACAGTCATTGTCCTAATGAAACGTTGAATCAAAGTACTATCTGGAAATAACGCGTGATGAAGAAGGACGTCTATGGATTACTGAAGTGCCCTGGTATCGTACGCGATGGCTCCCCACATCTTGACGCTAGAGGTAACACCGTTGTCTAATTTTGGCAGAACGTGTCCTCTCCCTTCGTTGCAGACGTACTAGCAGACAAGTTACCCGATGTTGGGGAGAATCGAGATTTATCAGAGAAAATTATACGGCGCCATTCAGTAGTCTTTGCTCTCCTATGTGTATATTCTATTGTTAGTAGTATACTCCTCACTAAACATTGTTTGAGTAGCCTGGCAGTCTCCGACCAAATTTGCGGATTATGCGGGACTTTATCATGAGTCAATTAGGCGTGCCAGGCTGGGTGACACAGATCCAAAGGGGTTCCGATGTGCTTGGCACTCAATATTATCACCCTGTCATGGTGTGACCATACTTAGTCGATCAGATTCTTGACAATACGTCTGGTTTCTGTTGACGTACGCTGTACGAATCTACCATCTGGTCACATGAAGACTCACTCTCTTTCAAATGTTCGTAGCGTTGTTCCATGCGAGAACGCTGCACTCTCCATGGTTCTTTACAGTGTTCACTGACGATTTGATGCAGCCCGAACCCATTAAACACTCTGTGTTGATCCATTGTGAACGTGGGACAGTAGCTTGTCAAATATTTAACAAAGAAATTTGCCAAACTGCAATGCAAATTAACAAGTTATTTTATTTCGAAACTTTCTGGCGACTAAAACTGTGTGCCGGAACGAGACTCGAACTCGGGACCTTTGCCCTACGCGAGCAAGTGCTCTACCAACTGAGCTAACCAAGCACGACTCATGACCCCTCCTCATAGCTTTACTTCCGCCAGTTGCGCGTCTTCTATTCTTTTTTTTTCCGCTACCAGTTTTAGAAATTCATATGCCGTCTTCAAGCCCATATGCACCTCTCAAAAATTATCGATATTGGCATACCGGGGCAATCTGTTTCCGGTGTTGTGAATTCTCAAGTGCTTCCTTCGAAGATCTGACTGCAACTCATTCCTTCGAAGTCAAGTCTTCGAAGGAAGCACTTGACGATTCACAACATCCAGAAACAGATGGCCCCAGTATGCCAATATCGATAATTTTTTAGAAGTGCATATGGGACCTGAAGATGGGATACTGAATTACCGAAACTGGCAGTGAAAATAAAATCTCAATTTGCACGGCTGTTTGACGAATATCTTTGTTAAATAAACATTAAATACTCCGTCGACCCCGATAACATCCACAACACTTTACTCTTATCTATGTGATCAATAGAGATATGACCTCCTAATAAAACTCATTTTCGTCAGCGGCTTTTTCGAACGTATTGGTATTGTGCACTGTCATGCATGGACTGATTACAAAACACATGTTTGTAGGACTCTTTTTGCCAGTTCTGATTGGTAGTATCTCCTTTAGAAATATGAGAATCATTTTTGAAACGAAATGTATGCCTTTCAATATAAAATTACAAATCAGTAGTGCAACGTCCCACGCTGCAGGGTGGTGCGGTCGTAAGCCAGGGGAGTGTGAGCGGATGGTATAAGCTGGGTGGGAAACCATGTGGCTCCTGAGAATGTCAGTTGCAGAAGTAACAAGTTCTTTTATTGCTGTTTGATGCACTGGTCACCGCGAGGGGTCACCGTGGTCTAGGGGTACGTCTTTGATTCATAATCAAAACGTCTTCGGTCCCGGGTTCGATCCCCGCCACTGCCTAAATTTTGATAAATAATCAGCATTGGCGTCCGAAGACTTCCGGCATAAGAAGTCAGCCTCATTCTGCCAACGGCCTTGTCGAAGAGGGCGCAGGAGCGGATAGAGGTTCAGGGCACTCTCTTGTCCAAGGGGTGGGAAATTGCCCCAAAAGGCGGAAGAATCAGCAATGATCAATGACATGAGGATGCAGAAGGCAATGGAAACCACTGCATTAAAGACACGTAACGTGTATCCACAGGACATGGGGCCTGTAATTGAAGAAGTGTCATGATGATCTCTCCATTGGCAAAAGATTCCAGAATAGTCCCCCATTCGGATCTCCGGGAGGGGACTGCCAAGGAGGAGGTTACCATGAGAAAAAGATTGAATAATCTACGAAAGGATAACGTTCTACGACTCGGGGCGTGGAATGTCAGAAGCTTGAACGTGGTAGGGAAACTAGAATATCTGAAAAGGGAAATGCAAAGGCTCAATCTAGATACAGTAGGGGTCAGTGAAGTGAAGTGGAAGGAAGACAAGGATTTCTGGTCAGATGAGTATCGGGTAATATCAACAGCAGCAGAAAATGGTATAACAGATGTAGGATTCGTTATGAATAGGAAGGTAGGGCAGAGGGTGTGTTACTGTGAACAGTTCAGTGACCGGGTTGTTCTAATCAGAATCGACAGCAGACCAACACCGAAAACGATAGTTCAGGTATACATGCCGACGTCACAAGCTGAAGATGAACATATAAAGAAAGTGTGTGAGGATATAGAAAGGGTAATGCAGTATGTAAAGGGGGACGAAAATCTAATAGTCATGGGCGACTGGAATGCAGTTGTAGGGGAAGGACTAGAAGAAAAGTTTACAGGAGAATATGGGCTTGGGACAAGGAATGAAAGAGGAGAAAACTAATTGAGTTCTGTAACAAGTTTCAGCTAGTAATAGCGAATACCCTGTTCAAGAATCACAAGAGGAGGAGGTATATTTGGGAAAGGCCGGGAGATACGGGAAGATTTCAATTAGATTACATCATGGTCAGACAGAGATTCCGAAATCAGATACTGAATTGTAAGGCGTACCCACGAGCAGATATAGACTCAGATCACAATATAGTAGTGATGAAGAGTAGGCTGAAGTTCAAGACATTAGTCGGGAAGAATCAATACACAAAGAAGTGGGATACGGAAGTACTAAGTAATGACGAGATACGTTTGAAGTTCTCTAACGCTATAGATACAGCAATAAGGAATAGCGCAGTAGTCAGTACAGTTGAAGAGGAATGGACATCTCTAAAAAGGGCCGTCACAGAAGTTGGGAAGGAAAACATAGGTACAAAGAAGGTAGCTGCGAAGAAACCATGGGTAACAGAAGAAATACTTCAGTTGATTGATGAAAGGAGGAAGTACAAACATGTTCCAGGAAAATCAGGAATACAGAAATACAAGTCGCTGAGGAATGAAAGAAATAGGAAGTGCAGGGAAGCTAAGACGAAATGGCTGCAGGAAAAATGTGAAGACATCGAAAAAGATATGATTGTCGGAAGGACAGACTCAGCATACAGGAAAGTCAAAACAACCTTTGGTGACATTAAAAGCAACGGTGGTAACATTAAGAGTGCAACGGGAATTCCACAGTTAAATGCAGAGGAGAGAGCAGATAGGTGGAAAGAATACATTGAAAGCCTCTATGAGGGTGAAGATTTGTCTGATGTGATAGAAGAAGAAACAGGAGTCGATTTAGAAGAGATAGGGGATCGGAATCGGAATTTAAAAGAGCTTTGGAGGACATACTGTCAAATAAGGCAGAAGGGATAGATAACATTCCATCAGAATTTCTAAAATCATCGGGGGAAGTGGCAACAAATAGAAAATATGAGTCTGGCGATATACCATCTGACTTTCGGAAAAGCATCATCCACACAATTCCGAAGACAGCAAGGGCTGACAAGTGCGAGATTTATCGCACAATTAGCTTAACAGCTCATGCATCGAAGCTGCTATCAAGAATAATATATAGAAGAATGGAAAAGAAAATTGAGAATGCGCTAGGTGACGATCAGTTTGGCTTTAGGAAAAGTAAAGGGACGAGAGAGGCAATTCTGACGTTACGGCCAATAATGGAAGCAAGGCTAAAGAAAATTTAAGACACTTTCATAGGATTTGTCGACCTGGAAAAAGCGTTCGACAATATAAAATGGTGCAAGCTGTTCGAGATTCTGAAAAAAGTAGAGGTAAGCTATAGGGAGAGACGGGTCATATACAATACGTACAACAACCAAGAGGGAATAATAAGAGTGGACGATCAAGAACGAAGTGCTCGTATTAAGAAGGGTGTAAGACAAGGCTGTAGCCTTTCGCCCCTACTCTTCAGTCTGTACATCGAGGAAGCAATGATGGAAATAAAAGAAAGGTTCAGGAGTGGAATTAAAATACAAGGTGAAAGGATATCAATGATACGATTCGCTGATGACATTGCTATCCTGAGTGAAAGTGAAGAAGAATTAAATGATCTGCTGAACGGAATGAACAGTCTAATGAGTACACAGTATGGTTTGAGAGTAAATCGGAGAAAGACGAAGGTAATGAGAAGTAGTAGAAATGAGAACAGCGAGAAACTTAACATCAGGATTGATGGTCACGAAGTCAACGAAGTTAAAGAATTCTGCTAGCTAGGCAGTAAAATAACCAATGACGGACGGATCAAGGAGGACATCAATAGCAGACTCGCTATGGCAAAAAAGGCATTTCTGGCCAAGAGAAGTGTACTAACATCAAACACCGGCCTTAATTTGAGGAAGAAATTTCTGAGGATGTACGTCTGGAGTACAGCATTGTATGGTAGTGAAACATGGAGTGTGGGAAAACCGGAACAGAAGAGAATAGAAGCATTTGAGATCTGGTGCAACAGACGAATGTTGAAAATTAGGTAGAGTGATAAGGTAAGGAATGAGGAGGCTCTGCGAAGAATCGGAGAGTAAAGGAATGTGTGGAAAACACTGATAAGAAAAAGGGACAGGATGATAGGACATTAAGACACCAAGGAATGGCTTTTATGGTAATAGATAGAGTTGTAGAGAGCAAAAACTTAGAGGAAGACAGAGATTGGAATATATCCAGCAAATAATTGAGGACGTAGGTTGCAAGTGCTAATCTGAGATGAAGAGGTTGGCACAGGAGAGAAATTCTTGGTGGGCAATGTCAGACCAATCAGAACTAATAACTCAAAAAAAAAGTGGTCGAAAGTGCGTCTCAACTGGCAAACAGTCAGTACTTAGTCCTGTGTTCCCTCAGTAAACAACCACAACTTTTCACTCTACAATCAAGGAGTTGTGTCGTGCAGTATTTGTGACCAGCAAACACAACCAAAGCACTGCTCATTTACCACACTGTGCATTGCACGAACTGTAGTGGTATCAGACGCAAAATGCGGCGTATTGACACCAACTGTAATCGATGGGTGCCAGGAGTTACCGTATTAAAACTCGTTCGAGCTTTTCAAATGATTTATTTGCTTCCACCGCAGAGCTTCCTTCGCCTCGGTCCGCGTCACAGGCCCCGCATTGCTGAGGCCACTGCCCCAGCGACCTGTGCAACGCAACGTTCTGTCGTGCCGGCCTTGTTCGCCTGCTGTAGAGTTCCGAATACGTCAGGATGGCTGCGCCAGCAGCCGACTCAGCGGCCACCGTCCCCGTTGACTCCGCGCTGCTCCGCCGGGAGCCGCAGGCCGGCCCCACTGCTGCTTCTTCCTCGTCTGGCATAGCTGGGAACGCGGCGGCAACGGCAGCCCCCACTATCCAGCGTCCAAATTTGCGGCACTCGTCTCTGGAGTCTCCAGCGTGTGTCGGGAGCCGAGACGACTGCCCGCGGTAGCGAGCCGAAGAGTGGCCCGCCGTGGCTGGCTGCGGACCCTGTGTCGGCCTCAGAGGGTCGAACCAAGGACACGCCATGGACTGGGTCGCTGTCGCCCATCTGTTGCCGTGTGTCGCCAATAGTGTGACACCCACCGCCATCCAGGAGAGTTGCCACACTTCAATGAATCTCGTTAGAAAACAACACCTATTTATACTCGACTGCGCGCCTCTGTGTTGCTAACGCATCGCTCCGAGTCACGTACGCCCCACACCCCGGTTGCGCCAGTGGGCCCCTCCCGCCTATAGCTTGCGACATGAAAACCGCTGCGTTTACTCTTTTCATCGGTTTGATGGCCCCTCTGGCCTCCATTCCTCTTCACAACCGCTGGTCAGCGTAACACACTGCAATCCGGCCCACACCTGGCTGTAACTTGAGCGCTCCGAAATATTGCACTAAATCTAACTTCCCTATCTTAAATTGTGGTGCCGCTACAGAACCATAAAACCACCAGCTTGCAACCATCATCTGCAAAAGCACTCAGGTAGTGCTGCTGTCGATGAGCTTAAGCCCCCTTTCTCCCCCTTCGACTGCAATCGCTCTCCGCCCAGCCAGGAAAAGACAGCTAAATCTCCACCAGGCTGTTGAGTCCACACAGCGATCCCCCGTAATTGTGGTGACACCCGGCTGACAGAACTGCAGCACAGCAGATTCTCGAGTCCCTCGCTCACAGCTCTACAGAACTACCTGTTCGTCTCCGTACAGAAACCTCCTACACTGCTCCCTGGAAGAACCTCGAAAACACAACAAACAGTGGAGCCAGCAGAATAACAATTCGTATACGAATTGCGTCGCTCACGCGAAATCTTCTCCGTTTCATCTACAGCACTATATTCCGTCCACAACGTCGCGAACGATGGCTACTAGTTCTGGATCGGCTAAAGCCGGTACATTTCGGTCGACATCGGATGACGAGTGTTTTGTGGCCGTCCACTGCCAACCTAGACGACCTAAAAATACAGTAGCAGTGTGTACAGTAGTCATTACGAATTGATTGTTGTGCATTGCTGTGCCGAATCAGTAAACTCATATGCAGTGCCAGAGCGGCGTGAGAAAAGGGCAGTTGCTTCCTCCTGCACCGCCAATGGCCTGCGTTTGTCATTGTTGGGCTTTTGTAGGAGAAGTGTTCCTTCCACATCTTGAAAATTCGGTTAAGACTTCTTGAATAAAGTATACACATCAGCTGTTGTGGACGAGACGCAATGATTTCTGTGAAAAGGACAGCAGTTAAAAATCTGTTTTCTTTTTGCCCATTGTTATTACATTAGCGAACGGTGCGTGGGAAAAAAGATAGTCAATAAAACCAGTACGAGTACTAATTTCTCCAAGTTTTCTCGGATGGTCATTTCGCGAGACTTACCTATGACGAAGTACGTTGACCAGCTATTTTTGAAACGTACACTCTCGGAATTCCACCAGTAAAGCGCTGAATAATTAAGGATCACATTTACAAATAACAAATTGGAATGATCATGTAGATAATATTGTGGGGAAAGCAAACCAAAGACTGCGATTTGTTGGCAGAACACTTAGAAAGTGCAACAGGCCTACTGAAGAGACTGTTTACACCACGCTTATCCGCCCTCTTCTGGAGTATTGTTGTGCGGTGTGGGATCCGCATCAGATAGGATTGAAGGAGGACATCTAAAAAGTACAAAGAAGGGCAGCTCGTTTTTCGCTATCGGGAAATAAAGGAGTGCCACGGATATGATATACGAATTGTGGTGGCAGTAGGTAAAACAAAGGCTTTTCCGCTGTGACGGAACCTTCTCATGAAATTTCAGTCACCGATTTTCTCTACAGAGAACGAAAATATTTAGTTGGCGCCCACCTACATAGGGAGAAATAATCGTCATAAGAAAAGAAGAGAAAGCGGAGATGGCACGGAAACGTTTTAGTTTTCGGTTTTTCCGAGCGCCGTTCGAGAGTGCAACGGCGGAGAAGTAACTTAGAGGTAGTTCAATGAACCGTCGGCCAGGCCCTTATTTGTGAATTACAGAGTAATCATGTACGTGTAGATGTAGATGATAATGACTGCCACCTCAAGTCTCGCATAATATCCGTGGACCCCTCTCCCCTATTTCGCAATAATACAAAACGAGCTACCCTTCTTTGTTTTTCGATGTCCTCCTTCAGTCCCATCTGTACGGATCTCGAACCGCGCAGCCGCACTCCAGAGGAGGACGGACAAGCGTAGTGTAGGAGTCTCTTCAGTAGGCCTGTTGCACTTTCTAAGTGTTCTGCCAACAAATCGCAGTCTTTGGTTTGCTTTCCCCACAATATTATCTACGTGATCATTCCAATTTTTTATTTGTAAATGTGATCCTTAATTATTTGGTTGAGTTAAAACGACAGTGTTTATAGTTGCGACAGGATCTTCTCATGACATTTCAATCATGAACTTTCTCCTCGAAGAGAGATAAAATATTCTGTTGGCGCTCACCAAAGGTGAAATGTTAATCATAAGAAAATAAGAGAAATAACAGCTCACATGGAAGATTTAAGTGTTCGTTTTTTCCGTGCGCTGTTCCCGATTGGAACCATAGAAAATATATTTCTGAAATAAATCGCTTTCAGCCGTATATGAACTTATAGAAGAACACAATCTTTTCCGTGATGTAAAATTACATCTTCAGGTTGAGAAGAAAATAAGCCTTGAAACTTCCTGGCAGATTAAAACTGTGTGCCGGACCGAGACTCGAACTCGGGACCTTTGCCTTTCGCGGGCAAGTGCTCTACCAACTGAGCTACCCAAGCACGACTCACGCCCCGTCCTCACAGCTTTACTTCTGCCAGTACCTCGTCTCCTACCTTTCAAACTTAACAGAAGCTCTCCTGCTAACCTTGCAGAACGAGCACTTCTGAAATAAAGGATATTGCGGAGACATGGCTTAGCCGCAGCTTTGCACTTGCCCGCTAAAGGCAAAGGTCCCGAGTTCGACTCTCGGTCCGGCACACAGTTTTAATCTGACAGGAAGTTTCCTGTCAGCGCACACTCCGCTGCAGAGTGGAAATCTCATTCTGAAAATAAGCCTTGTTAGCCTCTGGAGGCAGTCCGTTACAACTAGTTTTCTTTCAAGTACAACGGCAGCTGAAGTGATCCAAGTTTTTCAAATAAACCGTTTTCAGCCGTACACAAACTTTTACAGGAACACGACCAGTTTGCTGATGTCAAATGAAGATGTAATTTGAAATCGGTTTATTTCAGAAACACAGATTACTTCACCTGCGGTTTCTCTCAACTGGTTGAGAAATAGCTTGGGAGTGATTCGATGAACCCTCTGCCAGGCACTTAATTTTCAACTGAGAGTAATCATGTGGATATAGTTCCGGGCGAAGATGTAATAATCGTGAGAGGATTACGGATGTGCTCGTTCGAATACCCGTCCGGCCATCCATATTTACGTTTTTCGCAATCTCCCTGAATCGGTAACGGCGTAAGGCGAGATGGTTGCTTTAAAAAAGGGTTCAGTCGTTCGCCATCCACATCGTTCCGTGATCCTAGTTTTTATTCCGTTTCTAATGACCTCGTTGACAAAGGGACATTAAATTTTAATCTTTCTTCCTTCCTTCCCTCAACAAACTCCAGTGGCTGATGCTACACATTAGACGTTATGCATTATTCAGCGCTTTACTGGTGGAATTCCGAGAGTGTACGTTTCAAAAATAGCTGGTCAACGTACTTCGTCCTACGTAAGTCTCGCGAAATGACCATCCGAGAAAACTTGGAGAAATTAGTGCTCGTACTGGTTTTATTGACTATCTTTTTTCCCACACACCGTTCGCTAATGTAATAACAATGGACAAAAAGAAAACAGATTTCTAACTGCCATCCTTTTCACAGAAAACATTGCGTCTCGTCCACAACAGCTGATGTCTATACTTTATTCAAGAAGTCTTAACCGAATTTTCAAGATGTAGAAGGAACACTTCCCCTACAATAGCCCAACAATGACAAACGCAGGCCATTGGCGGTGCAGGAGGAAGCAACTGCCCTTTTCTCACGCCGCTCTGGCACTACATATGTGTTTACTGATTCGGCACAACAATGCACAACAATCAATTCGTAATGACTACTGTACACACTGCTATTGTATGTTCAGGTCGCCAAGGTTGGCAGTGGACACTCGTCATCCGATGTCGACCGAAATGTACCGGCTTTAGCCGATCCAGAACTAGTAGCCATCGTTCGCGACTTTGTGGACGGAATATAGTGCTGTAGATGAAACGGAGAAGATTTCGCGTGAGCGACGCAATTCGTATACGAATTGTTATTCTGCTGGCTCCGCTGTTTGTTGTTTTTTCGATGCTCTTCCAGAGAGCAGTGTAGGAGCTAATTCTAGGCCACTTGCATCAGCATTTGCAGTGGTGTACAAGGAGCCAGCAACTTTCGCTTCGGCTGCAGCGGCGCTGTGTGGAGGGCCCTCCAGCCAGAGAGCTGTAGCGGCACCAGGCGCAACGCACCGCTGCTGCTGTACTCGAGTGGCGAGCTCTGCGGCTGCGTGCGGTGTGCGTAAATGCGTGCCGCGGTCACACAATGGCGCCGACACCACCACTCGTCCGGCCGTTGTGAAACTGCAGTACCGGCGTTTCAGCCTCGCTGTAACCGCTGGAACCATGCTGGCGCAGAAGTCAAGAGCGTTAATTCTGAACCGCTTCATTCCAACTTTTTCATCCATTCATTTTCTCTCCGAGTCGTAAAACACTTAAGTCTACGCCATCTGCATCGAACCAACGGAGGGGAACAAATTTTGTCGAACATTTCGTGGCAAATCCATGTTTTCTAGACAGTGTAGTACTCCATCATGAACGCTATTTTATTGTACAGCGTTTTTTGCGTTTCGGTCTTAAGCCATCTTCACACTCTATCAGATAAAAACACAAAAATTAAGCTTTCTTACAGAACAGAGACCGCTCGTCAACGGGGCTCAGCTCGAAGCGTGATTCATCATAAAGACAATTCTAATCCAGTCAACGTGAATACAGGCCTAAGGCGTGTATGGATACACCCCAGACAACGGTGGGATTCAAACCTGTCACTCGCCATTCTGTAGAGCAACTAGGAGTGATGGTGTCGGGTATCATTTCCTTTCATAGCAGGACCCTCTTAGTTGACACATGCAGCACACTTACAGCACAGCCATAAGTCTTCGATATTCTACGATACATTTTGACGCCAATGTTGGCAAGTCATGCTGGCCACATATTTCAGTAAGATATTTCCAACCACACGGCGAGAGTTTCTGCTGCTTTTCTTCGTGTTTGTTCCCAACCATCTCCGGATTTTGAGATCTAACGCGCCAGTTGGACAGAATGTGGGACGATATCTCTCAGAATGGCGTCCAGCAACCCTGTCAGTGAACACCAAGCCGAGTAACTGTTTGCATAAGGGACCAAGGTGGACCAACGAGTTATTGACTTGCTCAATTTGTGAAGCCCTTTCTTTTTAATAAATCATCAATCGTTATCATTTGCTCCCATACGTATAGCATATCAACCGCTTTCTGTCCCATAGGCATACTTCCTTTGCTTTTGCCCCTCTCTCTCTCTCTATCTCTCTCTCTCTCTCTCTCTCTGTCTCTTTCTCTCTCTCTCTCTCTCGCCTATGAACCTAAGAGCCGTCGATCCATTTTCTCTGAAGTGTCTTCAGATAGCTGAAATTTAGTTTTTGCAAAGTGCAGATAGTCAGCCCAAACAAATAATGCTCATCACGTATATCATACGATGCCCATCTACGTCTACATCTACATGGATACTCTACAAATCACATTCAAGTGCTTGGCAGAGGGTTCATCGAACTATCTTCACAATTCTCTATTATTCCAATCTCTTATAGCGCGCGGAAAGAATGAACATCTGTATCTTCCAGAATGAGATTTTCATTCTGTAGCGGAGTGTGCGCTTATATGAAACTTCCTGGCAGATTAAAATTGTGTGCCGGACCGAGACTCAAACTCGGGACCTTTGCCCTTCGTGGGCAAGTGCTCTACCAGCACTTGCCTGCGAAAGGCAAAGGTCCCGAGTTCGAGTCTCGGTCCGGCACACAGTTTTAACCTGCCAGGAAGTTTCAACACCTATATCTCTCCGTACGAGCTCTGATTTCCCTTATTTTATCGTGGTGATCGTTCCTCCCAATGTAGGTCGGTGTCAACAAAATATTTTCGCATTCGGAGTAGAAAGTTGGTGACTGGAATTTCGTGAGAAGATTCGAAAAACGCCTTTCTTTTAATGATTTTCAGCCCAAATCCTGTATCATTTCTGTGACACTCTCTCCCATATTTCACGATAATACAAAACGTGCTATACTTCTTTGAACTTTTGCGATGTACTCCGTGGGTCCTGTCTGGTAAGGATCCCACACCGCGCAGCAGTACTCTAAAAGAGGACGGACTAGCGTAGTGTAGGCAGTCTCCTTAGTAGGTCTGTTACATTTTCTAAGTGTCCTGCCAATAAAGCACAGTCTTTTTTTAGCCTTCCTCACAACATTTTCTATGTGTTCCTTCCAATTTAAGTTGTTCGTAATTGTAATACTTAGGTATTTCGGTGAATTTACGGCTTTTAGATTAGACTGATTTATCGTGTAACCGAAGTTTAACGAGTTCCTTTTAGCACTCATGTGGATGACCTCACACTTTTCGTTATTTAGGGTCCACTGCCACTTTTCGCACCATTAACTTTCTTTTCTACATCGTTTTGCAGTTTGTTTTGATCTTCTGATGACTTTATTAGTCGATAAACGGTAGCGTCATCTGCAAACAACCGAAGACGGCTGCTCAGATTGTCTCCAAAATCGTTTATATAGATAAGAAACAGCAAAGGCCGCATTATCAATGGAAAGCGGCAGCTTGTTTACTACTGCAAACGTAATTATATTTAAAGCGTCATTTTACGTGCCCATTCGATAAAGCGGTCTCGTATTTGTCAAGTGCGATGTTCCTTTAATCGACGTCTGTTGACAGAGACAGTAAAACACGAAGGACAATCACTACCCCAGCAGCGACTCGCGTCCGCCTTGCCCACATTCTGTCTCCTACTACCATGCAGCGGCGCTACTCGGTCGCTTTTGGAGTACTGGTTATCCTTCGCGTTTTACTATTAACACGCATCGCTAGAACTGATATCGCACTAGACTAATTTGGGACCGCTCTGTCGAGTGGGTGCGTAAAATTGTGCTTTAAAAGTCATTTGGTATGTAACGAGAAACATGCCGACGCTTTCCGTTAAAACTAGTCGTTGCATGAAAGACGTGATGAGCAGTATTTTTTTGGGCTGATTCCAGGTATAAATTGCGAAAGCTAAATTGCAAATATCTGCCAAAACGCCACAGAAAATGCGCCTGACGACTCTTAGGGAAGACAAACCTACATCTACATCTACATCTACATGGTTACTCTGCAATTCACAGTTAAACGCCTGGCAGAGGGATCATCGAATATTTTTTTCCAACGTCTCTACCATTCAACTCTCGAATGGCGCGTCGGAAAAGGAACACCTGAATCTTTCTGTTCGAGCTCTGATTTCTCTTATTTTATTATGATGATCATTTCTTCCTATGTAGGTGGGTGTCACCAAAATATTTTCGCATCCGGAAGAGAAAGTTGGCGATTGAAATTTCGTAAATACATCTCGCCGCAAAGAAAACCGCCTTTATTTCAGTGACTGCCATCCCAACTTGCGTATCATATCAATGACACTCTCACCCCTATTGCGCGATAGCACGAAACGAGCTGCCCTTCTTTGCACTTTTTCGATGTCCTAGGTCAATTCTACCTGGTAGCAATATTCCAGCAGAGAACGGACAGGTGTAATGTAGGCTGTCTCTCTAGTGGGTTTGGCGCATCTTCGAAGTGTTCTGCCAACAAAGCGCAGTCTTTGTTTCGCCTTCCCCACAATACTATCTATGTGGTCTTTCCAGTTTAAGTTGCTCGTAATTGTAATTCCTAGGTATGTAGTGGAATTGACAGCCCTTAGATTTTTGCTATTTATCTTATATCAAAAATTTATCGGATTTCTTTTAGTACCCATGTGAATGACCTCGCACTTTTCTTTGTTTAGCACCAATTGCCACTTTTCGCACCATACAGAAATTCTCTCTAGATCATTTTGTAATTGGAATTGATCGTCTGATGATTTTATTAGACGGTAAATTACAGCGTCATCTGGAAACAGTCTAAGAGGGCTGCTCAGATTATCACCTAGATCATTTATATAAATCAGGAACAGCAGAGGGCCTATGACAGTACCTTGCGGAACGCCAGATATCACTTGTGCTCTACTCAATGATTTACCGTCTATCACTACGAACTGTAACCTCTCTGAGAGGAAATCACGAATCCTGTCACACAACTGAGACGATAATATATATGCACGCAATTTGATTAATAGTCGCTTGTGAGGAACGGTATCAAAAGCCTTCTGGAAATCTAGGAATATGGAAACGATCTGAGATCCCTTGTCGACAGAACTCATTACTTCATAGGAATAAAGTTGTGTTGCACAAGAACGATATTTTCTGAATTGGTTATGATCAATTTATTTTCTTCAAGGTGATTCATATTGTTCGAGTACAGTATATGCTCCAAAATCTTACTGCAAATTGAGGTCAGTGATATGGGTCTGTAATTCAGTGGGTTGCTCTTATTTCCTGTCTTGAATATTGGTGTGACCATGCTACTTTCCAGTCTTTAGGAACAGACCTTTCATCAAGTGAGCGGTTGTACATGATTGCTAAGAAAGGCGCTATTCTGTCTGCGTACTCTGAAAGGAAACTGATCTGGACCGGAAGCCTTGCCTCTCTTTAGTGATTTGAGTTGTTTCGCTATATCTAAGATATCTACTTTAATGTCACCCTGTATATGAAAACGAGACTTGCCATACCAAGAGGACATCGATAAACAGAGTTTCATAGCAAGTTCCGGCATACAGTATTGCTCAGGACTAGTGCTAGTGTTTAGTGATACAGGCTGCCTTAAGTGAAACAAGGTGTGTGTGTTAGGTGTTGCTGTTGCAGACAAGCTTTACAATATAACATCTAAACGATTTACTACTATGCATGCAGTCATTTTCTGTCAAATTAACAAAATCTATAGACGTAATAAAATGACATTTTTTATACTTTTCGTAGTTCCTTAGTTGTCTTTAAATTCTTCGTTATGTGATTCCTTTAATGCTGTTAAATGGAAGGTAGTATTGTGCCATACGCTTTTCGCTTCCTTTTATACGTGAAGCATCCTCAGGGGCCCGAAATCATGCTTTTTATGTAATAATTCTGTTGTATTATAAATACAGATTTGTTACTAAAGTATGTTTTCTGTTATTCTCTTGTTGTTAGATGGGAACTTTTCGTTTGTTTCCACTTATGATTTGCGATCTTGTTAGTGCGTATATGCCGTCCTGGAGTATTTTATTTATGTTAATGGGCTATTACATACTAACAAACCTTTTCTTTTGCTAGCATAGGTAGAAAATATTGTTTATAAATATGCCATCATTAAACGAGGTCGATACCTAAAGATTCGTGCTTAGAAGACTATGCTATAATTTCAACTGCGTGCATTTCATTCGATCGGTGTGTTGTTTCTCTGATGGCTGTACATTATGTTCTGTGTTCAGGGAAGAGGCACAACTACGCTTCACTTGTCGTTTATCCCCAGGGACGGAGCTGGCATGCTCTGTGCAATGTTAACTTTCGCGAACAAACAGACAACGAAAGCATCTGTGTACTGACGGGTTCGCTGTTTGCCCTATCTAAACGTGTACACGCACAATGACCATATCGACAGAGCTTCTGCAGCTCTATGCTGGTGGTTGACCTCCTCTCTGAACGACTGTTTTACCTGCTTTTTCACATGGAAGACATTTCGAATTCTGCCATCTGTTCTCTGATAACTTTTAAATGTGATTCACAATAATGTAATCTATGTCGACCAGACTACAAAAACCTCTCCCATTTCCTTACATGTATCTACATAAATACTCTTCAAGACGCCTTAAGTTGTACCGCACGAGTGTCTTCTAAACTACTGCTTTCCTAGATAATTTACGTTTCCTTGTGGTTCTTGCAATGAAAGTTGGGATAGTCTTTTCCTACAACAGGTTTTATTTCGTCGCTAGACTTTAGGCCACTCCGAGCGATTAGTCTTAGATATTTTTGGGATGTTTGTGAACTGTTTCGCTGTCACTTCTGGGCTGGAGAAAGAGGGTACAGTGGAAGTATTGCTTACAGGTAAATACTTTTTCTTCTTTCGGCTGAAGAAGAACACAGTTAGAAGTGCTAACGGAATGTGCTTCAGTTGAGATGCTAGCGGCATACCCAGAAGTAACGAAACTGAAATCGAAACCGGGTTTTTTATGTAGCGTCCCTGTGACAGTACCAATGTAGACGGAATCTAAGATGAAGATTTCTGATACCACTAGCAGTCCATTTCATTTTTTTTTCTACTTTTTATTTCTACATAACTGCTACTCTCTCCGAGCTGTTTCCCTCCGCTGCTCCTTCCAGTGGCAAATTAACTTTAACCGCATGTCATAGCAGATGTCCCATTTACCCTAGCAGTACCACAGTACCAAGGCATTTTCCACAACGCGCTTTACATTGGGGCGTACTCTGTGCTCACTCTAAAAGAAAAAAGAAAAAGAAATTTTTTTTGTTGTTGTTCAGTTACATTAGAAACACACTTTTAACTAGGGTCCAGAACCTGGAAATACCTTTTTGCACAGTCTTAGCAATATCAACGCACGTTCAATACGTGTACTACTGATATTATGACACCCGCGAAAAATTTTAAAAATCCAAATTTCTTTCATAGCTGTTGACTTTTAATCGTAACATACTTTTTAAAGAGATATTTACGTGTAAGTAAGATCGTAAACCTGGAGATATTGAATACGACGTTCGTTGAGGAAAGAGACATTCACTATTAAAACCTAAATTTTTGTGTTAAAATCAGCTGATTAGTTTAAGAGTTATACGAAATCTGGTAGAATAATTCATTAGAAAGATAAACATCTTTCCCAAAATTTTAAAAATAAAGTGACTAGATTATACTATTTTTCAGAAGATTGGCACAAAGTGCCCTCCCTCTTGCTATTGAAGAGTTAACAGCTTCTTCTGATCATGGTCGGTTATAGACCTTTTTCCGTATCTCTTCCTTTTAGTATTTGAACATTTTGGTATTTTACCTGAGCACTTAATTTTTAAAATTTGCTGTCACATTATTCTTGCCCGAATGCCTGACGACCTACATCTCAGGACTGGGACGGAAAGATAGGTACAGCTGATTTATCGAAAGACAGTGGATGAATCTGGGGCCGTACATGGTCAAATATTTTTTCTGATGGATAGGACAAGCAAGTAATTTTTAGGATAAATCAAGATAACAGGTTCCCCTGCCTAAATGGTATCTCCAGTACTTTGAAAAAGTCCGCAGTCAGCTGTAGGAGTCGCCCACTCCAGGGCTGGAAACCCCTGCTGTTTGTCAGGATGTAGGTCAAGGACTCTGTGTCGCGTCGCCAGACAAACTAAACAGGATTACATATTACTTTATTTATTTCTCTAAACATTCGGAGGCGGCTGATGGCTTAGCAAGGCGGCGAGGAATATGGTGAAACCAGTGACTGGCTGAGGCAGCCATATCTCGCTGCATCAGCCCTATCCTCCACCACGTGAATTCTGTTAAGCGGGCCTGTGGAGTGGAAGGCTCGCCCCTTAGCAAGTTCCTCCCGGAGATAGCGGCGACTTAGACACATGTTTATTGTATCCCACAAGCCGTTCAGGGAGTAATCTGTCCTTCCTAGGTCACTGGCCTGGCCCCTGATTCGGTAGACCACCTTACTAAACGATGTTGGTAGAACCCTGGCCTACCCATCAGTGGCGGCTGTTACTGAAGGCCGGCTTCTATCATCCAAGGCTATGAATCTGTGGTCATCTCGTAAAGTGGCAGGAGTAAGACCTGTACTGGAACATGTTAAAATATCATAATCAGAGAACTGAGTGCGAACGACACGAACGTCATCAGTCCAACTGGTCGACTGACTCTAGACTAGAGAAGTGGAGTATTTATAGCGTCCAGTAGAACCTCTGCTTTTTAAAGTCATTCGTCATACCAAAATCATTCGCCATAACAAATCGGTTCTCTTGGTTATGAGTTGCTGGCGTCTTCCGAATTGATACATTTGCTTAACCAACACTGAAACAGTGTCGTAACTGCTTTTGCAAACTCCTGATGGGTTTTGTTGCGTCCTCCTTACCGCTTCTTACATACGTTCCATGCGGCTTTTCGCGGATGATGCTGTAGTATACAAAGAAGTTGCAGCATTAAAAAATTGCTGCGAAATGCAGGAAGATCAGCAGCGGATAGGCACTTAGTGCAGGGAGTGGCAACTCACCCTTGACATAGACAAATGTAGTGTATTGCGAATACATAGAAAGAAGGATCCTTTATTGTATGATTATATGATAGCGGAACAAACACTGGTAGCAGTTACTTCTGTAAAATATCTGGGAGTATGCGTACGGAACGATTTGAAGTGGAATGATCATATAAAATTTATTGTTGGTAAGGCGGGTGTCAGGATGAGATTTATTGGGAGAGTCCTTAGAAAATGTAGTCCATCAACAAAGGAGGTGGCTTACAAACACTCGTTCGACCTATACTTGAGTATTGCTCAACAGTGTGGGATCCGTACCAGGTCGGGTTGACAGAGGAGATAGAGGAGATCCAAAGAAGAGCGGCGCATTTCGTCACAGGGTTATTTGGTAAGCGTGATAGCGTTACGGAGATGTTTAGCAAACTCAAGTGGCAGACTCTGCAAGAGAGGCGCTCTGCATCGCGGTGTGGCTTGCTGTCCAGGTTTCGAGAGGGTGCGTTTCTGGATGACGTATCGAATATATTGTTTCCCCCTACTTATACCTCCCGTGGAGATCACGAATGTAAAATTAGAGAGATTCTAGCGGGCACGGAGGCTTTCCGGCAGTCGTTCTTCTCGCGAACCATACGCGACTGGAACAGGAAAGGGAGGTAATGACAGTGGCACGTAAAGTGCCCTCCGCCACACACCGTTGGGTGGCTTGCGGATTATAAATGTAGACGTAGAATTTTACGAGAGTAACGGCGGCAGGTTATTCTGCACTCGTCTAACCCTTTTCTACTGAGCTCACTCGCACTAACACAGAACCTCTCTTGGTGATCGACTAACCGTGCCGTAATGTTTACGCCTAGCGGTTGACTAGTGTATACTTCAGCAGGGCTGCACTGCCTGGACTTAGAAAATTTCACTTTCCCCTTCCCTTAGTTTCTTGATGCATAATAAACTCACACACAGATTTTAGCACATCAAACGGCACATGTTCTACATGTCATAAAGGAAAAGAAACCATTACAATCTTAACAGTCCTCGTCAGAACATGGAGTTAATAAAAATTAAATTGCGCGACTTCGAAGCTGAACTCCAGCCTTTGAAATGCTCATTTGTTTATGTCACTAAGTTCTGGTTAAGATACACAGAACTCCAACATGTAGGATTATTGTTGTATGAAATAACAAACATTTGCTGTAGGACAACTTTAAGGGGAGCCGGAGGTGCCTACGCTGCCCTTGTTAAAATCACTAAGTTTGAGGAACATTTATGAATAAACTACCAAATAGAAAAATTTGACTTTTTTTACATATAGAGTGGTTTAGTACTGCAGTTATGACAGAGGGGTTTTGGAGTATCGTTTCTAGTTTCCTTCCAATTATTTTTTTATTAATGACCCAATTTTTTTTACAAATAATTGCTTTATAATTAAACTGAAATGAAACTACTGAACATATTGCCAAATGGCTGTGTTACAATGTAAGTTTGACCACTAGGTGTGCTGTATAAAAATTTCATCTCTCTAGCTCGAGTGGATTTTGAGGAAATGTTCCTTATATTCGAAAAATTCTAATTTACAGGAAATGGCTATCAAAGTTTCTCAATACATTCCTGCACTATAGGATGGATTATCATGGTCTTCTTCTTCATCCTCCAAAAGCTTCCTCTTCTGTCTTCTTTTCTGGCCTGTTGTTCCATCATACTTCATATGCCTTTCTCTTCTTTCTGCTCCTCTTATCCTTTCTCTGTCAATACTTATTAGTGCTCGTACAGTGTTCACCCCTGCTGTAAATCCTAATGCCTTCAGAACTTCACACTTCACACTGTTCCCTTGGTTGTAGGTTGCTATTGCATCATAAATGCCAAAGTGCAGTGTTTTTATGCTTACAAACACCCTTTTAGGAATCACTTTCCAAATCAAATTGTTTATGCTCTCATTAGGATTCTGCGTCTTTCCGTGTAGACATTTGTGTAACAATTCTGGCTGTGCTAAGTCATGAAAAATATCATCACTGTCACTAACATATTCACGAAATCTGTCACTTCCACCAGTCAGCTTCTTGCTAGAAGATGTCACAGGGCTATGGCCGGCCATGTGTTGCTTAGCGGAAGAACGCACTGTTTCAGTAATTGTAGTATCGCAACTTGGTATTAGTGTTAATTTTCTTTTACCTATGTTCTTCCTCTTCTTATATACACGGTTACTAAAACGTGGCATCGTAACCAGAACAACGCTTTACACAAGAAGAATAATACTACCAACAACAGGCGCAACACTGAACTAATTCGAAACGGTAAACAGCAAAGAGACGATGTTCGACGCTCTTAGCGCTTCCTTTGTCACAGAAAACAATGTAGCCAACCCTTGCACACTCGCTGTATGCGTAACATAAGGCGCTGTATGCGTAACAGGCCGAGAACATCCCAAGCAGTTCGCCAGGAAGTCACGAGAGGGTGTTATATGCATTCAGCACTAGAGATGGAGGATCCGCTCTTGAACTAATTCATAGAGTTGAATCTTTCAAAGGAGTGAACAATCAGTGATTCAGAAAAAAGGAACGGTAGCTCCAAACGTTTCCCACGGCAGAGAGAGAGAGAGAGAGAGAGAGAGAGAGAGAGAGAGAGAGATGGAGCATATCACTTCTACCTTGGCTGCCTGCATTGTGCAGTACCCCATTGGATTTTGTGTTTCACATATGCCGTGCCGTCTCTGTGCGTCGTCTGCCGCATGCAGTGTCTGGCGCAGCTTAACTTCGCATCGCACTCTGTCGGCGATCGTTTCAGTCGCACGTCCTGCCCTCTGGGCAGTTGATGCGAGCAACAGGACAGAGAGCCACCTAGCGGATAACATAGGAACTACTTGCAACAACCTGCTCGCAAGGGAACGGACGATTTGTCTCGGAGCGGGTGAGTTCACCGCTCCCCCCACCCTCGGAACTCGCCCGCTCAACGCTCACCCCACCGTCTCGACTCTAGCCAGAGCGTTGAGCAAAGCAACTCAGGTGTCACTCTGGTCTCTGTGGTCTCACCTCATGCAGTAATACAGCTCGCGGCTCGACCTGCTCGACTCAGCGCCTCTGCATCGGAGTTCGTCCCTACTGGATATTGTTCTTCGTAGTAATACCGCTATGTATATTACATTATTATGTTATGTATACATCAATTGTTTTTATTTTATTTTTATTTGTTTAAACTGATTAGATTAGGTTCCTGATGACTCCTCTTACTATAGGATTTTTATTATGGACACTCGAATTTACGCTTTAATTATGAGCGAACCGATAAACGTATCGCAAAATGTGATACACCAATATTTTCCTTGTTTTATTCTGCGTAAGGCTATATGCAGCACTTTCGTTTTACAGTCAAATTTATATATTTTTTTCTTATTCTGGTACGGATTTTGTGATTTTAGGCGTCTTTGGAAGGAAACGTTCACTTTAAAAATATATGGCTTGCGATGTATTTGTATGAGGTTAATGAAATTTTAATACATTATAGCCAAATATATTGTTAATGTAAATCTGAAGTTACATTTTCCGATCACCTAAAAAACCACGATAGTGCAAAATAAATCAATAATCAAAAACTTTGTCATATCATGGAAATTTCAATAAACAATACAAAATTCTTACTCATTATCTGTGTTACTTGAAAATAGGATCAAATAAGATCAAAATACAGGTATAGTACTGGAATAAACCAAGATTAAAGGGCAATGTGCCTTCCATTTATTTTCTATTGTAAATGAGTGGTGAGTCATGAAAAAGAGCTAATTCATTTCAGGGAGTGAACAGTTCTGATCCAATCTCTGAAAAGAACAGTTTTGCCCATCTCTATTCAGCACCCGCCCATTTCCTCTGCAGGCGTCGGTCAAAATGGTAATAACCCCACTTCCAGAGCGAGTAGAACAATAATTCAAAGTTTACATTAAAGAGGAATGTTCCAATTAATTTTCGGTAGCAAAAATATCGTAATTTTTTGGATTTGACCACCTCCGGCTCCCCTTAAATGGTGGAATATCACGTATTTTGTAGCGCTGATGGGTTCTCTAATGAACGGATAGGTAGCAAATCCAGTCGCAGCTTGGAAACAGTTGATTGATTTATTTATTGATTTATTAATTTCAGGCTTCAGTGCCACGACCATCAGGTGGGGAGATGGGTATCGAACACACAGTCCTCAGTGGCGATGTGTCGACGAATTCTCATCTGCAGCCACCGCGGCTCGAGCATGGACTGGGAGTGATCTTGCACGGTAGGCATGCCCGGTTGTCGGCGGAGCTGCGTTAGTTGTTGGCACCACAGACCAGCACGGGTATGCTATGATCAGGGCGTGGCAGTCGCCTGTCCCAGCAACAGATGGTAATAGAAGAGATGGCATCCTGGGAGTGAAACGCAGCCTCCCACTTATGGTTGGTGGCAGCAGCGGCGGTAGATGACAAGTAGGTCAGTGCCTAGAAGGGACCTAGTTAGAACCTCGGTCCATCAGAGCTGTTGCTGCACAATAAGGCAGGCGGCCTTGAAGAATGCCAGAGGTACTGGCTGCACCTGCGGAGGATAGAAGAACGACGACGCTTCTCCAGCCCACACGGATGTAGCATGCTACACAGCCGTCCCCGGTTCAATGCTTCATGCCTGCTGGATACGTGAGAGGGTCAGGCAGATTGACATCCAGAAGCTCCAACTGCCAGGTAGCTGCCCTGTCGCAACATTGCGGTGGATTTCGGTAACACCCCTAGCGGTCGTACCAGTGTACCGAAGGCGGCCGCAGTGACGAACTGTGGTGCCAGTTGATTACCGCAAGCTGTATGATCCTGGCAATGGTCGATGCGCCACACAGAATTTTTTCAGTTTATATCACTATAAATGGTACCCGGAAGTTTTAACTCATGACCAAAGGAATGTAGTTCAAATCCGGACATGACATTAGTACTATAAATGAAGACAAACACTTTTAAATGCCTGCTATTGAGTTAACTGAGCTTGTAATAGAGCTTGAAACTAACAAAAAATTGATCCTTGTGTGTGTGTGTGTGTGTGTGTGTGTGTGTGTGTGTGTTTGTGTTTGTTTCGATCACCCACTGGAACTAGTGGACTCTTTTTTTTTCAATAAATTAAAGGAAATTAGCGAAAAAGTTTTTAATTAAAAAATTCAGCATAATTTTGTGTGGAGACATAAACACAAACGCAAATATCATAAGCTAGTAGTCTCTCTCATTGACAAGTTAGCCTACGTTATACACAGGCTCACTTATCAATGAGATTAGTTGTTGCCCACAGCTGGACTTTCTTTACAGAAACTATTCGTGCTTTTTCGCACCATACTGTATGACTAGTTACGGTTAATAACATGATGTGTGGTTTGAGAATTCATGTAACTGAGAAAGTCAAAATAGAAAAAAATTAACAAATTTCCTCTGTGCTATATAGTTGTGGACCTAACGTCACGAAATATCATGCCTCGAATCAGCAACCTCAGTTAATGCTTTTAAGTTAACGCCGACAAAACTAATCCTTTTTATAGTTTTAAAATCATCTGTAACCTTTTCATATTTTAATAATATTTATTTTCATCTTGTATATACACTCCTGGAAATGGAAAAAAGAACACATTGACACCGGTGTGTCAGACCCACCATACTTGCTCCGGACACTGCGAGAGGGCTGTACAAGCAATGATCACACGCACGGCACAGCGGACACACCAGGAACCACGGTGTTGGCCGTCGAATGGCGCTAGCTGCGCAGCATTTGTGCACCGCCGCCGTCAGTGTCAGCCAGTTTGCCGTGGCATACGGAGCTCCATCGCAGTCTTTAACACTGGTAGCATGCCGCGACAGCGTGGACGTGAACCGTATGTGAAGTTGACGGACTTTGAGCGAGGGCGTATAGTGGGCATGCGGGAGGCCGGGTGGACCTACCGCCGAATTGCTCAACACGTGGGGCGTGAGGTCTCCACAGTACATCGATGTTGTCGCCAGTGGTCGGCGGAAGGTGCACGTGCCCGTCGACCTGGGACCGGACCGCAGCGACGCATGGATGCACGCCAAGACCGTAGGATCCTACGCAGTGCCGTAGGGGACCGCACCGCCACTTCCCAGCAAATTAGGGACACTGTTGCTCCTGGGGTATCGGCGAGGACCATTCGCAACCGTCTCCATGAAGCTGGGCTACGGTCCCGCACACCGTTAGGCCGTATTCCGCTCACGCCCCAACATCGTGCAGCCCGCCTCCAGTGGTGTCGCGACAGGCGTGAATGGAGGGACGAATGGAGACGTGTCGTCTTCAGCGATGAGAGTCGCTTCTGCCTTGGTGCCAATGATGGTCGTATGCGTGTTTGGCGCCGTGCAGGTGAGCGCCACAATCAGGACTGCATACGACCGAGGCACACAGGGCCAACACCCGGCATCATGGTGTGGGGAGCGATCTCCTACACTGGCCGTACACCACTGGTGATCGTCGAGGGGACACTGAATAGTGCACGGTACATCCAAACCGTCATCGAACCCATCGTTGTACCATTCCTAGACCGGCAAGGGAACTTGCTGTTCCAACAGGACAATGCACGTCCGCATGTATCCCGTGCCACCCAACGTGCTCTAGAAGGTGTAAGTCAACTATCCTGGCCAGCAAGATCTCCGGATCTGTCCCCCATTGAGCATGTTTGGGACTGGATGAAGCGTCGTCTCACGCGGTCTGCACGTCCAGCACGAACGCTGGTCCAACTGAGGCGCCAGGTGGAAATGGCATGGCAAGCCGTTCCACAGGACTACATCCAGCATCTCTACGATCGTCTCCATGGGAGAATAGCAGCCTGCATTGCTGCGAAAGGTGGATATACACTGTACTAGTGCCGACATTGTGCATGCTCTGTTGCCTGTGTCTATGTGCCTGTGGTTCTGTCAGTGTGATCATGTGATGTATCTGACCCGAGGAATGTGTCAATAAAGTTTCCCCTTCCTGGGACAATGAATTCACGGTGTTCTTATTTCAATTTCCAGGAGTGTATATTTTGCAAATAACGCCTGTGGTCGGCGAGTGTAGAAATCGAAACAGACAATGATAATTAAAAAAGACAACAAAGATGCATATTAAATTTCGTATAAATAGCGAAAGTTAACACCCATTACTCTCTCTGTCTTCTTGTATCCGTCAAAGTTGTAAGAGCCTGTAAGGTTCGATTGAATGCTTGGTTAGCTTTCTTTTGTTCCTTGTTCGAGAAAAGCGCCATTGGAGGCTAATGAATGTAAAACGTGTGTACTTTAAATTTATGTTGATTTTTGAATATAGAGATTGTTAAAAATACTTTTAATAATTTATTACTAGCTTGCCCATTACTTCATTCCACATTTTTAGCTGTTTCCAGCATATTTAGAATAATTCATGACGCAGAGCTGTGCAGCGATCGCGGGAGTCGCTGCCGCGGAAAATTCAAATGAAACTGAATGAAAGCAGTTTTCCTGCAATTAAGTGGGCAGTTAACGGTACACTAAAATTATTTCTTTCGGCTTCCCGGAGACCTCAGAGGTGAATGGTGGATTTTGTTATGTCATTTTGGGGTGGACATGGGCAACTGCTATTACAATATCAGTGACGTAAATAATTTAAGTAAGTCAGTGCAATAAAATTTTACTTGTGTGATGTTAAAGACTGCTGTGATGAAACCTGTTCTGGCTAATAATACAAAAACCAAATTTCATTTTTAGTTTCATGCTCTCGTGTTAGTCGTGGCAGTCAATAGTTTTCCTATATTTATAAACTCCATTGCAGCTTTTACGTTTAGCGGACATAGCATACTGTAACTTCTGTACGTATAATAAGAGTAATTTTCAGTGCATTTCAGAGATGAAAGTAGTGAAGGACATGTTTAATTTCATAATTAGTTATAGAAATGATACCGTGTTCCATTTCTAACAAGCCAGATCAGGGTTATATAAAAATAGTTTGCAAATTAAAGATCGTACGTGCAGCAGGAAATCTTTTAGTGTTGTGCGAATCCCCAAGTAATAGATCAAGGCGCACAAAGTTAAAAGATTTTCAGCTGCGGGAACCAATAGAGAGAATCGCATTTTGTCTGTTGTGTTCGCAACAATAAGCAATAAACAGTTAATTAAAATATCATGCAGTACATAACTGCATACAAAGTCAAAAGAGCATTGGGGACTACGAGACACATGTTACCTTATTACATCTGGTTCTTCACATGTTTTTAGCACTGAAGATGGCCACACGGTGACCGATCCAGATGTGCAATAAATATCATTTGGGTTCGATTGATGTGCCCTTTACTGCTTGAAATTATATGGCCGCTGGGCACAACTGTTTCCCTACGGCAGTGGTTCCCAACAGGTGGTCCACGGACCCCCGGGGGTCTGCGAGGGATGCCAGAGGAGTCCGCAAGATGCTATTAGAATAAAAAATATATTAAATATATTTCGTATGATAACAGATTTTTTGTTTTGGCCGCTTCCTGCATGAGCAGTTGCGTAATTAGCTGATGTGTTTGAACACTTATGTGTTAAACTTGAGTTTACAAGGAAAAAATGTAGACATGTTCAAAGTTGAGGATAAGATTAGTGCTATGGTCAAAAAGTGTCAGATCTGGGCTTCAAGGATAGAAAACGAGTCTCTAACTAACTTTTCTACTTTAAAACAATTCTTGGAGTCATCAGAGGAGAGTTTGCCTGACCATAGCAAGATCAATGCAGCCGATCATCTACGCATCCTAGCCACCATTTTTAGAGCGTATTTCCCTGGACTTGACTCTGACGACAGCTGTGAAGAAATAGACAAAATCCAAGGCGCCAATAAACAAGAGCAATATCAACTTGTGGATCTGTCCAGCTGTGGTACGACGATAAACATTTTCATCGGTGATACAATTACAGACTTCTGTGCATCAGCACGCAAGGACTACAAGAAACTTGGAGATAAGGCAATGAAAAGAATCCTTCCATTTGCAACCACATATCGGTGTGAGCAAGCATTTTCTTCCATGTGTTTCATGAAAAACAAATATAGGAATTGGCTCGACATGCGGTCGGATTTCAGAGTGAAAGTTTCAAGTTTGGAACCTAATATTTTCAGAAATAATGGACTCAAAGGTCAGATTGAACTAATCTCATTAAGAACTGAAAATTAAAATTAACTGTATACTGATGGAGTACTCTGCTGTAACTGTATTTTTTCAAATAAATAATACCGTGTATGAAATTAATGTTTTCTTATTTTTCACTCATGTCTACTCAATTTAATCTCCAGTGTAGTACACTTGGAAGACCAATGCATTCAGTTTAAATTTTTTCCTGTTATTTTCCGTTCATACTCAATTTTAATTTTTTAAGGAGTTTGTTATTCTAAACACCCAGATTTGAAGACAAAGATTTTGAGCACTAATCAAAATTTAACAATATCAATGATGCCTAAATTAAGCTCAATATTTTTTTCAATAATGAATACGTCAATGATTTTTCTAAGTACCAAAAATAGAAAACGTATTTGGCTTTAGCTGCAAACAGGCGTTGATATACTTCATTGGGGACATGTTGAAAATGTGTGCTCCGGCCGGGACTCGAACCCGGGATCTCCTGTTTACATGGCAGACGCTCTATCCATCTGAGCCACCGCGGGCACAGAGGATAGTGCGTCTGCAGGGACTTATCCCTTGCACGCTCCCCGCAAAGCTGCATGGTCATCCACGGTAACTGTTCTTTCGGGAACAGATACTACCGTCATATATAGTTAAAATATGGCTTCCCGGCCATTGACCTTCTTGTGCGAACGCACACGCTATGCCCGAACTCGTACGGGACTTGGTAGATTAATCTGCTACGAGTAATGAGTGTGTTGGGCAAACACATATTAGGCGCACTACGAATGTAGTGGCGTGGACATGTTGGGAATGTGGATCTCACGGGGAGCGTGCAAGGGATAAGTCCCTGCAGACGCAATATCCTCCGTGCCCGCGGTGGCTCAGATGGAGCCGGCACGGTTACCTCAGCGTGTTCGGTCAGAGGGTTAGCTGTCCTCTGTAATAAAAAAACTGAGTTAATTGATTAACGACGAACTGAAACGGGTGCCTTGAGACGTCCGCTACGAGCAGAAGCAACTAACAAACACGACCAAAATGAGATTTAAAAAAAAATGGATAGAGCGTCTGCCATATAAACAGGAGATCCCGGGTTCGAGTTCCGGTCGGGGCACACATTTTCAACATGTCCCCAATGAAGTACATCAACGCCTGTTTGCAGCTAGGGTGTCCATTTAATTATCATTTCATTTCTAGCAAAGCTGCATGGTCATCCACGGTAACTGTTCTTTCGGGAACAGATACTACCGTCATATATAGTATTTGGCTTTCTTACGTATTTGATACTGTGATATGACAAGGTACCAATCATGCTCGATGAGGGGGCCCTCGAGAAAATTTTGTTGGGAACCCCTGCCCTATGGCATCAAACTTCACATATAAAATATAGAGCCCACATCGGACAATATTTTCTTTTACGAGACATTTGGAGGCTGTGGACCCGCACGTAAACAGGATTATATGTCGTTCGCGTTTGGAGTTTAAAGTTTGGGGACGAGGTGGATGCTGGGCGCAGCGGTTAGCTGAGAAAATTTCGAAACGTACCACCGCGAGGCGACACACACACTCCGCCGCCCCTGTGTGGGGCCGCCCTGAGAGACTTATTTAGACGCGTCCGCCGCAAAGCGCGGCCGCTGCGCGCCCAGCCACTCGCGAATTCCGGCGCAGCTTTAATCCGGAACAACTTTGCTTTTAAGCGACTCCTTTGACGGCGAAACGCTTAATGCGCGCCAGCTGTCTTTTTATGAGACTCCACGAGCCGCCATTTCAACAATTATACTCGCTCAAGAAGCACGCCGCTTCCCCCCTTCCTCCGCGGGCGACTTTGTAGCAGCGGTCGCGGCTGCAGATGAGAAAACACGACTACTGTAACACCAGAAAACAAGACGGCGGCCTGAAGACGAGTTTCGTGGGAGTCTGTGATCTCGCAAGATTACGTCTGTGACCGGCTGCGGCCTCGCTGCTTCCTTCGGATGGCCTCTTCGGCACTCTCGCTGTCTGGGAAACTCAAACTTGTACATTACTGTGTTCGGAGCTGTGAAAAGACTAAATCATAGAAAAAAAGAAACACACGCAGTATAACTCTTCTCTGAAAATATCATGATATAGTCACGTTACTTTTGCCTTAATATTTATTAGATTCTAAAAACTCACTTCAGACATAAGCACTTTTCAAAGAAAGCTTTTAGCACAACTTTCACATCCAGGCACTTAGACGAATGCCAACAGATCCGTTCCTATAATTTAAGGCATCAGCTTCCGTGGGACCTTGTGAGTCAAAGTTATTTCACTATAACAAGTCCCAATATAATTTACTGAAAACTGATCATAAAATTTAAAGAATGAGATTTTCACTCTGCAGCGGAGTGTGCGCCGATATGAAACTTCCTGGCAGATTAAAACTGTGTGCCGGACTGAGACTCGAACTCGGGACCTTTGCCTTTTCCGGGCAAGTAGTCTACCATCTGAGCTCTTCCGCCAGAAGAGCTTCTGTGAAGTTTGGAAAGTAGGAGACGAGGTACTGGCAGAATTGAAGCTGTGGGGGCGGGTCGTGAATCGTGCTTGGTTAGCTCAGTTGGTAGAGCACTTGCTCGCGAAAGGCAAAGGTCCCGAATTCGAGTCTCGGTCCGGCACACAGTTTTAATCTGCCAGGGAGTTTCATAAAATTTTAAACCCGACACATAACATTAAAAATTTAAAATAAAGCAAGAAAATAATTAGTATAGGATATATGCAACAAAACGTACAGTTCAAGACTCCAAACAATAGCAATTTCTGCACATAATAATAGCTTACAAGTAATAATTTCAAATTAGATTTCAAAATATGGGTTTTGTTACTGAAATTTTTCAGTTGGAAATCTGAAAATTAAACTTGTTGAGGAGTGTACACTTTTCCAGACAATCGGCAACACCCACCCCGACGAACTTCCACACGTTAAACTGCTTCAAACTTCTGATTACATTTCAAATGCGTTAACGTGGTAAACATTTAACGTTAATTAGAGAGAGTTTTACGACTGAAGACACAAAACCCTAATTATCTTGGTTTTATTAGTTCAAATTTGTTCAACGAAGGACTAATGACAAAGTCAAAAGAAAACTAATAAACCAAAAAAGAGATAGCCACATTGTATGTTCAGGTAAGACATTTTTACTGAAGAGTGTGCAGAGTCAAAGTGTTTACTTCTGGTTTGACCTCAGCAAAAATTACTTACGAAAACAAAATTATTAAATTCCAATTTAACATTGTAATTTGGGTAATTTGCCCTCCGTTTTTTAAAAAAACGGTAGTTTTTTATGCGTCTCTATGTTTATGAACTATGGGTTGTACGGTGATATAATGTTGCAGGGATTTGCATTCAATGGCATATATGGATACTGCTTACAAAATGTGTTGCAAATAGAAGTAGCAGTAAAGCAGTAATATATTAAAACAAGTGCTTCATGCTGAAGTTTTACTACATGAACCGTAAAAAATTAGCAAGGAAATAAACCTTTTTCTTTCATTATTTTTTGGAGAATGTGAACTACAACAATTTTGAAAAGATTTGAAATTATGTTTAAAGTTTGTTCGAAGTCGCTAAGCGCTCTCATTCTCAAATACCGGATGAATGTAGTCTGTGTAAATTGCTCGCCATGAATCACGCTGCCTCAAGATGTATTCACTGTTTTTAACCGTAATAATTGACTCATTGTGTTAAACCTCTAACTTGAGGTCATTCCCCTTAATGAATAGATCATGACAGCAAGGAAAATTTTTAAATTCGGCCAATAATTATAGGAAGTACTGAAAATAAAATTTTTCGAATGACACAACAAGTTTACTGTTACCAGTCACTGTCTATTTATCTCCACGATGCGTTCCAAAAGTTTAAATCTCCCTCATCAGGTGTATTTACATAAAAATATACATGTGATGTACTACGACCCTGAAAGGAATCTGTGACCACTGGAGACAGTGTCACAAGTTACTCCATAAATCACAGCCGATCGAAGTGGCCGTGCGGTTCTAGGCGCTACAGTCTGGAACCGCAAGACCGCTACGGTCGCAGGTTCGAATCCTGCCTCGGACATGGATGCGTGTGATGTCCTTAGGTTAGTTAGGTTTAACTAGTTCAAAGTTCTAGGGGACTAATGACCTCAGAAGTTGAGTCCCATAGTGCTCAGAGCCATTTGAACCACTTGAACCATAAATCATAACAGAACACATACATATGTCACACTAACAAATGTAAATCCACTTGATAATGGAGGTTTAAATCTTTGAAATGCGTCGTGTAGATGAATAGTGACTGGCAACAGTAAACTTTTTGTTTCATGCGATGTCAGTAACAGTTACGGTAAGGCCTAACCTAAAATGTCCGCATTTGAAATCAGTCAGATTTTTGTTGCTCCTGGGATCAACCTGCAATTATAAATGAGTGTTTTTAGCCGTGCAGTAGTACAGATCACCAAAGAAATGTTACCGAATCGAAAATCTTATTTCCATCTCTTGTCAGTGTGGCAGTTCCTTATGAATGCTATAAGTTTCTAAGGGATCAAACTACTGAGGTCATCAGTCTTTAGGCTTCCACACTACTTGATGTAGATCCAATTAACGTGCTAACGTGCGCTGAGGACAACACACACACACACACACACACACACACACACACACACACACACACGTATTCCCAAGGAACGACTCGAACCTCTAACAGGGGGAGCCGCGCGAACTGTGGCAAGGCGCCTAGATCGCGCGGCTACCCCGAGCGGCTCCTTGTGAATGACTCCATATTACTAAACACAGATCCTTCAAAAAAAATTGCTCTGAGCACTATGGGACTTAACATCTCAGGTCATCAGTCCCCTAGAACTTAGAACTACTTAAACCTAACTAACCTAAGGACATCACATACATCCATGCCCGAGGCAGGATTCGAACCTGCGACCGTAGCGGTCACGCGGTTCCAGACTGGAGCGCCTAGAACCGCTCAGCCACCGCGGCCGGCACACAGATCCTTCCACGGAGTGCATGTACAGGGGATGGCAGAGTTGAACTTCAGAGATGCTTGGCCAACAGCCTGCACATTGCTCAGGGACACCACACATCGCTATGACTGCACGTTTCTGGGCTAAGAATACCCAACTTAGTTTAGCGATTGGTGGAAACAGGCACTAAGTTCACTGCGAGTTTCTGGATAGCAGTTGCCTTCAGACCGTATAAAGATACCGAGATCGCATAGATCTTCCGACATGGGGCCACAGTACATGTTAAAGCAACGTTGTAACGCTCGACAGCAATATTTACCCAGTTTGAGATTATCTCTGATTCCAGTTTGCTGGACGTCAATTATGAAATTAATTTTTTTTCCTCACATTGGGTAAGATTGTAACATACCATCAGCTGTGCGAGATGGCCACGTGCGTCTCCTTTGCAATTTTTTCCCTAGGTACCACAAGTTGGATGTTTCAATGCGAAACTTTTATTTATTATCATTCGTATTTTCTTACAGACACCTTATCCACATTTAGTATCGCACCATGAATGTAAATTATTTCTACGAGTTGCCAGCACAATAGTGATTCATGCTGAGATTCGTAATATAATCTCTTGTGAAAACTTTTTTTACCAGTAGCTCGTTATGTTGCAACCATATCCAGCTGATAGGTCCAAAATAATCGTCAAATCCTTAATTAATTCGCCTGCAGTTAGACGACTGTAGCATAAGCACTGCTCTTCAACCAAGAGACATAAATAGACAGGAAGACATTTAAAAACAATATAAAGGAGGTAACATGGCGGAATATAGAAACCAAAAAGGCGGAACAGAAGTAAATAAGACATACAAAGCGGTGACTGTAAATCGGGGATAAAATTCTAACAAAGTATGTTAAACAAAAAACCACACACTACATTAAAAGGCACCAGGTAAAGTACAGCCGGAGCATAAAAGTCGGTAGAACTATTAAAACAGCCACATGATGGACGTCGTAGTAAGGAACTGTCATGGACGATAAACAGGTCAAGCACACAATTAAAACTCACATCACTAGATGACACTATAGAATGACACTGAAACACAACACTAATACCAATACACTGACACCGATGTACAAACCTGGGAGGATCTGTATGGGGGGGGCAAGGGAAATGGGAAGAAGAGGAAGGAGGCGAGGAGGAGGGGAGAGAAAGGGGGATGAGGTGGGGTGCGCGCCGAAGGAGGGAAGGGAAGGGAAGGGAAGGGAAGGGAAGGGAAGGGAAGGGAAGGGAAGGGAAGGGAAGGGAAGGGAAGGGAATGGAAGGGAAAGGAAGGGAAGGGAAGGGAAGAGAAGGGAAGGGAAGGGATGGGAGAAGAAAACAGCAGAGGAGAGGGTGCTGGGACTTAGGGAGAAGGAGGGGTGAGGAAAAAGGGTGACCTGGGGAGGGGGGGGGGGAGGGAGCAAGGCCAGGCTACAGTTGGTACGAAGGGTAGATGTCATGGCGAAGTTCAAAATCTGGGAGGTGGCAGGAACGAATCAGAATTTAGCTGTAGAAATAGTCCTAAAATGCAATTTTGGGAGTTCACAGGTATCATCACTGAGGTCGTCCTGTGTAGCTATTAGTAATACCGGGTGGTTATGATTAAACTGACAGTTTTCCGAGTGCTGTATTGCGTGCTGCATACATTGCAGGACGCTGAAACATAGTGGGTATGTTCATTAATCGGTGTGTTTGTGGAGTATGCTGAAGAAAATAATAGTTCCTCTTTCTGCCGCCAGGTGAAAATACGGCGCTGCAAACAGCGTGACGTTTGTCCCTTGGTGACATGTACGCATTTCTTTTCTAATAGCAGCGCTGCATTGTGGAAATATCGCTGATAGAAACAGCTGCTAAAAAGCCGTATGCCAACAAATGGGCCAAAGAATATGGTAAAGAAATTTTAAGAAATATGGGAAGCAAGGATTGGCAGGTGTCTCTTCCCATGGCAGTTGTTGAAGTTACTGTAGCTATAGCTGATCGTGCAGCACATGTCTCAGATTCTGCAGAGATGAGTCCCCCCTGCTAAACAGTCTACGGCACATTTTACACTGATATTCCTAAAAGATCCAGAATTTGCACCAAATGAAGCCCCAGGAGCCCTAACTGCCCTTCGTTTTCTGGAATACATGGAAATCGGTGCCGTGTGGCTGACGAGTGTACTTTGGCTGGACGAAGCACACTTTATCCTGCATAGTCGCATTCCGCCACATCTTGTGCGGGAAAATCCAATGAACTTAGCTTTTGTGGTTGTGTGGAGTAATTTCACAAGCTCCTTCATTCTCGATCTGTTTTTCGACGAAGAGATGACAGTTCGCGGGCCTTTGAGTACGGATCTTCCGTCGAGCGAACGGTTGTATATGATTGTTAAATATAGATCTATTTCATTAGCATACTCTAAATGGAATCTAATTGGTACTCAGTCTGGACCAGAAGACTTTCTTTTATTAAGTAATTTAAGTTGCTTCGCTACTCCGACGATATTTACTTCTACGTTACTCATGTTGGCAGCTACGACCGAGAACATTAGAGTTTGCACATAGTTGTCAGTTTTGGTAATCAATACTGCGGTAAATAAACGCAGAAATCAATTTAGGACGTACAGTGAATGCATCCGTCAGGAAAGTGCGGCGAAATTTGGATGTAATGGATTATGGCAGCAGGCGACCGACGAACAGTACGACATCGCCTGCAGCGCCTTTCCTGGGTTCGTGATCATATCGGTTGGACTCTCAGACGATTGTATAGCAGTGCTCTGGTTATGCTCATGGACTTCATGTACCCGAACAACGATGGAACTTTCGTGGCAGTCAATGCGTGAGTCACCGAGCCTTAATTGTTCGAGATAGGGTTGAAGAAGTTTCTGGACAGCTCGAGCGAATGATTTTGCCTCCCAAATCGTCCGATGTGAATCCCATAGAACGTTTATGGGATTCGTACACAAAATCCTGCAGCGGCAACACTTTCGCAGTTATGGACTGCTATAGAGACGACATGACTCAATATTTCTGCTGGGGACTTCTGACGACTTGTTGAGTCCATGTCATGTCGATTAGCTGCACTACGCCTGGAAAAGGGAGGTGCGACACGATATTTGGAGACTTTTGTCACCTCAGTGTATAACACATACCGTGTACATGTCAAAAAGTGTATGCTAGCTTCGTACGACGACCGCTCAATTCCAGGGTCATGGAAAGGAAACGGTACTGCAGGTTACAACAGGTGGAGAAATCTGCCCTGGCGGAACAAGCGCTGTGTGAGACCGACCACACCCTAAAGTTCGCCGACACGCAAGTTCCAGCTATTTAGAAAACATACCATTCAGGTTTGTCCAGAGAGCACATAGAAAATCATAGACATTACTACAGTTTCAATGAGAAAGAATATGTCTCAACATAAACGAGTCTCGGATTCCCGCCCTGCAACGAACGACTGTTACAGGTAAAAAGGGGTGAACCACAGCGGTAATGATCAGGGACGGTACTCTGAAGTGACAGGTAAATATATTCTCTGGACACGGTCTCGACCCCGCCACCGGGAGGGTTGTGCTCTACGAAAACTACCTTCCGATAGTTTCGGTACACTACATAAATGACGTATTAATGGCAGGATTGCCTGTACTGTTGGTAGCATTAGTAGGATAAAAAAAGTAAGTGAATGTGTCTGACAGAATCTCGGAGCCCACGACTTCTCTTCGTTTTTTGTCTGTTTGTTTTGCACATAATTAGAATCGGACATCGTTCAGTGTTAGTCCGGTGTGTATTTCATATCCTTACCGAATATAAATTGCTCTTTATAAGTAACAAAAATTAGTTGATCGCGTAACCAACCTTTGATGCAAGTATAGCTTACATACACAAACATAAAAAACCTGTATGTACTCAGTAGGCCAGCCGCTGTGGCGGAGCGGTTCTAGGCGCCTCAGTCCGGAACCACGCGGCTGCTACGGTCGCAGTTTCGAATCCTGCCTAGGGCATGGATGCGTGTGTTGTCCCTAGGTTAGTTAGGTTTAAGCAGTTCTAAGTCTAGGGGACGGATGACCTCAGATGTTCAGTCCCATAGTGCTTAGAGCCATTTGAACGATTTTGAACTCATTAGAACGCTGTTCATCATTATCAAAATTAAGAGTTTCCTGTTATTATTGATAAGTGTGAAACTGTTCATGAATATCAGTAACATGGTTTACATAAGCTTGACGCGATGTTGAAGTGATGTTTGATAGGTTTTCGCCGGCCGGGGTGACCGAGCGGTTCTAGGCGCTACAGTCTGGAACCACGCGACCGCTACGGTCGCAGGTTCGACTCCTGCCTCGGGCATGGATGCGTGTGTTGTCCCTAGGTTAGTTAGGTTCAAGCAGTTCTAAGTCTAGGGGACTGATGACCTCAGAAGTTAAGTCCCATAGTGCTCAGAGCCATTTGATAGGTTTTCGTTTTGCGCCTTTTTTAAATTTTACCTTTTCTTAAGTAAACTGCGATTTCTAGCACTATATGATAAATCTGAATTTTCCCTCTGTTTAATGTTACATATCAACATTTTTCGAAAGAAACCTCAATTCCACATTGACGATTTTAGTTTTGCTATAAATACGTAACTATATATAACAAAATTGTTCCATAGGCTATACATACTCATTCAGTTTTTAGACAGTTCACCACTTCCGGTTTCTGGAGGAGTCTAGTAAGGCACTGATCGCATACGCAAACAAAGTGACCTGATTGGTCTGCAACACACCTACCAAGGTTGGGAGGGAAACTACTGTACTCATCGCTTATTTAGGTACGATAGACTACGGAGCCTAAGGTAGTTTTACAACTCTACCCACCAGCACGTGAGGGCGAATATTTGACAACATAAACGTCAGGAAAGGCTTCGAACATACGTCAGTCGAAAACACCGAGACAGAAGCTAATACAAAATATGTTATCCTAATTTGTATGTAATCAGATGCTGTTTTGGTATATTTACACTCCTTGTGATTCTATCACAGTAAACGATTATTTCTGAAAGTGCTCTATTTTGAGAGAGTTCCTTGTGTGTGCGTCGACTGTTAAGTAGTGGAGCCAACCTAGATTTAAGCGCTTACACTCAGGTCCCAGACATTTTATTACCAGATCCGCGAACGTTTATGAGACACACTATTAGGGTAAATATAATTGTAGTTTATTACAGTCAAGTCACGATAATAACTCTGACGGAGGTTTACAAAGAGATGTAAAAGTGATATTTCCTGCTGCGGATAATCGCCTGTATCCAGGCGATAATTACTCTATTCATTCTCCAAGCGTACCTAACTATTGCCAGCGACACGAGGAATGTTCGCACGTCAGAAGGGTTCGTGCCTCCGCCCACGAGTTGCTAACAGTGCGGCAGACCACAAAAGCGCGGAAACTCGGCGGCAGCCATTATTGGATGCCAACGCCCTGAGTTGTCGGCCGGCGTGCGGTATTTGGCAAGTGTATTAGCAGGTGGACAGACTCACCGCCGAAACAAAAGCCGCCACGCACAATCGGCGCCCACGCCACGTGGGCTGTTAGCACGGTGGACGCCGCTGCTCCATAATGCACGCGGCGTACCGTAGAGGTCGCACAGAAACCACGCCGGTTATTGGGTGTGGACCCCGCTCGGCTCACAACGAGACAATTTAAAAGCGATCGCTTCGTGGAAACGTATTGCTGTTACACCCCAGAGAGAACCCCGTTTCCAAAAACAGTGAATTAGCACCTATGAAAACAAACTGGGGCAACTGCTTCACTGTAAATATTTTCTTCGGTCTAATACATGCAGCGATTTCATTTTTAAACTTCCCGCGTACCTTGGTGACCTTTATGTCCAGTATTTGACAGATTCCTTAAGAGTTATTCCTCCTCCTTGCTAAACTACGAAAATTAGTGGAAGAGAAGCCAAGAAAATCTTCGCCAGTCAGTAATGTGGTGCCAGATCGTAGCATGTAAAACTAGGAAGACCAAGGAATGAAACTCACAACAAGACGTTTTGAACTTAAAGTAAAAAATCGAAATTTCGATACTATGAAAGAGAGGGTTGAGCATGCTACATCAACATCGATTGCACCCGTACCTTATTTCTACGCACCAGGAATTGCATGGCGACGACTTTGAACGTCGTGTACACTTCTGCCATTGGGCATAAGATAGATTACGGGCCGTTAACAGATTTTTTTGCACGCGTTCTGTTTAGCGACGAAGCGTCGTTCACCAAGAGCGGTAACGTAAACCGGCGTAATATGCACTACTGGGCAACAGAAAATCCACGATGGCTGCGACAAGTGGAACATCAACGACCTTGGCGGGTTAATGTATGGTGCCACATTATATGAGGAAGGATAATTGGCCCCCATTTTATCGATGGCATTCTAAATGGTGCAATGTACGCTTATTTCCTACGTAATGTTCTACCGATGTTACTACAAGATGTTTCGCTGCATGACAGAATGGCGATGTATTTCCATCATGATGGATGTCCGGCACATAGATCGCGTGCGCTTGAAGCGGTATTGAATAGCATTTGGACCGCAGCTGCAACACGGCGAACGGAAACCCGAGGCCGCTGTTGGATCACCTGCTGCACTAGCTGCGCGTTGCCCTCTGTGGTTGCCGTACGCGGTCGCCCTACCTTTCCAGCACATTCATCCGTCACGTTCCCAGTCCGTTGAAATTTTTCAAACAGATCCTTTATTGTATCGCTTTTCGGTCCTTTGGTTACATTAAACCTCTGTTGAAAACTTCGTCTTGTTGCAACAACACTGTGTTCTAGGCGGTGGAATTCCAACACCAGAAAAATCCTCTGTTCTAAGGAATAAACCATGTTGTCTACAGCACACTTGTACGTTGTGAACAGCACACGCTTACAGTAGAAAGACGACGTACAGAATGGCGCACCCACAGACTGCGTTGTCTTCTATATCTTTCACATCACTTGCAGCGCCATCTGTTGTTGAAAATTGTAACTACTGTAATTTCGAAAGTTTGTCCGCCTGAAAATGTACTGTTGTCCCAAGCATATTGCAACAAACGGTGTATTTCTATCGCTGCTCGTTTAGTTTTTATTGCCGTTCCAGACAGTTAAATGAAAAATTAGACGACAATTCCAGACAGTTAAATGAAAAATTAGACGACAATTCCAGACAGCTTAGTGAACAAATTAGAGCTGTTGCCGCGCAGTGTCATGACACTAAGGAACAGTTGCGCGTGGAAATTGAGGCTTGTTCACGTAAAAATAGTGAAGAAATTAAGTCTGTTGTGCAAGAATTAAGGGAAATGCAAACAGCCGCAACAGAAACACTCAGAGACGAAATTAGCGGAGTCGCTAAACAATGCTCTGAAAAAGCTACACAATTACGCGACGAGTTTACAGCAATGACAGCAGAACTTTCGCGCACAATGGATGAAAAGATCGACGCGAAATTCGAACAACAAAATACTCAGATTGACGAACGCTTTAATCACCACATAGAAAACAGTAATACACGTTTCCGCAAATTTATTCAAGATCAAAATAAAGTCAAACGTCAAGTCATGGAAACAATCACTGCACAGAGACAGGAAGACAAACGTAAAATGTTCGCGAAAGCGAAGACGTATGTAGACAATAATATTACTACAGTGTCCGACAAAATTAATACCATAGAACAGTTGAACGCGGAATTACGGGATGAAATTTCTGATCTTAAATCAAAAACAGATACACACACAGTAAATATTCAAACAGTGACAGACAGATTCGAACAATTAGAACTAACACAGGATTGCGATGTCATCAAAGCTGATGTTAAAAAACTGAGCGAAACTACGCGTAAGTTGCAAAAACAGATTAATGCGTCCGATTCTAAAACCGATGATCAGGCAAAAATACTGACTGAAAAATATGATGAATTGGCCAGTCGTATTGATGCTATTGAAAGTAGTAATGATAATAAATCAGACGATACTGCACCGATTTCATTTAACCAAACACCTGAATTTCAAAATTTGCAGCAGACAATTAATGAGATCGACTCGTCTAACAACGCGTAGAAAACTGTCGAGTTTACAGCAAGAAGTAACAGAGATTAAAAATATTTCAGTTAATAACACATCACAGCAGGCGCCACTTTTCGAACATTTGCCAGACTCACGCAACGCGTATAATTTGAGTAATCTACAGAGAGTACGGGACTTAGATTCCGAACAACCACAGTTCAATAGATACTCTTACGATCCTGAACCTGTTGCATCACACAGAGACGATAATTTCGATTACAAACATTTTCTGTCAGTGAGAAAGTTTAAAGTTTTTAAAAACGATAGAACGCAGATTCACCCACTGGACTGGATTCAACAATTTAGCTTTGCTCTTCCACCGACTTGGCCTGTAACGCATAAACTTGAATTTATTTGCAGTTTTTTGGAAGGCGAACCGGCAACTCGTATGAGACCGATCGCGAGGCAATGTTACTCGGTAGAAGAATTTCAGAATGCTTTTCTGTCAGCGTACTGGTCGAAGACGACACAGCGCGGAATTAAAGATCAGTTAATTAGTTTGCCAAATTATGAGAACTCCAATTTTCCCAGTGTAACGCAATTTTTTGAGCACATGGTACAACAAAAGCAATACCTGAGTGAACCATACAGTGAATCCGCACTTATACAATTATGCATTTCCAAATTACCACGGTCATTACGAGTGTCACTTCTAACGGGCCAGCAAAAAGAAAACATTTCAGCATTCAGGGATCTTTTGCAGCTTTTAGAAGTACAGCAATCTCATTATTCATTTGTGAACAAAAACTTTTCGTATAATAACCAAGGTCAACAAACTTACAGTAATTATGATCAGGGACGTAACTTCAATAGGAAAAGTAACAGACGCTTTAGGAACGACAACTACCAGAACTTAAATCACAGACAAAATTCAGATTGTCAATATCGTCAAAATTTTCAGCAACAGGAACCACACTTTAGTAACAATAGAGGTATTTCACAACAACAACATCAAAACCAGCCGGTTAGCATACCTAACCAACAATGGAATGCACAAGGTCAACCAGGCTTTAATGTTCCGCCGCGAGCACGTATAGTCCCTGATACAACAAATAGTAACGCACGACAGCAAGGAAATAACTATGTACAGAGAAGACAGTATTACAATTCCTATCGCAATGCACCGTATAGGAATGACTATTACGACAGGCGTAAAAATAATGAGAACAATTTTCAGCGTACATCTAACAACAGTCGGACATACCAACAGCAAAATTTTACACAAGAACCTATTCTCATGAACGAACCCGACAGTAGGTATCATCCAGAGCGTAACACGTCTGGAAGAAGTAATAGAACGGTTCAAATAGTAGAAATGCCACAGAATCCTCCTAATAATAATAACACGTCAGATAGAATCTGACTAGATACTGTACAGATCGCATCTTCCAATAATACAAGCACTACTTCAAACAAGCAAAATGTTGTTCACGAAAATGTAATTACTTTTGATGACATCAGAGACACTCTCTTGCAGGAAGGACCATTTGTTCAGAAAACTATTTCACATCCTGTCATCGAAATTAAAATTGGTTCATCAAAATTCTCAGCAGTAATTGATTCTGTATCACCTATATAAGTAATAAATGAGGAGACTTTTAATGAGTGCAACAAAGAGAATACCTATCCGACATTACCTTTAGGCAAAACAAAAGTGAAAGGAGCAGTATCGAGTAAAGGAGTAGACGTTAAATTACAGACGCATTTATCATTTTGTATTGGAGGTCATACTTTCCACTCTAATTTTTGGATTGTTCCTTTATTGACAACAGACGTAATTTTAGGTACGAATTTTCTGGTACAACACGACGCAGTTATTGATTTTCAGAATTCTTATTTAATGCTAAAGGATGAAAACGTACAACTTGCTTTAGAATTTCAGCACTCATTATCTGCGGAAGAACAAACAATTAACCGCACAGAGGTCATTTCCGTGTCACGTAGCATAGACTGTAATCCCACATTGTTCACGGATACGTACGTACATAACGATAATACTCCAGACGAAGCTGACTACGACGTAATGCAAATGATTTCCGATAAAGTTAGACAAAGCAGTGCAACTACAGACGACGAACGAATGCAACTACACAAAATTCTTTTACAGCAAGCTCCAGTTTTTGACAACATTCCTGGTACTATGTCCGGTTTTATGTATGAATTTCAAGTGAAACAGCACGACACATTTAAAGCAAAGCATTATCCCATTCCATATATTCACAGAGAACAAGTTAAAAAAGAATTGCAGGATATGCTTGATCAAGGAATTATAGAACCAGCAGTTAGTCCGTACATAAACCCGCTACATATTGTTAAGAAAAAGGATGGCTCACTTCGCCTTGTACTTGATTCACGTCACATTAATGACATTATTATTAATGAAACAGATCGACCACAGACATTAGAGGAACTGCTACAGAAATTTCACGGTACTGCTATTTATTCTACATTAGATTTGAAATCGGGATTTTGGCAAATTCAACTTCATCCAAATTGCAGAAAATATACAGCTTTTCTCTGTTTCGGCGACTGTTATCAATTTTGCAAATTACCATTCGGCTTAACTATTTCTTCTGCAGCTTTTATTCGCGGTTTGAACACAATACTTCCGACAGAACTTAAGGACAGAATTACGACGTATGTAGACGACATTCTTATCGCAGAAGCTAACTGGTCGGAACACAATCTGATTCTTGAACAACTGTTACAAACTTTCCATGCACAAGGACTCACAGTTAATCTTAGTAAATCGCATTTTGGCAAAACTTCTATAAAATTTCTTGGACACGTAATTTCAGCAGAAGGCATTGCACCTGATCCGGAAAAACTTCAAGCTCTACGTGACATTACTGTTCCTACGACAAAAAAGCAACTACGCAGTTTTTTGGGCTTAATTAACTTTTTTCGAAAATTTATTCATCACTCTGTTTTAGACACACCTAGATTATGTCAACTGACAGGTAAAAACAGTATTTGGTCTTGGGATAAGCAAGCACACTCTGAATTTATGAACCTGAAACATGCTTTGTTGAATGCTCCACTTTTATCGCACCCAGATCTTACCAGAAATTTTTCCATTGCCACCGACAGTTCTAACACAGCTTTAGGCGTACATATTTTCCAGGAAATTGAAGAAGATGGTTCTACAGTAATTAAAAACATCGCATTTGCAAGCCGCATTTTGTCACCTGCTGAACGAAATTACTCCGTTACAGAATTGGAAACATTATGTGTTGTATGGGCTTTCACGAGATTTAGGCACTTTCTTTATGGCAGACATACCACCGTGTACACAGACCACAGAGCGATACAATTTTTACTTTCGGCTAAATTCACTCACGACAGATTAAGCAGATGGAAGCTTTATTTACAGGAATTTAATTTTACAATAGTTCACATTCCCGGTACGCAAAATGTTATAGCAGACGCACTATCGCGTTCTCTCGGCAACAATCAGCAAGACGTAGCAACCAACTTCTGCAAAACAAATTTCAGTGTCATGTACATCCAGCAAGTAGCATTTGAAAATTTTATTTCATCGTCATTACAGGACATAGCACAAGAACAAAATAAAGACAATGTGTGGAAAGAAATTAAACACCTTTGGCAAGATAGGAATAATGTTAAGATTAGAAACCATTACACTGTACGCAATGACATTCTGTTTCGCCGCTCTTATCCTGACAGCAACAATTGGTTATTATGCATCCCTGACGAACTTGTTAACAAATTAATCTGGTACACTCATTTAAGTTACGCACATTACGGAGCACGAAAATGTTTTCTTATACTGAGACAGAACTGTTATTTTACCAACATGGAGAAACTTATACGACGAGTTTTAGCGTCTTGTAAAATTTGCCAGAAAGCTAAATTCCTCCTTTATATCCCATTGTACCTGTTAAATTAAGACATATGGCCGCAGTAGACATTGTTGGTCCGATTCCTAGAACTAATAGAGGTTTTTGCTACATTTTTGTCGCTGTTGAACTAACTTCGAAATTTGTTACTTTCACTCCATTACGCAAAGCTACTGCTAAAACTGTTTCGAAAGCATTTGTAAAACATTTTCTGTTTCATGTAGGGCATGTGATGAAAGTAATTTCTGACAATGGATCACAATTTCGTAGTAGCATATGGACACGCATGTTACGAGCCAGAAACATTTCTCCGATCTATATATCCAAATACCACGCTTCTTCGAACCCCTGTGAACGGTTAATGAAAGAAATTGGTAAGCTGTGCCGAATATACTGCCACAAAAGACATATTGATTGGGATGCACACATACTCTCATTCCAAGATGTAATTAATTCCATTCCAAATGAATCCACTATGCTATCTCCGTCTGTTATACTGAAAAACGTTGAACCACCAAACAAAATTAAAGAATTTGTAAATTTTCCTACATCTCGTCGCTTACGACACCACGAAATAATTGACATTGCGCTGAACAACATCAAACGTGCCGCAGAGCGCCGGAGAAGACAGCAAAAACAGGTTTGTACACGCCGCTCCTTCCATCTGCTTAGGTAGCAAAATAACAGCAGATGGAAGGAGCAAAAGTGACATTAAAAACAGAATACAACTTGCCAAAATAGCATTCAATGGAAAAAGAAACTTACTGACGAGTAGAAATGTTAGTTTAGACGTAAGAAAGAGAGTCATGAAAACCTATGTGTGGAGTACAGCCCTTTACGGATGTGAAACTTGGACTTGTGGAAAAGAAGAAAAGAGAAGATTAGAGGCATTCGAAATGTGGTGCTACCGGAGAATGGAAAAAATCAGCTGGCGAGACAAGGCTACAAACGAAGATGTCCTCAGAAGAGTGAAAGAAAACAGATCTCTTTGGCGAAATATACAGAAAAGAAGAATAACCTTCATAGGTCACATTTTACGGCATAACAATTTCATTAAGAGAATATTAGAAGGAATCATTGAAGGAAGAACTCGCCGAGGACGACCTAGATTAACCTACATTCAACAAGTAATAAATGACATCGGGTGCCAGACCTATGCAGATATGAAGAAGAAAGTTGACAAAAGAACGGAATGGCGTGCTGCTGCCAACCAACCTGTGGGTTGATAACCGAAGAGAGAGACACGCCGCGACTTTCACGTTGGACAGAAAATATTAGTACGTACACACTATTTATCCAGCAAATTAAAAGGTAAGTGCAGTAAATTTGAACTTCTATACGCAGGTCCATATCGGATTCGCAGCATCCCTCACCCCAATGTTGTACACGTCGAAACTTTGAGAACCAGAAAATCGAAAGGCAATCACCATGTCTCAAACATTAAACCGTTTATTGAATGAAATCACTTTATGATGTAACATGCTATGATGCCATTTGCTAATGCAATTATTTCACCTGACTAATTACTGATGATTATCGTATTTTTTCTTGGCAAGTGCCCGGCAAGGTAAAGTTAGCAGGTCGCTTTTCTTGTCGTTACACATCAGACCATGCACATTTTCCACTTTTTTATGTACGATTGTATTCCAGTTTTGTCTATATGCACTGTGAAGTAGTTAAGATATAACACACACCAGTCGACTTTGACATTTTTTTTTGGCCTTATGACATCTCAACATCGTGACTTTTACATTTTTTGCTGCTGCATTGTGATATTCTCTGTACATTTTGGCTTTGAACACTGTCAATGTCTTTGACATATTACGTTTTCTGTCATGTTAAGCTGTATGCTTAATTATATTACCGTTAATCAGTAATTACTTAGTGGGTATATGATGTAAATGCAAGACATTAATCTTTGTTCATCATTTTCAGAAAGAAATAACGTGTAAAGAAAATAAATTAAACAGAAATGGGAATTTCAACTACGGAATAGACGAAAGAGGATACAAAAACCTTATGAGGAAGAGTAAATGGATCAGGATTAACAAGCATTAACAAGAATATACTATACTCATCGTAGAATAGCAGTCTTAACTAATTTTTTCTTTCAGAATACAAGGTGATTGATGCAGGCTGTCAGACAGAACTACACATCTTAGTTTTAGTGATGAAATATGCTAGAGATAAGGAATAATGAATAATGAAGTCATTTTTTTTGCAGATGATAATGAGTGATGATGAATAATGATGAAGAGTGTGCTACTATGGATAATGAAGTTTTTCTTTACAGGTGATGATAATAATGAAGTTATGATAATATGAATAATGAAGTGATGAATAATGAAGTTTTTTTTTTCTTTGCAGATGAGGATAATGTTGGAGTTATGTGTTTATGCTATGTAGTTATTTAAGTATTTGTTGCAGTTTGTTTTGACAGCAGGTGTTATATTGCATAGTAGGATGACGGAAAGTTTTGGAAAGGACAGCTATGGAACACATGTTTATACACATTTCACTACTTGTTAATTCGAAGTTCACTACTTTTCAGCATAGTGTGCGTTTCTTCTTTCAGGTCAATAATCCATTTTGTATTTTTTCCAGGAGAAGTTTTTCATGATATATACTAAACCTGTTACTTTTTATACCTGTTCTAGTACTTGCATTTTTTTTTAACCCATTTGTGTTTATCATTTATAAATGTGATCACATATACTGCCTTGTTACATAACCTTGCTACAGCTGACTCATGACGAATGACGCTACACATTTTTGATTTACAGGAACAACCCACTACCAATTTTTTTTTCTTTTTTCTCTTCTTGCTTTCTCTTATAATTACCAAACGCAATGCATTGCTAACAAAAAAATGTATTACCAGTCCCAAATAGTGATACCAGTTTGAGAAAGTTCTGAATAATACTGATCAACTCTGAATAGTATGTCACTTCAGTAATGACTTCGTAATGATACAAAAAAATATATGTATAAAATAATGCTTTGTAACTGGGTAATAACTGCCACTGTTTATTGTAATGAGACTACTTATAATGCCCATGATTATTAATGCTATGACTGTAATTAGGTGATTTTTAATAATGACTTCGTAATGATCTGAATGTCGCTCAATGAATTGTTATTACTTCTTAATGATCTGAATAATACTGAATGAGGAACAATGTTTTATTCTATTCAATACTTGATGGCCACTGAGTGCCAATAATTAATGTCAATCAATGAAGTATGTTATTAATTATGCCATTAATTAACTCTTGTTTTCAATGTTGATTCTTTGTAACTGGAAAGGAATATGATTCTTACTATATTGAAATGACAAATAATTAATTAACTATGCCATACTTTGTAACTGAAAAGGAATGCGATTATTTAATAATGCTTTGTAACTAGGAAAAGAAGGTTACTGATTCTATGTAAAACAATTAATGAACATTTTTCTATACTACTACATACTTGGTACAGAAATGTTCAATCACTGGGCTATGAATGCCCCAAACTACTAATGAAGACTGTAATTGTCAATATTATGTGACTTAATGTCCTTCACCTCATGAGCTAACTACCCTGAATTACTGCAATGTCCATTTGTCCTGTCTATCCTAGTGATCATGGAGCACTATCTTTGGTTTTGCACTAATTCTACGTTGGTGTGCCTTGTAAGAGCGTGGTGTTGACACGACATGCTGTCCACCACCGTGAGCGATGAAGACGTTATTATGGTCCCACTGTTTGGTGTACCTAGTGTACTGACAAAATGAGAACATGGGACATTACTACGACAGTTCAGTGTCTTGGGTACACTGGTAAATTCTGATGGAAAAGAACTTCAAATTGTGTCACTTGGTGTTGTACTTCTGTGGAAAGATATGGACTTTCAGAACAGCTGTGTGCAATCTAAAGTGCTACAACCATGATGCAATCCTTCCCTTTCCTATCCTAATTCTTGTCACATAGTGAAAATCATTTTTTTTGATAACTTTATTTATGTTCATGGGTTATACTTTTTTTTTTGATTCGCTCAACTCCAATGCGAGTACACTTATGTCACTTGTCGATATGATTTTTTGCCATTATGTTTATCTATTGCAAAAATGCCTAAGACATTTTTTTCGATTTGTTCTCAAGTACAGTATGTGCACTCTTGTCTTTAATATTGTATATACATTTTTTTTATTTATTATTTTTTTTAATGATATGTTCTGAACTACAGTGCATGTGCACTTGTGTGTTAATATGTTTTCTACTGAACTTCAGTGCCTGTGCATTTTCAATATGATTTGTACTCATTCTGTATATTCAATACTTCAGTACGTATGCACTTATGTCATTTGTTACTAAATATATATACATTTCGTAAATTGCTAATATGTTCTCAACTCCAGTGCGAGTACACTCATGTCACTTATCAACACGATTTTCTGCCATTCTGTTTATTTGTTCTGAAAATGCTAAAGAATTTTTTCAGTTCGTGTGCACTTTGCTATCTGTCAAATAATTTGTATATACAGTTTTCTGATTTACTACTATGTTTTGTACTCACATCCTGTCTTTGTCTGATATATTTTGTACTCGGTGCATGTGCACAACATTTAATTTATGTACTAAATTTGAATATTCCGTAAATTGTAAAAATTTCTTGCGATGGCAAGTCCAAATGACTCACCATCGCTGCCAAATTTTTGCCCCCCCAGTGGAGGGTTATGAAACACGTATGTAACATAGCAGCGATGGTGAGGCAAGTTAAAATCTTTGACCAGAGAGCCTATAATCGTAGTTAGTCTGCGCTTGACCGCGCGAGTGTTGCGAGCAGTACTCTGTCAGTAGTCGTTGAGAGCAATTCTGTAGTAGTCGTCATGCAGAGCGGTCGGTCAGTAGTAGCAGCCCAGTGCGGTTGAGTGATGTAGTCTGTCGGCAACACTGGTCAAGATGTTGAATGAGGTATATTGTTAATTAAGGTAATCATCAGATAATGTAAAGTTTATTTATTGTAATTAATTTCCAACAAGTGCCCCAATAATAATTTTGATTTCAAAAGCAATTTTACAAAAAAAATAATTTATTTAATTGAACTAACGATTTCGTTCCACTTCCCCTAAACAAAAGTTTCAGTTTAATTACAAAAAAAAGAAGGAATATTATTATTTGCAATGCAGTTCCTCCAAGCTGTGCGCAAGAATAAGAGCAGAAATTTGACTAGCAGTTACAATGAGGTAAGAATTTAATTCTGATTTGCACAGGGCCAAAGACCGATATTTCGGTTTAATTGAATTTTCATTATCACTGAGATTTCATTAGCACTGAATTGTTTTTCATTATTTTTGTGGGAGCTTACACCAGAGTCAGATTGCGAATTTCACATTTTTGTTGCCTTTGTCAGTACATTTCATTGCAGGGAGGTTATTCTTGGGTCCCATTTATTATTAAATTTTTTATTTAAATATTTCTGTGGGGACGATATTGCTTCTTGGCTCCATTTCTATATAATATTGTCTTGTAAATTTTTGTGGGGAGGTTACACTGTTTCCTTCCATTCAAGTATTGGCCGAAGGATGCTGTGACCATTTCTCTCCATGTGTAATAATCTGAAAGTAGGTGCCATGTTCGCTATCTGAAGTATTCGAGTATGTCAGAGCTTCCGAAGACTTGAGATCAAACAATGCTGATCGCATAGGTAACATTCCTTCGGAATTCAAAGACTCTTTTCGGAAGTAGCAGCCAAAGATTGTTCAGGCTAACGTGTAGAATTTTCAAACGGGACATACCATCGGACCTTCGGAAGAATATCACCCACAGAAACCCAAAGATAAATACAAGAATTATCTCACAACCAGCTTAACAGCTCATGCATCCAAATTGATGACGATAATAATATAAGGAAAAATAGAAAATAATATTGGAGATCTGTTAGATGAACATATCGCCTGGTAATGGAGGAAAGACTTGGAAATAATAGAGACACTTTCAGGAGATTTTTCGAAATAGAAAAAGTGTTAGCGTAAATTTGTGGCTGATGTTTGGAGTTCTCAGAATACGAGCAGTAAGCTAGAGGAAAAATATTAATTCGCAATATGTTCAAGAACCAAAAGGAAACAATAAGAATGATAATTCAAGAAAGAAACGTTCGGACCGAAAACGGAGAACAGCAGAGATGCAGTCCTCTTTCCCTACTGTTAAACCTGTACATCGAATATGTAATGTCGGGCTGTTGGTCTAGAAGAAAAGCCTGTAAACCCTTTTTGATGATGCTGATCAACAGTCATACAAGAATTTTTAAATGAACACGCCGTCATTTGACTGTATTGTTGTTTATTTAATTACGACCCAGGTTTCGTTCTTTTATGCCAGTTTCAAGTGATTGCGTTAACATATATTGCAGGACATCAAGCTGGGCATTTCGTAGGTAGCGAATATTTTTCTTAATTCACCGCCAATTTTGAGCTTGATGTCCTGCAATATATGTTAATGACAAACTCAATCACTTGAAAATGGCATAAAAGGCCGAAACCTGGATCGCAGTTAAATAAAGAACAATACACTCAAATCTCTGTTGGTCCATCAAGGCCAGGGGACGTTGGCTGATAAGTATTTTTCATTGTCAATAAACTTCACCAACAGCCGTATACTTTAAGATATTTTATTTTATTCTGGAAGCAACCAGTTTCGGAAATTCATTTTACCATCTTCAGGCCCCGTACGCTTTTATCCAAATAAACCGAACTTGTCATATAGCGCCATAAAAAAAATTCATTTGTATAATTCCTTTAAAGTCAGTACCGCCATTAGACTGTTGTTTATTTACAGTGTTACATTTACACTTACACAATCATGATTTCAGCTTAAGCGTTATAACACATTATCAAGTGTTTTAAGTGTTGTAACACTTAAAGCACTTGATAATGGCACTTTGAAGCCGAAATCATGATTGTATAAATGTAAATGTAACACTGTAAATAATCAACAGTCTAATGGCGGTACTGACTTTAAAGAAATATATTATGACTGTGGCCCCGTATTAAGAAAAAAATTATGCATTTGTATAACGACTGGAATCCACGATACCCAGTGTTTTATGGCGCTATACGATAAGTTCGTTTATTTGGATAAAAGCGTATGGAGCCTGAAGATGGCAAAATGAATTGACGAAACTGGTTGATTTCAGAATAAAATAAAATATCTATACGGCTGTTGGTGAAGTTTATTGACACTGAAAACAAAAGTACACTCGAATGGCGGTGTGTTCATTAAAAAAAAGAAAAAAAATCCTATGTCTGGAAACGGAGAGGCAGCAGGATCGAAACTCTGTCAGATCGCGTGTTTTTCAGTCTTTTTAACCTAGCTTTCACCTCTCAAAGATGTGAGGAGTCACCGGAAACAACACGTCGTACGTATTCCACGTTAAGCTGTAGGTTCAGTTTCACCGGTTGGATACCAGGGATAGGTTAACATCACGCAAATCGCCAAAGTGGCGGCCAATAGAAAAAGTTGCATCATATCGTTGAGCAATGCGAAATTATTATTATTACTTTTATACGTATAAATAATTAAATTTTTACGGAACGCTCAAAGTGCGAATCCCGCTTGCACTTGTCCGGTTTTTTTTAGCAGGCGAATATCTCGGACCTCAAGGTCAAATGCTAAACTGCCGACTCGTGTGATATCTCCTCTCCCCACTGCAGCTACTTGGTGCAGTTTTCTCTGACGTTACCCGTTAACTGCACGTCGCAATTTCTCCAGCGTTGCGCAGTAGCGTTCTCAATTATGGATACCTCAGGTTCTTTTAAATCAATAAGCAATGGGCCCCGGTAATCAAAGAACAGGGTGAGCATCACGTTTCGAGCAGACGGCTGGCTCTTGAACTTCTTGGTATGACGAGACGATGGATGACGCCTCTGCACTGTCGACGCTTTCGACTCTGGTTTCCAGTGGTGGCAACTGGTTTCTTGATTAGGCTCGCCTCCCATGTCGAGCGGTGTCTTGTGTCGAATCTTGGTGTACCATTCCAACAGTGGTTTTCGACAGAGATGCTGCCCAATGCACATGTTTCATTCTCCGATGGATGTCTAGCGGTGTTTGTCCTTCGACAGCCAAGAAAAGAATAACAGCACGTTGCTCATGTTTGGACGCATTTGGTAATAACGTCGCCATAGCTCACGTTTCAGTACTTACCGCACGCACGTGCGGTACTGGTTCCTTGCTTACAAGTCGATGCTTTTATGCCCGTATCGGAGTCGTGCTAGGTTGCATGCATCCTGCAGCAACGCCAGCAATTAAAAAGTACGAGCTCCGTATTGTAATATTTACGTATTGATGGAATGAAACTGCAATGTTTCAGTAGAGATGCCCTATATGGTTAGAATTTCATTACTCCTTTTGTAAAATCCTTCAGTATGACAGTTGCAACTCCTGTTGTTGTGGTCTTCAGTTCGTAGACTGATTTTACGAAACTTCCCATGTTACTCTATCCTTTGCAATTCTCTTCATCTCGGAATAACTTCTTCAACATACATCTTTTGAATCTTATTACTGTATTCATTTTTTGGTCTCCTTCTACGATTTTTACCCCTCCCCCCTCCTCCCACTCTCCACCAATACTAAACTGGTGATACCTTGAGATCTCAGTAAGTGTTCTATCAATCGATCCCTTATTTAGTCAAGTTGTGCCACAAATTTATTTTCTCCTCAATTCTATTCAGTACATCCTCATTTGTTACACGATCTATCCATCCAATCTTCAGCATTATTCTGTAGCATCACATTTCAAAGGCTTCTCTTCTTGTCTACGCCGTTTTGTCGTCCATGTTTCACTTCCTTCAGAAAATACTACGTAATACTTAAATCTGTATTGGATGTCAACAAATTTCTCTTCCTCAGAGACGCTTTTCATGCCATTGCCAATCTACATTTTATAATCACTTTATTTCGACGATTATCAGTTAATTCCATGACCATATAGTAAAACTCATCTACTGTACCTCGCTTACTAATCTAATTCCCTCAACATTACCTGATTTAATTCGACTACATTCCATTATCCTTGTTCTGCTTTTGTCCATGTTCATCTGAAATTTTCCTTATAAGACGCTGTCCGTTCCCTTCAACTGCTGTTCCAAGTTCTTTTCTGTCTCTGTTATAATTATAGCGTAACTGGCAAACCTGAAGTTTTTATTTCTTCTCCTCGAACTTTAATTCCCAATCGAAATTTTTCTTTGGTTTCCTGTACGACTTGCTCAATGTACAGATTGAATACCGTTTGGGATAGGCTACAACCCTGTTTCACTCCTTCCTCAACAACTGCTTCCCTTTAATGCCCCTCGGTTCTTATAACTGCCCTCTGGTTTCTGTACAAGTTATGAATAATTTTTCGCTTCCTGCATTTTACACCTGCTACCCTCAGAATTTCTGAGTGTTCCAGTCAACACTGTCAAAAGCCTTCTCAAAGTCTACAAATGCTATAAACGTTGGTTTACCGTCTCTCAACCTATCTTGTAAGGGAAGTAGTAGGGTCACGTGTGCCAACAGTTCTACATAATCAAAACATCTTCCTCGAGATCTGCTCCTACCAGTTTTTTCTGTTCTTGTGTTAGTTATTCGTGTTTGAATTTTGCAACTGTGATTTATGAAACTGCTAGTTTGGTAGTATTCACATCTGTCAGCATCTGCTTTCTTTGGAATAGAAATTATTGTATTGTTCTTCAGGTCTGCGAGTATTTCACCTGTCTCATGTATCTTGCACACCAGATGGAATACTTTTGCCATGGCTGGATCTCCCAAGGGTTTTGTTTCGACCTAAGTCTTTCAGTGTTCTGTAAGATTCGTCTAGCAGTATCGTATCTCCCATCTCATCTTCATCTACGTCCTCTTCTCCTTCTATAATATTGCCTTCATCCCTCTTGTACTTAGCCCTGTACTCCTTCCACCTTTCAGTTTGTCTTTTTCTTGCTACTGGCGTTCCACCTGAGCTCTTGATATTCATAGAGCTGCCTCTATTTTCTCCCAAGGCCACTTTAATTTTTCTGTAGGCGATATCTGTCTTTCCCCTTGTGACATTTGCTTCTGTATCCTTACGTTTGTCTTCTAGTGGTTCCTATTTTGCCATTCTGCATTTCCTGTCAGTCTAATTTTTAGATATTTATATTGTCAGTCGCCTGCTTCATTTGCTCCACTTCCATATTTTGTCCTTTCATCAGTTAAATACAATATCTGCTGTCATTTCCACGGATATCTGCTAGGTCTTGTTATAACGCATATATTATCTCTGTTGTGTAAAATGTTTTGTGACACGTGTAACTAAGGTTCCGCAGTTAACGGAAACAAGAACAATGTTTAACGAAAGAATACCGGTACTTATATGCGATCGTTACTGCACGGTGTTTTCTTAAGTACAATAATGATCGAAACATTAAAAATTAGAATAAGTTAATGATTCACGGTAGATAGTAATAATTTTGAATAGTTAAATCGATAAACAAATTTAGATTGCAGAATAATTACGGTCGCAAGCTCGACAACGGGAAAGTTTAATTAATGACTGACATGATGGTGAAGTCATGTGATAGCTGGAAGTGAATAATAATGAAGCAACAGAAAAAAAGCACTCACTCGAGCGTATATGTTAAAGACACGTGTAACACGAACAAAATTATGTTAATTTGGAATATACTGACAATGTTTATAGCCACAGACCAGTAATAGGTTATTACCAGCAACACTTTACGGAAACCGTACCGAAGTGAATAACTCACAGTAATGCTATCTGTTTGAAAATTTGCAAGAACATGACCAAATTTAATTAGTGTTCCTTAATGTTTGCTTCTCAAATTAATGTCGTTAATATTTTCATTTCTAGTAACACCCATTTGAGAATGCCAATGTTATGGAGACGTAAGTAAGTGAAATCATTTGTAAACCACAACACAAAATCATAAAATACTGTGGCTCCAACAGTATCAACATAATTTTGTCATTGGAGTATACATTGGTTTCAAATAACTTTTGCTTCGACTGATTGCCTGCAGTAGTAGTTCAGCGCTGTACGAAGAACTATAATTAATACTGCCTCTGATTGAAATAATTATATGAATGAAAGTTAACTGCAAAATTAATTGGATTTACTTTCTTTTAATATTATGGAATATTATGGAAATGGAAGAGGATGTAGATGAAGATGAAATGGGAGATACGATACTGTGTGAGAGTTTGACAGAGCACTGAAAGACGTGAGTCGAAACAAGGCCCCAGGAGTAGACAACATTCCATTGGAACTACTGATGGCCTTGGGAGAGCCAGTCCTGACAAAACTCTACCATCTGGTGAGCAAGATGTATGAGACAGGCGAAATACCCTCAGACTTCTAGAAGAATATAATCATTCAAATCCCAAAGAAAGCAAGTGTTCACAGATGAAAATTATCGAACTGTCAGTTTAATATGTCACAGCTGCAAAATACTAATACCAATTCTTTACAGACGAATGGAAAAATTGGTAGAAGCCGACCTTGGGGAACATCAGTTTGGATTCCGTAGAAATGTTGGTACACGTGAGGCAATACTGACCCTACGACTTATTTTAGAAAATAGATTAAGGAAAGGCAAACCTACGTTTCTATCATTTTTAGACTTAGAGAAAGCTTTTGACAATGTTGTCTGGAAAACTCTCTTTCAAATTGTAAAGGTGGCAGGGGTAAAATACAGGGAGCGAAAGGCTATTTACAATTTGTACAGAAACCAGATGGCAGTTATAAGAGTCGAGGGGCATGAATGGGAAGCAGCTGTTGGGAAGGGAGTGAGACAGGGTTGTAGCCTCTCCCCAATGTTATTCAATCTGTATATTGAGCAAGCAATAAAGGAAACAAAAGAAAAATTCGGAGTAGGTATTAAAATCCATGGAGAAGAAACAAAAACTTTGATGTGTGCCGATGACACTGTAATTCTGTCAGAGGTGAATACACTAAGAAGATTCAGAAGGATGTAGGTTGAAGTAAGCACTGGGACATGAAGAAGCTTGCACAGGATAGAGTCGCATGGAGAGCTGCATCAAACCAGTCTCAGGACTGAAGACCACAACAACAATTATTTCTTTCACTTGTGATTTTTTCGGAAGTTTTGGCGAAAGGTCGGGACTCTGCTGATGGTTAACAACTTGGGTCAGTTAGCTTCACTGACTATATTTATGATTTGACTAAAAAATCTAGAATGTTAAAAAAAATTAACTGCTATGTTGTCAAGCCGTGTACACAATTACAAAATAACCGTCTTGCCCTTACTTTGCGACCAGTTGCATGTGTTGCGACGTAAAACTTTTTATGGGACCCATTATTGGCAACAGGCTGTTCTTGCTTAGCGAGCACGTTGAAATCACCTATACACTCCTGGAAATGGAAAAAAGAACACATTGACACCGGTGTGTCAGACCCACCATACTTGCTCCGGACACTGCGAGAGGGCTGTACAAGCAATGATCACACGCACGGCACAGCGGACACACCAGGAACCGCGGTGTTGGCCGTCGAATGGCGCTAGCTGCGCAGCATTTGTGCACCGCCGCCGTCAGTGTCAGCCAGTTTGCCGTGGCATACGGAGCTCCATCGCAGTCTTTAACACTGGTAGCATGCCGCGACAGCGTGGACGTGAACCGTATGTGCAGTAGACGGACTTTGAGCGAGGGCGTATAGTGGGCATGCGGGAGGCCGGGTGGACGTACCGCCGAATTGCTCAACACGTGGGGCGTGAGGTCTCCACAGTACATCGATGTTGTCGCCAGTGGTCGGCGGAAGGTGCACGTGCCCGTCGACCTGGGACCGGACCGCAGCGACGCACGGATGCACGCCAAGACCGTAGGATCCTACGCAGTGCCGTAGGGGACCGCACCGCCACTTCCCAGCAAATTAGGGACACTGTTGCTCCTGGGGTATCGGCGAGGACCATTCGCAACCGTCTCCATGAAGCTGGGCTACGGTCCCGCACACCGTTAGGCCGTCTTCCGCTCACGCCCCAACATCGTGCAGCCCGCCTCCAGTGGTGTCGCGACAGGCGTGAATGGAGGGACGAATGGAGACGTGTCGTCTTCAGCGATGAGAGTCGCTTCTGCCTTGGTGCCAATGATGGTCGTATGCGTGTTTGGCGCCGTGCAGGTGAGCGCCACAATCAGGACTGCATACGACCGAGGCACACAGGGCCAACACCCGGCATCATGGTGTGGGGAGCGATCTCCTACACTGGCCGTACACCACTGGTGATCGTCGAGGGGACACTGAATAGTGCACGGTACTTCCAAACCGTCATCGAACCCATCGTTCTACCATTCCTAGACCGGCAAGGGAACTTGCTGTTCCAACAGGACAGTGCACGTCCGCATGTATCCCGTGCCACCAAACGTGCTCTAGAAGGTGTAAGTCAACTACTCTGGCCAGCAAGATCTCCGGATCTGTCCCCCATTGAGCATGTTTGGGACTGGATGAAGCGTCGTCTCACGCGGTCTGCACGTCCAGCACGAACGCTGGTCCAACTGAGGCGCCAGGTGGAAATGGCATGGCAAGCCGTTCCACAGGACTACATCCAGCATCTCTACGATCGTCTCCATGGGAGAATAGCAGCCTGCATTGCTGCGAAAGGTGAATATACACTGTACTAGTGCCGACATTGTGCATGCTCTGTTGCCTGTGTCTATGTGCCTGTGGTTCTGTCAGTGTGATCATGTGATGTATCTGACCCCAGGAATGTGTCAATAAAGTTTCCCCTTCCTGGGACAATGAATTCACTGTGTTCTTATTTCAATTTCCAGGAGTGTAGTTCCCGTACATGTGCTCGTTCATTTAAGTATTCTGTCTTGCCACATGCGTCAAAACCAACTCCAAAGTAATGACATTAGTGCGCCAACAATTAACGTCCGTATGCCGTCACAGGCGATTCGCGGCTCTCTACTTTCCCTCCACTGCTACGACTGCACGCGGTCGCGCCAATGATGTTCTTGTTATAATAAAAGATATTATTTATGCTCCGTACAGTATGAATTTCCCTGACATTGCCAGCGTGTTTACTACAAAGCCCTGACATAATTCTTTCTTACGTGTCCTTCATGCCTCAAGTGTTTCATAAACACTAATTACTGACAATGCTCAAAAATGCATATAATTGCAAAAAATGGTTACAAAATCGAAGAATAGAGTGGCTGTAAAATACATGAGGCACTGTGTTGTGGTGCTACTCTGTTTTTTTACCTATTTGTTCCTTTTCTGCCTTCACTGTTGCATCTCTCAGAGCTATCCATTCATCTTCTACTGTACTCCTTTCCCCTGTTGTACCCAATCGTTGCATTAAACTCTCGGCGAAATCTGATTCTTTCAATTTATCTCAGTTACCTACCTTTTTGCTTCTTGGAAGTGATTCTGCTTTAATTTACAGTTCATATCCAATAAATTGTGGTCAGAGTCCACATTTGCCCCTGGAAATATCTCGCACTTTAAAATCTGGTTCAGAAATCTCTGTCTTACCATTATACGATTTGTCTTGTCTCCAGATCTCTTCCACGTAAACAGTTTTCTTCCATAATTCTTACCCTGTTAGCGATGATTAAATTATGCCCCGTGCAAAATTCTACTCTTTCCCTCAATCCGTATCCGCCTACTATTTTTCCTTCTCTTCCTTTCCCTACCATCGAATCCAACGGCCCAATCATAATTAAATTTTCGTTTTCCTAAACTATCGAAATAATAACTTGTATTCTTCTGTCTCTTCATCAGCTGAGCTGTTCGGTGAGTTAATTGCTACTAATGCGATGGTTGTTGCTTCGTGTCTCTTTAGCCTCTGTATACTGAAAACATTATCTCTTTTAACCATATTTCCTCTAAAATAATTCCATATTTAGTTATGGGAGATTAATATGCACTATAAACTAGTTCTTCGTTATTAAATCCCCTATACCTGTAATCATGAGCATTAGAAATATAGCGGAAATAAAGCTCTCCAGGATGTCTGGAGCACAGGATTTCCGATTTGCATAGTTGTCTATTCATAGACAGGTCGTGAACCCTATTCCAGCCTGTATATGATGTCTTGAAAAACCTTTGGTACTGGGTCCTGGTGTCCGGAAACGCTTACTTTCCATGTTAGAGCTCATTTTATTACTTCTCTTCAAATCACATTAATCATGGAATGGAAACACACAGCAACAGAACGTACCAGCGTGACTTCAAACACTTTGTTACAGGAAATGTTCAAAATGTCCTCCGTTAACGAGGATACATGCATCCACCCTCCGTCGCATGGAACCCCTGATGCGCTGATGCAGCCCTGGAGAATGGCGTATTGTATCACAGCCGTCCACAATACGAGTACGAAGAGTCTCTACATTTGGTACCGGGGTTGCGTAGACAAGAGCTTTCAAATGCCCCCATAAATGAAAGTCAAGAGGGTTGAGGTCAGGAGAGCGTGGAGACCATGGAATTGGTCCGCCTCTACCAATCCATGGGTCACCGAATCTGTTGTTGAGAAGCGTACGAACACTTCGACTGAAATGTGCAGGAGCTCCATCGTGCATGAACCATATGTTGTGTCGTACTTGTAAAGGCACATGTTCTAGCAGCACAGGTAGAGTATCCCGTATGAAATTATGATAACGTGCTCCATTGAGCGTAGGTGGAAGAACAAAGTGGAAGAACAAACTAAAATGAGCTCTAACATGGAAGTTTAGCGTATCCGGACACATGTCCACGTAACATCTTTTCTTTATTTTTGAGTGAGGAATGTTTCCTGAAAGTTTGGCCGTACCTTTTTGTATCACCCTGTATATACCAAGAAATACGACAGCTTCAATATCCACTGTCAGTTACTCACATATTTTACCTGATCTCACTTCACATTTTCGTGTAGTTTGAAATAAGTTACTTAACGTATTTGTCAGTAAATGCACAGATTTGTTAGTAGGGCCTAGCAATGTGTTGCATTTTACTTCTTCACTATCTTCCCTATAATCTGTAAATGCGAAAACCCTATTCGTTGGTACAGCTTTCTGAACAGATACATTGATTCAAAAGGGAAAATACGAGGTGCATTCAAGTTCTAAGGCCTCCAATTTTTTTCTCCTGACTGGAAAGAGATATAAACATGCGCATTGTTTTAAAATGAGGCCGCGTTCATTGTCAATATGTCCCAGAGATGGCAGCACCGTTCGGCAGATGGAATTTTACCACCAGCGGCGAGAATGAGAACTGTTGTAAAAAACTTAAAATGGCGACGTTTTCCTTACTTGTACAGCGTGCAATCATTCGTTTTCTGAATTTGTGTGGTGTGAAACCAATTGAAATTCATCGACAGTTGAAGGAAACATGTGGTGATGGAGTTATGGATGTGTCGAAAGTGCGTTCGTGTGTGCGACAGTTTAATGAAGGCAGAACATCGTGTGACAACAAACCGAAACAACCTCGGGCTCGCACAAGCCGGTCTGACGACATGATCGAGAAAGTGGAGAGAACTGTTTTGGGGGATCACTGAAAAACTGTTGAACAGATCGCCTCCAAAGTTGGCATTTCTGTGGGTTCTGTGCACACAATCCTGCATGACGACCTGAAAATGCGAAAAGTGTCATCCAGGTGGGTGCCACGAATGCTGACGGACGACCACATGGCTGCCCGTGTGGCATGTTGCCAAGCAATGTTGACGTGCAACGACAGCATGAATGGGACTTTCTTTTCGTCGGTTGTGACAATGGATGAGACATAGATGCCATTTTTCAATCCAGAAACAAAGCGCCAATCAGCTCAATGGAAGCACACAGATTCACCGCCACCAAAAAAGTTTCGGGTAACTGCCAGTGCTGAAAACATGATTGTGTCCATGTTCTGGGACAGCGAGGGCGTAATCCTTACCCATTGCGTTCCAAAGGGCACTACGGTAACAGGTGCATCCTACGAAAATGTTTTGAAGAACAAATTCCTTCCTGCACTGCAACAAAAACGTCCAGGAAGGGCTGCGCGTGTGCTGTTTCACCTAGACAACACACCCGCACATCGAGCTAACGTTACGCAACAGTTTCTTCGTTATAACAACTTTGAAGTGATTCCTCATGCTCCCTACTCACCTGACCTGGCTCCTAGTGATTTTTGGCTTTTTCCAACAATGAAAGACACTCTCCGTGGCCGCACATTCACCAGCCGTGCTGCTATTGCCTCAGCGATTTTCCAGTGGTCAAAACAGACTCCTAAAGAAGCCTTCGCCGCTGCCATGGAATCATGGCGTCAGCGTTGTGAAAAATGTGTACGTCTGCAGGGCGATTACGTCGAGAAGTAACGCCAGTTTCATCGATTTCTGGTGAGTAGTTAGTTAGAAAAAAAATCGGAGGCCTTAGAACTTGAATGCACCTCGTATACCATTAATTGACTCTAGTATTCTTGTTATGCCACTTAAGGCGAGTACTCTGATACTCTGGCAGGACCAGACGAGACTGAGTACGTGGTATAAATCCTGCCCGTGATGCGAATGACGCACGCGCATTGCGCGATGCTTGTAAGGCAGAAACGGCAGTTCCCGTCCATTGTGTGCTAACGCAGGAGGAAATTGCAAGCCGTGCCATAATCCGGGCAGGAGGCCTGCCAGGAGAATAGAGCGCGCCAGATGAAGTTGTAACTGACCGATAAAGCTAAATAAGTAATGGGCCGGGATGGATGGGAGAGGCGGAGAGGTGGATAGTGGGTAGGGGCAGTGAAGGAGAGGCTGGAGAGGCCGTAAGCTGTGACGGGCCGGCGCGCCGGTGGCGGGCACAGGTGAGCGCTGAACGGGCCAGGATACTACTGTGAGGAACTGTTCTGAAGAACGGCTCCTTTTATTACATGGTGAACTTTATTCTGCGGGGAAAGTGCGCTCTATTTGTACATCTGCCAAATCACATCAATGTAAGTGACAGCGAGTAGATCATTGTGCCAGTATCTTCACGTACAAGCCACGCCGAGAAGAAAGAATGGTGACCATCATCAGACGGGTGGCTTGGTCAAGCCGACCACAGTTTCCTCTTATCTGAGGCCATTCTGTTGACTATCTTCTCCTACAATTTTCGCCCTCTACGACTCCTTCTAAGTAATACGTAAGTTAATCCCAGATATCGTAATACATACACTGTACACTCCTCAAGTTAGTTTTTGTACAGATCTTTATCTACAACTAAACTCTACAACACACCTTTCGATGAGTGATGGAGGGTACACTTCCTCGCAGGAAGAACTATTCTTGGGAAGTACGATATTGCGGTGCCTGTGTTGTTCTGAAATACGATGTCATAGACACGCATGCAAGTGGTCACATTACTTTGTACATAAATTTAAATAAATGTATTACAGTGCACCATTCTGCTTTTAGTTGCTTTGGTACTATTTTCCCCAAATAGTCCTCTGCTACTGTTTCTCATAGTTTGAATAGAAATCGTAAAAGTATTGTGTATTCACAGAACGGCGAGAGAACATTTGCAGTGACGTATAACACCATGGGGCAATACGATATAAGGGACTAACCAAAATGAATTTCTGTATTCAGTCGCTAGGATCATAGGATAATGAAGAGCGTCTCACATCCTGATAAATAACGCTATGATCCAAATACTTCGGTCGTTTTCTTCCTAAAGGCTCTGAGCACTATGGGACTTAACATCTATGGTCATCAGTCCCCTAGAACTTAGAACTACTTAAACCTAACTAACCTAAGGACATCACACAACACCCAGCCATCACGAGGCAGAGAAAATCCATGACCCCGCCGGGAATCGAACCCGGGCGTGGGAAGCGAGAACGCTACCGCACGATCACGAGATGCGGGCGTTTTTTTCTTCCTGCTAACCTCACAGTCCACGTATCACGTCACAATGTCTTGATCACAGAGCATACCCATAGATGTCTTTGTTTGATTCTGCCATAACACTGGGAGTTTTCGTATGATATGCACCATATGTTCAGGCAGGAGTGTTACTAATAAAAATTTTCTCAGCACGGAACTTTTCTGTAAGCACATAAAAGCATCAAATTACTTTTTTGTCTGCGTCAGATACAGTTGACAATATCAGCAAAACCTGTACTTATAAAAATATACTCACCGGCCAACATAATACGCACCCGTTGAAAGAACAGACTAGAAGCTTCAGTACACTGCTGAGGGTGACAACCTGTCGTCAGTTCGTCGTGTGGCCCTTCAACGCTGACGTACGGCTTGGCTACAGAGGGTATGTATGTACCTGTCGGTTGCAAGGAAACAGCGCAAAGAGGTGTATCGTTGTGGATACGTGACAGAACCGCAGGAAGGAGCAGTCGTTTCTGGACACGCCCGTGACCACACCGTGAAAGAAATGGCCTCAATTGTTGGTGTACCAAAACGTGTCTGCAAACAATGGTGTTCCATTCAACTGGTTGCAAACTGGGACAGGTAGCGGAGTGGACTACCACGCCTTTCCAATGACAAACAATTTCTGTCCTCGCAGGACGATCTAAACCAGTTTCCATGCGCAAAATGTGAAGGGAACTGCACGGAATGGACATTCAGGGTCAGATACATTGCATAATACTATCGCCTGTTTTTTTCAGTCATCAGTCTTCTGAATGGTTTGATGCGGCCAGCCACGAGTCTCTCTCCTGTACCAACCTCTTCATCTCAGAGTAGCGTTTGCAAACTACGTCCTCAATTTCTTGCTGGATGTACACTACTGGCCAGAAGAAATGCAGATGATAAACGGCCATTCATTGGACAAATATATTATACTAGAACTGATATGTGATTACATTTTCACGCAATTTGGGGTACAGATCCTGACAAATCAGTACCCAGAACAACCACCTCTGTCCGCAATAACGGCCTTGATACGCCTTGTCATCGAGTGAAACAGAGCTTTGATGGAGCGTACAGGTACAACTGCCCATGCAGCTTCAACACGATACCACAGTTCTTCAAGAGTAGTGACTGGCGTCCTGTGACGAGTCAGTTGCTCGGCCACCATTGACCAGACGTTTTCAATTGGTGAGAGATCTGGAGAATGTGCTGGCCGGGGCAACAGTCCAACATCTTCTGTATCCAGAAAGGCCTGTACAGGACCTGCAACATGCGGTCGTGCATTATCCTGCTGAAATGTAGGGTTTCGCAGGGATCGAATGAAGAGTAGAGCCACAGGTCGTAACACATCTGGAATGTAATGTCCACTGTTCAAAGTGCCGTCAATGCGAACAAGAGGTGACCAAGACGTGTAACCAATGGTACTCCATACCATCACACCGGGTGATACGCCACTATGGCGATAACGAATACACGCTTCCAATGTGCGTTCACCGCGATGTCGCCAAACACGAATGCGACCATCATGATGCTGTAAACAGAACCTGGATTCATCCGAAAAAATGACGTTTCGCGATTCGTGCACGCAGGTTCGTCGTTGAGTACACCATCGCAGGCGCTCCTGTCTGTGATGCCGAGTCAAGGGTAACCGCAGCCATGGTCTCCGAGCTGATAGTCCATGCTGCTGCAAACGACGTCGAACTGTTCGTGCAGATGGTTGTTGTCTTGCAAACGTCCCCATCTGTTGACTCATGGATCGAGACGTGGCTACACGATACGTTACAGCCATGCGGATAAGATGCCTATCATCTCGACTGCTAGTGATACGAGGCCATTGGGATCCAGCACGGCGTTCCGTATTACCCTCCTGAACCCACCGATTCCATATTCTGCTAACAGTCATTGGATCACGACCAACGCGAGCAGCAATGTCGCGATACGATAAACCGCAATCGCGATAGGCTACAATCCGACATCTATCAAAGTCAGAAACGTGATCGTACGCATTTCTCCTCCTTACACGAGGCATCACAACAACGTTTAACCAGGCAACGCCGGTCAACTACTGTTTGTGTATGAGAAATCGGCTTGGAAACTTCCCTCATGTCAGCACCTTGTAGGTGTCGCCACCGGCGCCAACCTTGTGTCAATGCTCTGAAAAGCTAATCATTTGTATATCACAGCATCTTCTTCCTGTCGATTAAATTTCTCGTCTGTAGCACGTCATCTTCGTGGTGTAGCAATTTTAATGGCCAGTAGTGTATTTCAATCTCTGTCTTCCTCTACAGTTTTTGCCCTCTACAGCCCACTCTAATACCATGGAAATCATTCCCTGATGTCTTAACAGACGTCTTATCTTCCTGTCCCTTGTCATTGTCAGTTTTTTCGCATATTCTTTTCCCCTCCGATTGTGCGCAGAACTTCCTCATTCCTTACTTTATCAGTCCACGTAATTTTCAACATTCGTCTGTAGCACCTCATCTCAAAAGCTTCGATTCTCTTTTGTTCAGGTTGTCCGACAGTCCATGTTTCACTATCATACAGTGCTGTGCTCCAAAATGACATTTTCAGAAATTTGTTCCTCAAATTAAGGTCTTTCTTTCAAAAAATGGTTCAAATGGCTGTGAGCACTATGGGCTTTCACATCTGAGGTCATCAGTCCCCCAGACTTAGAACTACTTAAACCTAACTAACCTAAGGACATCACAATCATCCATGGCTGAGGCAGGATTCGAACCCGCAACCGTAGCAGCAACACAGTTCCGGACGCTCGGTCACAGCGGCCGGCTCTTTCTTTCATTATGTTTGATACTAGTAGGCTTCTGTTGCCCAGGAATGCCCTTTTTGCCAGCGCTAGTCTGCTTTTGATGTCCTGGTTGCCCGATCGTTGGTTATCTTGCTGCGTAGACAGTAGAATTCGTGACCATCAATCCTAATGTTAAGTTCCTTGCTGTTCTCATTTCTACTACTTCTCATTACTTTCGTCTTTCTTCTGTTTACTCTCAATCCATTTTCTGTACTCATTAGACTGCTCATTCCATTTAGCAGAACCAGTAATTCTGCTTCAGTTTCACTGAGAGTAGCGATGTCATCTGCGAGTCTTATCATTGATATCTTTTCACTCTCAATTTTAATCCCACTCTTGTTTCATTTATCCCATTAGTTTTTCAATGGATTGATTGAGCGGCTGCGACGAATGACTACATTCCTGTTTTATATCCTTGATAATCCGAGCGCTTCCAGTCTTATTGCCCCATCTTGGTTCTTGTACATATTGTATGTTACTCGTCTACCCCTATCGTTCATCCCTATTTTTCTTTGAATTTCGAACATCTTGCATCGTATTACATTGTCTAACGCTTTCTCCAGGCCGAAAAACGCTATGATCATGTCTTGATTTTACTTCAGTCTTGGCTTTCATTATCAGCCGCAACGTCAGAACTGTTTCTCTGGTGCATTCACCTTTCCTAAAGTCGGACTGGTCCGTCATCTAAAAGATCCTTAGTTTTTCTTTTCCATTCTTCTGTACAGCATTACTGTCACAGGTGTCGATGTATGAGCTGTTAAGCAGATCGTATAGTAATTATCGCATTTGTGGGGTCTTGCTAGCTACGGAATTCTGCAGATGATTTATTTCCCCAAAGTCTGACGGTATACATTATACACACTAAGGTGAATAGTCGTCTTTTTGCCACTTCCCCCACTGATTTTAGAAGTTATATTATTTATCCCTTATGCCTTATTTGATGTTAAGCCGCCAAAAGCTCTTTTAAATTGTGGATTCTAATACTGGATCCCATGTCTCTCTCCTGTCGACTCCTGTTCCTTCTCATTACGTCGCCACACAAGCCTCCCTCAGAGAGAGACTTTCAGTGTACTCTTGTGACCTATCATCTATTGCCTACGGCTGCCCTTAAAACAACACGTTCTCGATAGAGCAAATAACACAGAAATTTGGGCAGTAGTCGACTGGAGGCGTGTAGCGTCGTCCAACGAGTGGACATTTTCCGATTTTCAAGTGACGAAAACGTCGAGTACACTGACGATCGGATGAGGTGATTAACCCGTAAATTGTGCAGGGTACAGTTCGGATACGAAATGGTTCCGTGATGTTTTGGAAGTCTTTTTCGTACCATGATTTGCGCCCACTCATTAAAGTTACCGCGAACGTGACGAAGATGTCCCGTATTCCTGATATACTGTTGCAGCAGTGACTTAACACAATCATAAAAAATATATGTTTAATTCCAAAGCTGAAATATTTTGTTTTGCCTTCTGGCTACAGGTTTCGACTCATAGTAACACCTTCAGGCCATCCCCTGACACACAATCGTAACTTTTGCGTCCCGAGCAACCGTGTCATATTGTATACCAGACTCGAGTTCCCCTATAGGTAATTTCGACACCAGTAATTGTTTGGGAACAGTATGGCCTTGTGGACAGATACCGCTACTCACAGCATTACATAAACAGCAACGTTCGAGAGCTTTGAAAGGGTATTGCCAGGAAAAGGTATAAGGAGGCATGATTTTCCTGAAAATCCATCTCCGGGTTCCTACTCTACGAGTAATCCAAATTCATGAAGAAAACATCATCTGTTTCATATAACCACCTAACTTTTAGAATATCCACTGGGCCAGCTATTTTCTGATGATACCTGGGATCGTTAACTCAGCAGGTTCCAGGAACTGGTAATTACACTCCTGGAAATGGAAAAAAGAACAAATTTACACCGGTGTGTCAGACCAACCATACTTGCTCCGGACACTGCGAGAGGGCTGTACAAGCAATGATCACACGCACGGCACAGCGGACACACCAGGAACCGCGGTGTTGGCCGTCGAATGGCGCTAGCTGCGCAGCATTTGTGCACCGCCGCCGTCAGTGTCAGCCAGTTTGCCGTGGCATACGGAGCTCCATCGCAGTCTTTAACACTGGTAGCATGCCGCGACAGCGTGGACGTGTACCGTATGTGCAGCTGACGGACTTTGAGCGAGGGCGTATAGTGGGCATGCGGGAGGCCGGGTGGACGTACCGCCGAATTGCTCAACACGTGGGGCGTGAGGTCTCCACAGTACATCGATGTTGTCGCCAGTGGTCGGCGGAAGGTGCACGTGCCCGTCGACCTGGGACCGGACCGCAGCGACGCACGGATGCACGCCAAGACCGTAGGATCCTACGCAGTGCCGTAGGGTACCGCACCGCCACTTCCCAGCAAATTAGGGACATTGTTGCTCCTGGGGTATCGGCGAGGACCATTCGCAACCGTCTCCATGAAGCTGGGCTACGGTCCCGCACACCGTTAGGCCGTCTTCTGCTCACGCCCCAACATCGTGCAGCCCGTCTCCAGTGGTGTCGCGACAGGCGTGAATGGAGGGACGAATGGAGACGTGTCGTCTTCAGCGATGAGAGTCGCTTCTACCTTGGTGCCAATGATGGTCGTATGCGTGTTTGGCGCCGTGCAGGTGAGCGCCACAATCAGGACTGCATACGACCGAGGCACACAGGGCCAACACCTGGCATCATGGTGTGGGGAGCGATCTCCAACACTGGCCGTACACCACTGGTGATCGTCGAGGGGACACTGAATAGTGCACGGTACATCCAAACCGTCATCGAACCCATCGTTCTACCATTCCTAGACCGGCAAGGGAACTTGCTGTTTCAACAAGACAATGCACGTCCGCATGTATCCCGTGCCACCCAACGTGCTCTAGAAGGTGTAAGTCAACTACCCTGGCCAGCAAGATCTCCGGATCTGTCCCCCATTGAGCACGTTTGGGACTGGATGAAGCGTCGTCTCACGCGGTCTGCACGTCCAGCACGAACGCTGGTCCAACTGAGGCACCAGGTGGAAATGGCATGGCAAGCCGTTCCACAGGACTACATCCAGCATCTCTACGATCGTCTCCATGGGAGAATAGCAGCCTGCATTGCTGCGAAAGGTGGATATACACTGTACTAGTGCCGACATTGTGCATGCTCTGTTGCCTGTGTCTATGTGCCTGTGGTTCTGTCAGTGTGATCATGTGATGTATCTGACCCCAGGAATGTGTCAATAAAGTTTCCCCTTCCTGGGACAATGAATTCACGATGTTCTTATTTCAATTTCCAGGAGTGTATTTACATGATATTCTCGTCATGGGGAAAGACCACGAGGAACCTCGCCACGAATTTAGATGCTCTCTATCGTGTTTTAAAAGAGCCAGCCTGAAATGTAACAAACGTAAGTACGTATTTTTGTACCACAGGTCGAATGTTTAGACCATATATTTAGCGCTTCCCGGAATCTGCCTCACGCCTCAGCATCTGGGAGCAATCTAAGAGTTGCCAGCGCCGCAGGACACCGAACAGTCAAAATTAGGACTGGAACAGCTCAGTTAGTACCGCAAATTCATCACTCACGCAGCCGCTATCACGGAACTGTTACACAACCTGCTGCATCAACATCGACAGTGAAAGCGGTCAGCCAGCTGTAAAAAGGGCCTCCAAGATTCAAAGCGGGATCTCCGGCAACCAACTTGTTAGTGACCTGCGCCCCGAGCAAATTACTAATTGTGGTGGGTCACGTAACAGACTATGGTCAAGGAGCGGTTCTCTCCCATAAGGTACCTGGCGTAGATCGACGTATTGCTTTTGCATCAAGAACATTGACGCCCGGGCAGCTCTGTTGTAGCCAAATTCAAAAAGAAGATGTGGCTGTTATATTCATTTTAAATAAATTACTTGATCATGTATATGGATAATGATTTATTCTCCTCAAAGACTGCAAGCCACTTCTAGTTCAACGCAAGAGCGAGCACACCTATCAAAATGGCAAAACGACTCCAGCATTGGTCTTACTGGAATACATTTATCCAGCGTTCCACGACGCGGTATGCCGACGCAGACCACATTCTCGACTCCTAGTAGAAGACATGAACTCCGACAATGCACTGCGTTCTTCGAGACATCATGCAGTATGTACAGTACGGTTAGCCAGCAGATAAGAAAATCCTCAAAACCAAAAAGTGTTTGCCTATTGACATCGGCGCCATGAACTATTGGTGTCAAACGCAGCTCTCCTCCTCCACAGAAAAAAAAACAGGAAGACTGATCGTCATCCGAAAAGACCTGCAGCACTACTTTTAATCTCACTTCAACAAGGCCTTCACAAAACGGATAACCAGTGAACAAGTGTTCTGGAAAAGTTTTGACAAAGGCCGGCCGTTGTGGCCGAGCGGTTGTAGGCGCTTCAGTCTGGAACCGCGCGACCGCTGCGGTCGGAGGTTCGAATCCTGCCTCGGGCATGGATGTGTGTGATGTCCTTAGATTAGTTAGGTTTAAGTAGTTCTAAGTTCTAGGGGACTGATGACCTTAGATGTTAAGTCCCATAGTGCTCAGAGCCATTTGAACCATTTTGACAAAGAAACTGAACATACGGTCGTAACTTGCCAGCAGTGTCAGCTCTAGCATGCAAATACTTCCCGTGACCACCAGCAATTTAATCATTCTTCAGGCTCCACCTTGACGTTTCAGCTGCATTCTTGGGATCCCATTGGTCCGTACTACTAGATGTGGGGAGTAAATTCCCGAATGTTTATCGCAGGCACTCGACAATTACAGCCCTAAGAAAAAGACTGCTGACGAAGATCTTTGCCATTGAAGACCTTCCAGAAACCATTGCAACTAACAAAGGACCTCAGGTTATGTCCCTGGACCTTTGCCAGTATTGTCATTTACAACGTGGGCGAATGGCCCCATTTCATCCAGCGTCCAGTGGAAGAGCAGAACGCACCGTTAGGACTTTCAGCTTCCAAATGGTGAAAGTACACAAGGACAACAAGATTGATGATTCTCTCACTATATTGTTGGCATCATATTGTTCTACTCTGCCAGATGCTGCAAGCCCTGCAAAGAGCCTACATACTCGTAGCTACCCCTAGCGCTGACACCTGTAGCGCACAACCTCCAGTCTCTGAGGCTTCGTCTTCGCTTCGTGGGGCAAGCATCGCAGGGCGGTGGCTCGCATTACCCAACTTCTCGGCTGACCTGTGCTGGAGACCCACTTCAGGACCAATCACCGCTGTGCCCTCACAGGGCCTTGAGCGTTTCAAACGCTGACTGTACCAGTGTCTCTTTTCCAGGCTTCCCAAGTCCTATGTTCGAGCTCCACCAACCACAGCAGCAGCAGCAATCCCCGTAGGAAGGAAAGCCATGTGGTCAGCACAGCTCCGTCTTTTACAAAGGAGCCTACACCACTCCTGACGCCCCTGCCCATGCACATCGACAGCGAGGACCCAGAGACTTCGCTGCCCGCAGCTATCGATGCGGACTACGCGACGTCGAGCTGGTCAACCATCTCTCCTCCGGTACGGTCAGGAACGCTGTGTTAGAACATGAAGTCCACCTGCATAAGAGGCCAGTGAAGCAGGTGACCGAACGGCATTGTAGGCGCCACAGAGTCGTATGTAGAAAAAAAAAGATAGATCCGAAGAACAACAAAAAGAATGGCCTCTTGTGCTGAGAAACTCCGGCAGCTGCCTTTACGACCAGTGGCGCCCACTCTGTCAACGGACGGCGTCCACGTCACCTTTAGGAGTTGCAGCTTTCTCAGATCTACTTTTATCTGCGATACGATGCGGCTGCACGTTGTTCGTGCGCTATTATGTCTGCTGGAGACTGTGTTTACGGCACTGCACGGATACAGCCAAGCCAATTGAAGCCGACACAACAGCTTTGACACTACCGCTTTTGGATCCCTGGAGAGTTGCCAGCAGTCTACCATGAACCACGTTCAATGACCTTGGTTTGATGAGAAATGTCTAACTTACGTAATTGGCACTGAAGTGTCTTTTGTTGTTTTTCTGCGTGGAGGCTTGTTCTTGGTTAGTGAGCCCTTGTCAAATCAGTTAAAAGATTAGGTTATTGCGAACTAAAGTACTGGTATCGGTATTAACTGGTCGGTTTTTTCCATCGCTATTGAGAAGTCCTCTAGCCGCTCACATATCTGGGAACCTACTTCGTATGCTCGTACCTTCATTAACAGTCTTCAATGCTGAAATACTGAGGAAATATGATATGCTTTGAAGTTCTCTGAGGCTATATATAATGTATTTAATATTTATAGATGTGCGTATTAATCTGACGGAAACTGATCTCTCTAAAAATTATCATAGGAGCTACACAAACAAATTTGGACAAACAAATATTCAGCGAATCAAAGAAACAAGGACATACCAAAATATTCATAAAAAGAAAGAAATCCCGAAATGTGAAAAGTAGAAACAAAACTAATAGGAAAGTTAGACATTAAAAAGAATTGGATGCAGGGAAAAAGGTGAAGAAATCATAAACGAGATTTCCTTTGGGAGGGCAAATTTAGCATACAGAAAAGAGGAAATGTTCTCGTAATGCGGAAACAGAGTGACTTATCTGACGAACATGTAACACGTCAGCCTCAGTTGCAAATAGAAACCAAACTTTACCCACGTTTCAGCCAAAATAATTTGGCCTTCTTCAGAACCGAGTGACGCTAAACTACTGAATGCCAAAGTTTGGCCGTATACTTGACATGGCAAAATTTTGGCATGCAGTAGTTTAGTGTCACTCGCTTCTGAAGAAGGCCAAATTATTTTGGCTGAAACCTGGGTAAAGTTTGGTTTCTATTTGCAACTGAGGCTGACGCGTTACATGTTCAGTTAACACAGCTCTGACAGGGCTGCACCGTGTTAAAAACTCTTAAACTTATCTGATGTCTTAAAGGGCAAGATCTTTGGGTTTCAGGCCAAGGCTGGAAGCATTGCCGAAGATGTTAAATCTGTAAACCGTTCGCGTACCGTCGTGGTTCTAGTGTACCGTGGATGGCAATATGATGCTATCCAAACCCGGCGCCTAGGAAACTGTGGTGCGCCACGGGCGATAGATGACAGAGGTCAATGACGGCTGCAGAGATGTCTGTGGGCGAACTGTTGTGCAACCGTTGAGCAACTGATCGCCCTGGTGAACTAAGGGGCTACCAACAGTGCCTCCTCAATGGCCGTTGCTGCTTATGGGACGCTGCATCAGATGCCTGGTTCATGCACCCATGCTGACTGCTGCTCATCGGTCACAAAGGATGGAATCTGCATGACAGTGCTGCAACTAAACGTCCACTGATTGGCGACAAGTGGGCTTTCCAAATGAATCATGTTTCATGCTCTATCGAACAGATGGCCGTTGGCCTGTACGGTGTAAAACACCCTGCTACGATAGTCAGAACGATTCAGGCCGGAGAAGGAAATGTTATTGTCTGGGGTGTGTTTTTCTGGTATTCCCTGGGTGATCTCGTCACTGTGGAAAGCACAGTGGATCAACACATGTACACTCCTGGAAATTGAAATAAGAACACCGTGAATTCATTGTCCCAGGAAGGGGAAACTTTATTGGCACATTTCTGGGGTCAGATACATCACATGATCACACTGACAGAACCACAGGCACATAGACACAGGCAACAGAGCATGCACAATGTCGGCACTAGTACAGTGTATATCCACCTTTCGTAGCAATGCAGGCTGCTATTCTCCCATGGAGACGATCGTAGAGATGCTGGATGTAGTCCTGTGGAACGGCTTGCCATGCCATTTCCACCTGGCGCCTCAGCTGGACCAGCGTTCGTGCTGGACATGCAGACCGCGTGAGACGACGCTTCATCCAGTCCCAAACATGTTCAGTGGGGGACAGATCCGGAGATCTTGCTGGCCAGGGTAGTTGACTTACACCTTCTAGAGCAAGTTGGGTGGCACGGGATACATGCGGACGTGCATTGTCCTGTTGGAACAGCAAGTTCCCTTGCCGGTCTAGGAATGGTAGAACGATGGGTTCGATGACGGTTCGGATGTACCGTACACTATTCAGTGTCCCCTCGACGATCACCAGTGGTGTACGGCCAGTGTAGAAGATCGCTCCCCACACCATGATGCCGGGTGTTGGCCCTGTGTGCCTCGGTCGTATGCAGTCCTGATTGTGGCGCTCACCTGCACGGCGCCAAACACGCATACGACCATCATTGGCACCAAGGCAGAAGCGACTCTCATCGCTGAAGACGACACGTCTCCATTCGTCCCTCCATTCACGCCTGTCGCGACACCACTGGAGGCGGGCTGCACGATGTTGGGGCGTGAGCGGAAGACGGCCTAACGGTGTGCGGGACCGTAGCCCAGCTTCATGGAGACGGTTGCGAATGGTCCTCACCGATACCCCAGGAGCAACAGTGTCCCTAATTTGCTGGGAAGTGGCGGTGTGGTCCCCTACGGCACTGCGTAGGATCCTACTGTCTTGGCGTGCATCCGTGCGTCGCTGCGGTCCGGTCCCAGGTCGACGGGCACGTGCACCTTCCGCCGACCACTGGCGACAACATCGATGTACTGTGGAGACCTCACGCCCCACGTGTTGAGCAATTCGGCGGTACGTCCACCCGGCCTCCCGCATGCCCACTATACGCCCTCGCTCAAAGTCCGTCAACTGCACATACGGTACACGTCCACGCTGTCGCGGCATGCTACCAGTGTTAAAGACTGCGATGGAGCTCCGTATGCCACGGCAAACTGGCTGACACTGACGGCGGCGGTGCACAAATGCTGCGCAGCTAGCGCCATTCGACGGCCAACACCGCGGTTCCTGGTGTGTCCGCTGTGCCGTGCGTGTGATCATTGCTTGTACAGCCCTCTCGCAGTGTCCGGAGCAAGTATGGTGGGTCTGACACACCGGTGTCAATGTGTTCTTTTTTCCATTTCCAGGAGTGTATTTATCTACCTTTGGGGACCGTGTCCTCCTGCATGCAGTTTGTTTTTCCTCGGCACGATACCATCTGCGAGCACTAAAATGCAACTTGTCACACGGCTCGCTGTGTACATGGGCGGTTCTAAGAGCACCAGGATGAGTCTACCGTAGTCTCCTGGTTACCAGACTCCCTAGATTTAAACCCAATCGATAATCTGTGGGACCAACGCGATCGAACTGTTTGCGCCGTGGACACTCAACAGAGAATCCTAGCACGGCTGTCCACGACACTGGAGTAGGTATGGCTTCACATCTGTGTCCGTACCTTCCATAGCCACACTGACTATCTGCACGTCTTGCGGAAGTCCGCGCTGCAAAAGGTGGTTAATCGGGCTTCTTACAGGTTTTCACATCAACGTGACTGGAGAGTGTATAATAATCATATTTGGTTAGGTTATTTAATTATTATAATAATCGTACCTGCTGAGACGCCCTGCTAAACCTGCAGTAGAGGACAGGTAGTTGGAAATGTGGAAAGGGGCCAAAATGAGCGGTTGTCAGTTACACTCGAACACATGTAACTTTGCAAAAACTGACATAATGTCTTATGGGATAACAGCAATCAGTGATTTTATAATGTTGCTTAAAATCCGTCTTGATTGCAAAAAATTTTTTTATTATTCATATTACCGGTTTCGGTTCATTCAGAACCATCTTCAGATCTGTAAAAATAATTATACTAATTTACCATTTCACGGAAGCAAATGTTTTTCATCCTATCTAATCAACATCAAATGTACCAGAACGTACCTGATATTTCAGTTACAAGAATAACCCGTCCAAATCCAGCAACTTTCACATGCTACGTCACATAAAATTGGTTGGCAGAGTGCACGTCATTTATATTAATTATAGCACTATTACCGACAGTTGGCGTCTGGTACATTTGTTACATTCCATTTGTACATACTGTTTCAGTAGATCTTTTTTATATTAAAAATATTTGGCTAAAATATGTAGATGTCGAAGTTAAAATCTGTACTTGTCAGGATTAAAAAACAGTAAAATTATCATTTTTATACGATCTAAAAGCATAGGGCGATTTATATATCTATGGTGCTGGTGTGAACTTGTTTTCCTCTACGGTCTGCTTCCGTGGTTCCCGCCATTTTGGTGTTGTGCCGCGGTGCGCTCAGTCGTCTGATGTCCATCGCCGCGGGCAAGAGGGCCGCACAGGAGGGCCCCGTCAACGACGCCAGGCGCTGCACGCGTCTTCTGGCTTCTCCACCATGCACCATCTCTCGTCCCTCGGCCTGGATCTCCACACGCAACAGTCGTCATCTTAGTAGGTCGTCATAAATGTTAAAATAGGCGTTATGATTGAATTCGTTTTGCTCATTGACGATTGAATCCGGATCTTTAGCAAAGAAAGACAAAATTGAAAGATGCTTTCGTAAATCCGACGTTAAAATAGGGTTCCGAACAAATAACACGTTAAAATTGAAGCTCCGGCATAGAATATGTAATAGTAGGAATAAATTTCAGGATTCAGGTGTATATAAGATCAAATGTAATGACTGCTGTAAACAATATATAGGACAGACTGGTAGGAACTTTGAAACCAGATTCAGGGAGCACACCTACTCTCAAAACAAAACAGCTTTTGGGGCGCATATGGCTGCGACAAAGCACTCAGTCACGAATATTGAAAACAATTTAGAAATCCTGCATAGAGCTCATGAGGGGCGTTTTCTTAACATTTTGGAAGAGATCTAAATATACACCCACAAAAATAAAAATCCGGATTCAATCGTCAATGAGCAAAACGAATTCAATCATAACGCCTATTTTAACATTTATGACGACCTACTAAGATGACAACTGTTGCGTGTGGAGATCCAGGCCGAGGGACGAGAGATGGTGCATGGTGGAGAAGCCGGAAGACGCGTGCAGCGCCTGGCGTCGCTGACGGGGCTCTCCTCTGCGGCCCTCTTGCCCGCGGCGATGGACATCAGACGACTGAGCGCACCGCGGCACAACACCAAAATGGCGGGAACCACGGAAGCAGACCGTAGAGGAAAACAAGTTCACACCAGCACCATAGATATATAAATCGCCCTATGCTTTTAGATCGTATAAAAATGATAATTTTACTGTTTTTTAATCCTGACAAGTACAGATTTTAACTTTGACATCTACATATTTTAGCCAAATATTTTTAATATAAAAAAGATCTACTGAAACAGTATGTACAAATGGAATGTAACAAATGTACCAGACGCCACCTGTCGGTAATAGTGCTATAATTAATATAAATGACGTGCACTCTGCCAACCAATTTTATGTGACGTAGCATGTGAAAGTTGCTGGATTTGGACGGGTTACTCCTGTAACTGAAATGTCAGGTACGTTCTGGTACATTTGATGTTGATTAGATAGGATGAAAAACATTTGCTTCCGTGAAATGGTAAATTAGTATAATTATTTTTACAGATCTGAAGATGGTTCTGAATGAACCGAAACCGATCATATGAATAATAAAAAATTTTTTTGCAATCAAGACGGATTTTAAGCAACATGTAACTTTATTCATTTGACCAAACATTACAGTACAAATTCTTGAACTTAGTTATCGGCTGAATACGCCACACTTTGTTATGCCATAAGGGTACAACCACGTTAATTTAAAAAAAATGGCTAGAAGTCATTAACTCAAAATTCAAACGCCAAAAAGAATAATTAGGAGGCAGGAGGCCTCACAATAAGCAAAATCTATAATTTGGCTGAAGGACCAAAAATCAAACACTTGAAAATCAATAACCGTAATTTAAAGGCGGCTGAAGGCCGATGATTTAAGACTCAAGGTAAAATTAAATTAAAAAACACAAGGCAGAAGGCCGTATCTTCAATTAGGCTGAAGGCCTCAAACAGTCTGATGCTCGAAAGATAAAGATTCTTAATTTAAAAACGGCTGAAGAGCCCCATGACTTAAAACTCATAATAAAATAAATTTAATCAACAAAGCATTCAAAAAAGCACTCTGTCTTCAGGCCACAAGTGACCCATCGGGACCATCCGACCGCCGTGTCATCCTCGGTTGAGGACGCGCATAGGAAGGGCGTGTAGTCAGCACACCGCTCTCCTGGTCGTTATGATGGTTTTCTTTGACCGGAGCCACTACTATTCGGTAGAGTAGCTTCTCAATTGGCATCACGAGGCTGATTGCACCCCGAAAAATGGCAACAGCGCATGTTGGCTGGATGGTCACCCATCCAAGTGCCGGCCACTTCCGACAGCGCTTAACTTCGGTGATCTCACGGGAACCGGTGTGTCCACTGCGGCAAGGACGTTGCCTAAACAACAAACTCTTATCTTAAATTAGTCTGAATGCCTTAAACAATCTAACACTTGACAAGCAAGGAACTTTAATTTGAAAACGGCTGAAGGTCCATGACTTAAAACACCACTAAAAACAATTCACCTTTAATGCGAAACCATCGGCTATGAGCCATACAAATGCACACAACAGAAAATAAGAAAAGGCAGTGCAGCTAACGGCGCTCAGAAGGTTCGGGGGTCGGCCAGCACTTGAAATACGAACGATATCTTAGGTGAGACAAGAAGTCGGCCCAACCATTCTCGATCCGACGACAACCCAACCAACAGACAGTCCATGGACCCACTGACAAGATAACTTGCGCTCCACTCGACCAGCACACAACCGGGAGTTCTATGCAGATGGCTCAAATGGCTCTATGGGACTTAACATGTGAGGTCATCAGTCCCCTAGAACGTAGAACTACTTAAGCCTTACCAACCTGAGGACATCACACACATCCATGCCCGAGGCAGGATTCGAACCTGTTCCAGACTGAAGCGCCTAGAACCGATCGGCCACATCGGCCGGCCTTCAATGCAAAACGTAAAAGGCATGGACGCCCACAACCAAACACACATTAAGCTGTCAAACTACACACCGTGCTGGAAAGTGACAACATGGTGAGGAAAGGACACTGCCCGAATTGACCTGCCAGGGCAGGTAACCGGAATAACAGCCACAAGGTAGAAAATTCCGCTGGTGCACTTCAATTGCAAATAACCAAATACAGTTTGACTTCACCGGACGGTGGCTAAACCTTCACCAACTCGAACACACACGTTGTTGCTCGCGGGAATGTCCCAACAGCGAACAGCGAGAACCGGTCGGCACAATGCGAACAGTCTTGACTAGCTGATAAATTAAATCCAAACTCAACCTTCGTGTCCAGGGTCGGTGAGCCACGGACATCACAGCGATGGGGAACAGCCCCACACACTGCGACACCGCGTAGAGACCCCCAGCGGGCCTGGCCAAACTACGCCCTGCGGAGATTTCCTCGCTCCTCCGCGCCAACCGACCGACAGCCACACATCAGCACGGAGACAGCATTAAAAAAACTGAGCAGTCGACATCACAAGCTACACACAGTTTCACGAACACTTGCACGAAGGACTAGACAATACTAACGGCAGCGACTGTGCAATAACAAGGACGAATCACGAGTCGACACACGCAGGCAACCCATAAGCGATCACCGGCCAACATTCACGTCGTCCGACAAGACGACCGACCGACGACCAACCAAGGTGGTCCGCACTCAAGTGATATGTATCGGCAACCGTCGGGCGAATCAGGGCTGACCGGACCTCACTGCAGCCGCATCCCGACTGAATTTTTTTTTTCTTTATTGTAATTTTAGCACCTCATACAAGGTGGGCTGGCAGCGGAAAAGTTTACTCCGCTCTTCAGCCATAAGCAGTACAATAAAAGAGAAAAGGGAGACAGAAAAGTAACAGACTGGTGGTTAAAAAACAGTAGATACAATAATAATTAAAAAACATGAAGCCGTTCACACTCGACGAAACAAACAAGTAAACTGTCGGCACTGTGCACAAACACTGACGAGTTAGACGACACATGCGAACGAAGGAGCGTGGGCGGCGAAAAACACTGATTCACAAACACGACTTCACAGACACTAAACCGAGGGCGATGATCTCCGGCGCGCGAATGTTCACTAGGCGTGTGCGAGTCCGGGGACCTGCCAAGAGAGGAGGAGGAGGAGGAGGGGGAGTGGGAGAGAGAGAGGGGAGAGCAGAGATGCCACGGGCAGGGGAGAGAGGGGGGAGAGAGGAAGGGGGAGGGGAAGCCCAGGGGAAGAGTGGTGGAGGGAGGGGATGGGGGAAAAGGAAAGAGAAGGGAAGGGAAGAGAAGGGAGGGAGGGTGCCTAAAGGAAAGGACACCGGAAGTGGGGGGTGGGGCAGGGTCAAAGTTGATAGGAGGGGTAGATGGAGGGGAGGAGGACATCATCAGGGAGGGGGAGCTGGCGGAAGCCACCTTGGGAGAGGGTAAGGAGGGTGGAGAGATGGAGACCAGGCGGGACGTGGGAATACAGGCGCGGCAGCGGGCGGGGGTGGGAGAGGATCGGGGAGACGAGTGGGTGAGGAGGATCGAGTTTACGGGAGGTGTACAGGATCCATATCCTTTCAAGGAAAAGGAGGAGGTGGGGGAAGGGGATGAGATCGTACAGAATCCGCGTGGGGGAGGGGAGACGGATACGATAGGCGAGGCGGAGAGCATGACGTTCAAGGATTTGGAGAGATTTGTAAAAGGTAGGGGGGGCGGAGATCCAGGCCGGATGGGCATAACAAAGGATAGGACGGATGAGGGATTTATAGGTGTGGAGGATGGTGGAGGGGTCCAGACCCCACGTACGGCCGGAGAGGAGCTTGAGGAGACTGAGTCAGGAGCATGCCTTGGCTTGGATTGTCCGGAGGTGGGGAGTCCAGGAGAGGCGACGGTCGAGGGTGACGCCAAGGTACTTAAGGGTGGGAGTGAGGGCGATAGGACGGCCATAGACGGTGAGATAGAAATCAAGGAGGCGGAAGGAAGGGGTGGTTTTGCCTACAATGATCGCCTGGATTTTGGAGGGATTGACCTTGAGCAACCACTGGTTGCACCAAGCGGTGAACCGGTCAAGATGGGATTGGAGAAGATGTTGGGAGCGCTGCAGGGTGGGGGCAAGGGCAAGGAAGGCGGTGTCATCGGCAACCCGACTGAAGTTCTTCAGCGTCCTAAGTCAAACACTGATAGGTCCGATCTGCACTGCTAGCGCCTCCCAACTCACTGGCAGATCCGAACTAACTCCGAACACACGACACCCGGGAAGTAATAGCAGTCAGCAAAGATAATACGCCAGGGCTTATATCGATAAGCGGCGCTGCTGTCACTCACCGGCAGGCAAGGCGGCAACTCGGTGACACCAGCAATTGAAATTAACATAAAGAGGTGGTCGTACAGTAAAAACAGGATGTCAAGTGTCCGATGACCATAGCAGACTGGTCCCTTTAATCCCACAAACCAACCAACCAGGATGTCAAATGACATGTGGCATCAACATGAGCCACGCACGGCTCACCTGGTCAGATTATTTTGCATTAGCTACAACAGTAAGGAACCAAATTGTACATTTCATAACACTATAAAGTTCTTTCACGTCAGCAGGTCTCGTAAACTCCTGTGACGAAATGAGCAACACAGCGGTAGGAAAGTCTGTCATTTAGGGTTCTGTAAACTGACGGGACGTCAGTGCAATAATTCAACTCCATGCTGTTTTATGATTATACAGGGCGAGTCAAAAGTCCTTGGACACCTTCATAAGTTAGAAGATTAAAGGGAAAATTGAAATGTGATGATGGGAACATAGGTCTGATGTGCGGCCGCAACTTTTGGAGTGAATGTCATTCATGGCCGCCATCTTTAAATCCGCCATTTTGATTCAAGTCTTTTTTTTTGTAATGGGAATGGGGATGTATGACACATCAAATAACACTCGCTTGAGCTCTGGAATTTAGTGGTGTAATTTCTTTTTGTCTATCTTGTACAGTTGAGAGGTTGTTAATGTTCAAAGTTGGGAAATCACCTTCATACCGACTGCTACAACACATGTTCTACGTGTTGTCCATCCCGTCCAATGCACAACTGTGGTCGCCACAAACGCTCTGACTTCTAAACTGTACAAGATAGACAAAAAAAAATTACATCACAAAATTCCTGAGCTCAAGCGAGTGTTATTTGATGTGTCATTTTAAAAAAAATTACTTGAATCCAAAATGGCGGATTTAAAGATGGAGGCCATGAATGAGATTCACTCCAAAAGCTGCGGCCCCACGTCAAACCTATGTTCCCATCATCATCACATTTCAATTTTCCCTTTAATCTTCCAACTTATGCAGGTGTCCAAGGACTTTTGACTCGCCCTGTATAAAGTGGACGGGACTTTTAAGTTCCGACCTGCGGGAAATAATTAATTCGGTAGTATGCGGATTGTAAGAGGATGAAGCAGCTTTTCTGCTTCTAAGTTATTGTTGCTAACCGCTTCTGCTATCTACCCGTTTGGTCCTCCGGAGACACAAGCATTGCCGCGTTTCTTGTACGCGCCGTGGTGACGGCGGCTGAGGGCGTTGATCTGCTACTCTGTCGTCTCTTTCCTTTCTCTTGCCTTTTCCCTTCCGCTTCCTTCCCTTTCCCCAGGGACCGCCACCCACACTCTCGGCTATCGAGCGGAGCGGACACCGCCCGTATTTGCAGCCGTTTTGTAGCGGCGACCGCAAACACCGCCGCCCGTCCGCACACAGTGCTGGCGGTGGCAGGCGCGGCCACAGGCGCCGTCCACTGGCCACACACACACACACACACACACACACACACACACACACACACACACACACACACAGTTCTGTGTGTGTACAGCTCCCCTGCCCATCCTGACACATTCTCAGTAACCGACAACAACGATGAATTCTCCGCTCCGACGAGACAGTGTAAATAGGAGAGTGCCACTTCCAATTGTTCTATAATCCGATACCGAACTTCACAAAAGAATTTCTGACTACCAGTACCTCCTAGAAGCTGTAGTTAACATGGTTTTAGACTGCTAAAAAGGAAGTGAGTGCAGCTTATTGGCTGAGTGTTGTCCCAATAGGAATCAAATTTCGGCAGTCAGATCACTTTAGGCGAGAACTGGAAGGCATGTGCTAGCGTGTGACAAGATGTACACCCTAGGCTTCCCCGGAAAGATCGTCAAAATCGTTAAAAACTATCTCTCCGGTAGGACTTTCTCAATCCAGATCGATGGATCTCTGTCGACCAGGAGAAGAATCAGTGCAGGCGTGCCCCAGGGCTCGGTCCTGGGACCCGTCCTCTACAATGTCTACACTGCTGACATCCCAACGACTCAGCACGTACACACTGCACAATACGCAGATGACACTGCAGTCTTCTCCCGCTCGACAAACAGGAACCTGGTTACAAGGCGTCTGCAAACCGCCCTGAACAGGACGGAAAACTGGGCCAAGCAGTGGCGCATCACTATAAACTCAGAGAAGACACAAACCATGCTGCTCACCAGACGCTATGGGAAACGACGACCCCCAAGAAGACCATTCCAACTGCTGCGATTGCAGGGGCAGAACTTGCCATGGAGAAATTCTGCGAAGTACCTCGGTGTCACACTTGACAGACGCCTGACATGGAAGTGTCACATAGAGGAACTTCGCAGAAAGGCTCACGCCAGGATTCAGATTCTGTACCCTGTATTGAACAGCAACAGTTTCCTCGACCCCGCAACAGGAGTAGCGATCTATCGAAGTATAATTCGACCGATACTGGAATATACGTGCCCTCCATGGGGCTACGCAGCCAGATCGACGATAGATCGCTTACAGAAGGTCCAAAATAGAGCGTTACGACGGGCCTTACACGTCCCCACGCGCTTCCCCGCGGCAGACTTGCATGAAGCCGCAGACATAGAGCCACTCACAACACGATTCCGTGCCCTGGCAGAAGCGTTCTACGCCACAGCGCGGAACTCAGAAAATGACCTTGGGCAATATGAACACCATAGGGACAGATATAAAAGACCCAAGTCGCTACTCCTGCAGTAGCACAAACAGAACAACTAACAACTCTCAACAAACAGCAAATCACAAAAGCACAGTACTAAAAACAACACACAAGAAAAGAGGAGGAAATGTCCAAAGTCGACAATAACCTCCACCAACACCCCTCTAACGGTAGAGGACTAAAAGAGAGAAGAGAGAGAACAGTAGTGCGCATTCCCTTCCGGCCACAGCGCGATAGTAGCGGCTTATTATTTGACCCATGTATTGTTTTCATTGCCTCTAGGTCACCTCACACAATACCTCCGCCGCGAGGAGTGGCCGCGAGGTTTGAGGAGCCATATCACGGACTGCGCGGCCTCTCCCGCCGGGGGTTCGAGTCCTTCCTCGGGAATGGGTGTGTGTGTTGTTCTTAGCATAAGTTAGTTTAAGTAGTGTGTACCAGGTGATCAAACAGTCAGTATAAATTTGAAAACTGAATAAATCACGGAATAATGTAGATATAGAGGTACAAATTGACACACATGCTTGGAATGAGATGGGGTTTTATTAGAACAAAAAAAAAAAAATACAAAAGTTCAAAAAATGTCCGACAGATGGTGCTTCATCTGATCAGAATAGCAATCATTAGCATAACAAAGTAAGACAAAGCAAGGACGATGTTCTTTACAGGAAATGCTCAATATGTCCACCATCACTCCTCAACAATAGCTGTGGTCGAGTAATAATGTTGTGAACAGCACTGTAAAGCATGTCTGGAGTTATGGTGAGGCATTGGCGTCGGATGTTGTCTTTCAGCATCCCTAGAGATGTCGGTCGATCACGATACACTGGCGACTTCATGTAACACCAAAGCCAATAATCACACGGACTGCGGTCTGGGGACCAAGCATGATGAAAGTGGCGACTGAGCACACGATCATCACCAAACCACGCGCGCAAGAGATCTTTCACACGTCTAGCAATATAGGGTGGAGCGCCATCCTGCATAAACATCGTACGTTCCAGCAGGTGTTCATCAGCCAGGCTGGGGATGATGCGATTCTGTAACATATCGGCGTACCTCGCACTCGTCACGGTAGCACTGACGTTTTGCTGTCCAGCGCGATCTGTCGGACATTTTGTGAACTTTGTTTTTTTTTTTTTGTTCTAATAAAACCCCATGTCATTCCAAGCATGTGTGTCAATTTTTACCTCTCTACATTATTCCGTGGTTTATTAAGTTTTCAAATTTATACTGACTTTTTGATCATTCGGTATGTCTACGGACAGATGACCTCAGCAGTTTGGTCCCTTAGGAATTCACACACATTTGAACATTTTGAACAATACCTCTCCGCCTGCATCTGCCTTTGTCCTCTGGTTTACGCAACGGTTCATCTACAAGATAACCGGCAAAACCAGACATGGAAGTTAAAATCTTCTGGGTTATTAGGCAGCGTCATGTTTCTTCTGAAATGTTCGACGTTTCGACCCCTCTGCTGCGATCTTCCTCAGTATCTTTTGGTGTCCACTACTGCTAGAACACTGTCAGAGACGAGTGTCGAGTCCACTTATAAAGGGGGAGCTTTCTGGCGTTCGTGCTTGGGAAGTGATGGTATTGGTTAAAATTCATATGCCTACCATTGATGGGCCACAGTCATAGGCTAATATTCCCGCTCTCACATAAAACTAGACATGTTAGCATACGGCAGCACCAGCAGGCCTCTACCAAGCTCTGTCTGTAAATTATATTAGTCAAGATGAACAATATTTTACAAATCAAATGCACGATAGTGATGGGCAACTTATCATTTCAAACCAAGTGGTCGAATGTTACTTCAGGCTTTTCATATCTTCACAGTAACATAAATGACGCTATATTGAAGGCTGTGGACTTTAGGAACATCACCGTCAGCTGTGTGTTTGCATAAAACCATCAAATAGCTGATACAAACTGGTGAGCCACTTAATACCAAACGCACATGATAACCCATGTATGCTACTAGGACTCGTCGCTATAACAGAGTCGGCGAAAGAATATCTCTGACAATAGCAGTGGCCTTACACCCAAGCCCCCAGATGTCAGACACTCAGATCGATTCCAAACGTTCTATGTAGATAGAGTACGAACCAAAACACCGATTCCGTTCGTGCTGTGTGCTGTCGTCCACTAGAAAACGCATAAACGGTAACTAAAAGTATCACCAGAGTTACGGAGAACAGAGAACATGCAAAGGGTATCTGTGATTGTACGATAGATTTCGCATGGGTGAGAAGGTGGAGCATTTGATCATCGTACGTAAGGTCCCCGTTCCAGCCACATTACTGACAGTGTAAGCTCTTCACGGGTATGCTAGCCAATTTCGTGGTATTCGCTATACGGTATTTCCGTAACCTATAATATGACCGCCAATTTCAAGTGCAATCAGTGAGTACACAATCAGGCCATAAACAATTCAACATTGGAATCAGCGGGTCCTTTATACCCCGGGTCCAGGCCACTCCGCCTGCGCGAGAAGCGGAAGAGCTGCCTCCTGCAAAGAGAAGAATTGCAGCGTGGTAGAAACTGGCTCCTCCTTGCTCCTCCCATCATGGGTTATTCTGATTTTAAGGCAGTAGAATCCTTTAATTTCGTTTACTTCGTGACAATCAGTTTTGATATTAAGTTTCCCGCTATTCAAACTACTGGCACATATCGTTACTTTTGTTTTCGCTGTTTACTATCAATCCATACTCGGTACTCATTAACTGTTCATTCCATTCAACAGGTCCTATCATTCTTCTTCACTTTTAGTGAGGATAGCATTACAGCATTATCATGAGAGTGTCAGAGGGAGCATTAGGGAACGATTGACAGAAATAGGGGAAAGAAATACAGTAGAAGGAGAATGGGTAGCTTTGAGACATGAAATAGCGAAGGCAGCCGAGGATCAAGTTGGTAAAAAGACGAGGAGTAGTAGAAAACAATGAGTAACAGAAGAGATGTTGAATTAAATTGATGAAAGGAGAAAATATTAAAAAAAACATTACATGAAGCAGGCAAAAGGAATACAAACGTCTCAAAAATGAGAGCGACGGGAAGTGCAAAACGGCTAAACAGGGATGGCTAGAGGACAAATGTAAGGATGTAGAGGCATATATCACTAGGGATAAGATAGATACTGGAAAATTAGAGAGACTTTTGGAGAAAAGGGAACCACTTGTATGAATATCAAGAGCTCAGATGGAAAACCAGTTCTAAGCAAAGAAGGGAAAGCAGAAAGCTGGAAGGAGTATATAGAAGGTCCATACAAGGGCGATGTACTTGAGGACAATATTTTGGAAATGGAAGAGGACGCAGGTGAAAATGAAATGGTAGTTACGGTACTGCGTGAAGAAGTAGACAGAGTAGTGAAAGACCTAAGTCGAAAGAAGGCCCCGTGAGTAGACAACATTCCATTAGAGCTCCTGATAGCCTTGGGGGAGGCAGTCTAGACAATACTCTACCATCTGGTGAGCAAGATGTATGAGACAAGCGAAATACCCTCAGACTTCAAGAAGAAAATAATAATTCCAATCCCAAAGAAATCAGGTGTGACAGGTTTGAAAATTACCGAACTATCAGTTTAATATGATACGACTGCAAAAAATACATACACGACTTCTTTACAGACGAATGGAAAAACCGATAGAAGCCGACCTTGGGAAAGATCGGTTCGGATTTCGTAGAAATGTTGGAACACGTGAGGCAATACTGATCCTACGACTTATCTTAGAAAGTAGATTAAGGAAAGAAAACCTACCTTTCTCGCATTTGTAGATTCAGAGAAAGCTTTTGACAATGTTGACTGGAACACTCTCTTTCAAATTCTGAAGGTGGCAGGGGTCAAGTACAGGGAGCGTAAGGATATTTACAATTTGTACAGAAACCAGATGGCAGCTACAAGACTCGAGGGGCATGAAAGGGAAGCAATGCTTGGGAAGGGAGTGAGACAGAGTTGTAGCCTATCCCCGATGTTATTCAATCTGTATATTGAGAAAGAAGTAAGGGAAACCAAAGAAAAATTCGGAGCAGGTATTCAAATCCATGAAGCAGTTGAACGGAATAGACAGCGACTTGAAAGGAGGATATAAGACGAACATCAACAAAAGCAAAACGAGGATAATGGAATGTAATAGAATTATATCAGGCGATGCTGAGGGAATTAGACTAGGAAATGAGACACTTAAAGTAGTAGTTGAGTTTTGTTATTTGCGGAGCCATGTAACTTATGATGGTCGAAGTAGAGAGGATATAAAATGTAGACTAGCAATGCAAAAGGAAAGCGTTTCTGAAGAAGAGAAATTTGTTAACATCGAGTATAGTTTTAAGTGTCAGGAAGTCTTTTCTAAAAGTATTTGTATGGACTATAGCTATTTATGGATGTGAAACATGGACGATAAATAGTTTAGACAAGAAGAGAATAGAAGCTTTCGAAGTGTGGTGCTACAGAAGGACGCTGAAGATTAGATGGGTAGATCATGTAAATAATGAGAAGGTACTGAATTGAATAGGGGAGAAGAGGAATTTGTGGCACAACCTCACCAGAAGAAGGGATCGATTGGTAGGAAATGTTCCGAGGCACGAAGGGATGACCAAGTTAGTATTGGAGAGCAGCGTGGAGGGTAAAAATCGTAGAGGGAGACCAAGAGATGAATACACTAAGCAAATTCTAACGGTTGTAGGATTCAATAGTTACTTGGAGATGGAGAAACTTGCACAGGATAGACTAGCATGGAGAGCTGCATCATACCAGTCTCTGGACTGAAGACCACAACAACATCAACAGCATTATCATTTTCGAATCTTATCCTTGATATCCTTTAACCCTAAGTTTTAATTTCTCTTTTGAACCTTTCTTTCCTATCCGTCATTGCTTCTTCGATGCACTGAACAGTAGGTGCGAAAGACTACATCCCTGTCTGATACCCTTTTTTATCCGAGTACTTCGTTCGCGGTCTTCCTGTCTAACTGTTCCCCCTAGTTACTTTTGCGTAGTATTCTTCTTTCTCTATAGCTTACTCCTATTTTTCTCATAATTTAGAATACCTTCCGCTATTTCACATTGTTGAACCTTGTTCTAGATCGGCAAATGCTAGCAGCTTATTTTTATCTTTCTTTAGTTTTGTTTCCATCATCAAACCCAAAAACAGAACTGTGATTCTGGTGCCATTACCTTTCCTAAAGCCAACGTGATATCTTACTGTTCCTCAACTTTCTTCTCCATTCTTCTGTATATTTATCTCATGAGCAGCTTGTATGCGTGAGACGTTAAGGTGATGGTACGATAGTTTTCGGACATATCTCCCTTGCTACCTTCAAAATTGTGTGGATGATATTTTTTCGGAAATCTGGACGTATGCCGCCAGTCTCATAGATTCTACACATTAACTTGAATAGCCATTTGGTTGCCATTTCCTCCAATGAGTTTAGGAATTCCAATGGCATGTCATCTATCCGTTCTGCTATATCTGATATCAGCTCTTTTAAACTCAGATTCTAATACTGGATCCCCTACGTCTTACTTATCAACTCTAGTTTATTTTTCTATAATCAGATGAGTCCTTTTTACCATGCCTTCAGTGTACTTTTTCCACCTGTCCACTCTTTCTCTCATTTAACACTGTAATTCCCATTTAGTTGGTAGGACATGTGTTGAGGCATCAAGGGATCACAAATTTAGTATTGGAAGGCAGTGTTGAGGGTAAAAATCGTAGAGGGAGACCAAGAGATTAATACACTAAGCAAATTCAGAAGGATGTAGGTTGCAGTAGGTACTGGAAGATGAAGAAGCTTGCACAGGATAGAGTAGCATGGAAAGCTGCATCAAACCAGTCTCAGGACTGAAGACCACAACAACAACAATTCCCATTGCACTCTTAAAGTTACCGTTCTTGTAATTAGTTTCGCCGAAAATTGTTTTGACCTTCCTATACACTGAGTCAGTCCTTCCAAATATTATTTCTTTTCCGATTTCTTCGCATTCTTCAAGAAGCCATTTCATGTTGACTGCCCTGTAAATCCTGCCTATTTCCCCGAACATTTTACTTCCACCTTTCGTCTGTTTTCCAAGTTTTCTTCGAAGTACCTTGCCTGTACCTAACCGCATGTGGGACGTATAAGATCTCCCTCGTTCAGGAACAATGTTAGGCTGTTATGGCCAGTGTCCAGTCTGTTCTGTGGCGGTCGGTTGCTCTTCAAAAAATTGAGAAACTGCCCGGAATTTTGTACTCATTGAATCTTCGACCACCAAGCAGTGCTGAGTCAGGTTATATACCGTTGGGCTACCAGATTCCTCGTTTCGGTCGGCTCTTGGACCGTGTTTCTATCGCCAAACTAGTCTTGGCCCTTTCCGTGCAGATTGTGTCGTTTGAACACGCTGCCGTCTTTCATTAGCATTGCAAAGCTCTACTATTGCTATGCAACAAATGATGACAAATTGTACGGGAATTCCCAACCTAGTGGCCGGCCTCTAATAGATCGCAAGCGCTTTTTCCGTGACATTCCCATTTCACCGGCTCGTCGTTTTATGAAATCAGTTTCTAGCTGTGCCCTTTCACCATTCAGGCTTATGCCTTTGAAAAGGCACTACCATCTTCTTCCTTCCTCCATCTGAACTAATTCTTCGTCCCTAAGAATCCGGTTGGCGGCGGGAAGTTAAACACTAATCTTCCTTCCTCCGTTTATCAGTTTTCCTTTGACCGTCAATGAACTGTGCTATCATTTCTACTTTATTGATAAGGCACGTGATTATTCATTCACCCCAACACCTCTGTAATTCTGTATATTTTTCAGGACGGTCTGAATCTGATAGCCTTACTTTCGTTGTATAGTAATGAGGTAAGAGACGTGATTTCGTGTTGTTCCGTCTAGTGTGAACACTCCACCATTTGACGGTGACGTACATTTTGTGGAGTTGCAGCGTCTTGCCGCAGTTTTAATTATTATATTTTATCTCCCCAAAGTGTTGTAACTACCTGACATAGTCAGGATGGAGACAGCGATCTGCACCCTTAAATGATACAGATTTTATTTAAATTACAGATTTTATTTAAATCTTTATTTGACTGAGACCCGCAATATGCACTGATTACTAGAATCAGCTGCTTAAACGTTTATCTTCAGATCAGGATACAGACATGCGCTGTCTAAATCAGGAGAATACGTAATATCCCTAAGGAAATGTCAAGCATACTGTATGATGCGTACATTTTAAATACCACTGTAAATTCACATACCCTTAATAATTTTAAGAGATTACTGACAAAAATGTCATACCTTTCGTCTTGATTTACGAAACGCATGTTTGCATCCGTACCTGAGATGGTCGTTTACCCGGTTGAAACTAGTAATCAAATTTTTCTACTTTTCGGTAATGCCCAGATAAAGGTTTTAATAAAATTTACATACTTCCTCCAAGTGTTTTGAATACCTCATCACAATCCAGTTATCAAAGAATCGCAATCAAAGCTCTATATTCTCTGCTGTGTACCAAACTTGTTGTTGTTGTTGTTGTTGTTGTTGTCTTCAGTCCTGAGACTGGTTTGACGCAGCTCTCCATGCTAATCTATCCTGTGCAAGCTTCTTCATCTCCCAGTACTTACTGCAACCTACATCCTTCTGAATCTGCTTAGTGTATTCATCTCTTTGTCTCCCTCTACGATTTGTACCCTCCACGCTGCCCTCCAATGCTAAATTTGTGATCCCTTGATGCCTCAGAACATGTCCTACCAACCGGTCCCTTCTTCTTGCCAAGTTGTGCCACAAACTCCTCTTCTCCCCAATTCTATTCAATACGTCCTCATTAGTTATGTGATCTACCCACTTAATCTTCAGCATTCTTCTGTAGCACCATATTTCGAAAGCTTCTATTCTCTTCTTGTTTAAACTATTTATCGTCCATGTTTCACATCCATAAATAGCTATAGTCCATACAAATACTTTTAGAAAAGACTTCCTGACACTTAAAACTATACTCAATGTTAACAAATTTCTCTTCTTCAGAAACGCTTTCCTTTCCATTGCCAGTCTACATTTTATATCCTCTCTACTTCGACCATCATCAGTTATTTTGCTCCCCAAATAGCAAAACTCCTTTACTACTTTAAGTGTCTCATTTCCTAATCTAATTCCCTCAGCATCACCCGACTTAATTCGGCTACATTCCATTATCCTCGTTTTGCTTTTGTTGATGTTCATCTTATATCCTCCTCTCAAGACACTGTCCATTCCGTTCAACAGCTCTTCCAAGTCCTTTGGTGTCTCTGACAGAATTACAATATCATCGGCGAACCTCAACGTTTTTATTTCTTCTCCATGGACTTTTATACCTACTCCGGATTTTTCTTCTGTTTCCTTTACTGCTTGCTCAATATACAGATGGAATAACATCGGGGACAGGCTGCAACCCTGTCTCACTCCCTTCCCAACCACTGCTTCCCTTTCATGCCCCTCGACTCTTACAACTGCCATCTAGTTTCTGTACAAATTGTAAATAGCCTTTCGCTCCCTGGATTTTACCCCTACCATCTTTATAATTTGAAAGAGAGTATTCCAGTCAACATTGTCAAAAACTTTCTCTAAGTCTACTTTTTAGTTAACTCATATTATCGCTTTCCATTTTCAGACTGCCGCTTCGGCTTTGTGCACTGTGAGAAGGAGAAGATAATGTAATACATATGCTCTCAGTATTTTTCATTAAAAAGCCCCTGAGCAGCACAGAAAAAAATGGTTCAAATGGCTCTGAGCACTATGGGAATTAACATCTGAGGTCATCAGTCCATTAGAACTTAGAACTACTTAAATCTAACTAACCTAAGGACATCACACATATCCATGCCCGAGGCAGAATTCGAACCTGTGACCGTAGCAGTCGCACGGTTCCGGACTGCGCGCCTAGAACCGCTAGACCACCGCGGCCGGCAGCAGCACAGAACTTCTATACGCAGTTCGAATGTAACATATCAAATTCTTCTCTCAAGTGATATATATTTAACAATATTATGGGAAGGAAAGTTGCTGCTCAGCGGAGATGCTGAGTCGCAGATAGGCACAACAAAAAGAATGTAGCAAACGAAACATTCGGTCAGTAAGGCCTTCGTCAAAAATATTCCTTACACACACACACACACACACACACACATACTCACGCACGCAAACGCAACTGACACACGCATGATTGCAGTCTCAGGCAACTGAGACCACAGTAATCATTTTTATAAAAGACGACTTTCGGTTTAAAATATTCTATAACTACTCTTTCTATCTTCTCATATTGTAAAAATAAAATGTATCACTTGACAAAATTAATCTTCACCTTCATAAATTAGTTACTCTCCATTAATGGATAGAATGTCTCAGGAGTATTGGTCAATATTTAAGGATGTGATACAGACGATCATTCCAAGTAAAACAAGTCTGGTAAACAGGGACTCCAATACGCATACCATAAGAACTATGAGCACTTCTTCACCTTCGAGACTGTGAATCACATCTTTTCTACTGAGCAAGTGGTCATAGATCGCAAGGTAAACACTTTGGGGCCCACATTTACCGTATTTTTTTTTGTCCATACTACCTCCTACCAGAATATACACACATCAAAAAAGATTTACATCGCCTCGGTTCAGAGAGTTCCGGGACCTGTACAGAAAACTGGGATAGAGATCATTTCCGCCCTTTTTATCGCTCATGAAATCCACACTTTGTGTGTTGTACCACAATACAGCGAGACATTCAGAGGTGGTGGTCCAGATTGCTGTACACACCGGTACCTCTAATACCTAGTAGCACGTCCTCTTGCATTGATGCATGTCAATATTCACCGTGACGTACTAACCAGAAGTTCATCAAGGCACTGTGGGTCCAGATTGTCCCAACCCTCAACGGCGATTCGGCGTAGATCCCTCAGAGTGGTTGGTGGGTCACGTCGTACATAAACAGTCCTTTCCAATCTATCCCAATCATGTTCGATATAGTTCATGTCTGGAGAACTCGCTGGCCACTCTAGTCGAGCGATGTCGTTATCCTGAAGGAAGTCATTCACAAGATGTGCACGATGGGGGCGCGAACTGTCGTCAATGAAGACAAATGCCTCGCCAATATGCTGCGGATATAGTTGCGCTATCGGTCGGAGGATGGCATTCACTTATCGTACATCCACTACGGCGCCTACAGTGACCACTAGCGGCGTACGTCGGCCCCATACAATGCCACCCCAAAATAGCACTCGCTGGACAGTCTGTCTAAGGCGTTCAGCCTGACCGGGTTGCCTCCAAACACGTCTCTGGTGATTGTCTGGCTGAAGGCGTATGCGACACTCATCGGTGAAGAGAACGTGATGCCAGTCTTGAGCGGTCCATTCGGCATGTTGTTGGGCCCATTTGGACCGCGCTGCACGGTGACGTGGCTGCAAAGATGGACCTTGCCATGGACGTCGGGAGTGAAATTGCGCACCATGCAGCCTATTGCGCACAGTCTGAGTCGTAACACGACGTCCTGTGGCTGCACGAAAAGCATTATTCAACATGGTGGCGTTGCTATCAGTGTTCCTCCGAACCATAATCCGGTAGGTAGCGGTCATCCACTGCAGTAGTAGCCCTTGGGCTACCTGAGCGAGGTACGTCATCGACAGTTCCTGTCTCTCTGTATCTCCTCCATGTCCGAACAACATCGCTTTGGTTCACTCCGAGACGCCTGGACACAAAGTAACAGTGCAGAAGCGATCGAACCGCGGTATTGTCTGTCTAGGCATGGTTGAACTACAGACAACACGACCCGTGTACCTCCTTCCTGGTGGAATGACTGGAACTGATCGGCTATCGGACCCCCTCAGTCTAATAGGCGCTGGCCATGCACGGTTGTTTACATCTTTGGGCGGGTTTAGTGACATCTCTGAACAGTCAAAGGGACTGTGTCTGTGATACAATAACTACAATCAACGTGTATCTTCATTAGCTTTGGGAACCGTGGTGATGCAAAACTTTTTTTGATGCGTGTAGAAAGCAAAGAGCTTACAATCAATTATTCAAAACGACAGTTCAAAACAAAAAATGGTTCAAATGGCTCTGAGCACTATGGGACTTAACATCTATGGTCATCAGTCCCCTAGAACTTAGAACTACTTAAACCTAACTAACCTAAGGACAGCACACAACACCCAGCCATCACGAGGGAGAGAAAATCCCTGACCCCGCCGGGAATCGAACCCGGGAACCCGGGCGTGGGAAGCGAGAACGCTACCGCACGACCACGAGATGCGGGCGAAACGACAGTCACAATCGCATTATTTATTTTGCCGCCAACCGGTTTCAACCCGCGATGTGGTCATCTTCAGGGCAATTTACACCATTTGGTCGCTCGCTGGAGTCGTCACCCTGCCTGCGATTGTGACTGCTTTTTTGAATAATTGATTATAAGTAAATTAATCGCTGTTATCTCCACTCAACTATGTTGTCTAAAATTTTAAAGAGCTTGCAGTAGGAAACATCTGTGTTACAGTATCGAAGATGAAAAAGTGCTCATAGGCTGTAAGAAATGTATTTTAGAGACAATGTTCACTAGACATTTTAGCTCCGAATGATCGTTCCTGTCATATCCTTGAATATTGACCATTCCTCCTAGGACATCTTGTATAATTTGAAGTCAATAAACAACTCTTGTTTAACATCAACTTTAACTTTTATTACCTTCAAAATTGAGCTGCAAAATCTGAAAACGACCTCGATAGTAACTGACCAAAAATTATCCAACACTCACCGAAAAACAGGAACAAATAATTGTGATTTTTTGCTCTGAGAGACGACGACGATCGCACGTTCCGGCTTGTGGCCACGTATTCGGCAACGTGGCTCGTCTTCAGAGACGTCACACATTATCCTCGTGATCAGCGATTACATAAAAGGAGAAAAATTCAACTTTTGTACTAACACAAGATACGAGGGCAGTTCAATAAGTAATGCAACACATTTTTTTCTGAAACAGGGGTTGTTTTATTCAGCATTGAAATACAACACTATTTTTCAACGTAATCTCCATTCAATGCTACGGCCTTACGCCACCTTGAAATGAGGGCCTATATGCCTGCACGGTACCATTCCACTGGTCGATGTCGGAGCCAACGTCGTACTGCATCAATAACTTCTTCATCATCCGCGTAGTGCGTCCCACGGATTGCGTCCTTCATTGGGCCAAACATATGGAAATCCGACGGTGCGAGATCGGGGCTGTAGGGTGCATGAGGAAGAACAGTCCACTGAAGTCACAGCTGTGCACGGCCGGCCCGCACGCGGGAGATCAGACAGTCTTGCTTGACCTTGCGGCGATGATGACGCATGCTTTGCCCAACGACTCACCGTGCTTTTGTCCATTGCCAGATCACCGTAGACATTCTGCAAGCGCCTATGAATATCTGAGATGCCCTGGTTTTCCGCCAAAAGAAACTAGATCACTGCCCGTTGTTTGCAACGCACATCCGTTACAGACGCTATTTTAACAGCTCCGTACAGCGCTGCCACCTGTCGGAAGTCAATGAAAGTATACGAGACGAAGCGGGAATGTTTGAAAATATTCCACAAGAAATTTCAGGTTTTTTCAACCAAAATTGGCCGAGAAAAAAAATGTGTTGCATTACTTATTGAACTGCCCTCGTATATACAATAACGGAAAAAATAGCAAGACAAGGAGTTGTCTGATACAAACATAAGTTGGTAGAGGTGTTTCTACATGTCTACTCAAATTTCTCGCCAGTCGTAGAAGAGTGGCGGCACTGTGAGGAGGCAGCGGTGATCACGAGAATGTACGGTCGGAAAGACCGTCCTCCGGACGGCCACATGACACTTCCGAGAGGAAAGACCATCGCGCTAAGCGTATGGTTCTGGTGCATCGTACTGCTTATGCAGCAGTAGTTTGAGCAACAGTTGGCGCCACAGTGACACTAAGAACTGCTACTAATCGATTACTTCAAGGGTATCTCCGAGCCGGAGGCTCTATAGCCTGCATTACACTGACCCCAAATCACCGCCATTCGTGACTTCGGCAGTGTCAAGCGAGAGCTCATTGAAGGGCAGTGTGGAGGTCTGCAGTGTTTCCTGATGAAAGCTGGATCTACCTCGGCGCCAGGAAGGCCGTGTATTGGTTATAAGGACGCCAGGTGAGGACCTCCACACAACCTGGACCTTGTAACGGAACATATTAAAGGCTTCACTTTACCGAAGTATGCGATACCCTCTAAATTCAACCAGTTTAACGAGTATTTATGATTATAGAAAAGTTATTGTGTATGTTAACAATGATTGCATAACATGTCTCCATAAACAGTCAACCCATTAAATTATACTGAATAACTGGCCCACACAAAAGTTAATATCACTTGATCACTGATACAGCAAATGTCATCATGTAAAAACACTAAGTTCATCTTAAATAATTAATATGAAGTACGAAAAATTGTGGCCAACTTAGGTGTTTTGGATCTCCTTAAATAAAAATCACCCAGTGAAACCTATTTGTTCACTAGGAGCGTTTTCACTCAGTATTCACGTAATCAATCCTATTTTAGACGAAAACCAATGTAATTCTTAATAATTCATGTTATTTACTTATTTATGCAAATTAGAGAAGTCAATTGACAAACTCCTAAAAAACGGCCTTTTTGTAATAAAGAATTATTCTGTCAAGTCAACAAATCTGTTTGTCATTTTAATAACATGTTAAAGACCTACACCTGATGTTATGGTCCGGGGTGCTATTTCGAATGACAGTAGGAGCACTCTCCTGGGTAGTAATACAGTATTTTCAGAACATTAATCGTGGAGAACAGTGGTCTGGTAAAAAGTACTTTAAAAATGAGGACAAACAGTCTCGCCTTTTTAAAACATTTATTTTGTGGCAACCGGTTTCGGTCGGCTTCTGACCATCTTCAGACCTCATACTATGATGGTAGGAAGTGGCGAATGTTCGTAGAGCTACACTGAAGCGCCAAAGAAAATGGAACAGGCATGCGTATTCAAATACAGAGATACGTAAACAGGCAGAATACGGCGCCTATATAAAACAACATATGTCTAGCGCAGATGATAGATCAGTTACTTCTGCTACAATGGCAAGTTATCAAGATTTAAGTCTGTCTGAACGTCGCGCTATACTCGGCGCACGGGCGGAGGGACACAGCATCTCCCAGGTAGCGATGAAGTGAGGATTTTCCCGTACGACAATTTCACGAGTGTATCGTGAATTTCAGGAATCCGGTAAAACATAAAATCTTTGTCATCGCCGCGGCCGGGAAAAGAACCTGCAAGTACAGGACAAATGGCTACTGCAGAGAATCGTTCAATGTGACAGAAATGCAATTTCAACGCTGCAGATTTCAACGCTGGGCCATCAACAAGTGTCAGCCTGCGAATCATTCAACGATACATCATCGATATGGGCTCTCGGAACCGTAGGCTCACTCGTATACCCCTGTGACTGCACGACACAAAGCTTTACGCCTCACCTTGGCCCGTCAATACCGATATCTGACTGTTTATGACTGGAAACATGTTGCCTGGTCTGACGAGTGTCGTTTCAAATTGTATCGAGCGGATAGACGTATACGGGTGTGGAGACAAGCTCATGAATCCATGGACCCCGCATGTCAGCCGGCGACTATTCAAGCTGGTGGAGGCCCTGTAGTGGTGTGGAGCGTGTGCAGTTGGAGTGGAACGGGACCCGTCATACTTCCAGATACGGCTCTGACAGATGACACGTACGTAAGCATCCTGTCTCATCACTTACATCCATTCACGTCCATTGTGCATTCCGACGGACTTGGACTATTCCAGCAGGACAATGCGACACCCGACACGTCCAAAATTGCTACAGACTGGCTCCAGCAACACTCTTCTGAGTAGAAACACTTCTGGTGGCCGCCAAACTCTCCAGACATGAACATTATTGAGCATATCTGGGTTGCCTTGCAAAGTGCTATTCAGAAGAGATCTCCATCCCCTCGTACCCTTACGAATTTATGGACAACCTTGCAGGATTCATGGTGTCCGTCCAGCACTACTTCAGACAATAGTCGAGCCCATGCCACGCCGTGTTGAGATACTTCTGCGTGCTCACGGTGGCCTTACACGATATTAGGCAGGTGTACCAGTTTCTTTGGGTATTCAGTGTATAACCACCACCGGGTTCCATCATGGTATGAGGTCTGAAGATGGTCAAAAACTGACCGAAAACGCTTACCATAAAATATTTATTTATTGCGATCCAGACTGTTTGTGCTCATTTTTAAAGCACTCTCATGGTTATCCCTCGCGACCTGCTGAAACTTTATATGGTGTTTCGACCTGTCGTGCTGTCATTCATGAACAGCATTCCAAGAGGGTGTTTTCCAAGAGGATAACGCTCCCCAAATACCACTACTGTAACCCAACACACTCTGCAGCGTGTCGACATGTTGCCTTAAGCTACCCGATCAACAAATTTGTCTCGTGTCGAGGACGACAACCCAGCATCATTCACAAACAGCATTAACCGCCCTGTATTTACTGACCAAGTGCAACAGGCGTGGAACTCCATTCCACAAACTGACATCCAGCACCTGTACAACACAATGTACGCACGTTTGCATGCTTGCATTCCACACTCAGGCGGTTACACCGGTTACTAAAGTGCGCGTCATTTATGTTGGCGGCCGAGTTTAGGTTCGTTCTGCGCATCTGACGTCACAAAACACAGTCAGCCAATGAACAGAGAACGACGTTGCCACATCTCGACTGCAGTGCAGAGCATGGACGAGTGTCTTCAGTTTTAGAAACGTTCAGTCATAAATAAAGTAATAGAACAAAAGCAATGTCTTGATAGCAGACATTCTTTTATAGAAAGTTTGGAAAAAGCATTATTTATACCAATTGCTTCATATCCTATTAATTAATTAAACCAAACAAGCAATAAGACTCCTAATTCAGGCGATAGCTAGGAAAGGTGTTTGTATCACTCTCACGAACCGCTTTTCGCAATAAAGAACAGAGGTATTTGTTTATTTCCTATTGTACTTCGACGAAGCGTGAGTAATTCATAGTCATACCAACAATGTTTGTCAGTATTTTGCGTGGTGTTATACTCCCTCATGGCGTTACGTAGGTAGATGAGGTGCGTTAGCGTAAGTGTTAAGGTGTTGGGCTGCTATGCGAAAGGTTATGAGTTCAAACCTTGTGTGGTGCTAAATATTTTCATTATTTAAAAACAATATCGAAGTGTCTTACTTCACGAATTATATTCGTTTGAATGCAATTTTTTGAAATTTCTAGTGCTTTGTCACTTCATTAACCCTTTCGCTGCTGCAGACACGTGCTCGCCGCATTACGCGCTGTGCGCGATTTTGTCATCACTGCACTGCTCGCCTGTACAGACACATGGTGTTCCCACTGCTTTGACAAAAACTATTTGGCTCAAAAATTTGATTTTTACACGTCTTCTTGACTGATACCTTCCCCCCCATAAATGACTTAATTTTGTTTCGATGTTCAACGCAGTTATTATGCAGCATTAAAGGTAGTAAACCTTTGCACGAAATTTTGAAGAGTGCAGGCGAGCAGTACAGTGACAAAACCGCGCACAGCTCGGAATGCAGGGAGCACGTCTTTGTAGCAGCGAAAGGGTTAATGCGGCCGTGATGGCTTTACTTCATGAACTGCGCGCTCCCTCCTAAACGTAAGTTTGCGAACTATGCTATACTATGGCGCTGCTTCTATTGGCGCGTGCGTCGTGTGCAACTGGCAACGCAGCAATCTCCCGCGTCTGGGCGGGCATGCGCGAGCCGCCAAGATAAAAGAATAGAACTATAGTGTACCAGCATTTCACATTTCCAATAGATTACTTAGCGCTTACACTAACCTGTGTTCTAGTTCCCAAAATGTCATTACTCCGCATTGATCTTTACCTTCAGCACTCTTCAAAACATAATAAAAGCTTGAATTAAAAGTGTCGAACGTACATTTGGTCGGCGGTTGCGAAAAAGGAACGTTAGAAATGAAATTGTGACGTTCAATTCCGCGAGGTTTCGTTGACGCCCAGCGTGGATCGACCGCAACTCCAAGCTGCCACCACACTCACACCCTCGCGTAGTGACGTCCACCGCCTGGGAGGTCTTCCTGCAGGCGCCGCACCGCGCCGCCCAGACGCCGCCGGCAATACTTCCTGACAAGTCGCGGACAGGGGCGGGCGGTCGCAGCTGGCGCCTCTGAGATGTCGCCCTCCATAACTCCGTGCGCGCTCCAGTAAATTCTCCACTCGGAGGAATGCTCGACGAATGTCTGTTTCCCAGGCTGTCGCCAGGCGGAAAGCAGGCGCTTTCATGAGACCGGAATGAGGACGTCACAACACATTCTGAATTCCACTCAGAGTAACTCGAGGATGGTCGAGACTAGTAGTGGCGGCTTGGCAGTCTCATGTTCCTCGTTGCTGGGTTCCTATTCTGCATGAGGGCAATCGGACTCCCATATTTTCCCGTGTTGTCTCGCTGTCGTCGCTTTCTTTTTGGCAGGAAATACCCGGTCGGGCTCTGTATTAGATACAGGATCCCAGGTAGATGCCATTTTCCTTGAAGGTGTTCGATACAGTTCCGCACTGTCGCCTGATAAACAAAGTAAGAGCCTACGGAATATCAGACCAGCTGTGTGGCTGGATTGAAGAGTTTTTAGCAGACAGAACACACCATGTTGTTCTCAATGGAGAGACGTCTGCAGACGTTACAGTAACCTCTGGCGTGCCACAGGGGAGTGTTATGGGATCATTGCTTTTCACGATATATATAAATGACCTAGTAGATAGTGTCGGAAGTTCCATGCGGCTTTTCGCGGATGATGCTGTAGTATACAGAGAAGTTGCGGCATTAGAAAATTGCAGCGAAATGCAGGAAGATCTGCAGCGGATAGGCGCTTGGTGCAAGGAGTGGCAACTGACCCTCAACATAGACAACTGCGAACACATAGAAAGAAGGATCTTTTATTGTATGAATATATGATAGCGGAACAAACACTGGTAGCAGTTACTTCTGTAAAACATCTGGGAGTATGCGTACGGAACCATTTGAAGTGGAATGATCATATAAAATTAATTGTTGGTAAGGCGAGTGCCAGGTTGAGATTCATTGGGACAGTTCTTAGAAAATGTAGTCCATCAACAAACGAGGTGGCTTACAAAACACTCGTTCGACCTATACTTGAGTATTGCTCATCAGTGTGGGATCCGTACAGGTCGGGTTGACAGAGGAGATAGAGAAGATGCAAAGAAGAGCGGCGCGTTTCGTCACAGGGTTATTTGGTAAGCGTGATAGCGTTACGGAGATGTTTAGCAAACTCAAGTGGCAGACTCTGCAAGAGAGGCGCTCTGCATCGCGGTGTAGCTTGCTGTCCAGGTTTCGAGAGGGTGCGTTTCGGGATGAGGTATCGAATACATTGCTTTCCCCTACTTATACCTGCCGAGGAGATTAGAGAGATTCGAGCGAGCACGGAGGATTTCTGGAAGTCGTTCTTCCCGCGAACCATACGCGACTGAAACAAGAAAGGGAGGTAATGATAGTGGCACGTAAAGTGCTCTCCGCCTCACACTGTTGGGTGGCTTGCGGAGTATAAATGTAGATGTACTCTTTGCTGGTGTTAAAACTTTAGGATTGCAGAATTTCTTTTAGGTCGCGATCCGTCGTATTTGTGACTAGAAAACACAATTTAGTGTGAACATTAGTAAAACCGAGATACTGGAGGGACGGAATCCTGACTGGAAAAGGAGGAAAAAAGGTCCCATAAACATGTGTTCGCAAATGCACCTTTGCCACGACAGAAGACGCCGACGAATGACAGTTCCATTGACCATATTCCGTGTGTTCCTTGTGCGTTTCAGGCTGTGTGACTGATGCAACATATCGTAAGCAGCATAATGGCCCGATATTCATGTCGGTAACAAGCCGAGATGGTGTTTGTGTGTAGCCTAACAGATGGGAACGGTCTAGAGGCGGCGTGACTATGCCTAAAGAAGTATCCTCTCAGACACCAACCACGTCAGACAACATTTCGAACACTTTTTCGGCGTTTGTGTAATCATCAGTCGTTTCAGAGAGACGAATGTGAAAGGAGACCGTGAACTGGAGGATGCCCGCCCGTTTGGCCGTGTGGTCTAACGCACGGCTTTCCGGGCGGGAAGTAGCGCCTGGTCCCCGGCGCTAATCCGCGCGGCGGATTTGTGTCGAGGTCCGGTGAGCCGGCCAGTCTGTGGATGGTTTTTAGGCGGTTTTCCATCTGCCTCGGCAAATTCGGGCTGGTTCCCCTTATTCCGCCTCAGCTACACTATGTCGGCGATTGCTGCGCAAACAAGTTCTCCACGTACGCGTACACCACCATTACTCTACCACGCAAACATAGGGGTTACACTCGTCTGGTGTGAGACGTTCCCTGGGGGGTCCACCGAGGGGCCGAACCGCACAATAACCCTGGGTTCGGTGTGGGGCGGCGGAGTAGTGAAGTGGACTGCGGCAGTCGTCGTGGGGTTGCGGACCACTGCGGCTGCGGCGGGGACGGAGCCTCTCCGTCGTTTCTACGTCCCCGGTTAACATAACATAACATAACATAACATAACTCTGGAGTATCGTATTCTACAAGATATTTGGACGAACTCTAGTGCAAGTGGGTCGCCGGCATGGTGTAAGCAAACCATAATACGATTATGTGTATCCTGCATGACAACCGCCGCTATCTATGTCACCTGCAATCCCATGGAGGCCAGTTTAACCACATGTTCTGACGTGGATGCGATGCAGCATTATACAGTGTTCCGTGACGATTCGTTGTCGTTGCACGCACACCGTCCATTTCTGGACACAAGTTCATAGAATCTTTTTTCTTCCATTTAAACTAAGGAATCAGTCCCTGCAGTTAGTAGATTTTATTAATGTTCACCATGTATACAGAATCATATTATTTTAATAATGGTAAGTATTTCTTTACAATAATAATGTTTCGTCTAGCCTTACAGCATGCAAAGCGCCCGTATACTTAAAACTAGAATGCTAGAGAGCGATATATTAGTCTGTAAAAGTCTTCATTTCTCCTAAAAAGAAAAATAATCGACAAAATTGAAAATTGTTAATATCGTAGATGAAGGCTGCTCCACTCATGTATTTGCTTATTATCACTGTGTAACTGAGAAGGTTAATCTCCTGGACACATTCTGGAGTACATCCTCAAAAAATACATAAAAAACCGCTGGGATGTTATTTAAGCGCTTTAAAATTTGAAATGAAGCAAAGTAACGGAAGAGCGGACAAGTCAACCAAATGAGCAATAGACCTGGAAACTCTGGAGTAGATCATCAAAAAATACATAAAAAACCGCTGGGATGTTATTTAAGCGCTTTAAAAATTGAAATGAAGCAAAGTAACCGAAGTGCGGACAAGTCAAGTACTTGAGCAATAGACCTGGAAAATCTTACTTTATGCGAGGGTGCTTTGGTAAATAAGACAGCAAGATTTCTCAGGACTGTACAGGTACCCTACGCGAACTAAATTCCACATCTAGACAGACGAAATGATCACATCTAACAAGACCTTATTTGCTACCACCAAAGTTGAATGATACGCGTTATTTGGCGTACGTTCTACATGTGTTGGCAATTGTTGTGCGCGAAAGACGACCTTACACCACCCCATTTAGGAATGACCACCTGTGACCCACTGAACAACAAATACTCTTATTGTCATCTAACTGTGAAGTGACCCGTGGCCGGCGTAACCCTCGAATTTCACTACTTTTTTAATGTAGAGGGTCACAAAGTCTTTCTGATAAAACACTAGAAAAAGTTAAAAAAATTAACTAATCCATAGCAGCGTGTCTCACTATGCAACAGCCAACGTGAATATCTGAGAGGGTGAGGCACAATTTTGTGCTAGACAATGTAATACTCTGTGTTGATCGCTTCATTTTATTGATAATCGTAACAGTTCTACGCATTTAGGTTTAAGCCATTGATAGAATCAGTCATATGAAAAGACGCAAATGAGAAGTAGCTATCGTACAGAGCACAAAACTCTACTAACTACTACAAAAAAGCCAACACATTATACTGAGAGTACATCCGTGAGCAATAACTCGTGAAAACTTCCATTTAGCAAGAGTATAGTGCACTGGTGCTACTATTTAGTACACTATACGCTGGAATTTTTGGCGACACTCTGTGTATCAATGTTCTTTTAATGTGATGCATTTCGCTTTCATGTGCACGGTAAACCAAAATTCGTGTGCACGGGTGCCATAGCGCTGTTCCTTCAAAACTGCTTAACTATGTTGCTTGTTTAGTGAGTTTCCCGTTGGAGTACTCGAATTCGAGAGTTCAACTCTGGTAGTTGGTGGACTTTTTATTCCTTTTCTTATTTTCATCTGCCTAATAATCAAGAGCGGAGATGGCCTGCCGATCGGATCCGGCCCACGATTGGTTTCAATCCGAAAGAACTTTTTAGGACAGAGTGCGTGGACAATTTAAAACACTGCAGCTGCTTGAAATTGAAGACAATTTATGTGAATTAGCTGCAAAGAGTTTATTTTTCAATTACGTTCCAAGAGGCTTGGCATCCAATCTTCAATCGTTTACATTTTGTTTGTCTATGGACATTATTACAGTGTCTTTTCTTAAGAGCGTGAAAAACTGTAATAGGACACAGAATGCTCATCTGAACAATTTGAGGTAGGGGGCATGGCATCGGAGATGCGGAAGTAAACTTGTCTACCGCTTTGTCTAGCACTACGTACTTCGCTGTTTCTTTAAACGTACATTCTTTATTTTCTGCAGGAAACAAGGAGGATGAGCTTGATTACCAGGAAGGTTTTATTTACTTTACTTGTCCTTAAGGTGGCTCCATTGTATAGTATTTACATTGTCCGATGACTCAACGTGCTATGAATCAACGACAGACACATTCCTTACTCACTGCTATTCAGAGACGTACAGTACGGTACGAAAGAGCAGTACCGGTATACGAGATGCATTCAAGTTCTAAGGCCTCCGATCTTTTTTTCTAATTAACTACTCAACCGAAATCGATGAAACTCGCGTTACATCTCGACGTAATCGCCCTGCAGATGTACACATTTTTCACAACGCTGACGCCATGATTCCATGGCAGCGGCGAAGGATTCTTTAGGAGTCTGTTTTGACCACTGCAAAATCGCTGAGGCAATAGCAGCACGGCTGGTGAATGCGCGGCCACGGAGAGTGTCTTTCATTGTTGGAAAAAGCCAAAAGTCACTAGGAGCCAGGTCAGGTGAGTAGGGAGCATGAGGAATCACTTCACGGTTGTTATCACGAAGAAACTGTGAGGGTGCGTTGTCTTGGTGAAACAGCACACGCGCAGCCCCGGACGTTTTTTTTTTTTTTTTGCAGTGCAGGAAGGAATTTGTTCTTCAAAACATTTTCGTAGGATGCACCTGTTACCGTAGTGCCCTTTGGAACGCAATGGGTAAGGATTACGCCCTCGCTGTCCCAGAACATGGACACCATCATTTTTTTCAGCACTGGCGGTTACCCGAAATTTTTTTGGTGGCGGTGAATCTGTGTGCTTCCATTGAGCTGACTGGCGCTTTGTTTCTGGATTGAAAAATGGCATCCACGGCTCATCCATTGTCACAACCGACGAAACGAAAGTCCCATTCCTGCTGTTGTTGCGCATCAACATTGCTTGGCAACGTGCCACACGGGCAGCCATGTCGTCGTCCGTCACCATTCATGGCACCCACCTGGATGACACTTTTCGCATTTTCAGGTCGTCATGCAGGATTGTGTGCACACAACCCACAGAAATGCCAACTCTGGAGGCGATCTGTTCAACAGTCATTCGGCGATCCCCCAAAACAATTCTCTCCACTTTCTCGATTGTGTCGTCAGACCGGCTTGTGCGAGCCTGAGGTTGTTTCGGTTTGCTGTCACACGATGTTCTGCCTTCATTAAACTGTCGCACCCACGAACGCACTTTCGACACATCCATAACTCCATCGCCACATGTCTCCTTCAACTGTAGGTGAATTTCAATTGCTTTCACACCACGCAAATTCAGAAAACGAATGATTGCACACTGTTCAAGTAAGGAAAACGTCGCCATTTTAAGTGTTTAAAACAGTTTTCATTCTCGCCGCTGACGGTAAAATTCCATCTGCCATACACTGCTGCCATCTCTGGGACGTATTGACAAAGAACGCGGCCTTATCTTAAAACAATGCACATGTTTCTATCTCTTTCCAGTCCGGAGAAAAAAAATCGGTGGCCTTACAACTTGAATGCACCTCGTAGTATTTTCTGGTCGCTGGATTGGAAGGCCTATTGCATGGCCTGCGAGATCATCTGACCTGAATTCCTTTGATTATTCCCTAAGGGATATCTAAAAACACCTTTTTTGAGACACCAGTGGATGCAGAGATGGTTTTAGTCGCCAGAATTGTAGAATGTGATTCGAGATACACCAGAGATATTTGTCAGGGTGCGTCACAATCTTGATCGCCGATGTCATGCTTGCTGTGAGGCTTATGACCGTCCGTTTCTGCACACTTTGTAATATACAGTACAAATGGTACGTTCATTGTGTCAGTGAAGGTATTCGTAGTCAACTAATGCAAAAAAAGTAAACAGGCATGTGACTTTATTCCTGTTACCTCCTTAAGCTTGTTTCTGCGATCCCAGGTTAACTCCCTAAAATTGTTCAGACATAGAGCATCCTCTATGTTCTGATAAATTTTTGCAATCTCTCACGGAAACACCTTGTACATTGTTGTATCGGTCCAAGACGCTGATGTTTTCGATTATATTTTTTTTTTATTACAGCAGGCCTATTTCGACGAGATTGCCATCTGCAGGTTATCTTCGAAAGTAAATAATCCGGTACAATATTTCATATTTTGAAGTAGATACTTTGAAGCATTATAGAATTACGCTTTGCTAAGTACTTCAGGTGGCCTTGATATCCATATGATATCAATGTCTCAGTTGTTGTCGCTACTGTTTAAGTTTGCTCCTTTGATGTTGGTGGAGCTGTGGTGAATATTAAATTTTAGCTGGAGCTGTTATTTCTGAAGTTGTCGAATTTTGAAATTTTACTTCATAACGATGTTACGCGGAGGTTGCAGTGACAGTTGAGTAATTGATATTATATGGTTACAGGCAGTTCGTTTCTACGGTATTCTGTAGGTCATATCATTGATTTTACAAGCTGTATTATATCGCATATATGATTGGTGTTTATGTGGTCCTACGCTCATATGTAATTTAATCCTACCATTTTCTTGGAATTGGTTATGTCAGATAGTGTTATAGTGAGTGGAGTTTAGGGCAATTAACCGTTGTTGTTTTATTGTTAAGTGTATGTTTTGCAGTGGTTAATTCTATTTTCATGGTCACGTGGTCTCTGATATGTTTTTAGATTTAATTTTTCTACTTCCTCGCGTTTGTGACGACAATTACAATAAAATTTTCTATGTAATGCTTGTGTTTCAAATCACTTTCTTTTATTTTGAATTTCTTGAGGGTAATTTTGTATGTGTGGATATATTTAGATCTCTTCAAGGATGTCCATTAGCGGTCCTTTTTGTGCAATGTCTAAGATCTCGACAGCCTGTTCTTTATCATCCGCTGAGTGTCGTTCTGTCTTTTACTGGTAGAAGAAAGTTGATTGTCTGCTGTCGACCGAGTGACATGGGGCAGCGGTTAGCACACTGGACTCGCATTCGGGAGGACGGCGGTTCACAACCGCATCCAGCCATCCTGATTTAGGTTTCCCGTGATTTCTCTAAATTGCTTCAGGCAAATGCCGGGATGGTTCCTTTGAAAGGGCACGGTTGATTTCCTTACCCATTTTTCACTGACACGATGGGTTCGATGACCTCGTTGTTTAGTCCTCTCCCCCAGATCAACCAACCAATCTCCTATTGCATTCTGTAATGTGTTATTGATATCAAACATTGACATACCATACAGTTTCACCTATACAGAATTTCTCACATAGTTTACATTGAATTTTAAATGTCCATCGATTTGAATATATGGTTGGTTTTGTCAGCCCGGAACGTAGGAGCGTTGGAAGATTGTGTCTTGTCTGACATGCAAATCTTATGTTAGTGTACTTCAGTATTGCATTAATGGTGTCATCGTTCCTAAATATGTAGCTAGTAAATACATAAATTTTTGGTGTGTTGGTAATTTTCTTGTCAATGTTATTTCTTTACTTGCGGTGGATTTTATAGCCTTAGTGCTCTTATCGTCTAGATATGTGACAATTTTGCAAGTTATTTTAGGATTTTTATCTGTTTTGTGTGGTGTCTTGTTTCAAAGGCAGATTTGTTAATCAATAAATCATAGCATGAAAATATGGGTATTTTTGTGATTCTGGATTACAGGAATGTGCAATAACGTTTGCTGTGATCGGTATCCGATAAATCTCGAATTTGTGTACATAATTGACGTTGTTCTGTTATTTTCCAATTCTATTGGGAATTTTCTTTTTGGGGTTGAGAGTATACCAAAAACAAGGTGCATTCAAGTTCTAAGGCCTCCGATTTTTTTCTCTGGACTGGAAAGAGATAGAAAAATGCGCATTGTTTTAAAATGAGACCGCGTTCTTTGTCAACATGTCCCAGAGATGGCAGCACCGTATGGCAGATGGAATTTTACCACCAGCGGCGAGAATGAGAACTGTTTTAAATACTTAAAATGGCGACGTTTTTCTTACTTGAACAGCGTACAATCATTCGTTTTCTGAATTTGCGTGGTGTGAAACCAATTGAAATTCAACGACAGTTGAAGGAGACATGTGGTGATGGAGTTATGGATGTGTCGAAAGTGCGTTCGTGGGTGCGACAGTTTAATGAAGGCAGAACATCGTGTGACAACAAACCGAAACAACCTCGGGCTCACACAAGCTGGTCTGACGACAAGATCGAGAAAGTGGAGACAATTGTTTTGGGGGATCGCCGAATGACTGTTGAACAGATCGCCTCCAGAGTTGGCATTTCTGTGGGTTCTGTGCACACAATCCTACATGACGATCTGAAAACGCGAAAAGTGTCATCCAGGTGGGTGCCACGAATGCTGACGGACGACCACATGGCTGCCCGTGTGGCATGTTGCAAAGCAATGTTGACGCGCAACGACAGCATGAATGGAACTTTCTTTTCGTCGGTTGTCACAATGGATGAGACGTGTATGGCATTTTTCAATCCGAAAACAAAGCGCCAGTCAGCTCAATGGAAGCACACAAATTCACCGCCACCAAAAAAATTTTGGGTAACCGCCAGTGCTGAAAAAATGATGGTGTCCATGTTCTGGGACAGCGATGGCGTAATCCTTACCCATTGCATTCCAAAGGGCACTACGGTAACAGGTGCATCCTACGAAAATGTTTTGAAGAACAAATTCCTTCCTGCACTGCAACAAAAACGTCCGGGGCTGCACGTGTGCTGTTTCACCAAGACAACGCACCCGCACATCGAGCTAACGTTACGCAACAGTTTCTTCGTGATAACAACTTTGAAGTGATTCCTCATGCTCCCTACTCACCGTCCTTGCTGCTATTGACTTTTGGCTTTTTCCAACAATGAAAGACACTCTCCGTGGCCGCACATTCACCAGCGGTGCTGCTGTTGCCTCGGCGATTTTCCAGTGGTCTAAACAGACTTCTAAAGAAGCCTTCGCCGCTGCCATGGAATCATGGCGTCAGCGTTGTGAAAAATGTGTACGTCTGCAGGGCGATTACGTCGAGAAGTAACGCCAGTTTCATCGATTTCGGGAGACTAGTTAATTAGAAAAAAAATCGGAGGCCTTAGAACTTGAATGCACCTCGTACTAGTAGATTGTCTTCATTGGCTCCATCTATTAAAATCAATGTCTCATCAACATATCTATAGTAGTACACGATTTTGGACAGCATTGTGTTTGTGGTGTGGAAGAATTACTCTTCTAAGTTGTTTAATAAAATGCCCGCTATCAAGCCTGCAATGCAGCATCCCGTAGCTACGTCATCTGTTTGAGTATGATATTTACCATCAAACCGAAAATAATTTTATCTCAGTATTAGGTTTATTAGCTGGACAATCACATTGACACCTGTTAATCTGGTTTTTCTATAACGTTGCAAATTGTTTTCTATTGTGGTAGATGTTTCATCAACTGGAATGTTAGTGTAGAGATCTGTGATATCAAATCAGACAAATTTTCTGGTTTTTGGGAATTTTATGTCTCTTACTTTTTGTGCTAGTAATCTACAATATTTTGTTGTGTAATATTTATTAAAAGTGTACAATTTCCTTTGAATATTGAGCAACTTTTACTAAGCAGGTATGTTGGGCTATTTATACTTATAATTACATTTATAACTTAGAAGAGAATTTCTTTCTCAACACAAACACAATACTCTCCAAAATCCTACATTACTTTGGATATGTTAATGACACACTGATGTTAAAAGATGCAAATAATGAAGACCTCCAACTAGCACATAATATTCTCAGAGACCTGCTCCCCGAAATAAAATTCACAATAGAGCTACAGAATAACAAAACAATTACTTGCTTAGGTTTGACAGCAAAAAGCATCGGTTATGCACACAAATTCGAGATTTGTAGGATACCGATCACAACTGACAACATTATTAACACACATTCCTGTCATTCAAAATCCGAAAACTAGGGATATTTTCATGCTATAATTAATAGGATAACAAACGTGCCTTTGGAACAAGACATCGTGCAAACCAGATAAAAATCCTAAAATACGTTGCAGACTGAGATGAGTTTGATCCTACAATTGTCACATACCTGTACGATAAACGAACTAAGCCTATAAAATCCACCATACCAAACGCTGACAAGAGATTTACAATAAAACCAAAAGTTATACCTATACCCGCTACATATACCTCACAATATTAGCTCATTACTAAAACACATTAACATAAAATACCAGATACAACACAATCATCGAACACTACTATACTATGGACAAACAAAACCAACCATATTTTTAAATCAAGGCATACATATAAAATATATATTTCATTTGTTCTTTTCTAAGAATAAGGAAAATAAGCAAACTAAGAAAAAATTATAATACTCGTATTTTGCCTCATAACGTTCCGAGTTTACAGCATTATTGTTCTGCTAGACCACGTAAATCCCACATTTCAGTGAAAGACACTGTAGGGAAGCAGCATACTCACGCCTTATAAAATTCACATCAGTCTTTCCATTGTGTGCCAGCCTAGTCCGCTGTAACTAGCTCTGACGTCATAAATATTGCGCAATACTTTAAAATGAAGTAAGTAACCTGAAACGTTTCTAGCATGTCAGGAGTAATATAAAATCAATATGTGTTGGATATCAGTTCAATAACTTTAACCATTTTTGGAATTTGGATGTTTTTCTGTAAAAATCATTGGCGCAACAGAAAAGAGCTAGAAACTTAAAAATTTATATTTAGATTGCTTTTGCATAATAATTTAGTAGAAACAGTATTCTGGATCTCACAAATTAAAATTTTAGTTGAAATTCATGATTTTCTGGTTTTTGTCTTAGAAATTAAGGAAGCAAGATAGATTAAGTAGGCGAATAAATAAAGCTAGGATGTTTACATTTAAGTAGAAGGGAGATCCGCTATAATCATAAAGATGTGAGAAGTTTCAACAGAATAACTATAAAACTATAGCTATAGCGAATCTCCAAAGAGCAAGTTCAGAGCTCGTCTACTGCGTGTAGTGTAATTAAATTAATTCTCTCGCCCAAAATATTTTACTTAGCCACGTCAGACTTTTATTATGATTACTTACTTGTGTGCTGATTGCACAATTAAATTGAAAGCTTCATTGGCCATCAGCAAAGGAAGCAATGATTTATTCGATAACTTAAAGTGGTGCATTACTAGCCCAGCAGCTAGTCGGGAGAGCAGATTTGATCAGGCGTTCCGCACCGCGGCTTTATATGTAAGAACGCTGCACGAGAGAAGAAGGCCCCAGTTCTCTCCAGATGCTGATTAGCGCACCACCTGTGCCGGGAGTCGCATCGCGTCGCTATCGTTGATGTAAACAGCCTAGGATGCAGTAATAAGTTACTCGGGATACGCGTAACCATGAAATCATTTTCGAATGAGGTGTTAATTTTGGGATGACGTTAATGATCTATCTTTAGTTTGTGTATATCGTATTTTCACGTGCCGCCGCAGGACAGACATTCTACCATTATTAGCGTGGTGTTTGATGAACATTATCATCAAATTATGGCGAGCATTCATTTAAACATTTAATTTGAACAGTTATAGTGGCTTCAGCGCATTAGACTCTGATCTGCTCTGGTAGTTGGATTGTGTGGATTCTTTTTGGTCTGTGACTTTCAGAATATAGTGAACATTTTAGAGAGAATGGTTTTTAATTATGAATCCCAGACAATCTCGTAATTCCTCAGAGTTATAAGCTGTAGCTATAAATGTATTTCTCAGATGAAGTGGGCACTTGGAATTCTAATCACAGGCTTCACGTTTTGCTAATCACTTTCTGGTTGCCAATATTGTAGTTAGAGAGCCAGTGTTGAGAACGGCAAACAGCATAAATACAAAACGTTTATTCAAAACTATTCCACCCGCCTCCCCACAACACTCGACTTATTCTAGAATGAAATTTTCACTCTACAGCGGAGTGTGCGCTGATACGAAACTTCGTGGCAGATTAAAACTGTGTGCCGGGCCGAGACTCGAACTTGGGACCTTTGAATTTTGCGGGCAAGTGCTCTACCAACTAAGCTACCCAAGAACGACTCACGCCCCGTCCTCACAGCTTTAACTCCGCCAGTACCTCGTCTCCTACCTTCCAAACTTCACAGAAGCTCTCCTGCGAACCTTGCAGAACTAGCACTCCTGGAAGAATTCCAGGCTTAGCCACTCGATGTGTTTGCCAGCCATAGTACCATACGTATTGGCTGACTAATACCCACATTGGTAGAACGGAAAAGATAAACCGAAAATAAAAGAAAGCAGGCTGCGCACTAGATACGAAATAATGCGCCTTTACCCAGCCCCCATTATATGCCTCCTAAAATATGTTTCTGACACCAAGAACCCTGTATCAATGCATCCTGAAGTTGGATCATTCATCTCTGATGTGCACTATACGACAATTTTTGTCATTTACAGTGAATGAGTTAATTGTATAAGAAATGCACAAGATTATTCTCCGTTCATCCAAAATACACACCGATATGTCCATACCAAAGCGTTCAACAACAGCACAGTCAGACAGTTCTCGCGTAAAAAAGTGGTCGAATATTTCTGAATGCGCAGGTGGGAATACCATGGCCGCAGACTCGCACGCGTTCTGTAGGCACACCAGGTTTCCGCTTTTTCCCTTTTTGCTTTCCGTTCACACGCTCGACTGCCTCGTCCATATACGCGCGAATTATTAAAATTAAAATCCGAAAGTACATTTTTTTCGGTGATTCGCGCACAAAGAGACGGACAGCCAAGCCACTAATGCGCTCCATTATTCAGGAACAAAACGAGCGCCTACGTAGGTTACTGGATTACGTAAAAAAGGTGCACTGCACGAATAATGCTTAATTGCTAAACTCATCGAAACAGATTCAAAGCTAGTGGGACTAAAAACCTCTTTTTTTCTTAGCTTCCATTAATTTAGCCAGATTACAGGCAAATGTCTAAATGTTATAATCAATGCGTCAGTGAATGTTTTTCACATCTATTCTTTCTTTAACACATCAAAATGATTTTCTGCTGAAACGCAAAATGTGCAATTAACATCTCCCATTTTAGAAACACGTGTCATTTGAAAGTCACTATATACCTGTAAGGCAACTGCGATGTTTATTCTCTTCGTCCTGAAAGTCCACTTAGTAGGATTATAGTGTATAGTAGTTCTTTACGTTTCTTCTCCTGTGTAATGCCTATAAGGAAGGAAATGTAAGTTTTTATGCCGCCTTGTTGCCGAGATCTTTAGACACTGATGACAAATTTTGGTCGTTGTTAGTTAGTTAGTTGTTACGTTTTCCAATGATCAATATCACGGTAACTGCTATGATGTGGAACGTGTCAAGCACATAATGAATGCACAATTGGATCAAGGTTCTTTTACATAAAAAAGCTTAAAATTTTTATTACCTAGCCCATTCCCTTAAATCCTTACATGGCACAAAATTCATATATTGTACCCAAATATTAATTTATTCCTGTTCAAGAATCCATCTATGATATAGAAAGAGTTGTCAAGGAGATATGATTTTGCTTTATTTTTGAAACTGTTACTGCTGTCTGTCAGACATTTTCTTTCATCCAGTAATTTATCGAAATGTCCTACAGCAGCATATTTTACCCCTTCCTGCGCCAATGATAGGCTGAGTAGAGGATAGTGAAGTCTTTCTTTCTTTTGGAATTATAATCATGAATGTCACCGTTGTTTTTTACTGATCCATGTTGTTGAGAACAAATTTTACTATCGAGTAAATGTACTGTGAGACTGTTGTAAGAATTCCTAACCTTTTAAACAGATGACTGCAAGATCTGCGACTATGAGCCCCAGACACTATTCTAACCACTTTCTTTTGGGCAGCGAATGTTTTTCGCCTAAGTCTTGAGTTACTCCAAAATATTATTCCGTGTGACATCCGAGAGTGAAAGTACGTTAAGTACGTTAGCTTACTGATTTCTATATCCTCAAAACTGGCAGTTATTCTGATTGCAAAAATTGCTGAACCTAGTCGCTTTAGGAGATGCAAGATATGAATATTCTAATTACTATTCTCATCTATATGTACATCCAAAAACTTAGAATGCTCTACCCTGGCTTTTGACTTCTGTTAATATGTCATACTTATTGAAGGAACTGTAGTACTCCTTGCAGCAGGAAATTGAATGTACTGTGTTTTTTTTAAAGTTCAGAGCAAGCCCTTAGCAGAAAACCAAATAATAACTTTTCCAAAGACATTATTTGTATCATTTTCTATCGGAGGTACTTTTACTGGATTGATAATGATGCTTGTATCATCAGCAAACAGTGTCAGTTAGCTTATTGTTTCACATAGTAAGGAAGGTCATTTACACTTATCCAAAGGGCGGTCATTCACACATATTCAGTACAGTAGGGGACCCCTGATCGATCCCTGTGGAACATCTAATGTAATTTCACCCCAGTTAGATGAAGTGGCAAACTTCCTTAAATCACTTAAACCGTATAAAAAACTTTTTTGCTTCTTGTTCTGTAGATATGACTTAAACCACACATATGCTTTTCCATTTATACCATAGAATTGTAATTTCTGTAACATTATGTCGTGGTTCACACAATCAGATGTTTTGGATCAGTCACAGAAAATTCCTATTGATGACATTTTACTATTTAAAGACTCTATTATGTGGTCAGTGAAACTGTATAATGCTGTCTCAGTGGAACAGCATTTTTGAAACCTGAACTCTGATTCACTAAGTATCCTATTACTGTTGAGACGGCTAACCACTCTTGATAACATTACTTTCTCGATGCCTTTTGAAAATGCTGTAAGCAAGGGTACTGGCTGGTAATTATTGACATCTGTGATGTGCCCTTGTTTGTAGAGAGGCTTGACAATGGCATATTTTAACCTGTCTGGGAAAATACCTTGAGTTATTGATACATTACATATGTGACTCAGAACATTAGCTGTAACTGCTCCATATTGTTTTAATATCTGGTTAGACATGTCAACAGACCATTTATTTTTGAAAGATTTATTGATTTTTCCTTATTTCACAAGAGGCTGTCAGGTGAAAATTAATCTGGCTAAAATTTCTCAAAACTGATTCTTCCATGCACTGCTTGGCTTTTTCTTTTGAACTATTCTCACCATTTTTTTCACCTACACTTGAGAAATGGTTGTTAAATATATTAGCTACTTGTTTACTGTCGGTTAAGATGAACTCTTCCTCTTTAATAGTAATATTACCTACCCCAGTGGTTACTTTTCCTATCTCTCTTCTAACAACATCCCATACTTATTTGATTTTATTGCCTGAGTTGTCCATTATAGTTATCCGGGCTGTTATGCCGTGGTTGGCCTCTCCATGTGATTCATAGGAAAAACTTCTATAATACCACTAATACGCCATTCATCTTCAACCGACACTACCTGCCTAAAAGTTATGAAGCAAAAATTGGAGGAAATGCTACACAGTTCTGCCACGTTTACACCTACCATTAAAAAGTAAACTGTTTCCTTTCCAGGTGTTACAAATGTAAAAAAAAAGAAAAAACAGAAAAAACTCAGATATGTAGGCCAAAGTGATAGCTTACAGTGCGTCATATGGGCATAGCATCTGGCGTGATGTATGGGGTGCCACTGAGTGCACAAAGCCATCACCTTGGCACGTATACATGGACAGCAACAACTATTATTCTGAAGGGTTGAGACTGGCGATTATACCCTTGCTTCGACGTCTCTATGGAGTTAATCACTTTCTTCAGATGCCTCCTCCGTTGGAAACATTTTGTCATGGGTTGTGAACAGACTGTCTTGTCACCATGGGCACAGTCCGCAGCTCGTCGTCTCGCGGTCGCGATCTAGATTCCCAAGCACTGGGTCCTAGGTTCGATTCCGCCGGGATCAGGGATTTTAACCTGCCTCGAGATGACTGGGTGTTTTTGGATTCGTCATCATTCATGAAAGTGGTGAGATTGGACTGAGCAAAGGTTGGGAATTTGTACGGGCGTTGATAACAGTGCAGTTAAACACCCCAAAAACCACACATCATCATGACCATTGACAGAAACTATGACTGACAGCGCAGAGCTGAAACATAATGGAATGACGAACCCATATATTCACCGCTTAGTTTGACTAAATGGTTTGCCTGGTTAAAGACCTTGCTCTGTATTATAAAAGTTGGTTCTGCGTACAGCTTCGGGATGGACGTACCTGCTTGTACTCTTTCTCTAAGTAAAATTCCGTTAATAGCTATCTGTTTTGGTGTTACAGTGTTAATATAGCTACTCGGCCTCGATACGTGAAACATCGTCTATTCAGAGCGCCGATGGGTTGATGCCCCTAGTCTGGCGCATGTGTAGACTGAGGAGCGACTCTTGTTGAAGGCCAGTTGCGGCGAGTCGATAAGATGGCGGGTGACGACCTGCACAGTATGACAATTCCACTTGCGAAGAGCGACTACGGTGGCTGGGTTCCATCATGATTAGCGTACGGACGGACAATCCAAGACTGAGATGCGTGCATTGTATGGTAAGGAAATAAAGATTGAGCAGGCTGTTGCGCTGGATCCAGTGGATACGATGGAGAGCAGGAACTAATACTGCAAAGTATCTGCATTTAGACTGCGCCCAACGACTGGTGTGGCGCGTTAGGAGGTCGGGGATAACGTCAGTGCTGCGTCAGATAACGCTTCGCACATGATCTGCTTCATTTGGCATTTGAAGCTAAGAACCAAACGCCTGATGTCGCCTTTCGACAGTGCCAGTTGCTGTTGACATCAGCGACGCTTTTGCCCTAGCATTTTGATGTCTTTATCCATTCGTGATTGTTGTGCTTTATGATATGCCAGTGACAAGCATATAATAGTTTTGTTTATCAATAGAAACTGTTATGTAGGCATGCTATTCTTACTTTGTGCTAAAGGTTTTCCTGTCAACTCCATTGTTATTTATGTACTGTTCAGTTTTTACTATTTCATTGCAAAGATGTTACTCACTGTTTGTTTCTACTTCACTCTAGATGTGTGACTTCTCTTCCAATGTTGTCTGATAACATTTAACTTCTTTGGCGATAATACTCAGTAAATGCCTGAAGATGGCCTTGTAAGCCGAAAACCGGTTAGCAATAAAAATAATATTGTAGAACAAAAGCAAACTGGTGCTTTTCATTTATTAAAAGCATATCTCACAATTATGAGTCGTTCGTCGTATGACCTAATATGCACCTGCTATCTGAGAGTCAACATCTGGTGCCTCGTTTTTCATACTCAATAGCAAAAGGTCATTTATTGCTGATAGTTGGTACAAATGGAGAAATAAGTGTGAAGGTTTACCATCCCGTCGGCGATGAGGTGTTTGAAGATAGAGCACATGCTCAAATTACGGGAAACATGGGTCAGAAGTTCATAAAACCTATCCAGTGTTTTGCTTACTTGTAGGGAAACACAGAAAATCTACATGCGTGGCCGGACGGAGGTTTCAACGGTCATCCCCCAGAAATCGTTTCCGCTGTGCACACCACCGTGCCACCCCATTCTTTGACGTCGGAATACTATCAGATGTCTTTCTTTTCTCACCGGTTTGATGCGGGACTGCCACGAATTCACGACTTCCTCTCCCGCGCCAACCTCTTCATCTCATAGTAGCACTTACATCCTACGACCATAATTATTTGCTGGATGTATTCATCTCTATCAACCTCTACGGTTTTTACCTACACAAATCCATCTAGTACCATGGTAGTCATTCCCTGAAATATTAACACATGTCCTGTCATCCTGTCCCCTCCTGTTGTCACTGTTTTGCATACATTCCTTTCTTCGCCTATTCTGACAAGAATCGTCTCATTATGTACCTTGACAGTACATCTGGTTTTCAACATTCTTCTCTAGCACCATATCTCAAAGGTTTCGAGTCTCTTCTGTTCCGGTTTTACTACAGGCCATTATTCACTACTGTATATCGCTGTGCTCAGAAATTTCTTCCTAAACTTGAGGCCTATGTTTGATACTAACAGACTTATAATGCCGGCTTTCCCTGTGCTAATATGCTTCTTATGTTGTCCTTACTACGTCCGTCATGGGTTATTTTGCTTACAAGGTAGCAGAATTTCTGAACTTCGCCTACTTTGTGATCACCAGTCTTGACGTTTTCTCGCTATTCTAGTTTCTGCTACTTCTCGTTACTTTCGTCTTTCTTCTCAGTCAGCATTGCTTTGCTACCGAATCTGATTAGAGCAACTATATCACTGAAGTGTTCACAGTAGCTCACTCTCTGCCTCGCCTTCATACTCATAAGGAATCCTACTCTCATTGCACCATTTTCTGCTGTTGCTTGACCAGAAGTCCTTACCGTCTTTTCATTTCTCTTCTCGACACCCATTGTATCTAGACTGAGTCTTTGCATTTCTGTTCTCAGATTTTCTACCTTTCCGACCACGCTCCGGCTCGTAGAATATTATCTTTTTGTTGGTTATTCAACATATCTCTCATCGTCACTTCCCCATTCATGTAATACGAAACAGCATAAAATTGGCTTTTCAGTCATTAGTCCGAAAACATATTTCCTGAGCACCAATGAAGTTATCCGGAAGTATAGGCATCGGGGACAGAGTATCGGATTTTGCGTTCCCCTGTACAGCATTACAATATTTTCGTCGCTGTATGCTCGTAGTATAGGGTTTTGGAGTGTAATTATGGTACTATTTTGTCCAGAAATCTGTCTAAATCTACATAGTTACTCTGCAATTCACACTTAAGTGCCTGGCAGTGGGTTCATCGAACCATTTTCATAACTACTTCTCTACATTCCACTTTAGAATGGCGCGTAAGAAAGAACACCTACACCTTTCCATTCGAGCTCTGATTCCTCTTACACTCCTGGAAATGGAAAAAAGAACACATTGACACCGGTGTGTCAGACCCACCATACTTGCTCCGGACACTGCGAGAGGGCTGTACAAGTAATGATCACACGCACGGCACAGCGGACACACCAGGAACCGCGGTGTTGGCCGTCGAATGGCGCTAGCTGCGCAGCATTTGTGCACCGCCGCCGTCAGTGTCAGCCAGTTTGCCGTGGCATACGGAGCTCCATCGCAGTCTTTAACACTGGTAGCATGCCGCGACAGCGTGGACGTGAACCGTATGTGCAGCTGACGGACTTTGAGCGAGGGCGTATAGTGGGCATGCGGGAGGCCGAGTGGACGTACCGCCGAGTTGCTCAACACGTGGGGCGTGAGGTCTCCACAGTACATCGATGTTGTCGCCAGTGGTCGGCGGAAGGTGCACGTGCCCGTCGACCTGGGACCGGACCACAGCGACGCACGGATGCACGCCAAGACCGTAGGATCCTACGCAGTGCCGTAGGGGACCGCACCGCCACTTCCCAGCAAATTAGGGACACTGTTGCTCCTGGGGTATGGGCGAGGACCATTCGCAACCGTCTCCATGAAGCTGGGCTACGGACCCGCACACCGTTGGGCCGTCTTCCGCTCACGCCCCAACATCGTGCAGCCCGCCTCCAGTGGTGTCGCGACAGGCGTGAATGGAGGGACGAATGGAGACGTGTCGTCTTCAGCGATGAGAGTCGCTTCTGCCTTGGTGCCAATGATGGTCGTATGCGTGTTTGGCGCCGTGCAGGTGAGCGCCACAATCAGGAATGCATACGACTGAGGCACACAGGGCCAACACCCGGCGTCATGGTGTGGGGAGCGATCTCCTACACTGGCCGTACACCACTGGTGATCGTCGAGGGGACACTGAATAGTGCACGGTACATCCAAACCGTCATCGAACCCATCGTTCTACCATTCCTAGACCGGCAAGGGAACTTGCTGTTCCAACAGGACAATGCACGTCCGCATGTATCCCGTGCCACCCAACGTGCTCTAGAAGGTGTAAGTCAACTACCCTGGCCAGCAAGATCTCCGGATCTGTCCCCCATTGAGCATGTTTGGGACTGGATGAAGCGTCGTCTCACGCGGTCTGCACGTCCAGCACGAACGCTGGTCCAACTGAGGCGCCAGGTGGAAATGGCATGGCAAGCCGTTCCACAGGACTACATCCAGCATCTCTACGATTGTCTCCATGGGAGAATAGCAGCCTGCATTGCTGCGAATGGTGGATATACACTGTACTAGTGCCGACATTGTGCATGCTTTGTTGCCTGTGTCTATGTGCCTGTGGTTCTGTCAGTGTGATCATGTGATGTATCTGACCCCAGGAATGTGTCAATAAAGTTTCCCCTTCCTGGGAAAATGAATTCACGGTGTTCTTATTTCAATTTCCAGGAGTGTATTTTATTGTGATGATCATTTCTACCTACGTAGGTGGGTGTCAGCAAAATATTTTCGCATTTGGAAGTAGGCGAATGAAATTTCGTAAATAGACCTCGTCGCAAAGAAACCCGCCTTTGTTTCAGTGACTAGTCTCCCCAACTCACGTATAATATCAGGGACACTCTCACCCCCAATTGCGCGGATCAGACGAAACGAGCTGCCCTTCTTTGCACTTTTTCGATGTCCTCCGTCAATCCTACCTGGTAAGGATCCCATACCGCGCAGCAATATTCCAGCACAGGACAGAAAAGTGTAATGTAGGCTGTCTTTATAGTGGGTTTGTAGCATCATCTAAGTTTTCTGCCAAAAAGGCATAGTCTTTGTTTCGCCTTCCCCACAATATTATCTATGTGGTCTTTCCAATTTAAGTTGCTCCTAATTGTAATTCTTAGGTATTTAGTCGAATTGACAGCCCTTAGATTTGTGCGATTAACCGTGTTCCAAAAATTTATCGGATTTCTTTTGGTACCCATGTGGATGACCTCGCACTTTTCTTTACTTAGTGCCAATTGCCACTTTTCGCACCATACAGAAATTCTTAGATCATTTTGGAATTGGAATTGATCGCCTGATGATTTTACTAGACGGTAAATTACAGCGTCATCTGCAAACAATCTAACGGGGTGCTCAGATTATCACCAAGATCATTTATGTAAATCAGGAACAGCAGAGGGCCTATGACACTACCTTGCGGAACGCCAGATATCACTTCTGTTCTACTCGATAATTTACCGTCTATCACTACGAACTGTGACCTCTCTGAGAGGAAATCTCGAATCCAGTCACACAAGTGAGACGATACTCCATATGTACGCAATTTGATTAATAGTCGCTTGTGAGGAACGGTATCAAAAGCCTTCTGGAAATCTAGGAATATGCAATCCATCTGAGATCTCTTGCCGACAGCACTCGTTATTTCATGGGAATAAAGAGCTACCTGTGTTGCACAAGAACGATATTTTCTGAATTCGTGTTGATTACGTATCAATAAGTCATTTTCTGCAAGGTGATTCATGATGTTCGAGTACAGAAATTCTCCAAAATCCTACTGGAAATTGAGGTCAGTGATATGGGTCTGTAATTCAATGGGGTACTCCTATTTCCTTTCTTGAATATTGGTGTTATGCGCTGTCTCAGCAATCCTCTTTGCGAACACTTCTGCAAAATAACCCATCTGCACCCAATGGATAGTGCAAGTACGAGAGAAGGTAGCACTTTCACGTGAATCGTACAGTACATTGGCCGCAATGGAGTGTCGTTTCCTGCTTTAATTTAAAACTCTTCTCGGTTTAAGTTGTTGACTCTGTACTACTTTCTTGCAGCGCACCAAACCATTCAGAAGGTTGATGATAAAAAACGTTGTAAGGGGCATCTCAGGACCACGCAGATCTTCTTTTCATTGTAGCTGTCATCAAAATTTTGTCGAGCTGACCGCAAAGACGGCTAGTGTTGCTACCATGACTGCAAATTTCCATTTGGTGTGTATTATGGTTTCCTGGTGAACAAAGATACTTCGTCGAAAGTCACCGTCGGCTGCCAAAATGTTTTTCAAAAAAAGCGAAGTGTTCTCAGTTTGCTGTATGGTGTGAACTCAGTAGTTCCCTCTCATGTCTCGGCGTCCCGATGTCACTTCCAATACGTGGCAGTGGTATGCGATCCGCATGTACGAGGTGATTACAATTAAACTTTCGCTACGTGAGCCAGTGGAGACGGAAAACTGTTTATTGTATCTTTGTAGGAATGATGTTCAGACTGTGCGCTGCAGGATTTGAGTCGTTAGTACCCGTAGTGTTGCAGGTGTGACCAAGCGGTTCTAAGCGCTTCAGTCTGGAACCGCGCCAGTGCTAAGGTCGCAGGTTCGAATCCTGCCTCGAGCATGGATGTGTGTGATGTTCTAAGTTCTAGGGGACTGATGACCTCACATATTTATCCCATAGTGCTCAGAGCCATTTGAACCAACTCGTAGTGTTGGTGTCCTGACTTGCTGTTAGCTGCCTGTACTGGTAAGGCGACATAGGGTTGAAGGACAAGCATCAGTACGAATTACAGTTGCAGTTGCAGTATCAGAGCATTGCTTGTGAGTTAACTCGGTTACATTTGGATAAACTGAATCATTGACCGATCGTTCCAAACTGTGTAGCCACCAAGATCACTAAATATGAATCCGTGTGATTTCTGGTTGTGGTTACATACAGAACAGGGTTTATCAATAGGACATTAACCCACGTTGGAGGCTGAAGACGAGCATAGCGAGGGACATGACCGACATTCCTACTGTGGTGTTTCGGGCACAAATACACTCCTGGAAATGGAAAAAAGAACACATTGACACCGGTGTGTCAGACCCACCATACTTGCTCCGGACACTGCGAGAAGATCATTGCTTGTACAGCAATGATCACACGCACGGCACAGCGGACACACCAGGAACCGCGGTGTTGGCCGTCGAATGGCGCTAGCTGCGCAGCATTTGTGCACCGCCGCCGTCAGTGTCAGCCAGTTTGCCGTGGCATACGGAGCTCCATCGCAGTCTTTAACACTGGTAGCATGCCGCGACAGCGTGGACGTGAACCGTATGTGCAGTTGACGGACTTTGAGCGAGGGCGTATAGTGGGCATGCGGGAGGCCGGGTGGACGTACCGCCGAATTGCTCAACACGTGGGGCGTGAGGTCTCCACAGTACATCGATGTTGTCGCCAGTGGTCGGCGGAAGGTGCACGTGCCCGTCGACCTGGGACCGGACCACAGCGACGCACGGATGCACGCCAAGACCGTAGGATCCTACGCAGTGCCGTAGGGGACCGCACCGCCACTTCCCAGCAAATTAGGGACACTGTTGCTCCTGGGGTATCGGCGAGGACCATTCGCAACCGTCTCCATGAAGCTGGGCTACGGTCCCGCACACCGTTAGGCCGTCTGCCGCTCACGCCCCAACATCGTCCAGCACGAACGCTGGTCCAACTGAGGCGCCAGGTGGAAATGGCATGGCAAGCCGTTCCACAGGACTACATCCAGCATCTCTACGATCGTCTCCATGGGAGAATAGCAGCCTGCATTGCTGCGAAAGGTGGATATACACTGTACTAGTGCCGACATTGTGCATGCTCTGTTGCCTGTGTCTGTGTGCCTGTGGTTCTGTCAGTGTGATCATGTGATGTATCTGACCCCAGGAATGTGTCAATAAAGTTTCCCCTTCCTGGGGCGATGAATTCACGGTGTTCTTATTTCAGTTTCCAGGAGTGTAGAACAATCTGCAGCGCGGTTCCGGGCTGCAGTGAATGCAGATGGTCGTCAAAATGAGCAACATTTGTAACCTGAAACGAAGCAGTAAACAAATGCTATCCACTCTTATGGAGACACCTGTACCTTTCTTCGAATGGTTTATTCGTTATTTTTCTTCCGCGTTTCCTTATAAATGTTTCGACAAGGTTTCATTGTCCTACTATCACACGTTTGTCATGGGGGCCCTTTCAAGACAGTGAAAGTTTATTTATGACCATCCTGTACTTCTAGGAAGGCAAGCCATACAACCATGACGTCACTGTTGCACGTGGTCGCAGTTTCCTTTGCGGTTTTCGGAGTTACTTTCTTTCGGAACAGACGATTAAACCCGGCAGAGAATCCGAAAAAATTGCCCGGAAAATCTCAGATAATAGTTCCCGCCTCTGGGATTTCCGATGTGTTTTATGTTTTGTGCTTGGTGCACAATGTCCCCAAAAGTATCATGGTATTATCCTCCAAAGGTTGCTAAGGTGTCTTGGCTGTAAGCGTTGTACGCTTCACAGTTATCTCCGCTCCCTGCTGGAGTTAGCTGGTATTGCTCTGAATGTGCCAGCCGTTCCCACAGCTGAAAAGAAGGCGAAATATAGCGATCATCGTCGTCTTGGAAATCCGAGCGTTCGCGCAAGGCGCGGGCCGGTAAATGCAGCTTGTTCCGCCATAAGTGGCGCTAACGCAGCAGAGATACACCGGCGGCGGCGACTGAATTATTCATGCGGCCCCGGGTGGTTAGCCGAGGGCCGTCTCTAAGGCAACACGTGAGTCAAACCCCCCACCCCCTACCCCACCCCACCCCCTACCCCTCTCTGGTATCACAACGTCCGCGTACGTCGTCGCCGCCGGTTGAGCTCCTGCTCAGAGCGCGTCTACGTAGCGGAAGCTCCTACCGTATCCACGTGGATACGGTAGAAGCTTCCGATACACTGCCAAAACTCTTGAGACAATATACTAAAAGGGCATTTCTTGTCAATGGGCTGTGCGTCCATGAGTCGGTAAGACGGTTAGCGTAACACACGTATTCAATTAATGAAACGACACTCAAGTTGGTAATAAGAGCTTCTTATTCCGAGAGCATTTTCAATCTTTGTACCAAGCCATTTCCAACTGGATCTGGAGCTGCCACTATTAATACAAAGCCAGCTGTATATACAAATGTTTTACATAATAGGATACGAAAAAAGTTTATATATTCACGGTATAAGAGCAGAAAGAATATACTGGGTGTATCACCTAAAACTTGCACCGCAAATGTTGCGGAAATGGAAAGTGCTGTTGATGTGTGGTTTTCACAGATTAGAGTGGCAGTCTGGGGCTCGTATTGTTAGCCAATTAACAGACTGTGATGGTACTTACAAAGTGTTTCTTTTTTGCAAGCATACCCTTTTTTAACAGGGAACAATGCCAATTGACATCAACAAACCAGAAGTAGGGTAAATTAGAATGCCAGTGGTGTCTGATGTAGGATTCTAGCGCGAGCCGTTCACGAGATAACGTATTTTGAAAAGTTTCCACACTGATGCTTGGTTGTGCCATTCAACCTGCGTAGTGTCCGCTCCCGGTAGCTGAGTGGTCAGCGCGACAGAATGTCAATCCTAACGGAGCGGGTTCGATTCCCGGCTGGGTCGAAGATTTTCTCCGCTCAGGGACTGGGAGTTGTCCTAATCGTCATCATTTCATCCCCATCGACGCGCAAATCGCCGAAGAGGCCTAAAATCGAAAGACTTGCACCCGGCGAATGGTCTACCCGTTGTCACAAGACATCAATCTACCTGCGTAGATGCTGCGTATGATGGTGTTATATTTGCTTACAGTGTGGTTGTGTGTTCCTTGAGTGTACCGCGAATTGCCAGTTAGCGTGCGACAGTCTAAGCGGTAGGTATTGAGTGGACGATGGAAATTACCAATGCAGAAAAAGCCGACACGCTCAAGGTGTATGGTGGGTGCAGAAATAATGCAGTCCGTTCTTGTACGGTATGTGCGGCAAGATATCCCAATAGACTTCGATCGTCTCGGCAGTTCCTTACCAACCTCTACAATCAGTTACGTGACAGTGGTAGGACAAAGGAACAGAAGAAACAAGTGACGACAGAAGAGGAGGAAATTAATATTCTTGCTGCTGTTGCAGTTAACCCGTACGTTAGCTCCCACGCAAACCCACGAGGAAGTGGCTTAAGTCAGGCAAGTGTCCCATGCATTCTCTATCGACATAGGTCCACGACTATCACACCTGTCTCCATAAAGGGCTGCATGGAAACGAGTATGACAATCGTGTTAACTTCTGTACATGTTCATGAAGACAGAATACTCCAGATGTGTCATATATCTTCTTCAGTGATGAAGCCAGACTTACCAATCCTGTCCAGGTAAACCGCCGAAACGTGCACTATTGGTCTGCTGACAATCTCTGTAGGCCTCGCCAGGTGAAATGTCAGCGTCCATGGAGTGTAAATGTGTTGTGTGGGATAGTGAGCCATCAGCTCATAGGCCCGTTTCTCATAGACGAAACACTGAATGCGGACAAGAATGGCCGCTTCCTAACAGACCATCTTCCACGGATATTAGAAGCAATTCCTCTGGAGACTAGGAGAAACCTATGGTACCAACATGAAGGCTGTCCAGATCATAGTGGACGAAGTACTACAGCATGTCTTCACGAATTTTCTTCAAATCTTTGGACTGGACGTAGAGGACCTGTACATTGGCCGATCCATTCCCCGGATTTGACGCCTGTATAGTTATTTCTGTGCGGAAAGCTCAAAGACGCTGCGTACAAGGCTATACCCATTACACCCGATGATATGGAACGACGTTTTACTAGAGCCTGCTCGAATATCTCCGCTGGAACGCTAGCACGTGGGCAGCAGTGTGTTGCCGCTGCCAGTGGTCATTTTGAATACAACCTGTGATGGACAGTTGCCTCGTTACTGGTCAGAATCCATATACCTAGGGTTTAAACTTATGTTGTTCTTTAGTGTGTTTTACCACAGTTATTGTACAAGTGTCGATGTGGGAACTTTTTACAACACGATCCCTCGTAAACGACTTGCACTACAAGAAACACCACTGACATTCTAATTTACCTTACTTTTAGTTTATCGATCTCAGTAGGCATTGTTCCATTTAAAAAAGTGTGTGTTTGCACAAAAACTAGTGTTCTAAGTATTAATTCAGGCCGTTCATTGGTTAACAATATGAGCCCATTCTCTGGAAATTGCACGTCAATAGTAGTTTCCATTTCACAACATTTCCGGTGAAAGTTTTAGGTGATTCAGCCTGTATAACTTACATTGTACTATAGAGAAGCTATGTCTTACTGGAAAAGGTAAAAGTTAGGTGGTTTTACAAAGTTAAGGCCTAGTGACATTCTGAGAAACTAGGCGTTCCTTGATCATAAACACTGTACAGTTCTATATATTCAGGGCATTGGAATGCTTTAGCTTTTAAAAAGTGTTGCATTTTGGCATGTACGATGTTTCCATTTGCACGCTTTATTAACATAAGGCTGACAGTATTTTTTCTAGATTTAAAAAAGTGCAAAATAATTGTGGTCCTAGTCGAGCGTAAAGTCATGTCCTCAAGTAAGCAAAAATTAAAATACTGAACGGAGTGTTAGCGCAACTTGGACGCATCATGAGCTTTTTACAAAAGCATGTTTACAAAAGTCTAGATACAGCTATTAGTCGACTACAGTAATGTTGAACCTAGTAGTGGGACGCTTTGGTCGGCTTATGGTGAATCAGCGCGTGATCTGGGTTGATAGTATACGCACAGCTCTCGTGGAAACACTGACAGTGCGTCGCCTTTTCCTTATTCACCACTGTACTTGCTTACTCTAATATCAAATGTTCAAATGTGTGTGAAATCTAATGTGACTTAACTGCTAAGGTCATCAGTCCCTAAGCTTACACACTACTTAACCTAAAGTAACCTAAGGACAAACACACACACCCATGCCCGAGGGAGGACTCGAACCTCCGCCGGGACTATCCGCACAGTTCATGACTGCAGCGCCTTGGACCGCTCGGCTAATCCCGCGCGGCTTACTCTAATATCACTGCATGTTTCCTACAAAGCACAAATGCAGTAAAGTGAGTTCCGAAAATCGGGGTGGCAGACGTCCAAGAAACTAATGTTTCTTATTGCGTATTGTTCGTTGAGCGTATTTTCCTTGGATTTTTCAGGTGGGTGTGAATTTATTTTCTGTATGTATACAAATAAGTATGCCTTCTCCATTGTATTAAAGATTACGAGATTATTTAGGATACTTCGCACCTTGTGTCTGTTGTGTGTGGGGTGAGCTGTGAAGGTAGATTTACTTCCATTTCTTTTTCTTCTCTTTATTCCTTGTGTCAAGTTTTAAAATTCCTTCCCGTTTGTCTGATGTAGCCATCTTTACAGTTAGAGTAATAAATTTTGTACATACCGTCGTTTTGGTATAAGTCTTGCATTCTGTTAATGCCGTGTATTAAGAGACGTAATAGTGAAGCCTTTTCACGAGTACTGTGCTTATACCGTGTTGAATGGCTGCGAGTGGTGCACCATTCTGTTGTAGACAAGGTATGCAGTCTGCGTTGTTACATTAAAAAAAAAAATGAGCAACTTCACGTTCTGATTGTGGGTTCATAGCCGGCCGGAGTGGCCGAGCGGTTAAAGGCGCTACAGCCTGGAACCGCACGACCGTTACGGTCGCAGGTTCGAATCCTGCCTCGGGCATGGATGTGTGTGATGTCCTTAGGTTAGTTAGGTTTAAGTAGTTCTAAGTTCTAGGGGACTTATGACCCCAGCAGTTGAGTCCCATAGTGCTCAGAGCCATTTGAACCATTTTTTTGTGGGTTCATTCAGACCCTGTACCTTGTGTTTGCATTCTGCCACGCCTCCATGCCGACTCATAGTCCTGTGCCAATTGTCACGTGCACATCATGTCAGTGCCATATCTACACTGTACATTCACATGATGTGACCATCTGTCGAAAGCCTGAGCAACCACATTCTGCAGCGTGGTCCGCTGCGAGACGTGCACAAGGATCAAACGCAGTGCCTTGACCAGCTGCGTTAGGCCTCTCTATTGAGCATCCAAGGCGCAAACGGCACGGTCGGGGTGGTCCCACAGATTCTTCTCTGGGTTTAAATCCAGGGAGTTTGGTGGTCTGGGGAGTGCGATAACCTCAATCTCGTGCTCATCTAACCACGCACGCACACTGCCGACTGCGTGACACGTTGCATTGTCCTGTTGGTAAATACCATCTTACCGGGGAAAAACAAACTTCATGTGCGGATGGACATGATGCCCAAGAATACGTGCATACTTGAGTTGATCCACAGAGCACCTTTCAGAATGACAAAATCACCCAGTGACTGTCACGAAAACGTTCCCCAGACCATAACTGTAGCTGGGTATTTACTTTCAGATGTTTCACGCCGTACACGCCAGGGGGCCATCTATCCGGTGGAGCGTAAAAAGTGATTCATACGAAAATGCCACCTGTCGTAGTTCAGTGGACGTCCCATTTCGATATTGCTGTGCAAATTCCAGCCTTTATCGCCCATGAACAGCTGTTGGTTTAGATGGGTCAACCAGGCACCTGCTGCAGAGACCCATACGGTTGTTGAGGAGACACTGTTGGGAGCCCCTTGGTTCATCTGAGCGGTCAGTTGCTCAACAGTTGCACGTCTATTCGTCCGTATATATTTCTACAGCCGCCGTTCACCCTTTCAGCTATGTCCCGTGGTGCACCGTAGTTACCTTGATTCACCCCTTTCATCTACGTCCCTTGGTACATTGGCGCCAGCACCATTTTGCTGCTATGTAACCGTGATGGCACGCCAGCAGTTTACAAAGTTAGCTATTTCGGAACTGCTATCATCCTTGGTTCGAAAGCCAATGATCCTTCCTGTTTGGATGTCAGATAAATCGCTCTGTTCCGCATTACTACACCGACTGCACTGTTTTCAGCGTTCCCCTGATATGCTTTATGTACCCTCCACTGCCAGTGCTACCACTGCCGTCTGTGAGTGGTTATTGCACATTAACGTGGAACATAGATGATAGCAACATTTATGTGACTGGACCGTGTATATCACCCATGACCTACCTTTGCGAGAAACATCTTACTGCCTTTAAAGACACATTTGCAGAATGGGCGTGGATATATAGTAAAAACGTAGATATAAGTTCAGATTATAAATAAAGAATTACAGAAGATATTAATTAGTAAAAGCGGTTGTATCGATTGTGGCGTGCAACCACTGAAACATTAGAATAATTACGCAGTTCAGTTGTCTTGTTCTGGAACCCCTCCTGATCGGACGCATATCTGCCATCGCTGCAGATAATTATTGGGCACACCGCCATTAATATATACATCGAAACGCAATCTCACTAGGCGCACTCATAGTTGCACACTGTTACAGAATTTATGTAAGTGTCTGTATGGTTAATTTTGTATAATATTTTGTGAATACAGTGCTATCACTTAATTTTGTGTTTCATTTATGTTACAAGCTGTGGTTCCAATTAAACGGCGTGCTGGCAAGGCTAAAGATTCCGTGCTACAAAATATATCAAAGGTCCAGTACGAACCAAAGCTTTGGAATTATTCAAACTACGAAGTCCGGTATTTTCCATAAAATTATGGTCAATTTACAATGAACGGACCTCACGCAGAAAGCCATTGTCAAGCGCGCAAAGTTTGTATAAACTGATCACATACTATTATCATTAATTATTATTATTTTCTTGTTCTTCGGTATACTCAAAACAGATAGGAAAAGCCACGGCGGTAAACATCAAATGCCTCAGCACATTACGTACAATTCACTGCTATACTCTCTCACTTCTTACAGGAAGAGGTCCACACGTCATCTTCGTATGCAGATGCAAGACTGCATTCTTCTTGGATGTGAGTTAAGAGTACTTTCAAAAACCCAGAATCATCTTGTAGATTTCGACAAGCTGCACATTTCTCTGACACAGTTGTTCAGTCTTATCGGTGATTGTGTCGTTCACCCCACTTCTGAAGTGAACCCAGACAGAAATATCAAGTATATACAGGTCAGGTACTGCTTCAACTATCAATCTAGGGCGATATTGGCGCTTTAGATGTCTTACATCAACTGAAAAATATTCAGTACCCCATCATACATCTACCACACTTGCCAACCATAAGCAATGAGTGAAATTTGAACCCATTTTTATGAGGACATAATCCAAATGTTTCCATCTGAAATATATTTGTATTAACTGCGGAGTCCCACTGCGATGGAGATGCACAACAGCTAAAGATCAGGTGAGCTACGAATAGCATGTTTATTGGAAAACACACAATAAAAGCTTCTCAGTTTGTAAGCAATTGTTATGCGATCGGTTTCCCAAAACGTTCCTGTAACTAATGTAAAACCAGAATTAAAAAGACTAATCATATCAGAATAATAAATTTCCACCAACTAAAGAGATGTCAGTGATTGTCATTATCTAATGGCCATAATTAATATCTTTATATGCAATTGCAGGTTCATCTAAATAAGACGCCACTCTTGTAGTGCATTAAGTAGAGCTGCAGATGAGTGCGCGAGCATCAGGTCAAGTACGCCAACAAGGGAGGGGTCCACCCCAGGGAGAGTTCCTGTGAAACGCCGTTCAGCAGCCGCTCAGGTTAACGCCACTTGCTCATCATCCGTTTCTTTGGGCGGTGGTCACTGAAGCCACAATGGAGATACGAACTCCACATGTCTAGGACCACCAGCAGTATCTGCTTACAAGTTGGAGCTGGAATGCCGTTTCGGGACAGGTCTGGAAGGAGGCTGTTTTGAAAAAAACGTAGAAAACGTGGCTTTCTTCGAAATACACTTCCTGCAGGGGATACGATCTAAACATGGAGTGAGAACTCATATGCCACCCTTGAGGCTGGGCCCAAGTACTGCAAAAACGTGGTGATATCTAGCCGCAACAGAGACTTGATTTGTTGAGACACTCAGATCATTCTTACAGAATTTTAGTAATTTTCAAGCTTCACTCCGAAGACTTGCTTCCAGATTTTACGATCAATATGCTATCAACTCTAGCCACAGCTACAAATGCATATCCTTCTGTAGCACTTTCTGCCTTTCAATACAGACATTCCATCAATCACTGTACCACTTGGCGAATGTTATTGTTTTACACTGAGACGCGATTATCAGAGTCAGCCCCTGACCTTTTACACAGATTTGTCGAGGTAATAGTTCGAGACTGTCAATATTTGTCACCTGATTTAATGCACACTTTAATGGAATAAACAAGAATTAATTGTGATTCTTGTTTAGTTTTGCAGCTAACGAATTTTGCAGAGGACACAGTTTATTTATGTCAGATTAACAGAGTCACTTGATCTAACTCCACTAGCACAATAATATGGGTTGAACCTAATCTCGGATTTCCTTCTGAGAATTTGGTTTACGCAACAATTGAAAGTTCACTGTGTGGTCTGTATATCAGCAAAGAAATATACAGTTAACTGGCAAAAGGTTAAAAACTGAACGATAAGCGTTAATGCCAACGTTCTCTATTCAGTGGGAATTGGAAGATAAGAGAACACTGTTATGGCTCAAATACCGATTTTCACAGTTCTTCACACTGCGGAGGTCAAGACTCGGCGTAGCAGGAAGATGGCTACTGGCTACTCCACCTTGCGAAGAATCACAGCAGGTTCCAGGTTGGCTCTAGCAGAATCTCTGAATTGAAGAATCACTGCAGCTGCCAGCGTATTTTCCCAGGGATCTGGTCGGGAATGAACTGGCCTGGTTGTCGACCTATTATTGAATGACGGGACTGCTTCTTACCTCAATTGTCGGCGGAAGTTAAACTCCGAGATTTCTGCTACCACGCCGCGTGTGGATTGTCCTCAAGTTCTTGTTGTCCCCGCCGCGCGTTGGCATAAATACGGTGACTGCACCAGTGTATGTCAGAACTAATGCAGTCCACGGAAGCAAGTAGGTCTGCGAGGTCGGCGACCTCCTGTGACGCTCTTACTGCCGCCTGCTGGCCCGTCGGACACTTGAAACTTCTACGTACACTGCCGGTTAGTCATGTGGCCCCTGCACCTCGCTATGTACGCCACCCGCTAGACGCTGGTGTATGTCCGGTTGGCGAGTAGCCGAGACACAGTACCAACTACTACGACGCTACATCATATCCGCGGCGATTTGTAGCCACACTTTCCCATGCATCTCGCAAACGGCTCATTTGCTGACCGATATTTACTAGAACGTTTATGTTTTTAACATCATATACTTTTCCGCGAGTCAGTTTTCGCTATTAATTAATTTCTATACGTCCTGTATATGTGTATTAACGTCTTTAGTCGTTAGTAATATTTTTCCTCATTGACTGTGCGGCTGGTCCCGGCGGAGGTTCGAGTCCTCCCTCGGGCATGGGTGTGTGTGTTTGTCCTTAGGATAATTTAGATTAAGTAGTGTGTAAACTTAGGGACTGATGACCTTAGCAGTTAAGTCCCATAAGATTTCACACACATTTGAACAGTCACACACTGTTTCCTACAAAACAAGAAAAGAGAGCTATGACAACCGATGTGTTTTATAAGGTTACTCACTTAGTAGCAGTGACTTTTGTCCCTATAACACAGTTCCATTTTTTAATATTTTTCTTTTCTAAAAAAAGGTAACAAAGCATTAATTTAACACTATCACCAAAATAAACATCTGCAAAGGGCTGCAGGGATTAACATTAGTACAGAAGTAGTCAGATACAAGAGGAACCACGTATTCATCAACCTGCCATATCTCATTAAATACGTTATGTGATCAATAGTTTCTAGGCAGTTATTAGTCGACGTTAATAAGGGATGTGCTCACCCTTCGCTTGGACTCTGCTGGGGATACTTTGAGAGAGGTGTCTGAATGTCCGTGTATGAATAGCAGCCACTTTTTCCTTAACAACAGAAACAAGAGAAAGTAGTGATGTTGAACACTAGGACCTGGAGGGAAATCAACGTTCTAATTCATTCCAAGGTAGTTGGTAGTTGATGGTTATAGGTACTCTGCGAAAATCGTTTCCTAACTGTCAGCCACTGATCAATTGCGTATACGATTGGAGTTAACCCCCTCAACGTCAGTTAAGGCCTCATAATGGTATATTGAAGCACCGAAATTGGTAGCCGTATGATAAATGACATCTTAAATAAAGCTTCAGGTGTTCCATTTTATTACATTACAGAGGAGTTCCATTGGGTTCAAATCTGGACTCTGGGCAGGCTAGTGCATTTCAGTAATGTTATTGTCCAAAAACCATTGCGTCGAAGATTCCGATTTATAGCAGTGTGCATTGTCATGCCGATACAGTTCACTCCTCCGAATTGTTCCTCTACCGTGTGTTCGTCTCTCCCACATTTAGTGTTTTCTTCAACGTAGTAAAGGTACTACATCGTAACCACAAAAATCACCCCCATACCGTAACTATCTATTCCGTACTTCGCTGTTCACACAAAACATTGTGGCAGGTAAAGTTCTGCATTCTTCCAACAGTTTTCCACAGCGTATATTCATCACCCCAATCATCCACTCTCCAGTGTCGTCACTCTTTACACCACCTCAAGCGTCACTTATCATTGACTTTTTATCTCCCTACGCACAGTTATTATGTTAGTTGAACTGCTGGTAGCGCATCGGAAGTCACGAGTGTTCTACAACGAAAGCTTTCACGACGGATGTCTTAGCTGCTGAGTCTTCCAGTTTGTGTAACCGTGGTCCATGAAACTATTCCATTCCTAACATTCCGTTCAGAACTGCGCTGGACGTCTTCAGAGGTGTTCTTGGATCCGCTGCCGTCTTGTTCAATCATGACTTAGCGGAACCAGGAGCACCCCTGAATATTTCTACCCCAGCTCTCGACGAAACTTCAGGTACGGAAAAGCTTCATGGACCGCGGCCGTAAAGCCAAGAAGACTCATCTGCTGTCACGCGTAAGTCCTTCCACTGACTTCATTCGATTTTTTACAGACGTCCTCTGCAATACTCTGCTGTCCACGTCCGTTACTACATGTGGTCTGCATTGTCTTCGGTTACCTATGGCTGTTCCTTTGCGTTTCCACTTCACAATTACATCACCAGTAATCGTCTTGGGCAGCTTTACAAGGCCTGAAATCTCGCTGATGGATTTGTTACGCAGGTGACATCCAATAACCCGGACACATTCGAATTCACTGACTCCATCTGACTGGCCCATTCTGCTTTACTGACAAATAAATACTTCCTAACTCATTTTATACTGGCGAGTCCATCCCTGATGACATTTAGTAGCCTGTTCCGCATTACATAGTAATGTCCGTGACACTTTTGATCAGGTAATCTGGGAGGTATGGTGGAGCGTAATGACACACAGTTTTTTTTCTGTTCGGGACGTACCTCACTGAAATGTTCACAGAAACTCTCGAAATTGATGTTTTAGTGTCTTCTGTAATTAACTTTGGGATCATTCTATAACACCGAACTAAAACGTACATCTTTGACTCCTTCCGCGGCCGAGAGACACCTTTTATCAGGATTCATGCGATATGACCAACGTAATATGACATGCAACGCAGATAATTCTGTCGTCACTGAACGTGACGGTGCAGTGGTAAGACTCTGGGCTGGTATTCGGGAAGTAAGTGGTACAAACCGCCGTCCACTCATCCAGATGCAGGTCTTCTGTGATTCCCCTAGATCGCTTAAAGCAAATGCCGGAACGGTTCATTTATAAGAATACGACCATGTCCTTCCCCATCCTCTCACAATCAGTGCTTGTGCTGTGCCCTAATGACTTCCTCGTCGACAGGGCGTTAAACCATCTTTCTTCCGTCCTTTAAATCTCTCATTGATTCGTGGAGCAGTGCGTGGAGAGCTGTGTGGTGTGCTCAGTCGCTATAAATTGTGTAGCTCTGGAATGAATCAGACGGTCATCTGACGATCTGATGGCCTGGTAACCTCAGTATCATACTGTGGTGTTTTGGTGTCTGATCCATGAGAGAAGGAAAATGTGTGTTTGTGAAATGTCTTTTGCAATCTGTCCTTCATTGTGGCAGCAGTGAATAATGAGTCTTTTCTATATCAGAGTCGCCGCTTGTTCTGAGGCGACTTGTCACGGCCCGGGCGGCTTCCCCCGTCTGAGGTTCGAGTCCTCCCTCGGGCATGGGTTTGTGTGTTGTCCTTATCGTACGTTAGTTTAAGTCAGATTAAGTAGTGCGTAAGTTTAGTGACCGATGACCTCAGCAGTTTGGTCCCATTAGACTTTACCAAATATTTCCAAATTTCCTATATCAGACGAACACCAGTTTACGAAGGGAAAGCGACTGTGATGACTGGTATTCCGGGTATGATAGACATTTCAGACACTTTTCAAGAACTGAATCTGTGAGGACAACATATTCAATGTCAGTATTTCACATAGTTTTAATCTGCGAACGAGTAGTATTACAAAACTGCGAATGATTCAGATTCTGTAGTATTCTAATCGTAACATACAGACATAAGTAAATCAGACATAAGTAAAACTTCTTGCTTTCTGTTAAATAGGAATGCAAGAAAGAAAAACGATACAGTACATTGTTGCGCATACAATTTTTGTTCAAAATTATGTATAATGGGATGGACATACACTCCTGGAAATTGAAATAAGAACACCGTGAATTCATTGTCCCAGGAAGGGGAAACTTTATTGACACATTCCTGGGGTCAGATACATCACATGATCACACTGACAGAACCACAGGCACATAGACACAGGCAACAGAGCATGCACAATGTCGGCACTAGTACAGTGTATATCCACCTTTCGCAGCAATGCAGGCTGCTATTCTCCCATGGACACGATCGTAGAGATGCTGGATGTAGTCCTGTGGAACGGCTTGCCATGCCATTTCCACCTGGCGCCTCAGTTGGACCAGTGTTCGTGCTGGACGTGCAGACCGCGTGAGACGACGCTTCATCCAGTCCCAAACATGCTCAATGGGGGACAGATCCGGAGATCTTGCTGGCCAGGGTAGTTGACTTACACCTTCTAGAGCACGTTGGGTGGCACGGGATACATGCGGACGTGCATTGTCCTGTTGGAACAGCAAGTTCCCTTGCCGGTCTAGGAATGGTAGAACGATGGGTTCGATGACGGTTTGGATGTACCGTGCACTATTCAGTGTCCCCTCGACGATCACCAGTGGTGTACGGCCAGTGTAGGAGATCGCTCCCCACACCATGATGCCGGGTGTTGGCCCTGTGTGCCTCGGTCGTATGCAGTCCTGATTGTGGCGCTCACCTGCACGGCGCCAAACACGCATACGACCATCATTGGCACCAAGGCAGAAGCGACTCTCATCGCTGAAGACGACACGTCTCCATTCGTCCCTCCATTCACGCCTGTCGCGACACCACTGGAGGCGGGCTGCACGATGTTGGGGCGTGAGCGGAAGACGGCCTAACGGTGTGCGGGACCGTAGCCCAGCTTCATGGAGACGGTTGCGAATGGTCCTCGCCGATACCCCAGAAGCAACAGTGTCTCTAATTTGCTGGGAAGTGGCGGTGCGGTCCCCTACGGCACTGAGTAGGATCCTACGGTCTTGGCGTGCATCCGTGCGTCGCTGCGGTCCGGTCCCAGGTCGACGGGCACGTGCACCTTCCGCCGACCACTGGCGATAACATCGATGTACTGTGGAGACCTCACGCCCCACGTGTTGACCAATTCGGCGGTACGTCCACCCGGCCTCCCGCATGCCCACTATACGCCCTCGCTCAAAGTCAGTCAACTGCACATACGGTTCACGTCCACGCTGTCGCGGCATGCTACCAGTGTTAAAGACTGCAATGGAGCTCCGTATGCCACGGCAAACTGGCTGACACTGACGGCGGCGGTGCACAAATGCTGCGCAGCTAGCGCCATTCGACGGCCAACACCGCGGTTCCTGGTGTGTCCGCTGTGCCGTGCGTGTGATCATTGCTTGTACAGCCCTCTCGCAGTGTCCGGAGCAAGTATGGTGGGTTTGACACACCGGTGTCAATGTGTTCTTTTTTCCATTTCCAGGAGTGTATTTGGGCGAAACAATTTTTCTTATACTTTAAACGTCGAGGCGTCGTAGTTGAAACTGACCGCCAGAAATAAAAAAAAACTGTACATTTTCATAGCATAACATAGAATTTTCTATCTTGCGGTCGGTTTTGATGGAAAACCCTTATCTTGTACGTGTCCGAATATTTATTAGAGTATCGTATACAAGTTTGAAGTAAATCGGTCAAGAACTTTTCGAGATTTTTGCTAACAATCTTTCCCCCTCATAAAGCGTGTTCTAAAATTATCGTTACAGACTCCTAGGACTTTTAGAGGGGAGTGAATATATATATAACGTATCTTTTCCGTTTCCGTACTACAACCTTTCGAAAACATGTTGATAAAGTGACCATTTTTACAAGTAATTGATTAGGTGAGACCCAGTACAACATTTGTTTTACAATTCCACTATTAACAGTAAAAGAAATTTTTACTGTTCCCGTTGACGGGTTCTCTTCAGTGCGATGCAGTACAGAACTTTCAAATTCGGGTGTGCGGCGTCTCCTTGGAGCACCACAGTAACGCACGCTGACGATGAAGATAACCATTTCTCGAAGCCGTTGCGTAATTGTGGAGAGCAGGGTATGAGATTGAGTCGTACATTATGGAAAACGATCTTGATAGATCCCTAAGAGCAGCTCTTCCATTACCGGCTGCTTCGCCATTCAGAAGGATCCTGTAGGTGCATTCTGCAAACGTTTACTTAATCACGTTGCTCTAAGACACACAGACGGGTGAATAAGGCTCGAACCACGTAAATAGGTAGGATAGACGTCAAATGACTCAGCCGATCGGACGTAACCAGTCCCTACCGTGGTTACCCTGTTGCTTACCTAAATAGCAAACATGTTTTCAAACGACTGTAGCGCGGAAACGGTACGTCTCCCGACTTGCGTTAATATTTAAAATATTACATACTCACTCCCCTCTATAGATCCTAGAAGATTGTAACGGAAATTCCCGAACACTCTGTGTAATATGCACTCTATGACAAAAATAAAAACAAGTGCACTAGTAAGGAACTATCTAAATGGGACATGTGCAGACAGAAAAGATTACAATTTCTGGAAAATTTGGTAATCCAGGAGGAAGAACCTCACAAATTGTGCAAGTCAATAAAGCGATGGTCCACCTCTAGCGCATATGTAAGCTGACTGACAGAGTCTCTGGATGTACTCCTCAAGGATATCGTGGCCAACTTCTTTCCAATTGGCGCAATTGATCGTCAGAATCTCGAGTTGGTTCGAGGGCACTGCCCACAATGCTTCAAACGTTTTCATTTGGGTAGAGATCTGTCGACCTTGCTGGCCAACCTAGGATTTGGCAAGCACAAAGACAAGCAGTAGAAACTCTCGCCGTAGGCGGGGTGGCATTATCTTGCTGAAATGTAAGCGCAGAATGGCTTGTCGTGAAGGGCAACTAAACGGGGCATAAAATATCGTCGACGTGTTCTTGTGCTGTAAGAGTGCTGTGGATGACAAGCAAAGGGATCTTGCTGTGAAATGGCCAGCGAGTTCGGCAGATCTCTCCTCAATTGGAAACATTTGAAGTATTACGGGTAAGCCGAGCGGTCTAGGACGCCGCAGTCGTGGACTGTGCGGCTGGTCCCGGCGGAGGTTCGAGTCTCCCTCGGGCATGGCTCTGTGTGTTTGTCCTTAGGATAATTTAGGTTAAGTAGTGTGTAAGCTTAGGGACTGATGACCTCAGCAGTTAAGTCCAATATGATTTCACACACACTTGAACATTACGTGTAAGGCCATCCAAACAACTAGGGCGTTTGACAGTCTAACGCCCCAGTTGGCCCGATATCCCTCAGAACATCCAACGTTAAACAATGCCTTGATTTTACATAGTAGCATAGATTTCCATTACATTTTCATGGCTAAAATTCCAGAAAGGCATTAGCACAGTGACAATAGCAGAGCGGCAATGCAGACGAGTGCGACTGCCAAATGGAACTTTTGTAGATAAATGCATGTAAAATGAATAGAGACTACATTTGCATATTTTATTCGTCTGAATTACTAAGCTTAACGCATGCACATAATATTATCTATGTGAATTGACATGAATAATAAAGCTGTATTCAAAACTAACTGGTAGTGGCTTGTATCTAACCGTGTTTACCTGTTGGTGAATTTATTTGAGTACTCGCCCTCCCTTGCAACTCTGCCCCATCTACCCTCCATCCTCACCCACAATTAAATAATTTCAGATTGCATAACACTGAATTTGAGGCAGATAACTACATGAGGACATTGACGAGTAATTCAGATTGCAAAGGGAGATAATAATCCAATAAAATGCGGAAATGGAATTTGGATGTACGGGAAGCAGTAGAAGATATTGTTACTGGAGACTGTGGGATCGTTAGTAGAACAAGAGAGGAGAGAGACTGAATTCTGCAAAAAAAAAAAAATTCAGCTGGTAACAGCGAACACAAAGTTCAAAAATATTAAGAAAAGGAGCGGATGGTTTACATCGTGGTCGGGCAGATATTCCGAAATGATATACTGGATCGTAAGATGTGCTCAGAAGCAGATACAGTCAAAAATCACAAATTAGTAATGAACGGTTGGCAAAAGTTTAAGAAGGTTAAGAAGTTGGATATTCAAATACTAAGGAACGATGAGTTGCGTTTGAAGTTCTCTAAGGCCGTAGATATTGCTATAACGAATACCACAGCAGACAGTTCAGTTGAAGAGGAATGTACATTTCCAGAAAGGGCAATAACAGAGGTTAGGAAGGTAAATATAGTTAGGAGGAAGGTAAGTACGAAGGAACCCTAGGGTAACAGAAGAAATACTTCAACTGACCGACGAAAGAAGGAAGTACAAGAATGTTCAAATAGAGACAGGAATACGTCAGTATAACAGGTGGAGTAAACAGGAAGGGCAGGAAACTGAGCCAAATTGGCTGCAGGAAAAATGTGAAGATATCGAAAAAGAAATGGTTGTCGGAAGGACAGATTCACACATTCTGAATTTAGAAAAGTCAAATCAATGACGAAGAGAGGATGGATAAAAGGGAGGAATACAGTGAAGGTCTTTTGGAGGAAGGGCAGAGGGGGAGGGGGCAACGTCTTCTGACGTGATGGAAAAAGAAGAAATGGAAGTCGATTGCGATGACAAAAGGGATCCATTTGAGAGAGCCAATTTGACAGAGCCATGAAACATATCAGATCTTGTGAGGCAGAATGTGCAGGTAACCGGAATTTCTAAAACCGGTGGGACATGCGCCAAACAAACGACTATTCAATTGATGTTCAGAATTTATGAATCTGGAAAAACACCATCACACTTTCCGAAAGATATTATCCACATAATGTCGAATATAGCAAGAGTAGATAAGAACAAGAATGATCGCACAATGATCTTATCAACCCATGAAACTAAGATGTTTACAAAAATTAATGTACAGAAAAATGAAACAGAAAACTGTGAATTTATTAGATGACTATCATTTTGGCACCAAAGAGAAAGTTATGATATTGCGCTTGTCAATGCGAACAAAGCCGGCCGCGGTGCCCGTGCGGTTCTAGGCGCTCTAGTCCGGAGCCGCGGTGCTGCTACGGTCGCAGGTTCGAATCCTGCCTTGGGCATGGGTGTGTGTGATGTCCTTAGGGTAGTTAGGTTTAACTAGTTCTACGTTCTAGGGGACTGATGACCACAGCAGTTGAGACCCATAGTGCTCAGAGCCATTTGAACCATTTTTTGAATGCGAGCAAGGTTTAAGAAAAATTACGACACTTTTAACGCGTTCGCCGATTTTGGAAAAACGCTCGACACTGTAAAATGATGCAAGATGTTCGAAATTCTTGGAAAAATAGGAGTAAGCTTTATGGAAATGCACATAATCTAGAGCCAAGAACGAAGTAGTACAGTGGAAAACAAAGAACGATTGCTCGCATCAATATGAGCGTAGACTAGGATGCAGTCTTTCTCCCGTGTTGCTCAGTTTGTACACCAAAGAAGCAATGACAAACACAAGAGATAGGTTCAAATGTGGGACTAAAACTCAAGGAGAAAAATATCAATGATAAGATTTGTTGATGACATTGTTATGATCAGTAAAGCAAGGAAGAACTGCAGGACGTATTGAATGGAATCAACACTCAACTGGGCACGGAATAAACCGAAAAAAGAAAGAAATGTGGATGAGCAAAAATTAGAACAGCGAGAAACTAAATATCAATATAGGAGACTATGAAGTAGCCTAACTGGAGGAATTCCGATTTATAGGAAGCTAAATAACATATGAATTACGAAGCAAGGAAGAAGAAAAAGCAGACTACAGCAGGTAAAGAAATTATACCAGGCCACCTTAATTTGAGGAAGAAATTCTTGAGAATGTACGTCTGAAGCACAGAATTGCAGAGTAATGAATCAAGGGCTTTTGGGTGCCGAAGAAGAAGGGTATCGAAACGTTTGAGATGAGGTGCTGTAGTAGGATGCTGACAATTAGGTGAACTGACAAGACAAGAGATAACGAGATTCTCTGATGAATCAACAAGGACAGAAATATGTGGAAAACTTTGAAGCAGGAGCAGGATAGTAGGACGTATTTTGAGACAGCAGTGAATAACCTCCGTAGTATTAGATGGCTAAGAAGTGAATGGGAAGACAGAGATTGGAAAACATCCAGCAGATAATTGAGGACGCTGGCTGTGAGTGCTGCTCTGAGACGAAGAGATTGGCACAGGAAAGAATACCGAACCAATCAAAAGACTGATGACCCATAAACAAAAATAAAATGTTGGTTAAAATATAGGGTACAGGAAGAAAGGTACATGCTTTGATGGGATATAGTGATTCTGACAAAAAAAACTCCCTATGCTCTCGTCCGAATGGTTTCCGATATAGAACATATTTAATATCACTTTTGTACGGTTTTCTTGAGTAACTCGAAAAACTCGCCCTCCAAGCAAAACGTGCGCAGTACAAAGTGAAACTATGTTAAATTTCCTACAAAATAAGTTCCTATTCAAACTCCCCGGCAGACCAAAACTGTGTGCTGGACCAAGACTCGAACTCGGGAGCTTTGCCTTCCGCCGGCAAGTGCACTTTCTTCCAGGTCCTGCAAGGTTCGCAGGAGAGCTTCTATGCACTTTGAAAAACCGGCACGGTAGCTCAGCGCGTTAGTTCAGAGAGCTAGATGCTCTCTGTCGTAAAAAAACTGAGTGAAGGGATCAACGATGAAATTCAGCGGGTGTTACGTGACATCCACTACGAACAAATGCAGCGAACAATAACGAACAAACTTCAGAAAGAAAAGTCGGTAGAGTACTTACCCGCGGAGGGCAAAGGTCCCGAGCTCGATTTTCTGTCCGGCACACAGTTTTAATCTGCTATGAAGTTTCATACCAGCGCACACACTGCTGCAGAGTGAAAATTTCATACAAGATCCTATTCATTTTTTCTCTAGGACTAATAGTTTGCGCGAATAGAGCGTGAGAATACTGAAAAAGCCGGCCGAAGTAGCCGTGCGGTTCTAGGCGCTGCAGTCTGGAACCGCGAGACCGCTACGGTCGCAGGTTCGAATCCTGCCTGGGGCATGGATATGTGTGATGTCCTTAGGTTAGTTAGGTTTAACTAGTTCTAAGTTCTAGGGGACTAATGACCTCAGAAGTTGAGTCCCATAGTGCTCAGAGCCATTTGAACCAATACTAAAAATTCTCACGTGACGGGCATTTGCTGTAGCTTAGGTAGTTTTTGTAGACCAGTTTCAGGTAGTTTCCAGATTTGATAGACTACAAATGTCCTGTATTACACTGTTCGCCTCAGCTGCCTCTGCACTACTATGGTGCACTGTAAACAATTACACTCTTTGAATAATACAGAAGATAGATAACAACGTACACTACATGTGTTCTATCTCCGAAACCATTCGGAACTAGGCATTTGTCCATACGAAGCTTTTTGTTCAAAATCACTAATAGTATCACAACTCAAAGCATCCTCATTTCTTCCTGACTCACCCTGTATAGAAAGTAGTGGGACGGTCAGCTTAAAGCCCATCTTCTATAGACAGTAAAAAAATGTGGAATTAGGTACCATCAGTCCATACAGGAAAATTTCCAGATCCATAAATCCGCAAAGGAAGCGAACCAAATGCAAACAATAATATAGTCTCTTTAAAATATTTTAGCCGTTTACTCAACTTTTTCTAATTACTAACCACAATTATGTGTTAAAAAGGAAGTTCAGCTATAGCTAGGTTGTAAAGATAAATTTGGTTCAAATATATATATATATATATATATATATATATATATATATATATATTCACGTTGTAAGGCACAATCGCTCCAGTTTGGTTAACTTCTCCAGGCGTTTCAGTACTATTCTGGGAAACACACATACACATACAATACGTATATGCAGAGTGTTTCAAAGTCTTTGCGTCAGATCATATAGTGGAGAACAAATTTCAAAATGGCTCTGAGCACTATGGGAGATAACATCTGAGGTCATCAGTCCCCTAGAACGTAGAACTACTTAAACCTAACCATCCTAAGGACATCACACACATCCATGCCCGAGGCAGGATTCGAACCTGCGACCGTAGCAGTCGCGCGATTCCGGACTGAAGCGCCTAGAACCGCGTGGCCACAGCGGCCAGGTAGAACAACCTTCGATAGGGATAAAATATAGTTCCTGATTCGCATCTGAAACATCTTTCCCCGCCTACAGACACTCATCCTTAAGTTTTTCTTTCAGAAAGTAAGTATCAGTTTAATGGAGAATGTAGTATGCAGATGCAGCACTCTTAGTAGACCCTGCTAGTTAGGTGAAATCTCGTCGTACCAGTGCAGACGAATTCAGTAAAAAGGCGCCTAGCGTCGCAGTGAAGCGTCAGCGAACATTTATTGCCTTTAACGAAAGTTGTCCTCCATGACGTTATCTATCACCCGCAGTCGTTCCATGCAAAGACTTTGAAACACCCTGTAGATCGACTGGCCACCACGAGACTCAATCCCACCTGGTGGAGTGTCGGGTATGTGAAACGATAAGGAAACCATACATGTGGAGCAGAGATGAAGGGGGCATCATTCTAGCGACAATACGGCCTGCAAATACAAGGGTTGTCCAGAAAGTAAGATCCGATCGGTCGCGAAATGGAAACACAGTGGAAACCAGAAACGTTTTATTTGCAACAGTTAGGTACACCTTCCACCTACTTCTCTACATAGTCGCCGCTCCAACTTCGAGTGTTGTCGTAGTGTTGTATCAACTTTCCAATATCCTCGTCATAGAAAGCAGCCGCCTGTGCTTTCGACCAGTTATCTGCACTGGTCTGCAGCTGGTTGTCTGTGGAAAAATTGTGTCTTCATAGCCAGCGGTTATTGTGAGCAGAGATGAGGCTCAGGGGGAGCCAGTTACGGACTGTATTGTGGGTGATCAAACACTTCTCATCGGAAACGCTGCAGGAGCGTCTTCATTGCCCCTGCAGTGTGCGGCCGAGAATTGGCATGAAGAAGGAACTGCTTGACAGTTGTGTTATGTGGGCTGCATGCAACAGGCGATGTCTCTAACCAGGCCCTCATACTTGGCGGGAGATGCTCTTCCCTTTGCATCTTTACGTGTTCAATGTTCACTCAAAACTAAAAACAGCGACGCAATACGATCAACGGGCATACTAGAGACACTGCCCAATACATCTGTGCAAAGCTTTACCAGATTTTCCCAGTGGTTTCCATTTCGCGACCGATTGGAACCTACTTTCTGGACAACCCTCGTAGAATGTGACTTCAGCAACGAGCAGGTTGCTACAGAAGAGCGCCGCGGAACCGGATGTGGTGAAGCTGGTCGGCGGTTACTCTCGTGATCATCTATGGAAAGTGGTTTAAGAACGGTGAAATCAAGAGTAGGCGACAAGGCGCTGGGCTTCCACACCTTACCACAAAACATGAAGATTGGAGTTGTCCCGCTCTGCAAAGCAGCATAGGCAGCGATGTGTGGCAGATCTGACGACGGAGTACAATGCTCGTGCAGCGACAAGTGCTCCGGAACACACTCTTCAGCGCACACTGCTGATCCTGTGACTCCACTGCACCCGATCTGTAGGTGACGCAAGTCGACCCAACGAAAACGTCAATTACGATTACAGTGTGCACGGGACCATCCAATTGCACCAGGGATCTCTGGCAACATGCCGTTTTCTCGGATGAATAACTTTTCTTTTTATACCAGTTTGATGTTCGTGTCCGGATATACGGTCATTCAGACGAACGGCTAATGAAAATATATACCGCACCTCAAATGCTTGCTGGTGAGAGACATTATCTTGGGCTACCATGCACCAGTGGTAGTAATCGAAGACACCATGACGGCTGCGGTTATATAAACTGTATTGTGGACCACCTGCATCCCTTCCTGCTTGATCTCTTCGCCGATAGTGATGGCATCTTCCAGCACGATAATAACCGTGTCACAAAGCTACAACCGTGCTACAGTGAGGCCTGATAGGGAACTCACGCTGATGTCTCAGCCACCAAATTCCCCTTATCTGAACCCTATGGAACACGTCCGGGACGCTTTCAAGCGCAAGCTCAGCGCCCACATATGACGGACCCATAATTTACGGGAACTGAGTGATCGATGCGTGAGACATTTAGTTCCATGTACCACAGAAAACCTACAAAGAACTTGTCGAATCCATTTCACGCAGAATATACGCTGTTTTACGTTCTAAAAGTAAACCAACACTCTATACTTTAACTGCTGTGAACGAGTTACCTCGTCACGCACCGGCGCTCCCCAGGTGCTGAGGAAGTGTTCAAACGCAGTCCTTGTGTTTCCCTGAATCACTGTCGACGTTTTTACGTGTCCCGTTCCGTCAACACCTCACTACTGCACACGAATTACCTCCATATCTTGGTCAATAAAAAAACTTCGGGTATTTATCATACAGCATATGTGCCTCTTTGCACGCTGTCATCTGCAAAAGCCTCGTTTCGATCCCCTGAACTGTTCACGAAGTATGACGATTGTGTTGACCACATGAATCGCAATTCTTTTGTCGTATGTACCAGCCGACTACTACGTTATGGCACTTGGTTCCTCGTTCACGTTATCGGGAACAACTGTTAACGTTACAGCAAACAAGGACATTGGTGACTAAAGGAAAACGCATCACATTGTGAATGATTTCAAGGAAGTTGTGCGTTGTACTATCAAGTGACTAATAGTGTCCTCGTGAAATATCGCAATAGAAGCTCACTATAACCGACCGAAGCGACCTCACTGACCTGAACGATAATATTGCGGTCCACAAAAAAAAAAAAAAAAAAAAAAAAAAAAATCAGTAACTCTAGAACAAAATTAGATATCGTTCTCCCCTCAGTTTTAAGTAATATCTCGATATCTCATCTACATTTTATACGCTGCAGTGTATGAGCTAAAATCAACCATACGCAAAGTACGCAATGCGGTTTTACCTCTGCAAACTTTTTATAATTTCGTGCAATGTTTTATTTACCTTTATGCAGTGCACTAACTGCGATAAATAACGGAAAGAAATTCACTCCTTTATAGAGCGAAGATATCAGACTCTAAGATGTGCAAAAAAAATTTTTTTTCACATGGTTGTTTTCTTAAAATCTGATGATAAATGTTGCATAGCAGCCGGAGCGCCATCTCTTAGCACAGGTTTCAGCATTAGGCGAACAGTACAGCCACAATAAAGCCGCGCTCAGCACGGAGTACAGAGAGCACACCTTTAGCAGCGATAGGGTTAATCAAGTGACCATAATGTTTCGATCCAGCACTGTTTACATATAGTGGATAATGCAGAGCAATTTATATGCAGTTAACTTATTTTGTTATTCTACTGTTAACAACCCACTTCTTTTACTGGCAGAACAGCAATCTGAAAGTATTAAATCGCCAATTGATCCTAAGGTTTGTCAATAGCACTAAAAACAACCCGCATTCCTGGCGATACTACATATTGTGAAAAGTACCGTCTCAGTGTGGGTCGAATTTCGCGGCAGTGGCAGGTCTATTTCCCTCTTTTCCCCAGTATGATCTCAGACACAAAACAGTGTTAGCGCAAGAGAACCGTGAATAGTCAAGCAAATTTTGTGTTTTCAGTCGTATTTTCGTTATATAAATATCCCTTCACTGCTTATTCTGATGAAAGATAACACAGCTCTATAACAACAACAAAATTTTCTTGTTGCCAGGGATTTTTAAACGTATAGTTGGTATATTTGGTATGCTGAATCTGAATCTGAAAACGGATTTCCCCAATTAACTGAAGTTTCTTAGATACAGGCTATCTCTGATGTGTAGCGTTTAACTGTTAATTTATCAGTAAATCGGTTGTAAATTCCATAATTCTGTGTGTCTATTCATTTTACTTTTTGTGACTGCGTATGTGCAAATGTAATCTTATATATTATACATTATTGAAGAGAAGGTGAAATTATGGGACGTGTTAGTAATTTGAGACACCCTCTTGTGTCTCACAATTTCTAGGAGAGTCAGTTGGTTACACTGTATCAAGAAAAAGATGTGTTACCAGTAGTTATTACATAATTGTTAGTTAAATGTAAGTTACAGATCATATGGTAATATATATATATATATATATATATATATATATATATATATATATATATATATATATATATATATATATATATATATATATATATATCCTTATTATTAGTTACACCTTCTCATATTTATAATAATATATTTTTGCAAATATAATTTTGATTGTAATTTATTGTTTTCATAGATAAACATGAGTTCTTCGTATAGGGGTTGTTTCAACTCGCCTGATGCGCTCTGCTATATTTGTGGAGAATGCACTCTGAAAGAACAAACGGAAGAACATCACTGACTTTGTGAAATAAGCGTATTTTGGAATTAAACTTGGAGACCAAGATAAACATTGGGTTCCTCATAAGTTTTCAAATGCTGTGTAGAGTCTTTACCACTGTGGACTAATGGTAAACGAAGAGGTTTAAACTTTGGAATGCGAATGGTGTGGCGAGAGCCAAAAAATCACTATGATGATTATTATTTTGCATTATCAATGTAAAAGATTTCAATCGCTACAAGAAGCATAAGTGGGAATATCCCCATTTAGAATCTGCAAGGTGACTAGTGCCACATAGCGCTGACATTCCTGTGCCAGTGTTCACCACTCTGCCAAAACTACTTCCTTCAGATGATGATGATTTTCAGGACTTGAACACTAGTAGTAATGAATTTGAATACGAAGGAAGTTCCACAAGACATCAGCTCTTCAGCCAGGAAGGGCTTAACGATTTGATAAGAGACCTCGGTCTTTCTCAACTGTCTTCTGAACCTTTGGCATCAAGACTAAATGAGAAGAATTGTCTACAACCAGGAACTAAATCACAGCGCCGGCCGGAGTGGCTGTGCGGTTCTAGGCGCTACAGTCAAGAGCCGAGCGACCGCTACGGTCGCAGGTTCGAATCCTTCCTCGAGCAGGGATGTGTATGATGTCCTTAGGTAAGTTACGTTTAATTAGTTCTAAGTTATAGGTGACTGATGACCTCAGAAGTTAAGTCGCATACTGCTCAGAGCCATTTAAACCATTTAAATCACAGCTTACCGGACAAGAGAAAAAGATGTGCCTCCATACTTCAGTCAAGATAATGCTCTTGTTTACTGCAGTGATATCCCTGGTTTACTACTAAAAGTGTGGCTGCTAAAATATCAAGCTCAAGACTGGAGGCTTTTTATCGATTGCTCAACAAGATACCTAAAATGTGTGTTGCTGCAAATGGTAACTGCTATACATCCACTCCAACTGACCACGCGACGAAACTTCATGAGGAATACGGAAGTATCCAGATGATTCTTCAAAAGTTCGTTATAGTCAACACCAATGGCCTAACTGTGTTGATTTAAAGATGGTTAACTTTTTACTTGGACAGGAAAGTGAATACACCAAACCCCCTTGCTTTATATGCGTGTGGGACAGATAGCAAGCATGATAACTGGGAAAAAGTTTCATGGCCATCAAGAGATAGCTTTACTGTAGGAGCAGGTAATATCCTAAAAGAACCATTAGTTGACAGGGACACAATCATTCTTCCACCACTTCATATCAAGTTTGGTCTAATGAAGCAATCTGTGAAAGCATCGGACAAAAATAGCGACTGTTTCAAATATACATGCAAATCATTCCCAGCCGGCCGTGGTGGCCAAGCGGTTAAAGGCGCTACAGTCTGGAACCGCGTGGCCGCTACTGTCGCAGGTTCGAATCCTGCCTCGGGCATGGATGTGTGTGATGTCCTTAGGTTACTTAGGTTTAAGTAGTTCTAAGTTCTAGGGGACTGATGACCTTAGAAGTTAAGTCCCATAGTGCTCAGAGCCATTTTTGAAATCATTCCCTAGACTCAGTAATGGAAAATTGTTGTTGTTGTTGTGGTCTTCAGTCCTGAGACTGGTTTGATGCAGCTCTCCATGCTACTCTATCCTGTGCAAGCTTCTTCATCTCCCAGTATCTACTGCAACCTACATCCTTCTGAATCTGCTTAGTGTATTCATCTCTTGGTCTCCCTCTACGATTTTTACCCTCCACACTGCCCTCCAATGCTAAATTTGTGATCCCTTGATGCCTCAAATACATGTCCTACCAACCGATCCCTTCTTCTAGTCAAGTTGTGCCACAAACTTCTCTTCTCCCCAATCCTATTCAATACCTCATCATTAGTTACGTGATCTACCCACCTTATCTTCAGCATTCTTCTGTAGCACCACATTTCGAAAGCTTCTATTCTCTTCTTGTCCAAACTAGTTATCGTCCATGGAAAATTAAAAGCTGGTATGTTTGATGTTCCCCAAATTCGCAAACTTATACATGATTTAGAATTCATTAAAGTTACGAATTGCATTGAAGCATCTGCCTGGAGCAGTTTGTCCCTGTTGTCAAGAGTTTCTTGGGTAACCACAAAGCACATAATTATGAGGAACTGGTGCAAAACATTCTCAGAAACTTCAAAAGCTTAGGTACTAATGCGAGCATTAAGATTCATTACCTCCACAGCCATTTTGGTAGATTTTCGGATAATCTTGGTGACTACAGCGAGGAACAAGGTGAAAGATTCCATCAAGATTTTCAGGTGATGGAAAAACGATATCAAGGTAGACGGGACAACCACATGATGCCAGACTACTGCTAGAATCTTCAGCGTGACTTTCCTGACGATCAGCACAAGAGAAAATCACACAGGTGGAGTTTTTCCGTATGGTAATAGTAATGTTTTCAAAAGACTGTCTCTTATCTCTTTCTTCTTATGATTTAACAATGAAACTGCATTTTTGTGATCCTCTTCATATGTTTTTACCATTTGCATTTGACTGTGTATACAATGTATGTCAATATTTTTAATTTTTATTTGTTTATTTATCTACATATTGTACATTACCACAAGAAATAGAGCCAATCCAGCAAAACGAGTGACGTATTCGAATTCAGGGCCACAAAGTTACCCTAAATTCACGGTCAATTAATTGGCAACAAAATCACTGTTGACCAGCGTAATGTAGGAGGCTACCTGCGAAGTTGAAAACAATTAAAACATAAACGCAGGCAAGAAGAAATGCCGAAACAGTAATAATTAATTGAAATGTCGCTTGCAAGCCCTAAAATGAGAGGTTACATTCTCAGTGGTTGATGTTTTCTTGGAAACGGAAGACACGGCAAGCATGGCGTGGTCTGTTCGCTCTCTCGATATGAATCCCATAGAGCATGTCAGGGATACAGTAGGGAGACGGTTTCCATCAAATCAGCATCCACCAAACACTCTCCAAGACTTGCGAGCAGTTCCGCAGAAAGAATGATCGTTATTGTCTCAACAGGACGTTGATGACACTATTCACAGCACCCTCCGTCGTTGTCAGGCCTGCATTGCTGCGAGAGGTGGTCGCACCCCACAGTGAGCACATAAACCAATTGTCGCAATGAGTGTGCAAATCTGTTAAGTTGGAAAAAACGAAGAACATTTTCGTCTACTGTTATGCATGTTGCAGTTGTTGACGTTCTGTATTCTTTACATTGTTTTTACTTTCCTATCACCTGTTTACACAGTTTTGTGGCAAAATAAACGAAACTTTGCAAAATTTCCGTTTCTTGTTATAATTTTGGTCATCAGTGTATATAAAGTGATGTGCACTCTGTAAAGACAGATAAGTGAAACAGGCCAGTATTTGAAGATCTGGAGCAATAGAGTGAAGCTTTTTTTTCTGCGAACAGATTTCAAGCAATTATTTGTTACGTGCAAGTGATAATTCTTCTGTGGCATTACACAACATGAAGACTGTTGTAACAGGATTGAAATTGGCTGAGAGCAATAATGGATTAGCCGTTACAGTACTCTCTTGGTTTTAGAATAAACAGGAAGACGCAAGTGCATCTTCGACTGCGTCTGCCGGTGGCGTTACTCGAGCGGTGATTTCCTGTATTGGAAATTCGATTCGGGGTAAACATGTTACCGCTGATTGCTGATGACCTTCCGAGTCTGAACCTCTTGCGTCCAATGGAATCGATGGCCTCGCTGGCTCAATATCGCTGTATGCAGAGCAGATTCCTGTTTACCATACCGCACGCTCTGCATCATAGCTTCTAAACATGTTTTGTTCCTCTCATTCGTTCAGACGTTTTCGGAAGAACTACGGTTCAAATCCCCCTCAGACCATTCAGATAGGAATCATTCCTTCATTTCCTCAATTCGTTAAACCCAAATCTCCTCTCATTCCTAGCTCGTTCCCTGTTTCTGATAACTATATACTTCGTTTTACTTGCTCGATGTGCGTTAAGAAGTCATATAAAGTTTTGCAAAACTGACAATTTATTAAATCTGTAACAAAAATGGAATATAATTGTTTCGTTACGCACTTCGATCTACCATTCGGTCTACAAGAAACGAAAGCTGTCCTTCCTTCTTAATATTAAGCCATTTCTAAGGACCTACCACTACCAGCTGTAAATGATTTGCCAGCGGTCCCTCGTTCAGTGTCGGAAAGTAGTGACTTTAAGTGCCCCACCTTTCTTTAAAAGGCTGTCACTAGAGCCAGTCTTGAATCTTGAATCAATTCAATGCTGGACCCATTACCATCAGCATCGCCAAAGACTACAAAAGTTCACCATGATTATTCATTTTCCCTTGCAGGCGTCCTGCCTTCCCGATGAGCCTTTACGAAAATGCATCGTAGGGCGGGGGATTGGGGGAGGAGTGTTTATGGGCGAAGACTCCTGCGGGCTGTAGGCTAAGCTGTCTATTTGTAAAATCCTACCCAGGGTTGATAGCGGTCCTCTGGCTTGGAGCAGAGTGGAAACTCTAAACTAGAGGCTTAGACGATTCTGCGGCGATATCGTATGAGACTTTCTCGACCTCCGCTGTCGGGTGCAGAACTGTAGGGTTCCCCTTAGAAGGTCAGGCGTGTACTACACGCAGTAAGCGGCTACTAGGATAGCAGAGTAAGTGAGGCGTGCACATGGGGCTTTTTTAGTTTAGAGAACAATTCCCTTGGGATCAAAGACGACTTGCCTGTCAAATCAGCGACGGTGACCTCACAAAACCTTGGTCTTCGCTGATCAGAGACAGAAAAAATTAATATGATTTTAGAAGACTGTACGAGCATCCAAGGGAAGGTTGCACAATTAGTATCGCTTACTGAAGGTTATAATGCACAGATAGTATTGGAAACAGAAAGCTGGTTGAAACCAGTGGTCAATGACAACGAAATCCTATGTTCAGATTGGAATACTTATCGTAGGGATAGGTTAGTCGCCAATGGTAGCGGCGTGTTTATTGCAGTAAAAAATTCGATAAAATCTTTTGAGGTTATCAGGGCTTCCGAGTGTGAATTAATCTGGGTGAAACTGAGTATCAAAGAAAGGTCAAAAATGGTGATTGGATGCTTTTATAGACCACGTGGGTCACGACCAGTAGTTGTAGAGCGATTCAGGCAGAAATATCAACAGTAGTTTTCCTGATCAAGCCGTTGTAATAGAGAGTTATTTCAACTTACCAAGTGTAGATATGGGGTGTTATGCCATCAAAACTGGTTTCAGAGACAGGGATTCGTGTGGCATTGTTCTGGATGTCTTTTCCGAAAATTACCTTGAGCCAAACGTTAGAGAATCAACTCGTAAGGGTAACGTCTTAGACCTCCTGGCAACAAACAGACCTGGATTTATCGAATCAGTTAATGCAGAGGAAGGTATCGGTGATCATAAGGCTGTGACAGCATCGATGACGACGGGTCCTGCAAGAAATGTTAAGAAACGTAGGCAGATATGTTTGCTCAGCAAGGGTGACAGGATACAAATTTCAGAATATCTCAGCAGTCAGCATCAAATATTCGGTGATGAGGACGAAGATGTGGAGGACAAATGGAAAAAATTCAAAGACATCGTTCAAAATGCCCTAGACAAGTATTTTCCGAGTAAGATTTTAAGGGATGGGAAAGATCCACCATTGTTTAATAGCCGTGGTAGAAAAGCGCTACGTAAACAAAGAGCATTCATCTTAGATTCAAGAGAAGTAAAAAAGTAACTGACAAACAAAAGCTGCTCGGAGCGAAGATGAGCGTAAAGAGAGCAATGAGAGAAGCGTTCAGTGATTTTGAAAGTAAGACGTTGTCAACCGATCTGAGTGAAAACCCTATAGATTCTGGTCGTACGTAAAACCAGTAAGTGTGTCAAAATCATCTATTCCTTCTCTCAGCGGCCACACCGGCACCGAAAGACAACAGAGAGAAGGCCGAAATACTGACTTCGGTCTTCAAAAGTTGCTTCACCGCGGAAGATTCTAACACTGTCCCTCCTTTCAATCGTCGTACGAACGTCGAAATGGCAGATATTGAGACAACTGATCGCGGGATTGAAAAGCAGCTACAATCACTTAACAGTGGAAAGGCATCAAGACCAGAAGAGATACCTGTAAGATTCTACAAAGATTATGCAAAAGAACTTGCTCCCCTTCTAGCAGTAATTTATTGTAGAAATCTTAAATGACGAAAGGTACCTGACGACTGGAAAAAAATCGCAGGTCATGTCCATTTTTAAGAAAGGCCGCAAGACAGATCCACACAATTATAGACCTATATCGTTGACGTCAGCCTGTTGTAGAATTATGGATCATGTTTCATGCTCAAGAATTAAGACGTTTTTGGAAAATGAACATCTCCTCTATAAAAATCAACATGGATTCTGCAAACAGACATCCAGCGAAAGACAGCTCGCTCTGTTCCTCCATGAGATCCACAGCGCAGTGGACGACGGCGCTGAGGTTGATGCCGTGTTCCTTCATTTCAAAAGGCGTTTGACACCGTCCCGTACTGCCGTTTAATAAAAAGAAATACGAGTTTACGGGGTATCGGAGCAGACTTGCAATTGAATTCAAGACTTTCTTGCAGATAGAACTCAACACGTCTACATCTACATTCACATCCATATTCCGCAAGCCACCTGACGGTGTGTGGCGGAAGGTACCTTGAGTACCTCTACCCGAGCTACTGAGCGTCTCCGTAACGCTTTCGCGATTACTAAATGATCCTGTAACGAAGCGCGCTGCTCTCCGTTGGATCTTCTCTATCTCTTCTATCAAACCTATCTGGTACGGATCCCACACCTGTGAGGAGTATTCAAGCAAGGGCGAACAAGTGAACTGTAACCGACTTCCTTTGTTTTCGGACTGCGTTTCCTTAGGATTCTTCCAATGAATCTCAGTCTGGCATCTGCTTTACCGACGATTAATTTTATATGGGTCATTCCATTTTAAATCACTCCTAATGCCTACTCCCAGATAATTTATGGAATTAACTGCTTCCAGTTGCTGACCTGATATATTGTAGCTAAATGATAAAGGATCGTTATTTCTGTGTATTCGCAGCACATTACACTTGTCTACATTGAGATTCAATTGCCACTTCCTGCACCATGCGTCAATTGGCTCTTAACGGAACAAAATCGACAGATGTAAAGGTAATAGCCGGAGTACCACAAGGAAGTGTGACAGGACCGTTGCTGTTTACAATATATACTGTATAAATGATCTAGTAGAAAGCGTCGGATGCTCTTTGAGTCTATTCGCAGATGATTCAGTTATCTATACCAAAGTAGCAACGCCAAAAGATAATAAGAATTTGCAAAAGACCTGTAGACAGTTGATGATTGGTGCAGGCTCTGGCAGCTGACCCTGAAAGTAAGTAAATGTAACATATTACGCATACATAAGAAAAGAAATCCAATACTGTATAGTTACACTATTGATGACAAACAGCAAGAGACAGCGTCTACCGTAAAATGTCTAGGCGTAACAATCCAGAGCGACCTTAAGTGGAATGACCACATAAAATAGATAGTAGAAAAAGGAGACACCAGACTCAGAATCATCGTAAGAATCTCAAGGAAATGTAACTTATTCACGAAAGAAGTGGCTTATAAGGCGCTTGTTCACCAGGTTCTTGAGTATTGTTCATCTATCTGGGATTCCTATAAAGTAGGACTGATAGAGGAGACAGAGAAGATCCAACGAAGAGCGGCGCGCTTCGTCACGGGACCGTTTAGCCGGCGAGACAGCGCTAGGGAGGTGCTAAACAAACTGCACTGGCAGACGTTACAAGAGAAGCGTTGTGCATCACGGAGAGATTTACTATAGAATTTTCGGGACAGCACTTTTCAGGAGGAGTCGGACAGCATATTACTTCCCCTCAAATACATCTCGCGTATTGACCACGAGGAGAAAATTCGAGAAATTAGAGCCAATACAGAGGCTCACCGACGATCGTTCTTCCCCTGCACTATTCGCGACTGGAACAGGGCGGAGGATTCAGAAAGTGGTACCGAAAGTACCCACCACCACACACCATTAGGTGGCTTGCGGAGTGTGATGTAGATGTAGATGAATAAGGAGATTCTACGCAGAAGTAACATGTGGAAAACATTAAAAAAGGAGAAGGAACTTAATTTGCTGGATGTATTTCAATATCTGTCTTACTCTATAGTTTTTGAAGCTCCCTCTAGGACTGTGGAAGCTGTTCCCTGATATCTTGCCAGCCACTGTGGCCGAGCGGTTCTAGGCGCTTCAGTCCGGAACCACGCGGCTGCTACGGTCGCAGATTCGAATCCTACCTCGGGCTTGGATGTGTGTGATGTCCTTAGGTTAGTTAGGTTTAAGTAGTTCTAAGTTCTAGGGCATTGATGACCTCATATGTTAAGTCCCATAGTGCTTAGAGCCATTTGAACCTGATATATTAACAGATGATAGTATATATGTTAAGATATCTTAACACATATACTAACATATATCCTATCATATATCTTAACATATATCCTATCATCTGTTACGATATCAGGGAACAGCTCCCATAGTCCTAGAGGGAGCTGTAGAGGATAAAAACTATACAGGAAGACAGAGATTGAAATACATCCAGCAAATAATTGAAGATGTAAACTGCAAGTGTTTCTCTGAGATGAAGAGGTTGGCACAGGAGAGGAATTCGTAGTGGGGTCGCATAAAACTAGTCAGAAGACTACTGATAAAAAAAAAAAGAGACAGAGAAAGAGGGATGAGGGGTAGACTCCTTCACTGCTGCAGCCTTCTGTGCAAACTCCAGTGCACGCCATGCAGCGAGTTACAGCGGGTTCAGACCCCTCTATATGATCTGAACAAAATTACTTCACGATGGACCACTAAGAAGGAATTAATGGCGTGACGCTCACAAAGAAGGCACGCAGTATTTTCAATCAATCTCACAAGACCATTAGCCGCAACAGTCACCCACCGTTGCGAAATCTTCACCCCAAAATCTACAGCACTTCCCGCTTGCTGCAGTTTCATACGTAATGCGGATATTTTCGGAATATAAACTGCTTCATATAGGTTAGATTCTTTTATCAATTAATGATTAAGTAACAAATATCGTTTTTTGCCCGAACATACTTCATATTGCAGACGTCTGCAAAGCCAGCCGGTATGGATAGATGCTATAGTCAACGGTTATTTCTGTGGCGCTCGCCTGTATGTTTGCGGGGAGTGGAAGTTGCAAAGTGACGCCGAGTTGTGACACGTGGCCCCCGCTGTTGCAGGAGAGCGCAGCCATGCCGCCTCCACCGCTGCCGCTGCCGGGGTCGGGATCCGGCCCGGCGCTTGGGGCGTCTTCCTGCCGGCGGATGTTGCTGCTCGCCGCCGTCCTCTTGGCGACGCTGTGCCCAGGTAAGTGGCCTCCAAACGGCTTACTTACGTAGTTGGTTGCGTGATCCATAGATCAAATTCACGATACATGTTAACGTGTGGAGTTGTTACCGGAACAGAATAAAACATGCACTCTGTGAAAAATTATTTACTTGGCTACACACCGAGCGAGGTGGCGCAGTGGTTCGACACTGGACTCGCATTCGGGAGGACGATGGTTCAATCCCGCGTCCGGCCATCATGAATTAGGTTTTCCGTGATTTCCCTAAATCGCTCCAGGCAAATGCCGGGATGGTTCCTTTGAAAGGGCACGGCCGATTTCCATCCCCGTTCTTCCCTAATCCAATGAGACCGATGACCTCGCTGTCTGGTCTCCTTCTCCAAAAACAACCAACAACAACTTGGCTACATGCCGTGGTGTACAGGATGATTTAGCTGCCCCTACCAGTGTCGTTTTATGCAACCCGCAATTCCAAAACTGATGAATCCTCCGGGCTCTGCGAGCGTAGTCGAAGAAACTTTTCAGTTCCTGACTTTGCGTCCAGATCTGTGCTGCACATCTTCGAAGCCTTATCTGCATGTCACCTCTAGGTGCTTTAGCTCAGTGGGAAGGCTGTCTTGGCCTTGAAAACAAGTCTATGAGTTGTGGTGACTAATAGCGGCATACAAACACAGATACGTGCACAACTTGTGTCCCAGTTTGCCATCTTCTTTCCGTATTGCCAGGATCTCAAGAAACCGAACCTGTAACAACTCTACGGTAAATGGTATGTTGAGGCCAGGTGAAGTGATTCATTTAAGCCGTCCCGCCCACGTGGTCAAACGACTAACGTGTCATCTACGTAACGGTAGGGACAAATTGTTTTATTTGGGCTTCCTACAGTCCCCCCTCCTCGATATCTTCCATGAATGAAGTCGCCACAACCGGTGACAGACGACGCCCTATAAGGAAACCGTCCGTCTGTCCATAAAAATTTCCATCGAACAAGAAGTAATTTGAAGAGAGCACAAACTCGAAGAGTTGGTCTCGATTGTTTATCAGTTCCATGAAGTCCTTTAATGGTACCCTGGAGAAGAATGACACTACGGCGGAACTAACTAACATGTGACTACATCTACATCTACATGGCTACTCTGCAATTCACACTTACGTGCTTGGCGGAGGTTTCACAAAAACACTTTCGGACTGTTTCTTGACTCTTCTAACCTCAAACAGCCCATAGGAAAAATTAAGGGTCACATGCCACAGTGCATCAACAAGAAACTGCCTGTTTCAATATATTCAGCTCTAAGGTTCCACCACAGGAAATAAAATCAAATGGGATGTTGAGGATAGTACAAACATATATTTAATATTATTTATTCCCTTTTCAAACAAATCACACACTTTACCGGCCAGAAAAGTTATGGTCCTTACAAGTAAGTGCAATAAGAATTTAACGAAACCGTCACAACACACATGTTACCGATAGAACAGTCATGTTTCACTAAAGTAAGGAATATTTTGTGTGTTATGTATTAAGAGACCATTTTAAGAAGAAATTTGCTGATTCTCACTGATCTTCTGGTATTCCGTCATCACTGGAATCTCCAGGACTCTGTGTAGTAGCTGTTAAAAATCGTGATTAATAGGGAGAACGAAGCACAGGATGGATTTTACTTGTTTCTTATCTACACTCACAATAGGTTTTTCTCTGGGATAATTGAGGTTCTGGGCAGTGTTGTGAAAATCAGCTGGCTGACCCTTTAATCATTAAGTGAAACTCACTCCATACTGTTTCGCTTCATACATCATCATTGCATTTTGTGTGTGTGCACGCCATCGCGCGCCCGCGCGTGTTTGTGTGTTATATCTTCTCTGGTTGTAATGCATCTCATGCTTATCCAAGCTATAGTTTGCCCCTCAGCTTTTATCTGTATGTTGAAACTGATGCTAAACTGTCAGAGCTAAAAAAATCATCACTTTTCATTTACACCATATCCAGCTTTTGGTTTTTACCTCCGAATGTTTCGACTATTTTCAGAATTTCGTGTTGAATTTAATGTGTTTCTTGCGTTTCAGCTTGTCCTCAGAATGATTGAAATCGGTATAATTGGGCAGATAAATGAAGCGTGGGATTAAAAACCTTTGACTCATCTCTTTGATGTGCTTCAAATGGCTCTGAGCACTATGGGACTTAACATCTGAGGTCATCAGTCCCCTAGAACTTAGAACTACTTAAACCTAACTAACCTAAGGACATCACAACCATCCATGCCCGAGGCAGGATTCGAACCTGCGACTGTAGCAGTCGCGCGGTTCCGGACTGCGCGCCTAGAACCGCTAGACCACCGCGGCCGGCTTTGATGTGCTGGGCAGGTTCTTGAACTATTTGCATTAGAAGAATACAAGTCTGACGCATCAAATTTGGGCATGGTAATTCATTTGCAGGATTACCATTTAGAAGAAATTTTACTATATGTTGAACAAAAGAGAGAGAATCTACTACACTCGCCACTGCCTGGACACCACCTAGAAGAACTATTGGATGCCCATCTCAAGACAGCGTCAACGCTTCTCCCACTTCATGGGACTGGGCTAACGCTGTCGTATGGGCACAAGAGCAGAGCGCTTGAGGAAAATATACAACTAAACAGACCTCTAATTATGAACGTTTTGCAGCAGGACACAAAACCACGCTAGAACCACCTAAGCGAACTGCAGTCGAAGTTGTCAAACCTCATCAAAAGATATTTCCGTGAGCAGAGCCGTATGACATTATCCTCCACAAAAGTAAACGGTAAATCTAGTAATTACGCTGCGTGGGTACGAAGCAGAAATCATCAGGAACCATCAGTTTGGCAGAATACTGTGCAGAACTTACGACATGACTCTTACGGACACCCGATAATTCTACAGGTTATAAATACGCCGGGAAAAGAATCAGATCGCATTGTCAAAAAAAAAAATGGTTCAAATTGCTCTGAGCACTATGGGACTTAATGACGGAGGTCATCAGTCCCCTAGAACTTAGAACTATTTAAACCTAACTAACCTAACGACATCACACACATCCATGACAGAGGAAGGTTTCGAACCTGCGACCGTAGTGGTCACGCAATTCCAGACTGTAGCGCCTGGAACTGCTCGGCCACCCTGGTCGGCATCGCTTTGTCGTTTCAATTATTGTACATGTTCTACGTTACGGGTTTCCTTAAAGTTTACACGTAGTTACCCAAGATTTCGAATGCCTCATGTTACATTGTAGAAAGCTTTTTCTGAGTCGAAAAAACCTATGATGGCGTTTTATTTACTTTCCGTGTCAGTTCACTGATCCTCGCTACATTTAGACTGAGCCTTTGCCTTTCGCTCTTCATATTTCTAGCCTCCCTACCACGTTCAAACACCTGACATTCTACTGTCAGACTCGTAGTAAGTTATCTTTAGTTTGTTATTCAGTTTCTTTCTTATGGTCATTTCCTCCTTGGCGGTTTCCCCATAGAAATCCGAATGGGAGGTTATCCGGAATCTTTTTTGCCCGAGGAACAACATTGTGACACTTTTTAATTACAGGCAACGTGTACTGTGGATACACACCATGCGCGTTAACTACAATGGTTTCCATTTCCTTCTGCCTCTTCATGCCATTGACAGTTTTGTTTAAGGGGAAGTTTCTCACAACAAGGGCAACAGATTGTCCTGAAACTCTGTCCGCTCCTCCGTTTTCTTTGACAAGCTGTTGGCAGAACGAGGCTGACTCCTCATTCGAGAGCCTTCAGACGCGCACTGAACCAAAGCCTACATGCCGAGCTACTAATTATTAGTTCTGATTGTGGTTCGCGCTTTCAGTCTATCGAAATTCGCATATTACGTGTGAACTTGCTTATACTCTTTGGCCTTAGTCCGTTACCGTCCATGTGGGCTTAGGATGTTAGATGTTGTTTACTTTAATATTTCATGTTTCGATACGACTGTTCATTGCCAGCTCCTTCGTGGAGTGTTAAATTGTCGTGGCATGCAACGTGAATAAATTTTTTCTTCCGATGCAGCGGAATTTTTTGTGTGCGTAATGAGTGATGGTTCATCACATCGTCCTCTTGCAGTCCAGATTTTCACTTATTATTGTTTCGCCTAACTGTCTTCGGCGATCTTCCCTCGCTATATTCAAGCGTTGTCCTTTTGGTTTCATGTCTACATATTGTAATTCCAGTGCGTAGAGCCCACATTTTGTATGGCAGTGTCGAGCACGTGTTTTACAATCTGGATTTTGTAGTTAAAGATTCTTTCTATCGAAGAGCGCACAACTCATGTGCATGCTTACGATTCTCAATAATCGACCTTTACTTCGTGGTGTGGCTTTGTCCTTCCCTCGTGTTCCCGTAGGTTCCCTCTTTAATTGCATGGTACAAATTGCACGGGTATACATAATCCCCGTTTACATGATAATCGTTCCCTGATACAGATTTTATTGAAACAATCGGGTTTTGCTAGGTGTGACGAACTTCGCATGCCTCCCTGCTTTGTGTAATTGATGACCGGGATGAATCGACCCAATTACTTCTACTAACTTCCAAAGTATAAAATTCCACCATTCCTACTGTTCCTTTAATTCATTAGACAAATACTTCCTTTTATAAGGACCTTAGAGGACCTACGTTTGTTAGTGATGTAATGAATCTTCTCGATGTGGAGAGGGCATTTTATGCAACAAATTTTCAATTGCTGGAACTGCTTCATAGTTCATTCACCTTTTTCACGGTTTCCACTCCTAGTAGTGGCACGTGTGTTAAAGTATTATGAAATTCCAAAAGAGACATCACTGATAGTAAGAGTATTCAAGTAATATATTGCTAATTAGTGAGAGAAATGAAAACATAGAGAAATGATTCCCACTTTGCGGTCGTAGAAAATCCTAAGCGTTCTGTCCATTATATGACTTAATATCTTTATTGCTAAATTAACTAGGGCTTACTCATTCATTTATTGTTGGTTCGGTACGACCATTGCACATCAGGTAAGCGAAGATATTGTACATAAAAGTGAAAGAAAAAAAAGTTTTATCACGATTGCCTCTGGCGCCTCGGTAACCAAATAAAACCCGTCAGCAAGGCAATTAAACGTTAACAGAAGTAGTACCCAATCTTTGTCACCGTCAGGACGTGTAAAAACAAGTACTAGGAAATAAGTAATTTTCTCTTGATGTGTCACTGCCAAACAAAACAGCCCGATGATGCTTGGATCATAGACAGGACTGTTACAGTATGTCACAGAAGGTAACTGAAAGAAGTATGCAATGAGACGAACGGAAGTAACACTTTCATTTAAAGACAACAACACAGAGATCACGGCAATTTCTGATTGTCCCCTGTACGTTACAAAATATGATTCTCAATAGAGCGTGTAATCACGCGGGCAGCAGTGCATGCTCTTAAACGTGCTCCCGTGCTGGCCACGTGGTTCGTAAGTGGTTACTTTCTGTACTGTACTGTGGCAGTCCTAAATATCACGAAAAATGGTTCAAATGGCTCTGAGCACTATGGGACTTAACTTCTAAGGTCATCAGTCCCCTAGAACTTAGAACTACTTAAACCTAACTAACCTAAGGACACCACAAACATCCATCCTCGAGGCAGGATTCGAACCTGCGACCGTAGCGGTCGCGCGGTTCCAGACTGTAGCGCCTAGAACCGATCGGCCACTCTGTCCGACTATCCTGAAAGCACATTTTTGAAAATAGTTGGGTAAAAGAAGTGCCACCGATATTCCAATGAAGACTTCCAACGGGGATTTATCCCTTCGTCTATAAATCGACTATACTAAGCTTCATTTGTGAAAATGCTTTTTCACGCGAACAGGAGTGTGCAGAGGAGAGGGGGTAGTCACCATTTAAAAGTAGGGAGGGGATGTTGAACTGAGGAAGGTTAAGAACCTATGGTGTAGAACCGGGGTAGCCTTTAACCTTTGGGCGCCACAAACTGATTATAAGAGAGCCGCACATTGTATAGTTAAAATCGAGGAAGAAACAGTTTTTAATACTACCTGCATAACATGTGTATACCGAAAATAATTTGATACTAAATATTCCCATCCTTCGACAGGCGTGAAATTAGGGCATGCTCGACAGTGTTTCATCTCACCTCTCACCACTTGAGGGTACGTAATTCACCCAGGATCATTATCGAACACGATCCGTTTCGGTGGTTCCGGTGTTGTGGTGTGGGAAAGCATAATGTTGCATGCACGTAATGACCTCCAAATATTTGAACACGGTATATTCACCGATTACCGTCATTGTAACACTGTACTCCTCCACTATGAGCGTCTTTTCAGGGAAAAAGGATATTCCCCGTTCTACCGCATCGAATCCCACCGAGCATGTGTGAGATGAGTTGGGGAAGCTTACTGCACCACGTGCATATGAACCAATGACGATCCAGCCGTTGTCAACAGTGCTGGTTGAGGAATGGAATGCTCTACCACAAGAACTCCTTACCAACCTCGTGCCCAGCATTTACGTACTTTTCAGAGCATACGCTGCTGCAATCGGTTATCACACACGCTGTTGAGAATCATGTTCCGCCTTTTCTAACGAACAGGCGACCATCAGAAATCACGGTGACTTCTGTGTAATTGTTGTCTTAAATGAAATTGTTGTTTCTGTTCGTTCCATTAGGTATTTCTTTCATGTACCTTCTGCACTATTTTGTAGCAGTTCTATGTGTGGTCCAAGTTTCATCGAACTGTGACACATCTAAAGTTACTTCCGATCTTAAGTTTTACACACCAATTCAAGCACAAAAGTGCTCACGAAAAGACAGGAGTATAGTATATAAGTCACATAAGAATGAAACAAATAGAAAGAGCAGGAAGGCTAATGCAAAATGGCTATACAAATACGAGGAGGTAGAAAAAGAAATATTTACTATCAAGAACAGTCTTGATCACAATTTATTTACTACGGTGACTGGTTTCAACCACTACTGCGGTCATCTTCAGACCAATCAGTAAGGACCTCCTTCTGCTGGAGCAGTGATTCTCCAGCAGAAGGAAGTCCTTACTCATTGGTCTGAAGATGACCACAGTAGTGATCGAAACCGGTCACCGTAATAAATAAATTGTGATCAAGACTGTTTTTGATAGTAAATATTTGTAACACTTTGATCACTGTTCACTCCCACAATGTAATAAAAAGTAAGAAAAAGAAATGTTCGCCGGAAAGTCTGATTCAACATACAGAAAAAACTAAACAACAGCCTATGAAATTAAAAACAAAGGTCTCAACAGTAACAGCGTAAGAGTAACACCATTGTTAAACGCAGAGGACAGAGCGGGTAGGTGGAATCGTGCGTCTCCACGACACAGGGGAAATATCTGATGATGTGACAGATGAAAAGATTTGAGTCGATGTGGAAGGCATTGAGGATCCAGTATTAGGCACTGAGTTTAATACATCTTTCGAAGGCTTGAAATCAAATAAGGTAGAAGTGATAGATAATATTCCTTAGAGAGTTCTAAAATCATCGGAGGACGTGGCAACTGAAATACTAGTCAAGAAAGAATTTAGAATCCGTGAGACTGGAAGCATACCATCAGACTTTCGTAAAATATCATTCACACAACCCCGGAGACAACAAGGAGTGACAAATGCGAGAACTATCGCACAATCAGCTTAACATCTCATTCATCCAAGATGCTGACATGATCTAAATACAAAAGAATGGATAAGAAAATTGTCGACACTTTAATTACCATTAGTCTAGTTTTACGTAAGGTAAAGACACCAGTGCCAGTTATGACGTTGTGCTTGACGTTGGAAGCAAGGCGTCAGAAAAATAAAGACACATTCGTAGGATTTCTCGGCTATAAAAAAAAAAGAGTGAGAGAGAGAGAGATCAGTGCTCGCACGGAAAGATATAGGTGCTCATTTTTCATGCGTGCTATTTGTTAGTGTAACTGTAGAGATACAATCTAAAAGTCGCTCTGTGAATCCGCTGTCAAGCACTTAGACTAGACTTACGGAGAAGAGATGTAGATGCTTTCCGTTTGATCAACACATATGAGAAAGGCATATTACTGTTCTCCTCCATCTCCGCTGTAAATCTGATGTTAGGATGTATACCTTTGACACCATCGATGACCTGCTGAATCCCTCACTACCGTGCAGAAAAATTAAAAATGTAGAGTCAACATATCTGAACAAGCAGGCTGGACGGAGGACAGCATTATTCAACACTCGTTCAGTGAAATCCTCTATTAAGAAACTAGCTGTGGTTGGTGACAGTAATGTACACAATACAAAAAGTATTTGGTCGTCAAGTTGTGTTGAAACAGTTTTAAAACATAAGGGGTTAAATGATTCTCCTATCAATACTTCTGTAAAAAGCGAGACCGCATCGAAGCTAACCATGGTTTCACTTAGTGTATCTTCATCTGTTCTGTAACACAAACATTTGAGAGTTTTAATATGGTGTCTACAGTGGATGACTATAGGTGCCAATAATTGAGATTGATACTTTGTACCCTGTGTCTAGGAGAGACAACAGTATTCAGTATTGTTCTAAGTGATATGCCATCCCTGTGTGTTTCACGTAGACCATACAATATGAGTGGCCTTGGTGACCTTGGCCTTAAATTTTTCATAAGTTCGTCAGAGGAGCCAGATCTCTTGAGTAGTTCTCCTGTTTTCCTGCTAAGTGTCTATGTAGAACCATATTTAAGAATCGGATAAATTCAGTGTTCCAATAATAGACACATTTCGTTAAGATGATCTGCTGCGTTCAGGAAATAGTAACATTCCCCTTGTCGGCCAGAAAAACAACCAACTTTCCATCTTTCTCCAATAATTTCAGTGCTTGCGTCTCCACCCTGCTCCTAATCATGAAGATGGAAGCAGTCATTGAAAGCTTGGAATGTTATCGGAATTTGAGCTGACGAGTTATATGACAACTTCTTATCCAAGCAACAACTGTTCGGATATAAAATTTTATAAGGCAAGCTCCAGTGTTCCTTCACTATCGTTCTACCCGTTCATGGAACTGACATTAGCAGAAATAAAAGGAAGGTTATGGAGTAGGAGTAAAACACAGAGTGAGAGGATATGATTTTATTCTCAGAGAAAATGAAGGAGAATTACAGGACACATTGAATGGAGTGCACAGTCTGTGAACTGAAAGAGAAGTAGAGGAAGTGAGAGTATCGATAAACTTAACAGCAACATTTACACCCACGTAGTAGACGAAGGCATTGTGCTGCCTTAACATCAAAATTACGATATCAGCTTTTAACTATGATTGGCACAGGGACATTATGGAAGCCCAGTTTCATAATATATTTTACGAAAGTAATTTATTAATCACAAATAAGAGACAATCTTCGCATATTATTTTATTACAAACACCATTTTATTTGTTTTAAAGTACTTATTAACTGGATAATTTGTACAAAGCATTGTAATATACAATAATTGTGACCATTGTGGTAGTTCGTTATCTCTGCCCGCCGTACAAGTTGACTTTCATAAAAGAATATACTATCCGAAACGACAAACATATTCGTCATTGTCGCACTGAATTGCGATTTACCTATCGCTACCACGGCATAACATGCTTACATAAAGTGCGAAGTGCAATTAAAATCTCAGTATACACTTACAGGTTATTGTGGCTTTAGCGATATAACAGGCAAGGAGCGAACAGTACATTCTAACCCATACATTTCGAATTTATTTACTTCTTTGCATTTTCTATTCGTATTCCTCATTAAGCTTCTCTTGAGGAACAGGTAAATGTAGATATTATGGCCGAAAGTTCGAAATCACAAGCAATTACTCAGGATTATTTATATACAAGGATGTATCATAAATTCTGGATTATTATTTCACGTCGTTCGCTTCATTTTTAAAGATTTCTTCTCTTCATTACCACATCTGCCATATCCCAATTACTACATTTATTCCAAATATTGTAATTATTTAAAACTATAAAAGTGCGAAATTTTGGCACAGTTTTTCTGGTCATGGAATAATCTTAATACTAGAAGGAACCGTAGAAGGTAAAAACTGTAAGGGAAGACGACGATCGGAATACATACGAGAGTTGCCCAAAAAGTAATGCACCCCATTTTTTTTCTCTCAGACGAAAACAATGCTGCGTATGCGAAACGTTACGTATGTATTAACCGTATCTCCTGTGTGAGAACGCCACGTTTCCGTCACTTCCGACAGATAGCGTAGCTGCAGAACGGTCTATAGGTGTAATATATAATAATAATCCAGAATTTATGATACATACCTATAGGTGATGTAAGTTACAAGAAACGTGCTGTCATTGCATTTCTCACTGCAGAGAAAGAAGCTATGGGGAATATTCAAAAACGCTTGTGCGAAGTCTATGGAGTATCTGCAGTTGACAGTAGTTAGTAGCTGGACACGGAGGGTGAGGTCATCAGAAGGTGGTTCGGTGGAGTTCCACGATTTGCAGCGATCGGAGAGACCATCGATGGCTGTCACATCTGACAACCCTGACCAAGCACCCTCGGACTTCTACTTGTTTGGGCCGTTACAGGATGCCATTCGTGGAAGACATTTTGGGAATGTGTAACCTCCCCCTCACTTATCGGCCTTAATGACAGTGAAAAATTAAACCGCGTGTACCTAATGTAAATTTGGGAAAAGCAATCGTCACCGAAGTTAATTTGTCGGTAAAGAGGGAGGAAAGGGTTACATCTAAATGAAAGGAAAAATGCTAATGAAACTGGTGGAAATTAGTTTTGAAAAGGGGTAAAGTTAATAAAGAAAGTAAATGTGTGGCCGTTATGTTAACAATCAACTAGCGGTAATTAGATATTTGAGATTTGGGGGAAATTACGGTCACCAGTCCTAAGGACAATTACTATGGTAACTGAAAAAGAAAGATTATTACACATATAATTAGCACTAGAAGCGTGGCAACTGAAGGTTGACAAGTGTAGTGTGAAAACTGAAAGTTTGTCAGAAGCAATAAATTTCGCTACACTCTGACTTAATTTAGCAAAATAATTAATAAAACCGGAAAATCGAAAGTTAATTTAGTGACTGAAGTTAATAGTGAGCTTTCTTTCTGAAGCAGATCGAAATTCAGTAATATACGGTTAGTCTTGGACTACCTCAACAATCATTTCAAAAGCTACTTGAATCTACGCAATTTACAAATACGAGATTTAACTTTGAACTTGAATTAAATGATTCTGAACAATTAACAATAGTAAAATTTAGTACGTACCAAGCTGAGCTGCAGTCACAGGTAAGCTAAAATGCGGTAACAAAACTCGCACTCTTAATTTGTGCTTGTGCAATCTAAATACTGTAGCCAGCTATGAATACCTTAACTGAACTTTGAAATTAAAGCAGTGAAATAAAATGATGCTGGCGTTTGAATCTCAACGACACTCGGGTTCATTCCAGAAAAGGAAGGGACCCTGCTTGGTAATGCAACTGGGACAATGAGCAACAAAGGTTCATGCTAAGTTGCTGTAATTTTGCGAGGCAAATGGAACAATTTTAAAATTTGAAAAAGCTGAGGTCTGCCATACAGTTCTAAAACTTTATGTGCTTCCAGTCTTCCTTGTTGGTTGATTGAAGGTTTGAAGCTGTCGATCGAGGAGGTGGCGACATCACTCATTGTCGGCCGTCGCTGTTGCAGAAGCTGGATGTTGGCGCGCCTTCTTCTCGACACGGTCACCAGATGAAACGGGCTCTTGATGTGCGCCAGCTAATGCTTCCCGTCCGCGACACCATGTCAGAAACTATCATCGCAAGTCGAGCGCAATTACATGCTGCCAAGCCCCGAAAGCGCGGCAACTCGCGGGAGCGTCACACAACACACCTGCTCCACTCGCTACTCCAGCCAGACTCTCTCTCTCTGCCCACGCTCCATGCGACAGAGTTAACACTACCAAAGATCCTACACACTTTGATTCTTCACACGACCTATCGATGTAATCGTTCGATAGCAGTTTTCCCTAGGCAAGACCCAGCATAAAAATAAAAATAATATTTACAAAACAAACAATTATACATCGACATAAATGCATAAATATATATATACAAACAGTAAATCAATTACAATATATAAAGAGACAGAAATGTCATATCTTGAGGTAACAAAACAAGGAAAAAAATTATAGTACAATAGATGGAAATAGGAGGATATGCATTTCCGGCATTACACGTGCCCCACATTGTCTGAGGATGTTCGTGTAACCTAAACAGACTCAGAAAATGTCCCAAAAAAGAAACAGCAGAAATGCATATGCTCAAAACATCAACAAAATTTAGCATTCGTCTAATTAACCGTAAACCAATTTTTAGACGATAATAATTGAGTGGAGACACTCCTAATCTCATTCCACTCTGTCATCTTGCACAAAATAAAACAGGTTGACAACATATTAAAATTCATTGAAAACATAGAAAATGGTTTAGCTATTCTAAAAATCAAAATTCCTAGCAGTATCAAGAAATGGAATACTATTTACAAAATTAATCAGAGTACATGATCATAAAAAAACAGGTATATCAAAATACGCAAATTAATAATTAATTACATAGAATACACATTTTATATAACCTTTTCATAATTAATACTCTCGCCATGAAAGTCCACTTCACGCTAAATAAGAAAATAATATTCAGCAGATCGAAAAAACCATAAATATTGACAGCAGAATTTTTTCAGCTGTCCGGGAAGAAAAACAACTCCGCCATACGTACTCGCAAGTACAAAGAATGCCGACAGCGGCACAAGAGCCGACAGCAGCACAAGAGCCGACAGCGGCTCCGCCTCGCCAGTATTGTTGCGCCCGCCTGTGCGGCACGCTTGATCTCACTTGCCTGTGTAACGGCATTTCCAGAACGTCCATTTCACTGAATTCTCTAGGAAAAACTCACTCCCGAGTAATCTCAAGGAGTCCCTTAATACTATTACAGTGGATAATTCAACACTGTCCATCATCACACGCATGTACTAGCCTGAAACTTAAAACAGCGTCTAAGTACATCGGCAATGACTAGTAAAACACACATTCATTAAATCTGACAGCTAGTTACAAAAGCATATTTACATTCCTTAATCTACTGTGACTCAGCTGAAAACTTAAACTAGCAGCTTGGATTTTTCAGATGATTACTAATCAGTTACTCTTAAATCATTTAGTCAAAATTAATTTCTTATTAATTACAACTTCTTTAATGTCCTGTTGGTCAGGAAAAAGCATGGAAATCTAGCAAATCGTGAAATATTGCACTCTATATTTACATACTGTACAAATTACCCTTTCTGTGGTATTAATCAATCCTTGGTTGGTACAATTTCAGGTCTACAATGTTCCGTATACCTAATAGCTTTCCAGAGCTTGGATACTCTAAGCAATAAGCATTTGTGTGAGGTATACCAATGACTTTATATGGTCCATTATAAACAAACTTAAATTTAGAGATTTCATGGTCTATCTCGCTCGATTTCTCATGAGCTTTTACAAGTACTAAGTCTCCGATTGCAAACTTAGCAAAACGCGCTTTAGCGTCATGACGACGTATTCGAGCATCGTCTTTTAGCTTAATTACTTCTCGCAAACATTCTTTTTTCACACCAATACTAATGTCAATCCGTGGAGGGAATTTTATTATCTCTTCCAATTCACTTTCTACACTTTTGTCACTGCCGAGATTCCTCACGTTACGGCAGTTGAAATTCATTCCTATGTCAATGTCATCCGGCCAGTTAACAATGTGTATAGGCTGGTATTGCCTATGCACACCGTCTCCTGCCTCGTCAAAACTAACTACTATTACTTTATCTTGTGACGCACATGTCAAAGTTTTGCTTTCGCAATTAATCACTGCACGGTACTTTAATAGCCAATCTAACCCGATAATTACTTCTGTAGTTAAGTCTGGCATGACGACAAACTCTTGTTCAAATCGTGCCCCACATATCTCGAAGTGGACAAAAATCTGTTTTGTGACCGGTTTACTGGCCTTCCCAGTAGCACCAATAATTTTCACTCCTCTTACTGGCATAACTACGATGCCAGGTCTGTCTTTCAGTAACTGAAATATTTTTCCAGATACAGCACTCAATTCTGCACCGGTGTCAATCAACACGTTTAGTTGTAGGTCGTGCATATTAACAGACACTACTATCTGTCTACACTTGTCCTCGACTGTTTCTTTATTTTCCCACAGTAAATCCTCGTCTACATCCAGGTCACTCCAGAAAAACCCATCCGGCTTTGATCCTAAATCCGGCTTATCTGGCGGCATTTTCAGCCTCTGTTCACATACAGTTTTAATTTCAACACGTTTGTCCTGAGGCTTAGTCTGTAGCTTCGCCTCCAATACCGAAACCTTTTCCTGTAACTCGTCAACTAGTGAGTGTTGCTTTGCTATCAATTCACTAATTGTCACCTTCGTTGATTCCACTTTGGTCAGATTGATCTCATCTGCCAATCTACCTGGAGGAATGTGCCCAGTAGTATCTGCAATTACTTCCTCTGGATCTGCGCAACCCACACTGCTACCGTCTGACCGTATAGCGTCAGCTCTAACCTCATACACACTGTAATCTATGTGCTTTTCTACCAATCGTGTCCGGCTATCACTAAAATTTTCGTAATCTTTCTCCTAAATACTCTCGCTATGTTTAAACTGGAGGTTTGCGCGGGTGGGTCGGC